>NW_006408545.1:12641899-12660359 GCF_000296735.1 Chrysochloris asiatica | reverse complement strand
GTCAGGCATACATTTGTCTTGAAACACATCTTTCCTCTTGAATACTTCAGAGAGATCTTGTACAGCAGATTTGCCTAGTACACTATGTCCTTTGATTTCTTGACTGCTGTTTCCATGAGTGTTGATGGTAGATCCAAGTAAAATGAAGTCTTTGACAACCTCAATGTTTTCTCCATTTATCATGATGTTATTTATTGGTCCAGTGGTGAGGATTTTTGTTTTCTTTATCTTGAGGTGCCACCCATACCGAAGGTTATGGTCTTTGATCTTCATCAGTAAATATTTTAAGTCCTCTTCACTTTCAATAAGCAAGGTTGTATTATCTACATGTTGTAGGCTGTTAATGAATCTTTCTCCAATCCTGATGCCATGTTTTTCTTCATATAATCCAGCTTCTTGGATTATTTGTTCAGCATGCACACTAAATGCGTATGGTGCAAGAATACAACCTTGGCACGCACCTTTCCTAATTTTAAACCACTCAGTGTTCCCATGTTCTGTTCAAACAACTGCCTTTTGATCTATGTAAAGGTTCTTCACAAGCACAATTAAAGTGTTCTGGAATGCCCATTCTTTGAAATGTTATTCCATAACTTGTCATGATCCTTTGCATAGTTAATAAAGCACAGGTAAGCATCTTTCTGGTATTCTCTGCTTTCAGTCAACATCCATCTGACATCAGCAAAGATAACTCTTATTCTACGTCCTTGCCTGGATTTGACTTGACAGTTCCCTGTCAGTGTACTATTGCAGCTGTTTATGAATTACCTTTAGCAAAATTTTACTTACATGTGATATTAATGATACTGTTCAGTGACATCTGCATTCCATTGAGTCTCCTCTCTTTGAAATCAGCACAAATATGGATCTCTTCTAATCAGTTGGCCAAGCAGCTGTCTTCCAAATTTCTTGGCATAGATGAATGAGTGCCTCCAGTGTTGCATTCAGTCTCTATGCTGTGCAAATAATCTGAGAAGCTGGACTATAGGAAGAAGAGGGAGGAGGACTGTTAACAATCTGCAATATTCAGATGATACAACCTTGCTTGCTGAATTTGAAGAGCACTTCAAACACTTACTGTTGAAGTTTAAAGAACACAGCCTTGAATATGGATTACAACACAATGTAAAGAAAACAGAAATCCTTACAAATGGACCAACAAAAAGCATCATGATAAACAGAAGAAAGACTGAAGTTGTGATTTGTCAAGGATTTCATTTTACTTGGATCTGGCGCTGTGGGTTAATGCACCAGACTGCAAAGTCATTTGAACTGCAAGGTCGGCAGTTCAAGCTCACCAGCTGCTCCTCAGAAACCCTAGACAGGGTCGCTATGGGTCAGAATTGACTCGATGGCACTTAACAACAACAACATGTCTAAATAGGAGTCCTGGTGTGGCGCTATGGGTTAATGAGCCAGACTGTAAGTATGTTTGAACTGCAAGGTCAGCGGTTTAAGCTCACCAGCTGCTCCTTGGGAACCCTAGACAGGGTTGCTATGGGTTGGAACCGACTCAATGGCACTTAACAGCAACAACATGCCCATAAAAGCAATAGTCAAAAAAACGAACAATATATTGCATTGGACAAATATTTAGAAAAATACTTTTATAAAGTGTTAAAAAGCAAAAATGTCATTTTTAAAAATAGATGTGTATCTGACCCAAGCCATGGTATTTTCAATAGTTTCACATATACCTATGTAAGCTGAACGATGATTAAGAGAGATCAAAGAAGAATTGATGCCTTAAAATTATGATGTTGATGAAGAATATTGAAAACACCATAAACTGTCAGCAGAATGAATAAAGTTGTGTTGGAAGAAGTAGACAGAATGTTCCATAGAAGCAAGAAAGGTGAGATTTCATCTATGTACTTTGCCCATGTTATCAAGAGGGATTAGCCTTTTGAAAAGGACATCATGATTGGTCAGTGAAAAAAAGGAAGAACCTCACAAAATGGATTAACACGACTACAATAATTGGAGTCCTGGTGTGGTGCTGTGGGTTAATGTGCCAGACTGCAAAGCTGTTTGAACTGCAAAGTCGGCAGTTCAAGCTCACCAGTCGCTCCTCAGAAACCCTATACGGGGTTGCTATGAGTCGGAACCAATTTGAGGGCACTTAACAACAACAACAAAAATGATAATGGGATCAAGCATAGCAATGACTGTAAGGATGACGCAGGACCAGGTCGAGTTTCTTTCAGCTCATAGGATTGTTATTAATTGAAACTGACTTAACAGAACCTAACAACATCATATAAAGTACACCTTTTATATGAGTGCTTTTCATTAAGAAAATAGGGACATACTCCTGGCTTCAAATGCTCAATGAGACAAGCTATCTAGCTGTGCTAGTTCTCCATTGTGAATGCATAGTGACATCACTGGGAGGAGATTCTCCATGACCACACACAGAGAGATTCTGATGTAATTGGTCTGGGATGACATCCAAATACAAATATTTTTGAAAAGCTCCCAAGGTGACTCTCTGTGTAGTCAGGATTGACAACCACTGAGTCCCACTTACTGATTTTGTTTCTGTTACTCTAGGGCATGGAATCCTGGCGTGGAACTGTAGGATAAGCACGAGACTGCTAACTGCAAGGTCAGTGGGCCAAACTCACCAGCCACTCTACTACTAAACCCTGAAATTGTGAGTAGGGTCTGTGAGTTTTGTGTGTCCACTGCAACAGATCCTCTAACCTAGCAGAGATGTAGAAAATGACACAGGTGTCAGAATTAGTAAAAAGGTTGGAGGGTTCAGACTTATCTAGACTTTGTCTTATAGGTACCAGCTTAGAGCTGATGCTGCTGATGATTTTCTCTTCCCTTTGTGAAGTTAGAGGAGGCCAAATACCTTTACCCTATCATCTTTTACATACTCTATACATTCTTGTTGTTAAGTGCCATCGAGTCAGGAGCAGAAAGCCTCGTCTTCCTCCCACAGAGCAGCTGGCAGGTCTGTAAATCCAAGCAAGAGGACTGAACCACTTCCCTTGGGTTTCCAAGGCTGTAAATCTTTATAGGAGCAGAAGCCTTATCTTTCTTCCTTGGTATCCTGTTGATGGTTTCAAACTGCTGACCATGAGGTTACCAGCCCGACTCATAACAATGATGCTACCAAAGCTCCTTATTTGTAAGATACAACACATTTTATTGTTTTATTTAAGAGTTTTCAAGCTTGAGTCATAACTTTTAAGTATTTAGGAATATGGTAGGTGGGCCACCATTTGAACTCTTGCCCTGGACTCCAAAAATATTAGGGTGAGCATGAAGGACACATCTTTGTCCTTCTTCCTTCCAGGATGTTTTCTTATTTGAAATTAGCAGTTATGGACAGTTTCCAAGGCTGTTTAAAAATGGTCCATCAAAAATGCTGTCTGCTTTTATTACACATGAAAATTGTTAACGCTGGCAGCCCAACCAGATTCATCCATGTTCTCATTGTCCCTTTGACCTCCCCAGCCAAATCCTAATGGGGTAATGAGTCTGTGCCTATGAGATTTGAGGACTGGATAGAGGAAAGTGGAATCAAGGAAATCACAATGTGTTGAGCTGAAAGACAGAGGCCTCAGTTCCCTTTACTTCATTTTTAATTCACTTAATTTTATTCTATCTCTCTCTTTTTTTGGCAGAAGGAAAGTAAAGGAATGCTCTCTGCTTTTCCTCTTGTAAAATCTGAAGTATGATAAATACTCTGGTCTCGTAGGAATACTGTAAGGAGCATCCAGAGAACAGGAACTGTTTATAGCGTACATATGAAAATGTATAAGATATTGTGCTTTCCCTCCATTTGTTAAGCTGGCAGGAATTATAAGTGAATCATAAGGTGGCTGTATTTTAAGAGATATTACAATTGGGAAGTGGTGGGAACTGAGCAGAGAAGGCCAAGGACAGAATTCAATTCATACTTAGCAAATCTGGCATCAGGGTATATGAACTGGCTTATATCAAGGAAACAAGAAACGTAAAGCAAACCAGAAGGTATTCTCAAGTAGGCAGTTCTCCCAGTGAATTACCCAGACAGACTAGGCAGTACGACACTCGGGAGTCCCAGCAAATGCCATGGAGATCATTGAAAGGCGTTCTATATCTGTCAAAGCAGCTCAAGTCTCCTGTAAACCAAGGGGACTTGTTTGTCCCAAAGAGCATTTGCCTCATTGAGAGAAAAGTCCCTGAGCCCAGGACACTTAGAAGGGTTGCATAGGCCATTGGAATCAAGAGGACCCCTCCAGGACTAGGGTGAACCTGTGACTTTTCTGATACCCCAGTGAGGACAGGCAGGAGGGAAGGAGGCTGATGTGGAAAGCAGTACTCACACAGACTTTAGCATTAAAGACCCTGTTTACTTGGTGATTAGTATCATGAAATACTGGTAAAAGGCTCAGGTTTCATCTGTACACAGAAGAATGACTATTTTTCCCACTATGGAGCCTTCACAATCACTGCTGAGAATGTGTCATGTTAATCAGTTTTCCGGGCTCTCAGACAGGTGGGATTCCAGACTCAGCTTGGACCAGGATATATGGGAATTTGGGGACCTGTCCATACTTTTGCATTATGTAATGTCTAAAGGAATTACCCACAAGTCAGTCTCACCTCAGAGATCTGTGTTTACTATGCATCACTACAGAACAGAGACCAACGGCATCTTCTTATGCCAGAGGAGAGGTGGGAGCAAGATTAGTCAGCTTAGGGTTTCTGGGAGGTCAGAAAAGGAATTAGTCAATACTTTTTTCACCACAAGGATGGCTACAGCACCCAAACTGTGCACTCTATAAAGATGACTTGTCTTTGTACCTTGAAGCTTTGAACCACTAGGTTACTAAGTTATTCTTCCACCCAGAGCCCCAGAAGTCTGAACCAGGAAGCAGTTTATGTAGCAGAAAGAATATGGACTTTGAACACAAAGAACCCTAGGTTTTACAACTGGTTCTTCCACTTACTAGCTATGCGACCTTGGGTTAGTTTTTTATATGTAAACTAGAGATAAGAGTGTCTATGTCACAGAACTATTACACAGATCAAGTTACAAAATTTCTAATAGGTATTCAATATAAGGATAGTTTCATGTGCTTTAAAAGAGAATCTGTCCCACTTTGTTCCCTGCAAAGCTCAGCAGGACCCTCTGGAGTGGATTCTACTCTGAAGTTACAATGCTACCTCCTTCTATCCAAACAAGTACAGCTAAATGTTTCCATTGTAAATATCGGTGTCTGGATAAACCTTTCAGGGTAAATGATGTCAGAAAACAGTATCATTCTTTCTCTCTCTTCCCTAACACCCCTTCTCACCAACCCCTTATGCGTTCCACATAATACGATAAGCAACTGAGCTTAGAAATTGGTATCTAGAAAAAGGATGGTGTGTGATACTTCCCTGAGATGTAATGATTGGGAAAAAAAAGAAGAAAAATGTGACTTTCAAAGAATGTCAGAGCCCCTTCATTTGACTCTGAGTTTGAACAACGAGATGGTGGTGAGGAGGCTCTTCTCAGACTTTAAGGCTTCCCTTAAAGTTGCCCAGAAAAGGGACACCTTGCACAGCCAAGTCCCAACATAGCACATAACATAGCACTCCTATGTTAATTGGATATATAAACTAAATCCTTCCATTGTGAGACCAACTTAAAATGCATACTGTTCTCTTCCCACCAAATTCTTTTCTGCATATCAGATACCACATCTCTATAGCCATGTATATATAACGCTTATTATTCTCATTACGCCCCATTATCACTGATAACATGCGATAGTATTTTTTAAAAGCTTCCATACTTCAGTGACAGATACTATGTTTGGCATCATTCTTCTGTCTGATCTCATCCAGAATTTCTCAAACCCCGATTTAAGACACATGAATAGCATAAATTGCTTTCAATGTTGAATGTTTTCACTGAGTGTGTAATGGCAGGTCTGTGGAAAAGGAAATGTGTGTGTATATGTGTGTGTGTAGGAGAAGAGACAGATAGAATGGATAACTTAGAATTGGAAATGAAAAGATTAGAATTGTGCAAGTATCTCAGCTCTTATCAGGGAAACAGGGAATTTGCTATCTGGTTTTTGTCTCTTCTAACTTACAGATCTGCCAGAAATTCTTGGAGGTGGATTTAAGACATCCTTCACTTTCCCTTTCCAGAACTGATTTTACACAGAACTTCAGTTTGCTATTGGCAGAAATTTCTGTAATGACCCTAATCTTAATAGACTTAAAGTTACAAAATTTGCTCTCAGAGGAGCCTAGGAAGAGATGGGGAGGGGGGTTAGGGAGGTGGACGGCACTCAGTGTTCCTTCTTCCCAGGCCCAGTGAAAAAGGCTGCCACTCTGGAAATTGGCGACAACTTGCTCTTTTAAAGTCTTGATTGACAGGTGCAAACATGATTTAACTCCTTTAATTCAGTTTCAAAAGACAGTTACAGCATCCATCATAGTTATTTAAAACAAACAAACCAAAACCAACGAACAAGTATTATTCCCTATTTCTGTGGGCATTATGCTTTGCAAGAGAATCAGGTGAGCCTCTCAAGGCAATGAATGATTCACAAGAAAGAGAATTACACACTGGCTTCAGTGATGCATTGGGTAAGAGATAAATTAGGATTCTGAGACTAGATCACACACACCTCTTCAATACCTACCCTGCTGGCCTGTGAAGATATCCCTGAGAGTGAAGTGGGTTACACATTGGGTTACTAACCACAAGAGAGAATCCACCAGTCACTCCTGTTTTCATGAAGATTTAAAGTCTCTTTAAACCTCACATAGGGTCACTATGAATCAGAAGTAACTCCATAGCAATGGATTGGTTGGCTGGCCTATAAAGACCTTTCTTGCACAGTCTTATGCACCATTATTATTTATAACATTTTCATATTGTCTACAGAGCAAAGCCAGTGCCAGCTTTGTCTCTAATTTATAAAGACCACCAAAATATCATAGGAATAATGGTCATTGACCCCATTCCCAATATTTTTCAGAGGAAGAAAGGAAATATTCCTTATTGTTTTCATTTGGTGCCAAGTCGATTCCAGCTCATGGCAGCCTCGTGTTTGTAGAGCAGAGCTGTGTTCTACAAGGTTTTCAAGACTGATTTTTCAGAAGCAAAATGTCTTCCAAGACATGTCTGGCTGAGTTTAACTAGTCAACTTTTAGACACACAGTTGAACACTTAACCAATTGTACCACCCAGGAACTCCTATTCCTGGGCAAAACACATTGCAGGTAGGTATTTGGGGGAAATATTGTGATAATCTCAATGTAAAGAAAACAAAAATCCTCACCACTGGACCAATAAATAACATCAAGATAAATGGAGAAAAGATTGAAGCTGTCAAAGACTTCATTTTGTTCAGATCAACTGTCAACACTCATGGAAGCAGCAGTCAAAAGTCTTATTGCAATAGGCAAATCGGGTGCACAAGAACTCTTCAAAGTGTTAAAAAGCAAACATATCAGTTTGAGGACTAAGGTGTACCTGACCCAAACCATGGTATTTTCAATAGCTGCATATGCATATGAAAGTTAGTGAATAAGGAAGACCATAGAAGAATTGATGCTTTTGAGCTATGGTGTTGGAAGAGAATGTAAAAAATACCATGGACTGCCAGAAGAACAAACAAATTTGTGTTGGAAGAAGTACAGCCAGATTGCTCCTTAGAGGCCAGGATGGTGACACTTCGTATCTAATATTTTGGACATATTATCAGGAGGGACTAGTCCCTGAAAGAGGACATCATGCTTGGTAAAGTGGAGGGTCAGTGAAAAAAAAAAAAGGAAGAGCCCCCACTGAGATAGATTGGCACAGTAGCAGCAGAAATGGGATCAAGCGTAGCAACAATAATGATATTGGTATAGGACCAGGCAGTGTTTCTTTTCGTTGTGTGTATAGTTGCTATGAGTTGGTACCAACTCAATGGCACCTAATAACAACAGCATAAGTTGAAAGTCATGATCACAGATAACTTAATTATGGCAATGAGAAGTGTTCAGTGCAGCACTCATTATGTTGTGTTGTTGTTAGCCGTAGAGTCAATGCCAACTCATAGCGACCCCACACTTAACAGAACGAATCACTGCTCAGTCCGGCACTATCCTCACAATTGCTGTTATGTTTGAGCCCAATGTTAGAGCCACTGTGTCCATCTATCTCATTGACGGTCTCTCTCTCTTTGTCTTTGACCCACTACTTTACCAATCTTGCTCTCTTCTCCAGGGACTGCTCCCACCTTACAGTATGTCCAAAATAAATGAGACGAAGTCTCAACATGCTTGTTTCTAAGGAACACTCTGACTGGACTTTTTCTAAGACAGATTTGTTTATTCTTCTGGCAGTCCACAGTACTTTCAATATTCTTTGCCAACACCATTATTCAAAGCTATCATTTTTTTCCTCTGATCTTCCTTATTCATTGTCCAGCCTTGGCATGCATAGGAGATGATTGAAAATACCATGGCTTAGGGCAAGGGCACCTTAGTCCTCAAAGTGACATCTTTGCTCTGTAACACTTAAGAGATCTTGTGCAAATCTACCCAATGCCCATGCTCTGTATAAGAATGCTTTATTATCTAAATTCTAAATTCTATTCTTCCAGTCAATTGAAGTTTTAGGAGATTGCAGAAGGAAGCAGTAAAGAAAAGAAGAACAGGGAAAATTTTGTTTTGAGCAAAATTTTCTTATTGGTCAATGAAAGTAAATTAGTAAGAACCTGGTTTTTATAATATTGAATAAAAAATAATTAAATACCCTACGTTCCCACTGAATATAGAGCTATTTTTTAAAATATCAGTTTGACAAAATATCAAATTAAACATTATGAAAATTTTCTACATTTCTTAATCAGACCCTGGTGCTGTTCTCTCAAAAAAAACCAAACAAACAAATAGAAAACCCACTTTGTGTTCTTTTCTAGAATAAATAACTGAAAATCTACTGAAGCTGTCCATGTGTCAAATATAGCAGAATCACTGTCCTGAAGACAATTAAATGGATGTTTCTTTTGAGAAGTGTCTACTGGTGAAAAACAATAGACTGAAGAGCTGAACAGATTCCAGTTTTCCTGGTGGTCTTAATTACTGAATCAGTTTGATTAGATGGTCAGTCAAATTGACTATGGATTTGTTTAAATGGCTCAGGGAAAAGATCCCATTGTTGCTGTTTTCTAGGTGATTGTTATTGTTAAGTACCTTCAAACCAGTTCCCACTCATAGGGACCCTGAGGTTGTAAATCTTTGTGGGAACAGAGAGCATCAACTTTCTCCTGCAGAGTGGCTGGTGGGCTTGAATTGACTGTCTTGTGGTTTGCAGTCCTGTGGTCATCCTACAGATCCACCACACACCTTCTAGGTGGTATTGTTGTGTGCTGTCAACTTGGTTCTGACTCAAAACAGCCCTGTGTAGTGTTCCAATGACTGGCTGGTGCATTTGAACTACCAACCTTGTAGTTTTAGTTAAGTGCCATGGAGTGAGTTCCAATTCATAGAGACTCTGTATAGGATTTCCGAAGAGCAGCTTGTGGGTTTTAACTGCTGACCTTGTTGTTTGCAGTCCAGTGTTTAGCTTACACTAACACACCTTGTGGTTAGCACACAGTTTATATAAAATGAAGATGGTCTTCTAAGTATCTGCAGGGAGTGAGATTTATTATTGCACTATGATAAGCTTTGACAATGACCCTGAATAGGGTTTCTGAGTAGCAGCTGGTGAATCTGAACTGCTAAATTTCAGTTCTAACCGACCTTGTGGTCCAGTGTCTTTCCTGCAGTGTCATACCAGGACTCCTGACAATCATTAAATGTCTTAAAATCTAAACATTTGTTTGCATATATAATCAAACTTTCATGGTGAAATGTAAACCTGTTTTCTCCTTTGTAAGATCATTTTGAAAAGATCATTTCCTTCTCACAATTTTGTTTTGTTTTTTTTTTTACTGAGTGAACGGCTCAGCTCACAGAGACTGAAAGTATAACTTTATATTGCCTAAAGGATCCTCACCTCTTTATCCCTTTGAGCTCATCTCCTCCCACTCTGCCCATGCTTATTCTGTTCCTGGCACACTTGCCACACAGCTTCAAACACACCAAATATATGACTGCCCCACAACCTTTTCAGTTGCTGTTCATTCTGTCTTGTTCCCAGATTACATCATTACCTGGCACATTACCTTACATCATTCTGGTTTCTGCTTAATGATATCTCTATATAAAACAGCTACTCAACCATCCATAACTTTGTCCATTTATCTACTTTTTCTTTTTTTCTTAACATTATTTCCCCCAAATATTTGTGTAGCTATTTGTTGTCTCCATTCTACTACCATAAAGATTTATAGCCTCGGAAACTCTACACAGGGTAGCTATGAGTTGGAACTGATTCCATTCCACAGCAAACAACCACCACCATCACCACTCCAGATGATAAGGCTCATGAAATCAAGGTCTTTATTTTCATTCACTGCTGAATCCCCTACACTGATTATGGTGGTGGTTATGTGCCACTGAATTCCAACTCATAGCAACTCTATATAGGGTTTCTGAGGCAGTACATCTTTACAGTAGAAAGTCTCATCTTTCTCCCATGGAATGACTGACTGGTAGATTCAAACCACTGACCTTGTGGTTAGTGACTCAGCTTGTAATCCACTATACTACCAGGCTCCTTATACTGATGATAATTTGTTGTTGTGATGTGCCATGGAGTAGGTTTCGACTCATAGTGACCCTATACAGGGTTTCTGAGGCTGTAAATCTTTACGGGAGCAGAACGCCTCATTTTTCTCCTGCAGAATGGCTGGTAGTTTCAAACTGCTGACTTTGTGGTTCACAGCCCGATTCATAACCACTATGCTACCAGAGCACCTATACTGATGATAATAGGTGAACATTATTTATTCATCTAATAAGTACTATTGAAAATCTATATGTGACAGACACTGAAACACACATCAAAATTTTAAAAATACTCACAAGATGTGTAATTATTGTTTTTCAATGTGAAGAGAGTCAGGTGGCAAGAACCTATTATCAACAAAGTAAAAAGTGACAGAATAAACTTTTCTGCTACTCAGTTCTTTTATTATTTTTTAAATATGTGATTATCCTGTCTAAGACTGCTTTAGCAATCCTTAGTGGTCTTCTCTTTTATCTGTACAAACTAATTTCTATGGTTCATAAAATAATTTGAATGGATGGAATTTTTCTTTCAATGAAAGATTAATTTTATGGCTACACTAAGACATGATATATTTTATGAATAAACTGTTGGATTTTTTTACTCCTGCGTATAACCTAAAGAAAGATTTCAACAAAATCAATGATGAGCAAATTCATGCAGTTTTAGGGACTCGATTTTGGCTAGGCTTAGAAAAAAGTATAGCATCTCCCTTGTGTGCATTGGGCAGAATAGTCACTATAAGTTCCATGCAAATGGCTGTTTCTATGTGCTGCCTAGTCAGTTTCGACTCATTGCTATTGTTAAGTACCATTGAGTTAGTTCAACTCATTGTGACACTGTATAGAGTGTCCGAGGTGTCCTGGTGTGGCACCATAGAATAAGTACACAGCCTCATTGTTGGTTTGTATTGCAAGGCCAATGGTTCAAACTCATCAGCTGCTCCTCAGAAATTCTATACAGGGTTGCTATGAGTTGGAATCAACTTGATGGCACTTAACAACAACAAATCTTAAACGGGAACAGAAGATCTCATCTTTTACCCATGGAACACCTAGTGGACTCAAAATTCTAACCTTACAGTTAGTGGCCCAACACATAACTCACTAGTCCATTGGGACTCCTAGTTCTCATTCATTGTGATCGCATCGTGACCCTGTATAGGGTTTCAGACACTATAAATCCTTATGGGAGCAGAAAGCTTCATCTTTCTGAGGAGTCGCTGTTAGGTTTGAACTGCCGACCTTGTGGTTGCCAGGCCAGTGCTTACTCTACAGCTTCACCAGTGTGCCATGCGGATGGTGGGGTGCTTGTTTGAGTCATCCGAGCAGTACCTACACAATAACTATCATGTTATTGGATGTCAATGAGCTCATTCTGACTCACAGCAGCTCCATGCGTTACAGAGTAGAACTGCTCCATTAGTTGTAATTGGTACAGAAGCAGGTAGTCAGACCTTTCATCTACAGAGCTACTGTTGTTGGTGTGAAGTACTGTCGAGTTGATCCCGACCCATAGTGACCCTGTATAGAGTTTCCAAGGAACAGCTGGTGAGCTTGAACCACCCAACCTTGCAGTTCAAATGACTTTACAGTCTGACACATTAGCCCACAGCGCCACACCAGGAGTAGGTTCAAACCTGCCAGGCCTTTTGCTTAACCTGATGTACTACCAGGGCTCTTTAGTACTTAGTATGGTGCCAGGTAAATCTTGAGTATGTTAGTGAACCATTGATTTGTGTTGGCTACAGGAGTCCTGGTGTGGCGCTGTGGATTCATGCACTGGATGGCAAAATCAGATTGAACTGCAAGGTCGGTGGTTCAAGCTCACCAGCAGCTCTTTAGAAACTCTATACAGGGTCACTATGGGTACAACTGACCCAACAGCACTTAACAACTACAACAACGAGTTCTAGATCAGTGCTTCTGCCTTAATCCCTTTGCTCTTGGCTAATTTACTTTATTTTAGTCGTGAAGTGTGTCCTCAACTCCTACTTCCATAAAATGATGGTCTTTCTAATGAAAACTGAAATGATGTCTTCCCCAAATTCCTTTACTATTGGCACCCCAAATCTTAGTATTTGTACTTCTGTCCCTACCAAAGTAAATCATTCCTTCAAACTTTGAAACAGATAATGAAGTTAAGCAAATTTTGCATATCCATACAAATAAATCTGGATTTAGTTTGGAATTTTGACTAAGACATCAGACAGTTCTTATGTTGTCAAATGTGTTTAGCCATCCTAAGGAGAGCCTAATAATACAGCTTAATACAGCCAGGAAAGAGAGAAAAGAGGTGGCAACTTATGGGAAATGGGAGAAAGGTGTTTCTCTTACCTCAGGGAATTGTAGATGGTTGATATGGAAGATTGCACTGGAACAAAGATTGCATTGCTGGCTTGGGTAGTTTATGCTCTACTTGTACTACATTATTATAGACTAGTTCTATTGTCTTGGTGGACAATAGAGGGTTTTATTTCAACATTATGTACAGAATGCCTGTATGGTCTCTTTCTTCCCTCCTCCAGATGCAGGGAGATATTTAGTATCAGATTTCTGAAGGAGTCATGTCAAAGTGAGGAGGTATAAACATTTCTTTTTTTTCCTTTTTCCTCCACCTATGTCAGCTTTTAAAGTCCAGTAATTCTGTTGTTTGTGATCATAGAGTGAATCATAGCATATTAGAGAACAGCTTCTTTGGCAAGTCTACACAAACAAAAATGAACAATAAAGTGGAATTCCAAAAAAATTATTTTCATTTCAAATACCTGAAGTGTAGGTCACTAAATAATTTCAGGACAAAATTGTTTAAGCATAAATACTCAGAAAGTTTTGCTTTTAAGTAAAATCTCTAATTTTCCTTTCCCTTTCTATGTTCCTACCATGTACCTTGTTGTTATGTGCCATGGGGTTCCAATTCATAGTGATACTGTATAAGTTTTCCGAGGAAACCTGGTGAGTTTGAACCACTAACTTTGTGGTTCAACAATCTTGCGGTCCAATGCTTATCCTACAGCGCCACACCAGGACTCCTACCTCATTATATACTATGAAAAAACTTGAAATTTCATCTTCCCAAGTAGATACATAAATACAATGGGACTTTAAAACGTTCGTGAAAAATTCCATTATATTTCTATTACATTTCCCACAAACTTTTTTGAAATCCTGTTGCACACAATGCATAACCAGGGCACAGTGTGGGGTAATGGCCCCCCAAATAAAAATGGTGTATGTGTGTGTATGGGAAAGAGAGGGGTGCAAAAGCAGTGGGAAGTAGAAGGGGGTAGGGGCAGACGAGGTCAGTACTGAGCAAGCCGCAGGTGGGAGGCCGTTTCATAACATTTCTTGTTGATCAAACCACCGTGGACACCTTCTTTGCCCATCAGCAGGACTAGCGTCTTGGCAGTCATGGTGACAGTGCTATTGAAGGTAGGAAGGAGCTCGCCAGTGCTTTTGGTGCGAAGATCCATGGTATTCCCCGTCCAACAGCAGTGAGTCCCGGATCACAAAATATTTCTGGCCCCCAAGTGTCAGCCCATTCAGGAAAAAACTTGATCAATCTTTGCCAACCAGAACTCCAACCTCAGCTGGCGTGATATTAACGAACGTTTTCCCAGGGACAGAGGCCCAGACAGAGGGCGAGTCCTTATTGCCCACGATGGCCGCTTACTGACAGGTTCTGTGCGCCATGAGGTTGTCGATGTAGGCGATGTAGAGTAATTTTTAAAATCAATTCATTATGGGGTCATTTTCTGGGATGTATATTCGAGAACTTTGCCAAAAACTTACTTTCAGCGGGTCTTCTATGGTTTGCCTAATTTCTTGACTTTTCTCTTGTCGTTTGTGAGTCAGGGGTTATACTTACTAAAGAGAAAATCCCACAAAGGCAACAGGTAAATTGAGGCATGTTCAATATTTAGTAAAGAATAAACAGTGTTTTTTCTTCTTTTAATTTGTCCAAGAAGACCAAAAATATTCCAGATATATTATCGCAATAACGTAATACCTTTGTGCTAAATTTCCTAAATTTTTCAGTAAACAAGGACCATTCCTTGTTAGCTTACGAACTCCAGCCACTCCCTCTCCCCACCTCCTTGCCCCCATGTATGCCCAGTCTTACTTATTTTCCAGGCTGTTTTACCACAAGTTTGGCCTGATGAAACTAATTCATTCTTAAGTGATTGTCACCTGAAGCCATACTGATCTGTCTCTTGTTACAGAAAATTGGTATAACATGAATAATACTTTTATGTCACCTAGTATTCTTAAACTTTCTGTTCTGCAGTTTCCCCATCTTCAAAACAACCACAGAAGAAATGATGCACATAAACAGATAACATTTCAAAGTTTCCTGGACTTTCAGAATACAGGGAGTGGAGTAAAAGAAAGGCATCTTGGACTCAGCATTATGATAATCATAATCTAGCATTTGATGTTGATCACTGTCTTTCAAATGATTGACTGAGTCCATTTCATAAAATCCATTAAGTAAATTTCAGGCACAATGTCTGCAAAGTAATTGGCCACATTTTTTGAAAAGCTTAGAAGAACTGTAACTGATTTCATTGCTCCACTAATCAAGGCAAACTCAATTCTCTGGGGAAATAAAAGAACACTCCCACATTGCATATCTTCTTTTCCTTTTATTCATACTGCTACCACCTCCATTCCTTCTGTTATCATACCACACCCTAAATGTTGCAATAGCTTCCTAACTGATATCCCGGGCTCCTCTGTTTTTCTGGTTCCTCCTGCAGATTATCGTCCAGATTCATTTACATAAAGCACAGCTACGTTCCGAAATACCAACTCAAAATCTCTTATTGTCTCTCCACCACCTATGGAATCAAGACCAAACACTTTAGTTTAACAATACTGCTCCTAGGTAGTTTTTCCATCTCAAGTTCTACTATCCTTCAAGGTTGAGTACTAAATCAATGTATTTTGGACTATGTTCTAATGATGGAGTGTCCTTCTAGGCTCTATTTTGCTGCTCCTGCTATAGCTTCTTAGCACTGCCCCACAACCTGTATCAAGTGAAGGTCTAGTCTCAGCACCAGATATTATCCCAATTACAGTCAGAATCCCTTTCATTTTGGATTTCTGAATCACACAGTCTGCATCACAGATGTGATTTATCATCAGTTATAGTTATAGTTAAAATCAGTTACAGTTCTTCTAAGCCTTTCAAAAATGTGGCCAATTACTTTGCAGAAATTGTGCCTGAGATTTACTTAATAGATTTTATGAAATGGGCTCAGTCAATCATTGCCTGGAATATTATGTATATTGATGTAATTCTTGGCTTTCCAATCAGACAGCAACCCAATGAAAGGCAGAGGTCACATTTTACATGGCACAAAACCTAGCACAGGGTCTTCGCAGAGGCAGGGTAGTATTGATTAAATATTCACTAAATATTAACTTTTAATAAAATCAATAAAAACTAAAGCAGAGATCTAAAAGAAAAACACATATATAAAGAATATGCCATGGTTTTAAAGACTCATTTGATCAGTTAGTAAAATGACTAACACAGAATAGATAGAAAACATGCTACAAACCATTTCTTATGAAAATTCCAAAAAGAAGATGATAAGTTTTTGTCAGGAATGAATGCTCATAATATCCAACCTATAATCAGGATGGCCAAACTTTGTCTCTCATACTTAGGACATATTGTCAAGAGGGACCATTCGCTTGAGAAAGATATCATGTTTGCTAAGGTGTAGGATCAGAGAAAAAGAGGAAGACCCCCAGTGAGATGGATCTGCAAAATGGCAGCATCAATGGACTCATGCGTGGCAACAATTGTGAGGTTGGCCCAGAACTGGGCAGTGCTTCATTCTGTTGTGCATAGGGTCACTATGAGTTGGTACCAACCTGATGGCACCTAATAACAACAACAAAAAATTAGGATTAAATACTTCTAATCACACACTTAACTTTTGCAGATCAAGGCAAGTGAATATTTACAATGAGAGAATGTTCTGGTATTTCAGAAATGGAATGGTCATTTCATCTTTAAATGCCTTGTAGTTGTAAGCATCAATGATCAATTCACAAGTGTGATTCAGTCCACAAAATGGTGCACGTTTGGATAATGAATTCTATTAAAGCTGTGCAGAAATTCAAAGCTGGAAGTCTAAAAGCATTTGCAAAGGTAATGTTTAGACTACTCTTTGAATATCATTTCAAGGAAAACCATAAAAGTTAATAAATCAGTGTTTGAGAATGGGAGGGAACAATATTGCAATCATTAAAGGAATTTTGAGTGAACTAATAAAATGCCCTTCCTTATATTTAAAATGTTTTTCTGTGTAAAGCAATCATCAGAATTTATTGATGTTGTAAGACGGCATTCACCACTGAGTAAAAGTAATTGCCTTACAATTAGATTGCCAGTTGTATGCCAATTTAATTAAGGAAGTCAGTTAAATCTGCCATGTGTACGTTTATTCTCTTATATCAAAAGGTTTGGATTATGCAGCCCTCAAATATTTACTGTCTTCTAAGATGAGGCTTTCTACTCCTGTAAAGATTTACAACCTCGGAAACCCTGTACAGGGTCGCTATGGGTCGGAACGGACTCGATGGCACTTAACAACAACAAGAAGGATGAAATGGTAGATGTATCCTGGGTGTATGTGTACTTTTCCCATCTATTTGATTTTAGAAGCATATAGCAGCTTCATAGCACAAGGAATGGAAAACATTTGAAATAAAAAGGCTGTTATCCACCTTGGGTTTCATATAATTTGCACTGGAGAGTCCATTGATGATGTCTGTTGGCTTCACTGACTTTGATGACAAAGGTACAAGACTAAATGAAGGAACTGTCTGAATGGTGTGATGTCAACAGTGAATGCCAAAAGGTGGAAATGGGTGATAAAGTGAGTGGATGTTCCCACTCCCCCAGCAATTAACCCACCCAACAACAAATAAAAACAAGTAGAGGCTACGATCTCAGAACTCCAGACCTCAGCTGAGGTTTTGGAGAGTTGTGGTGAGTTCAGAGCAAAGGACAGAAGGAAAAGTGATGGAATCGAAGCTAGGAGAACAGACTCACTAATAGCAGAAGCACTAGCTCATAGCACCCATTTTGGAATGGGATTAGGCAACACTCCAAAATGGGACCTCAGAAAAAGTACTCTGAAGAAGCTATAACCCATATTTTTTAAAGATGGTGCACGTTGACTATGGGGATTCATAGACCACACAATTAAGAGGGGGCAAAGAAAAACCTTGATGCTGCGAGAAAGTACATTTGAGTATTTCTGGAGACCCTACATAGATGGGTACTAGGAAAGTTTCAGAGGAACTTCAAGGGCAGCAGGGCAAGGAGAATACTTTGGAAAAGGACACAAAGGAAATGGTTCGCTCACAGACCACAGCCAATGCCACGAGAGAAGACATAGAAAACCCCTGCTTTCGCCTCAGGAAAGTCAAGCTGCACTACTGACTTTCTGCAAACAGCTATACAAACCCCTTCTCATGCATGCATGTTGAATTCAAGAGATGGAGCACCAGAAATGAATCAGCACTGGAAAGAAAAAATAAATGAATAATAAGAATGCCTCTTGTAGTTCTCAAGAAAATGTTCCAAGCCCACAGCCACTGAGTCAATTCTAACTTTTATCTACCCAGTGGGATGAAATGGAGCTGTCCCATGGGGTTCCTAAAAGGGTGGGCTGCCACAACTTCCTCTTGCACAGCAGCAAGGGGGTACAGGCAACAATATTTTGCGTTATAGCCAAGCACTTGGCTACTGTGCCCCCAGGGAATCCAA
>NW_006408545.1:12638579-12641799 GCF_000296735.1 Chrysochloris asiatica | reverse complement strand
AAAAAAAAAAAAAAACAGTAAAACACACAAGAGAACAATAATGAATCAAAAGTAAAATATTAAGAGGAAATTTCCACTTTGGAGGCCAGACTAACAGAAAGATTTGATAATATTCATGTTATATTGCTAAATATGTTTTTTAAAAGCAAAGAGCATATAGAAAACAAATTAGTGGAGATCAAAGAACAAATGAGGAAGACAGTAAGAGACTAAATAAAGAAATTGAACACACAAAAACAAAACAAAACCAAACAAACAAAAAAACCCCACAAAGAAAACTACTAGAACTAAAGAATAAACCAAAACAACCAAGAAAAACTCTCCATGGCGTCAACAGACAGAAAATAGAATGCATTAACTAGAACACAAAAAACTGAAATAATCAAGTCTCAAAGGAAATAGAAAAAAAAAAAAAGGTTAACAAATCCAGGGAATGTGGGGTTCAATTAAGAAGTCTAACAGAATTATTAGAATCTCAGAGCATCATGACAACAGTAAAGATACAGAAATGATTTTCCAAGAAATAATCAGAAAGAATTTCTCAAGCATGAACAGGGAACCAAGCCTGTAAATACAGGAATCTACAAGCATTTCAACTAGAAGAGACTCAAAAAGATTAACTCCATGCTGACTCCTAATAAAATTCTTAAAAATCAAAGACAAGAAGAGAATTCTGAAATGAGCAAGAAAAAAATGCAATGTAACATACCAAGGGGTTTTCATAAGATACAGTTTCTCCCAGAAACTGTAGAAAACAGAAGACAATTAAGCAACATATATAAAATACTGAACAAAAGCAATGGCCAAACAAGAATTCTTTGCTCAGCAAACTTGTCGTTCAAAAATGAGAGAGAAGTTAATGCATTCCCAAACAGAAACTCTGGTAATTTGCCACCACCAGATCAGCTCTGCAAGTATTCCTCAAGGGAGTACTCTAAATGTAAAGATAAGAGTTTTAAATAAACATCTGTATCTATAGAGGGGGGAAAAAATAAACAACAACAAAAAAAATAAGTGAGAGAAATTTCTCTAAAAGGGCAATAATAAGGGCAAAATATATGCTGTTTTTCAGGGAATAAATTCAATAATCAAATCCCACAAACAATACAACCTGAAGTTTGTAAGAAATAAGCACAAAGTAAACTTATCAAATAAAAGTTACATATCTATGTCAATAGATACACAGCAACAGAAATGGAGGCAGGGAAAGCGGATCATGAATAGACTGATTGATTATGTTAAGATTGTTAACTGCTAACTGCTGTTCATATGTTAAAAGTTGTTGCAATTGTAAGTTGTGTAAAATAACACATGTGGAAACTACTAAGAAATTACCAGAAAGAAGCATTCAGAAAAAAAAAAAAGAAGGAAGTTAGAAAAAAAACCCAAACACCTCATCACAAAAAAGCAAAAAATCAGAATTAAAAACTGGAAGAATTAGAATAAGAAAATAAAGATCTGAAACAGTCCCAAAACAAAGAGTAAAACAAGGCAATGTAGACAGACATTTCATTTTCAATAATAACCTTGAATGCAAGTGGTCCAAATACTCCATGAAAAGGTGGAGAGTGGCAGCCTGGATACAAAACAGAACCTATCCTTTTCTGTCCATAAGAAGCGTATCTTAGACATAACAATACAAAAAGACAGAAAATAAAAAGATAGAGGAAAATATTCCATGCAACCAGTAAACCAAAAACAGCAGGAATCTTGATATTAGATAAAATGGACTTTAAATCAAAATCTATTACGAAAGATAAAGAAGGACATTGTATAATAATAAAAGGGTTAATCCAATAAGAAAGCATAAATTATAAATATATATGCATCTAACAGCAACTAAGGACTTCTGGTGTGGTGCTGTAGGATAAACACTGGACTACAAGCCACAAGGTCAGCAGTTTACACCTACCAGCTGATCCTCAGAAACCCATTATGAGTTGGCTGTGAATCTGAATCTACACAACAGTACTTACAACAACAGCACCAACTAAAAGAACCAGAACACATGAAATAAATGTTGTTGTTAGATGCCATCAAGACCATTCTGAACCATGTGACACTATATACAATAGAACCCAAACCTGCCCTGTCCTGCACCATCCTCACAATTGCTGTTACACTTGAGCCCATTGTGGCTGCTACTATGCCAATCCATCTCTTAGGGGTCTTTCTCCTTTTTGCTGACCCTCTATTTTATCAAGCATGATGTGCTTCTCCAGGAACTGATACCTCCTGATAATCCTTCAAATTAGTTGACCAAGTAACTGACTTCTAAATTTCTTGCCATAGATTACTGAGTGTCTCCAGTGTTGCATCAGTTTGTTGAAAAATTTCAGTTTGTATTCCATTAAGATCCTTGTTCTTTGCCAGTGCCCTCAATGCACCTTGAACTTCTCTCTTCAGTATCATTGGTTCTTGATCATATACTACCTCTTGAAATGGTTGGACATCGACCATTTCATTTTGATACAATGGCTCTGTGTGTACCTTCTAACTTCTTTTGAAATTTTCTGCATTATACAATATTTTGCCCAAAGAATCCTTCAGCATTTCAAGTTGAGGCTTGAATTTTTACCTAGTCCTTTCAGCTTGACAAATGCTAAGTGTGCCCTTCCATTTTGTTTTTCTAACTCCAGATCTTCTCACATTTCATTATAATATTTGACTTTGTCTTCTTGAGTTGACCTTTGAAAATTTTTGCTCAGCTCTCTTGCCTTCTTAGTTCTTCCATTTGCTTTAGCATCTCTATGCTGGGTAGTGAGTTTCGAAGTCTCTTCTGACATCCATTTTGGTCTTTCTCCTTTGTCTTTTTTTATTTTTACTTTTTATTGTGAATTGGGTGAAGGTTTACAGAGAAAATAAATTTTCCATTCAAAACTTCGTACGCATTTTGTTGTATTTAGTCATTGATTGCAATTCCCACAAAGTAACATCACTTATCCTAATTCCTCCTGGTGTTTTCTGTTTCCCTTCTTCCTTCTTTCCTAACCATTCTGAACTGTATCCTACAACTTCCTAGTGTTATTGTTCCTCTTATAGACCTGTCTATTGTTTGGATGAAATTTGAGCCATGGGAGTGAGTTCATTTCCAGACACGAAGGGTGACTAAGGGCCAGACACTGTAAATCTTTACAGGAGCAGTCTCATCTTTCTCCCATGGAGTGGCTGGTGGATTTGAACCAATGAACTTGCAGTGCTTAGCCCACAGAACCACCAG
>NW_006408545.1:12636412-12637559 GCF_000296735.1 Chrysochloris asiatica | reverse complement strand
TAAGTTTTTATTGTGGATTGAGTGAAAGTTTACAGGGCAGATCATCAGTTTTACATTCAACAAATCATACAACTTGTTTCATCACAATGATTGCATTCTCTTCCATGTACCATCAGTTAACAGTATTTCTCTCTATTCCCTTTAGCTTTAAAAAAATAAAATAAAAAACATTCAGGCATATGTAAGAACTTACACCACCAAAGGGCACATTCTGCAAATCTGCCTCATGGCCACCATCTCTTAGTGCCATTCTTCCCATGAATTTAGAGTCCTCAGCCGCTCCCCGTCTCCATGTCCCCATCTCTACCTCTGTCTCAGGTGTCTATGCTTCTCTGGGTACGTTCCCTCATTCTGCTTCTATTCCTTTTCCTTGATGGTCCTAGGATCCTTTGTTTCTGGATTGTATGATTAACTGCTTCCCTATTTTCGAAACAAAATTTCTGCCTTTATAATTGTGACAGTCGCAATTAGTCATGATAACAATTACTCACTACTGAATCATAGGAATCTTATCCCCATCTCTTTTAACCAGACCCATCTAGACAAGATGAAAACTATTCAGTGGGGATTCTTTCTTCCCCCACACACTCTTAAATTAAACTCCCTCTTGACACCTTATAAGCCAGTCACTTTGTGCCTTTATCTCCCCCTCATTTTATGTAGCCATTGTCTAAGTTGGCCATCCGTATCTACCCTGTGTACAGAGGGAATAGCATTGATACTTGATTTGAAGACTCCTTCCTCTGTTGGTATTTAGAGTTATTACCTCCATGAGTGTAGATCAGGTTCATCAAATTGTAGCAATTTACCTTTGTTTCCTTTATCAAAAATTGTTTTTGTTTTTGTTTTTTTATCTTCCCCTAGTCAAGTTCTGATTATCAAGCCATCAAAGCTAGGCCAAATGGGTACTGTCTGCAAAGTTTGGGTGTTCTTGTGCCTCTCCCCCCACCTTCACTTTGTATCAGCTGGATGCTTCACTCTCAGCTCTGGCCCTCTATGACTTTTGTCCTTGTTCATGGGCTCAGGTGTCCCCAGGTCTCACCACACATTGGACCAACAGCCCTTCCTCTTCTCTCTCTCAGCTCCATGTCAACAGGAGTCAATGGACAGTGGTTGAACTCAGTCCATTTCTTTATTGCCGCCTTTC
>NW_006408545.1:12632336-12633352 GCF_000296735.1 Chrysochloris asiatica | reverse complement strand
CTTTCCTGATCTTGTTTTAAAATTCTCCAGTTTCAGCCTGAAGTTACTATGTTCATGAGAAAAGACAATTCCATGACTATAGTAGGGAACATCAATACACCGCTTCCATTTATTGAGGGAACATCTAATGAATATCATAAAGGATATTGAGAACTTATATAAAATTATAAGCCGACTGGGTCTAACAGACATGTATAGAATACTAGACTCAGGATCAGAAAAATAAATATTGTTTTTCAGTGCACATGGATTTTTTTTCCCAGCTTATGCCACATGCTGGGACGTAAAACAAGTCTCAACAATTTTTGAAATGTTAAAATCATATAGAGCATCATTTTTGATGATAAGGGCATTAAGTTAAAAATCACCAAGAGGACAAAACAAGTAAGTACATGGAAAGTAAAAAATACCCCTACTAAAATACTATTGGATAATAGAAGAAATCAAAAGTGAAATAAAAAAAATTATTAGAATCAAATGAAAATGAAAACACAACATACCAAAACTTTTGGGACATAGTGAAAACAGTATTCAAAGGAAATTTTATAGCAATAAACACCTATATTAAAAAAGAAGGAAGTTCTAAATTAATTAATAAAACAAACCAAAAAAGGAAGAGCACAAAAAGGCAAAAGCTACCTGAAAAAATGAAACAGCAAACCAAAACAGAATCAATAAAATGTTGGTTCTTTGAAAGAATCAATAACATAGGCAAATCACTGGCTAGACTGAAGTAAAAACAAGAAATCTGAAGAGGCAAATAATTAAGTTCAGAAATGAATTTCGTGACATTATAATTGGTGTAACATAGATAAAGAAACTCATAACTTATTACTATGCAAAATTGTACTCCAACAAATTGGAAAACCTAGATGAAATGGAAATTTACTAAAAACATGTCACCTACCCAAACTAACACAAACAGATAAAGAAAATTTAAACAGATCCATTAAAAATGGAGAGATGAATGATGTCATAAAAATGCCAGCAACACTAACAATAAAATGTGCAGGACA
>NW_006408545.1:12619479-12631416 GCF_000296735.1 Chrysochloris asiatica | reverse complement strand
GTCTTCAGCCTATAACTGATTGGAATACCTAAAGGGTGTTAGAAGTTGCCTAGTGAAAGAGGCTTCCTGTGGAGCCTTTACATTGCACAAGACCATAGATACAGAACGGACTGAGGTAGGAAATTTCCACTGGAAAGGACATGTAGATCAACCTGGAGTGGCTAGAAGAACAGAAGATACTTCGTGAAAGAAAGACCCACAGGAAAAATCTGAAACAACAGCAGTCTGACTGATTACTACAAGAACAAGTAAGCTGTTCACCCAAGAGCCATCAAAGCAAGTGGTTGGGACCCCTCAGAGCAAACCTGCTTCCAAGACTGAGATTCAAGGGGAATACTTGAGCAGGCATGTGGTCTGGCTGGTGACAACGTTGGTCACTGATAAGGGAAGAGGGGTAAAAGACAGCAATGAAGTTGCAAGCTAAGCCCAACCACATTCAATAGACTCCCGTGAACCTGGGTGGAGCCCTGGATGGAACGTGCAAAATATGAATCTAGTAGAATTGGAAGCTGTCAAAAATGAAATGGAAAGCATAAACATCAATATCCTAGTTAATGGAAAGCATAAACATCAATATCCTAGGTATTGGTGAGCTGAAATGGACTGGTATTGGCCATTTCAAATCCGACATAGTGTTTACTTGCAGGAAAAAACAAATTCAACAAGAATGGTATTGCATTCATCATCTGAAAGAACATTTCAAGATCTCTCTTGAAGTACAATGCTACCTGGAGTAGTATACTATCCATACACCTACACGGAAGACCAGCTATATTCAAATTTATGCACAAACTACTAAAGGCAGTAATGATAAAATTTGAAAAATTCTACCAATTTCTTCAGTCTGAAATTTATCAAACATGCTATCAAGATGCACTGATAATTACTGGTGATTCAAATGGGAAAATTGGAAGCAAAGAGAATTAGTAGCTGCAAACTATGGCTTTGGTGATAGAAATTATGTTAAAGAGCATATGATAAAATTTTGCAAAAACCAATGACTTTCAACTATCTTTGCAATGGTAATACAATGATAATGCAAATACCTGTTTTAAACAACATAAAAAGCAACTATAAACAGTCTAGAAATCAAACAAAGGACTTCATTAGTCAAATCTGCTGCAGTTTTGTCAGTTTGATGACTAAGGTGTACCCTCAACTCATGGTATTTTCAAAATGTATTTGATTATTAGACAATGAATAAGGAAGTCTGTAGAAGAATTGATGCATTTGAGTTATTGTGTTGGAGAAGCATATTAAAAGTAGCATGGACTGCCTTAAGAACAAACAAGTCAGTGTTGGAAGAAGTACAGTCAGAATGCTACATAATAGCGAGGATGATGAAACTCTGATACTTCAGAAATATTATCAGCAGATATCAGTACCTGGAGAATGACATCATACTTGGTAAAGTGTAGAGTCAGTGAAAAAGAGGAAGACTGCAATGAGATGGATTAACACAGTGGCAATAGCAGTGGGCTCAACTGTGTCAACGATTGTGAGGATGGAGAAGGACAAGGTTTTGTTTTGTTGTGTGCAGTGACACTATGAGCACCTAACAATAACTAACAACAACATTCCTTATGAACACAGATACAAAACATTTCAAGAAAAATCTAACCAACAGACTTCAGCAACATGTCAAAAATATCATTCACCATGATCAAGTGGGATTTGTATCAAGATTCTAACGGTGCTAGGATTTTGTTGAGAATTTTTGCATCTATGTTTATCTATAGGGTCACTATGAGTCAGAACTGACTCCATGACAAACAATCACCACCACCACCATATTCATCCAAGTTGGTATGTAATTTTCTTTTGTAACTGATGTATCTGTCTGGTTTGGGTATCAGAGTTATTATTCTTGCTTCATAAAATGAATTCAGGAATTGTACATCCAATTTTATGTTCTGGAATAATTTGAGTATAATTGAATTTCTTCTTTTGTTATTGGCCTGCTCATGTCTTCTTCTTCAGTCTGTGTTAGTTGAGGTAGGTAGTATATTTCTAGGAATTTTTAGATTTCTTCAAGACTTTCAAAATTTTTGGAGTACAATTTTTCATGGTCTCTGCTATGATCCATATTATTTCCATTATTCCTAATTGTGATGTCACCCATATCATTTCTTAATTGTGTTATTTGCATCTTCTTTTTGTTAGATTTGTCAGTGGTTTGTCAGTTTTATTAATCCTTTCAAAGAATCAATTTCTTGTCTTATTGATTCTTTCTATTATTTTTCTGGTTTATTATTTCTTCTCGAATGCATACTATTATTTTTTTTCCTGGAGGCTGTAGGCTTTCTTTGCTCATCTTTTTCTAAATTTTCCTAATCTCCAAAAATTTTTCTAATTGTTGAGGTGTTTATCAGAGTGTTGATTTTGATTCTTTTATATTAATTGCCAACCACACATATCTGTCAGTTTGTCATACTATGGTGGTTTGTGTGTTGTGATTCTGGAAGCTATGCTGCCAGTATTTTAAATGCCAACTGGATACACTCATGATGGACAAGTTTTAGCTGACTTTCCAGACTAATACAGACTTGGAAGAAAGAAAGGCAGACTACTTCTGAATGATTAGTCACTGATTTAAAAACAAAAAAAACAACAACAACAAAAACAGATAACAACACATGTTGGCAAGAACACTTATCCATTGCTAGTGGGACAGTAAAATAGTACAGTTGTTATGAATACAGTATGGTGCTTTCTCCAAAAACTAGAACTAGAACTACCCTATCATATGACAATCCCATTCCTAGATATACACCCTGCTGTTGTTAAATGTTGTGGAGTCAGTTGTGACTTATAGAGACCCTGAATAGAGTTTCTGAAGAGTGGCTGGTGAGTTTGAACCACTGACCTTGCAGTTCAAATCAACCTTACTGTCCAGTGCTTATCCTACAATGTCACATAAGGATGCCAGGTAACACTCTAGAGACTTAAAATTAATGACATGAATAGAAATGTGCACATGTATATTCTATGTTGCTTTATTCACAATAGCAAATAAATTGAAACAATTAAAGTGCCCAACAATAGATAAGCAAATAGTATTATAGATAGATAGATAAATAGATAGATAGATAGATAGATATAGATATAGATATAGATGATATAGATATAGATATAGATATACACAGTGTAGTACTACCCAACCTGAAGAATAAGAGTTGAGGCCAAAAAATGTATAATAACATGCATGGGCCAATAAGGCATAATGTGAAGTGAAACATGTCAAGCATATAAGGACAAATATTGTATGATCCCTCTTTTATAAGAAGGCAAGGATAGGTAGATAAAGAGAGACCAGTGTACATTAGTGGAATGGAAAAGAGGAATGGGGGAGGGAAACTATACTTCAGACTTGTTATTTTTGGTGATGAGAAAAGTGGCACTGAATGTGGATACAGTGAGCATGTTCCTTAGTGCCATCGATTTGATTCTGACCCATAGCATCCCTGTTTCTGAGGAGCAGCTGGTGAGCTTGAACCACCAACCTTGCAGTTCAAATGGCTTTGCAGTCTGGCACATTAACCTACAGTGCCACACAAGGACTCCACAGTGAACATAACACAACCAAATTCAGAAAAAGGTTTAAGCACATATGAATGAGCATATGAAATCTAGTCTATGGGAAGATGCAGGTGTTTACATAGGTGAGAACAGATATAAGTACTGCTATATACAAGTGCATATAATCATAAATATGTGTATTCAGATATATAAATACTACAAAAATGATATGGAGGTCATCTTTGACCTCGAGTTGCACAGTGCTCAGACATGCATCCACCCTTCAACTTTCTTTAAGGTACCCTGAAACCAACCATCCCTTCCATGACTCTATTTCTCTGCTGCATTTTATATTTCATTTCAATGGCCACACATAACTCACAGACAATACTCACAATTATGAGACTTATTAGGGAAATGAAGAGAATACAATTCAGGATCAGAAACAACTCAGGAAGCAGCAGTTCTCCAGTCAAAAATGTCTCTTCTAGACCATACTGCAGGCACACCTCACTCTTGGTTTCATTCTAGTCTTGGCCTCTGTCCTGCTCAAGTAAGTGTTGCTAAGCTCCTTGAGCACTGCAGATAAATATAGGTAAATGCAAAAAAGGCACATTTTAGATGCCCGTATCCTGTCCAAAGCCACTCAGTTTTACTCGGTCTATGGGTTGGGAAGCCCTGCTGCTCTGTTACTCTGTGCTACTGCCTCTGCTGCTGCTGCTATTCTGGGCAAGGATCTCATTCTCCACTTGTGCCTCTTCTTTTCTGATGGTCCTGGGTTCTTTTGTTTCTGCTTCTGAGATGGCTTTTTTAAAACCCCAAGTTAGAGTCCCATACACCCTATTTACATAGACAGTGAATAAGGAAGACCGTAGAAGAATTGATGCTTTTGAGTTATGTTGTTGAAGGAGAATATTGAAAATGCCACAGGCTGCCAAAAGAACCAACCCGAAGAAGTGCAACCCGAGTGCTCTTTGGAGGCCAAGATGGCTAAACTTCATCTCTTATACTTCGGACATATTGTCAGGAGGGACCAGTCACTGGAGAAGGATATCATGTTTGGTAAGGTGCAGGGTCAGAAAAAAAGAGGAAGACCCCCAACGAGATGGATTGCCCAAGTGGCAGCATTGATGGACTCAAGTGTGGCAACAGTATTGAGGTTGGTCCAGGATTGGGCAGTGTTTTGTTCTGCTGTGCATAAGGCTGGTATGGGTTGGTACTGACTCGATGACACCTAAGAAAAACAACAACACCCAATCATTAGCTGGGAGTTACAAAGACTATGACTAGAAAAGTCATATCAAGTAAATCCACTTTACCACGTGTCTAAGTTACCTAGTGCTGCTATAACAGAAATATCACAAGTAGATGGATTTAACAAATAGAAATTTATTCTCTCAGTTTGGGGGGCTAGAAGCCCAAATTCAGAGCACAAACATGTTTTTCTTCTCAATCTCTTACTTTTATCTTTTTTCCAGCAACTGTGGGCTCGACATTTTTTGGAGACCTCATTCACCATAACCTAATTTACTCTGAAACCAAAATAACTAGATGATGCTAACAAACATCACTGACCATTCTGACAAGGGTCACAGTAGTTAACACCAGGTAATGGGAGAAAAATATGGAGCAGAACTCACATACTCATTAAAAAACAAAAGCACCACACAAACTGAAACAGAGGACTCCCTAAGTCTGTTGCCCTAAGACACTCTTTAAATCTAGAACTAAGTCTATCCCTTGACACCACTTCTGAGTGAAATAGCAGAGTGGCACACAAATAAAGAATATTACATCTAAGAACAGTGCTCTACTTAAAAAACCAGCAATAGAAGACCAAATGCTCAACAATTACCAAAAGGCTAAGATGAAACCATTAAGAGAGAAGGAAATTAGAGTATTGGAAAGGAAAAAAACAACAAAAAACACAATGAAAGAAAATGATGTTATATTGTGATAAATCTAACCAATGTCATTGAAAAAAATCTGTGTAGAAAATTTCAAATGGGAACCTAACTTGCTTTGCAAACTTTCACCCAAAATCCAATATATTATTATTTTTAAAGGAATAGATACTAGAAATTCTACAAAAACAAAAACAAAAAAAAAAAAAAACCTTTCTTTTGTCTTTCAAGTATTTGTTCCTTTTAAAATTGTAAGTAAATTGTTAGAAACTCTTCTTAATCTTTTGCATACTGGTACCAGTGGAGGATCTGCTACGCTGTTGTTAAATCTTGGAAAAGACACTGGGTGTTGCTGTTATTAGGTGCCACGAAGTCAGTTCCAACACCTAGCTATCCTATGCACAACAGAACAAAAACCTGCCTAGTCCTACACCAATATCACAATCCTTGTTATACTTGAGATTATTGCTGCTGTCACTGTACCAATTCAACTCATTGGGGGGGGGGTCCCCTTTTTTTCACTGATCCTCCATTTTGGCAAGCATGATATCCTTCTCCAGGCATTGGTCCTCCTGATAATATGTCCAAAGTATGAGAGATGAAGTCTGATCATCTAGGTTTCTAAGGAACATTCTATTGTACTTCTTCTAAGACATTTGTTTGTTCTCTTGGAAATCCATGGTACTTGTGAGCCATTCACACTTTAGTCCTCAAACTGACATCTTTGCCCTACAACATGTTAAAGAGGTCTTGTATAGCTGATTTGCCCAATGGAATCCACTGGTTTCTTAACTGCTACTTCCATGAGTGTTGATGGCTGAGCCAAGCAAAATGAAGTCCTTGACTATTTTAATCCTTTCTCCATTTATCATAATGTTATTCATTGGTCCAGTGATGAGGAATTCTGTTTTCTTCATATTGAGGTGCAACACATACCAAAGGCTGTGGTCTTTCATCAGTAAGTATTTTAAATCCTCTACACTTTCAGCAAGCATGATTGTATCATCTGCATATCGCAGATTGGTAATGAGTCTTCTTCCAATCCTGATGCCATGTTCTTCTTCATATAATCCAGTTTATTGGATTATTTTCTCAGCATACAGACTAAATCAGTATGTTGAAAGAATATAGTCTTGGTGCACACCCTTTCTGATTTTAAACCATTCAATTTCCCCTTGTTCTGTTTGAATGATTACCTCTTGGTCTATGTAACGGTTCCTCAGGAGCACAATTATGTGTTCTGGAATGCTCATTCTCCGCAATGTTGTCCATAGATTGTCATGAGCCAAGCAATTGTAAGCCTTTACATAGTAATAAAGTACAGGCAAACATATTTCTGATATATTCTACTTTCAGTCAAGATTTATCTTACATCAGAAACTACATCCCTCATTTCATGTCCTCATCTGAATCTGGTTTGAACCTGTGGAAGTGCCTTGTCAATGTACTATTGCAACCATTTTTGAATTATCTTTAGCAAAAATTTACTTGTATATGATATTAATGATGTTGTCCAATGATTTATGCATTCCTTTGGGTCACCTCTCTTTGGAATGGGCACAAATCTGATTCTCTTCCAATCAAGCTGACCAGGTTCTTGCTTTCCAAATTTCTAGGCATAGATGAGTGAGTGCCTCCAGTGCTGCAGTTAGCTGAAAGATTTCAATTTGTTTTCCATCAATTCCTGGAGCCTTGTCTTTGCCAATGTGTTCAGTGTACCTTGGACTTCTTCCTTCAGTATCATTGGGTCTTGATCATATGCTACCTCTTGAAATGGTTGAACATCAATGACTTCTTTTTGGTACAGCAACTCTGTGTATTTCTTCCATCTTCTTTTGTTGCTTGCTGCATCATTCAATATTTTGCTCAAAGAATCCTTTACTATTGCAAGCAGAGGCTTGAATTTTTTTCCTCAGTTCTTTCAACTTGAGAAATGTTGAGTGTATTCTTCCCTTTTGAATTTCTAACTCTAGGGTTTTGTACTAGAGAAAGCAGTAAACTAGTTGACTATGAGATGATTCCAACTCATGGTGATTCCATGTGTGTCAGAGAAGAACTGTGCTCTGTGAGATTTCCAGGGGCTGATTTTTGGAAATTAAATAGCCAAATTTTCTTCTGAGGCACTTCAGGATAGACTAGATCCTACACATGCTCAATTATTAGAAAACCTATTTTACCATCCTAAAGCTAGAGGAAGTTTAGGGAAAGACTGAAGGCAAAGGAAAGCACAGTAATGAAGACAGCAAGGCATAGAAGATTATTTCAGAAAGACCAGGGTACCAATCTGAACCTTATCTACTACCCAATTTTTGGCTTGATCATAACTAAAAACACCAGTGTGAGTAAATCAAACTTATCATCAGCCTTACTGTGTCTCTCTGCTAAAAGATGGTAATCTCAAGTTCTTAAAAATAAGTATCTTGCCAATAAAACCAGACTCACATATGACAAACTAAATTGTGGGAAGTCACTGAAGGAAGATATTTTAAGCACTATAATGTTATTGTTATTAAGGAAGATCAAGAAATGTATCACTCAAATGAGGACAAAAATAGGGGCAGTATTTATTACTCTGTTAGGACAACAGGTAGGCAGGCCAATTAGGATGTATGATTATCCTATATAGACCTCTATTTGGTGCTACAGAAAAATATTGTTACCCTTCTGGTCTCTTGGATAATTAATTTTCATCTTTAATTTGACTTGAGAGTTGAATGATTGATTCCATAGATACTTCTATTTTCTAACGATATTTGTTCTCTAATTTCTGATCTAATTTGTTATAATGTATTAGATTCTGGTGTGGTGCTGTAGGAAATGCACTGGACTACTAGCGCTGTGGGTTAATGCACCAGACTGCAAAGCCATTTGAACTGCAAGGCTGGCGGTTCAAGCTCACCAGCTGCTCCTTGGAAACCCTATACAGGGTCACTGTGGGTCGGAACCAACTTGACCGCACTTAACAACAACAACTAACCACAAGGTTGGTGGTTCAAACCTACCAGCTGTTTCTTGGCAACCCTATACTGGGTCATAATGAGTCAGAACCAACTCGACAGCACTTAACAGCAACAACAACATTACATAGTCAGTTATTCTAATAAATCCTTCTTTCTGTGACAGCTGACCTAGGGTGAAAAGTGGCAGGCGTATACAGCTGCAAATAGAAGTAGGTGCATCCCAAGAGGAAATCAATTATTTAACATAGGATCAATTGAACACTTTGAATCAGGATGGATCTGGAAGAGAGGCTAAGACCCTTGTAGTGGGAAAGAAGCAATTTTAGACATTGAAGGAAATTGCTGAGTAAGAGAGAATGAAAAGGGGAGTTCCCCAAACTTCTGCAACAAAGAGAGTGAATGAGTCATTTATTTGAAAAGAAAATGATAAACCTTTACTTGTGTTTCCTAATTACATAGAATTGATTCTTGTGATGCCAACATTTGACTCCTCTTTTCACTTCCTCTCCTTAAAAATGAAGAAAAACCCTGTGTGATTCTATCTCCCGAGGTAAAAACACTATGCCCAAGTCCCTGGGAACAGGTTCTGCATGGCCTCAAGAAGTCCTTTGGTGTGTTTTGACTTTGCCTTTTCTGTGTAGGAAATTGAAAGGAATACTCAGTATGTTGTAAAGTTTAACCTCCTGGGCTAATTTAACAACCACAACAACTAAGTGGTATTCTAGATATATTCATGGATTTCTCAATATAGAAGCCTGCAAATGGTTTCAATTCTGTGCTATGTTTTTTGTCAAAAATGCAAAGACTGCATTTTAATGTGATCACATGCACATACCAGGCCCTGATTTTTCTAAATTGCACTTACTAAATGGAATTCCTTTACCAAATCACAGATCCATTTTCCCCCCAAGGGGCATACTAGTCTAGTTCGCCAATGAAATTTGATTCCATACAGTTCAAGGTTGAGCCAAGACTGTAATAAATCCACTTTTAAACACTTCCATTTATTTATCATGAGGTCTAAAATTATTTAAATCAATATATTCTGTTTTACTAGACCAGAATACCTATAGCAATGGAAGTTGATCCCTTAGCCTTCGTACCTATTTATTCACCGTTAATCAATTCATTTTTGGTCATAAATATATTTATCACAGTGCTTTTGGCTGAGAAAAATATAAAATGGATAGTTTTGCTGATCATTCAGAACAGGGAAAAGACTTAACAGCAGCCTTTTTTTTTTTTTATTTCTCTTCTCTATCTCTTCCCCTGCTGTCAAAGAATGTCAGCTTTAGTTGGATCTTCTAAATGTGTTTTTCAAAAACTCTGTGTAAACTTAATTTTGGAATCCTTTAAATGCCAACAGTGAGCGTTTCCTTGCACACCGCCCTTAGTAGAGCAGCCCAGGTTGTCATGGTGAAATGGGTCAGCGCTGTTTGCCAGGCAGCCCGTGACACGGCAAGCAGGCTGCTGGCGTAGTGATAGCTGCACAGGCCAAAGCTGTGCACAATCTATAGCTGAATCTAGGTCACTGGGATTCTTTCATGCTTCATGGGACTTCCATCTCCAACAGGGTTCATAAAGCCCTTCTACTCAACTGGACAATCTCTGTAGCTGCAAACATTGTCGTCCTGAAATCTCCTCTCCTTCTGTTGGCCATGTATTATTCTTCCCATTTATTTGAGCAACCATAGCCATGTGAGCTAGACAATATTCTTTGTCTGTATAATTGTGTGTCTGCATGGACATGGGTGCATGCATGTGTGCATAATATGTATGTGTGTTTGGGTATGAAATGCACAGAGACTGAGACTTTGCTCTGGAGCCTGCATTATGAAAAGTCCCCACATTTAAATGCATGTTCCTTTAGAATGAGCTAAATATTAATATCACATTCCACTGTTAATGTAAACACCAGCAGCAAGATTTGGCAGCTCATAAAAAAGAGAAAGAACTTGGGCTTTTCTCCATACTCAGCATGTGTATTTTTTGTTGCTGGATACCATTTCAGTTAACACCATGTGTATAGCTTGTCTGAAATGGCAGGGATTCGGTGAGCTTAGAGAAGAACTCAGAGGAGAGGGTTTCAGCATCTTTGCATATTTGACTGCTTAATAATTTCCTGTTCCTGGGAAAACTCGAAATTGTCCTTTCATGTTAGAACTGTGAATTACACACTTGTGCCCATTTATTTGACATGACTTCTAAATATTAATTTGAAACTACCCTTTTCTGTTCTATAGGTGAGATGTTCTGCTCCCATAAAGATTTACACCCTCGGAAACCCTTTACAGGGTCGCTATGGGTCGGAACCGACTTGACGGCACTTAACAACAACAACAACAGCACCTGCATTTAGAATATAGATGGCCAATCTTCCTTTTCATTTATATTTTCAAAATTCCTTTTTCTATATTTAGCTTTCCTATTTTGGGTGCATTGCTTAATTAAAAAGGAAGGTTTTTTAAAAAATGTGTGACCAAATATTAGCTAGGATTTCCAAAGTACACTCACATACACAAACTCCCTCCTAATATGTCACTTGTTTCTGAACTTGCACTGAATAAAAAATTCAAAACAAGCAATCTTTTCTTAATTTAACTTAAGGAGAGAGTCTTCAACTTCAGTGATGAGAGTCTTTCCATCTCTACACCAGATGTGTAACAGAAAAATTTACATCTATCCACCTCTTTCTTCAAATAAAAATGCAAACTAATTAATAGCAGACGGATACATGACAAAGTGATCCAAGTATTAATTCATGGTAAAGAGAAGAAAAGGAAAATATTTGGAGAGATGAGAGCCAGGTGGAAGGATTAAACATGTCAAGGGGGAAAAGATGAAGAAAGAATGATTATAAATGCAAATAAGCTCGGAAAATGATGAATAAGAAAAAAAAAAAAATGTCTTAGCTAGGTATCTAAAACCATTAGTAATATAAAGTGCTGTAATTTTAGTCAGCATTTATTATGTGTCAAGCAGCACATTAAATGTTTTCATGCATTGTCTCTCTACATCCTTACTTCAATGTTAGGAGCCAAACACTGTTATTGCCCTCATTTAAGAGATGAGGAAAGCATGTGTGTGTATGTGGTGGGGGACGAGGGGCAGTGTGTGGATTAATAAATCAACTAGAGCCTCATAGAGAGTTAGTAGAGGAGTAGACAGTCAGACTTAGGTAATCTCCCTCCAGACCTTATGTTTTGCTACTCCATAATACATGCTTCTCTGGCTACATGCCCTTCCTATTGTGCTTGTTGTTGTTGTTGTTGTTGTTGGGTGCCATCTAGTCGGAACCAACTCATAGCGACCCCATGCACAGCAGAAGGAAACAATGTCCTATCCTGGGCCAACCTCACTACTGCTGCCACACTTGACGCCATCAATGATGCCACCTGGCTGGTCCATCTCTTTGGGGGTCTTCCTCTTTTTCTCTGACCCTCCACCTTACCCAACATGACATCCTTCTCCAGTGACTGTTCTCTCTGGACCATGTGTCCAAAGTAGGAGAGACGAAGCTTAGCCATCTTGGCCTCCAAGGAGCACTCTGGTTG
>NW_006408545.1:12591991-12616687 GCF_000296735.1 Chrysochloris asiatica | reverse complement strand
TACTTCGTACATTCTATGTTCTGATTTTCAATGGATGTTACAGCTATTTCTCTTCATTTTGATTTGTGGTCCATTAGCAAATGAAAGTTCTGTGACAGGGTTGTAATGAGATGCTTTGGGCTGCGCTTGTGGGTCTCGAAGTTGGTCGACCCCACCTCAAAGCCACGATCCAACAGCTAGGCCGTGATGGCACCCTCGCGGGGTAAGTAGGACAGCCTGGCTGGCTGCTGTAGTCTCTTCCCGCTAGGCAGTGTCCCCCCCACCCCCCGTCGACCTGGTCTCCAGACACCTCTCACCCTGCCACTCTGTGGTCTGGGTTTCATTTAACGCCTCCACAGTTCTGCGCAGTTCTCGCACATGTTCAGCTGCCGCCCCTCCTTAGAGAAGATATATTCTTTTCCCTATCACATCATTCTTTGTTAGGAGACATGTTCTCCTTGCTTCTTCCTTTAATTCTATCCACCAATTGAAAGCCCAGGTGAAATTCCAGCTATTCATAGGAACCCATTCGCCATGCTTTCAGTTTCCTCTGATTCCTGGAGTGCACCTTCTTATGCATTCATATGGTGCTGACTGCCTATGGGATATATGGTGAATTATCTGCCTGGAAACATGACCTGTGTTCATATCTAGAGAAGATTCTTGTGGATATGGCTGTATCATGGATTTCCTCACTAGCATCTAGTACTAGGCCTAATATGTAAAACTGCTTTCAAAAAAAAGTATCTGGCAGCAGTTTCTAAAAATAATTCTTAGTGCAATATTGTTGGGAAATTTTAAACCAATGAAAATACCTTAAATATAATTTAGGTAGTTTGATATCAGTTAAGAGTCTGGTTTGCCATATTCCCTTCAAGTCTTATAAAGGTGTGATGCCCCAACCCCACTTCCATCAAGTCTCACTCCTAGTGACCCCTATAGGACAGAGTGGGATAGAACTGCCCCATATAATTTATGGGGTAAAATGGATGGCTTTTAGAGCCCCAACAAGGGAGTTTGTCAGTGTTGCCATCTCACTAGGTTTAAAAGAAAACATCCCAGAGGCAGACAGGGGGCACCTAACTACCACAAAGAAGAAGAGATGGGACTGGAGCATACTCTTTGGACTTGAGTTGCTGTACTGGGAATTGGACTCCAGAGACAGAGAGTTTGAACCCTCGAGAAAATGAGGAAGAGAAGCAACAGCAGAGAAATGGAGACAACAGAGGCAGTAGAACAAGGAGATTGGCAGGGAGGCAACACATTGGGCTTACTGGCCCACAGAACAAGTAAACCTTCAAACAGAGGCTTACTTGTGGAGTAAGGTGTCTCCAGGCACTTACCAGCAGGATAAAAAGCTTTGTAACATTTTCCAGAGTAGTGTAGAAGCCAGCCTGGCCAAAGAGTTCAAGAGGCTTAATAGGCCCAAGGGGCAAAGGATCAAAAAGGGGCCAGTCTTTAGGCATGACTTAAAAGAGAATGTCTTGATTGAATGACAGTATCCTGAGTCATTTCTGATGCTGAATTGCAATCTATTACTTTCCTTATAAACCCCATAATCATGAATATTGCATATGTCATTGCAATGAATTATCAAACTCAGCTGGGAAATAAAGTGTGCCGTGGGAGAGAGAGCTGGTGTCAAAATTAGTATAAAAAAAGATTGGAGAAAGGAGACATGTCTGACCTCTACTTCAGAGGAATCAGAATTGGATAGATGCTAATGGTGATTCTCTCTTTTGCTTGTAAAAGTCTAGGCAATTAGATGTATCCACTATGCAATTTTTAGTTACCAAAGCTATAAATGTTTATAGAAGCCTATTGCCACATCTTTCTCCCATGGTGCAACTGATAGGTTTGAACTTACAACCTTACAGTTAATAGCCATGTTCTTTAACCACTACACCACCAGGGTTCCTGTAGTACACCAAGGGTGGTTTATATGAAGATCACATCTAGTGGTCCAAGGCTTGCATCTCCTACTCAGGTATCCCTTCATTCCTTTTGCAGGTTCATTTCCAACACTGATTAATTTCTTAATTAGACAGTGAAATACAAAGAGCTTCAAAGTCAGACACTTCATAACCAAAGAAACTTAATCTCTCTGAGACAGTTTTTTTATTTGCAAAGAAATGATAATTCTTACCTCAGAATTCCCACCACAGCTTCATGAGTTTGTGGTAAAGATTAAAAGAGGAGAAATATGTAAGGTACTTCAAACAGCAGATACTCAACATATTTTAAATCTTCTTATCTCATGTTTTTCTGTGTTAAAATTTAACCAAGCAACCAGTTATACTAAGAATTAGTATAACTATTATTGCCTGCATAGCAATTCAGAAAATTCTCTAGCATTTCATTAAAGATTTACTGCTTAAGAAAAGTTTACATATGTCTTAACAGTTAATTTTCAGAAAAAAAAATGCAAATTAAACAAAACAAGAAGTGGTACTATATCAGTTTTAGGGAATACTGTTGAGTCCCCCTAAACAACCAATTATTCTAACAAATTCATGTAATTGTTGCTATTGTTAGGTGCCAGCCAGTCAGTTGTGATACATAGCAATCTTACTTAGAACAGAACAAAACCTGCCAGTCCCATGCCATCCTCACAATTGCTGCCATGCTTGAGTCCATTATTGCTGCCACTGTGCCAATCCATTTCATTGAGAGCCTACCTTTTTTTTTTATGTCCTTCCACTTTACATAGCATGATATCCTTCTCCAGAGACTGGTCCGTTCTGATAATATATCCAAAGTATGAGAGACCAAGTCTGGCCATCAGGATAATTAGGAACATTCTTGTTTTATTTCTTTCAATACAGATTTAATTGCTCTTCTGGCAGTCCAAAATGGAAGAACTCATTCAGCATTTTTCAAATGGAAAGAACTAAAGAAAAGAGTCAAGCCTCAACTTACAACATTTAAGAATACTATGGGCAAAATATTGAATGATGCAGAAAGCACCAAAAGAAGATGCAAGGAATACATAGAGTCACTGTACCAAAAAGAGCTGGTCGATGATCAGCTGTTTCAAGAGATAGCATATGATCAAGAGCCAACAATACTGAAGGAAGGTTTCCAAGGTACAGTGAAGGCATTGACAAAGAGCAAGGCTCTGGGAATTGATGAAATGCAAATAGAAATCTTTCAGAAAACTGATGCAGCACTGGAGGCACGCACTCATCTCTGCCAAGATATTTGGAAGACAACTACCTGGCCAATTGATTGGAAGAAATCCATTTTGTGCCCGTTCCAAGGAGAAGTGACCCAAAGGAAAATCATTGAACAATGTAATAAATATCGCATGAAAGCAAAGTGTTTCTAAAGATAATTCAAGAAAGGCTACAGCAGTACACTAACACAGAGCTAAAGAGGCTCGGGTCAGACTCAGATGGAGCGCGGAATGAAAGATATCGTTGCTAATGTCATATGGATCTTGGCTAAAAGCAGAAAATACCAGAAAGATGTTTATCTGTGCTTAATCAACTACACAATCCCCTCCCTACATCATCAGAAAACCAAAGGCTACACCCCGTAAGCCTGCCTCCCAGGCCATCAGCACACAGACCTTCTCCCTCCATGAATCCAGAGTCCCCAGCTGCTCTATCTCTCTACGTCATCTGGGTAGGGTCCTACACTCCACTCTTCTCATTTGATGGTCCCAGGGACCTCTGCTCCTGGACTGCAAAATCAACCACTTCCCTCCTTTTGTTACAGAACATCTATCTACCATTACATTTCCAACCCTCACAGTCAGTCCTGATAGCAATTATTCATTATTGTACCACAAGAGTCTTAGCCCCATCTCCTTTCATCAGCCCTGTCCCAAGAGATTGGAAATCACTTAGCGGAGATTCTACCTTCCTCCGCCCCCTCTGGAATTAGGCTCCATCTTGAAAGCTTTTAAGCCAGTTGTAGCCCCCTTCCCCATTTGGGGTATTCAATGTCTAAGTTGCCCATCCCTGTCAACCCTGAGTACCAAGAGTGTGGGGATAATCCTCGCTGTAAAGATTTGTTCCCTCTTTTGAACTACTACATCCATAAGTATAGGTCAAGTTCATCAAATTGTAACAGATTACTCTATTTTTTTCCTCTTCTTTCTTCTTTTAGTACAGTTCTGATCATCCAGCGATTGAAGCCAGGTCAAGTGGGTACTGTCTGCAAGTATGGGTGTTCTTGTGCATCTCCCCTCACTTTATATCAGCTGTACACTTCACTTTCCGCTCTAGTACTCTGTGGCCATGTCACTGTCTCTGGGCCTAGGAGTCCCCAGGTCTTGCCATATTGCTGGCCAACCAGGTCTCAACTCGGGTTCACAGGAGTCTATTAAACATGGACGGACTTAGCTCACAACTTCACTGCTGTTTTTCCCCCACTTACCCTTATCGGTGACCAACGTGGTCACCAGTGAGACCACATTCCTGCTCATGTATTCCCCTTGAGTCTTAGTCTAGTATGGGGTTTGCTCTGAGGGGACCCAACCACTTACCTTGATGGCTCCCAGGTGAACAGCTTGCTTGTTCTTGTTGTACTCAATCTGACTGCTATTATTGTTTTTCATTTTTCCTACTGCTCTTTCTTTCAAGAAGTATCTTCTGTTCTTTTAGCCACTCCAGGCTGGTCTGCTTATCCTTTCAAGTGGAAATTTCCCACCTTAGAAGATTTTTGAGTGGGGTTCAGGATTCCACATATGGTCTTATGCAATGCAGAGGGTCCACAGAAAGCCTCTTACACTGGCAAGTACAAGCCCCATTAGAAGTATTCAAATCAGTTATAGGCAACAGACGGACTTATAAGCTTTCTATGGTGATGTCTCTGGCTATTCCTTTCTCTCCCACTCAACTGTCTATTTTACAATGGTAGGCAAGGGGAACCAAGATTCAAAAGACAGTCAAGAATTTTAACATTATTTCCCCTCTTTTACCCATTCAAACCATTCCTCAATCCCTGTATCCCAGAGCCCTGTTGTTCCAAGGTCGTGCATGTATTATTATTTACCTCTGTCCCACTTAGCCCATGAAAACCTGCCTAACTGTTCTCCCATCTGCCTTGTTCTTCCATTCCTCTCCCCCTTCTTGTGTATTGCCCCCACCCTTAGCACCCAAGCTATCCTGTGTCTATCCCCTACCCTGTGCTCCATCTTCCCCTCCCTCCCCTCCCCTCACCCCATCTCACACATCTCATACACCCCATCCCAGTGATCAGCAGTTGTTGTTTTTTTCTCCCCTTTTAGGGTGGGTTCTTTTTCTTAATCTTTTACAATAATGGTCCTATGCAGTATTTCTCCTTTTGTGACTGACTAATTTCACTCAGCATTATGTCCTAAAGGTTCATCCATGTTATGCAGTGGCTTACAGCTTCCTTGTTGTTCTTCCAGGTGGCAGAATATTCCATTGTGTGTATTTACCAAAGTTTGTTTATCCATTTTTCAATTGATGGGCACTTAGGCTGTCTCCATCTTTTTGCTATTGTATAGTGCTGCTATGAACATTGGTGTATGTATATCTACTTGTGTTATGGTTCATATTTCTTGTGCTTAAGTACCAAGTAGAGAGATTACTGGATCATTAGGTATTTCTATTTCCAACCTTCTGAAGAAGCACCTCATTGCTTTCCAGAGTAGTTGGACCATTTTGCAATCCCACCAACAATGTAAGGAAGTCCCAGTCTTTCCACATCCTCACCAGCATTTATTGTCCTCTACATTTTTGATTTTTGCTTTTATGAAATCAGGGAGTGAGAGGTTTCCAGCCTTGTTCTTCTTCTTAAGCAGTGCTTTGCTTATCCTGGTTGTCTTTCCTTTCCATATAAAGTTTGTAATTGTTTTTTCCATCTCTTTGAAGATGTCGCTGGAATCTGGATTGGGATTGCATTATATGTGTAAATTGTTTTGAGCAGTATTTACATTTACACAATGTTAAATCTTCCTATCCAGGAGTATGATATATTCTTCCACTTTTGTAAGTCTCTTTTGGTTTCTTGTAGTAGTGTTTTGTAGTTTTCTTTGTATAGGTCCTTTGTTTCTCTTGTTACATTTATTCCTAGCTATTTCATCCTTTGTGTGGCTATTATAAATGGTATTGCTTTCCTAATGTCCTTTTCAGTGCTTTCATTGTTACTATGGAGGAATCCAACTATTAATGTATGTTGATCTTATACCCTGCCATTTTGCTGAATCTTCCAACAATGTCTAGTTGCCTTTTTACTGAGTCTTTGGGGTTTTCTACATATAGGATCATATCATCTGTAAATAGAGAGGGTTTTATTTCCTCTTTGCTAATTTGGATACCTTTAATTTCCCTATCTTGCCATACAGCTCTGACTAACACTTCCAAAACAGTATTGAATAAGAGTGGCAACAAAGGGTATCCTTGTCTGGTTCTTGTTTGCATAGGAAAGGCTTTCAGTTTCTCTTCATTGAGAGTAATGTAGGCTGTTGGTTTTGTGTATATGCTTTTAATTATGTTGAGGAATTTCCCTTCCATTCCTACTTTGTTGAGTGTTTTTATCAGGAATGGATGTTAGATTTTGTCAAATGTCTTTTCTGCATCAATTGATATGATCATGTAGTTCTTTTCTTTTTTCTTATTTATATGGTGGATAATGTTGATTGTTTTACTAATATTAAACCATCCTTGAAACTCTGTTATGAATCCCACTTGGTCATGAGTATTATTTTTTTTGATGTGCTGATGGATTCTGTTGGCTATGATTTTGTTGAGAATTTTTTCATTTATGTTCATGAGGGATATTGGTCTATACTTTTTTTCTTAGTGATATCCTTCCCTGGTTTTGGTATGAGGGTTATGCTTGCTTCATAAAATGTATTAGGAAGTTTTCCATCCTCTTATATATTCTGGAATAATTTGAGTAGAATTGGTGACAGTTCTTTCCTGAATGCTTTGTAGACCTCACCAGTGAAGCCATCTAGGCCTGGGCTTCTTTGATTGGGAGTTTTTTGATGACCTGGTCAATTTCTTTTTTGTTATGGGTCTATTGAAGTTTTCTGCTTCACTCTGTGTAAGTTTAGGTAGGTTGTGTTTTTCTGAAAATGTATCTATCTCTTCTAAGTTTTCAAATTTATTGGAGTGCAACTTTTCATAGTATTCTGTTATTATCCTTTTGATTTCCTTTGGTTCTGTTGTGACATTGTCCATGTGGTTTCTAATGCGTGTTATTTTTGTCTCCTTCTTTTCTTTTGTTAGGTTTTCCAATGGTGTGTCAATTTTATTAATCCTTACAAAGAACTAGTTTCTTGTCCTGTTGATTCTTTCTATAGTTTTTCTGTTTTCTATCTCATTTATTTCTGCTCTGATCTTTATTATTTATTTTCTATTGGTGACTGTAGGCTCCCTCTGTTGGTCTGTTTCTACTTGTTGGAGATGCTGTGTTAATGTGTTAGTTTTGGTTCTTTCTTCTTTTTGGATGTGTGCATTTATCACAATGAATTGTCTTCTCAGCACCACTTTCACCGTGTCTCTAAGATTTTGGTATGTTGTGTTTTTGTTCTCTCTTGTTCATACGAACTTTTTGAATTCATGTTTAATTTCTTCTATTACCCAGTCACTTTTCAGCAGGGTGTTATTCAGTTTCCATGTATTTGACTTTATTTCCTTGATCTTCTTATTGTTGATTTCTAGTTTTATAGCATTGTGGTCTGAAAAGATAATTTGTCATATTTTGATGTTTGTAAATTTATGAAGGCTTGCTTTGTGACCTAGCACATGGTCAGTTCTGGAAAATGTTCCATGTGCACTGGAAAAGAATGTATGTTGTGTTGTTGTTGGGTTGAATGCTTTGTACATGTCTATGAGATCAAGTTTATTGATTGCGCTGTTTAATTCCTCTGTAACTTTGTCGAGTTTCTTTCTGGTTGTTCAATCCCTTTTTGAAAGTAACATATTAAAATCTCCCACTATACTTGTAGATTTATTTATTTATTTCTTCAATTCTAGTTGGGTTTGCTTTATATATCTTGGTGCTCTTTCATTTGGAGCGTAGATATGGTTATGTCATGTTGCTCAATTGACCCTTTAATCATGAGATAGTGTCCTTCTTCATCTCTTATGCTGCTTTTTGTCTTAAAATTTACTTTATCAGAGATTAGTATTGCCACTCCTGCTTGTTTTTCATTGCAGTTAGCTTTGTATATTTTTTTCCATCCTTAACTTTTAGTTTGTTTTTGTCTTTGTGTGTAAGGTGTGGCTCTTGCAGACAGCATATTGAAGGGTCTTGTTTTCTTATCCATTCTGTCAATCTCTGTCTCTTCACTGGTGCATTTAATCCATTGACATTCAGTGTAATTATCAATAGGTGTGAATTAATTGCTGTCATTATGTTAATTTTTGTGGTGCTGTTCTTTCCTTTGTTGTGCATGCCTTCTTGTGCTGACTTTGTGTTTTTTTTGTGCTATTTCTTGTTAGTTTCTCCTTAGTTTGAATGTTTCCTTGTTCTGTTTGGATCTTCATTTTCATGGTAAGTTGTGAAGTATTAACTTTCTTTGGGGTTACCCTATAGTCTATTAACTTTTCCCTGCATTTAAGACAGTCTGTTTTACCCTGAAATTTACCTGACCTCCTCACCACCTGGACTTCTGTTCCTATGTTTTTCCCTTCTTTGACACTGTTAGTATTTTGATCTTCAGTTGACCTCCCAGCTCCTTTGAATTCGTTGTTGTAATTTTGTTCTGCTCTGAACTCTGCTATCTGTTGTCTGTGTTCTGGGTAGTGTTGCCACCTCTGCCAATCTCTGGTTGTTGTCTGTTGTTGTTGATTTTCAGTCCAAAGAACTCCCTTTAGGATATTTTGAAGCATTGGGTTGGCTTTGACAAAATCTTTTAGCTTCTGTTTATACTGGAATGTTTTGATTGTACCATCATATTTGATTGACCGTTTTGCTGGATGGATGATTCTTGGTTGGCAGTTTTTTGTTTTTTTCTTTTAGGGTTTTATATATGTCTCCCAATTGCCTTCTTGCCTGCAAGGTTCCTGCTGAGAAATCAGAGGTTAATGTGATATGCTTGCCTTTGTAAGTAGCACTTCTCTTTTCCCTGTCTGCTTTTAGGATTCTCCTTGTCTAATTTTGGAGAACTTGATTATAATATGTCTTGGTGCTTTTCTTTTGGGGTTTATCCTTCCTGGGTATGTTCAGCTTCTTTAATGCTCATCCTCTCATCCTTCAAGATGTTAGCAGAATTTTCTTCCAGTAGCTCCTCAACTATCTCTGTGGACTTCTGTGATTCTTCCTGTTATAGAATGCCAATCATGCTTACATTATTCCTCTTAATGTTATCCAGCATTAATCTTAGACTCCCTTCCAATTTTTTAATTCTTTTTTTTCTGCTTGCTCTTCTATCTTAGCAGTATTGAAAAATGTGTCTTCCTGCTCACTGGTTCTGGCTTCCATCTCTTCAATTCTATGCCTTTGCCCGTTCAGTGTATTGTCCATTTCTGGTATTTTATTAGTAATCATCTGGACCTCTTGTTGCAGGTTTTGAATTGCTTCCAGTGCTGTATCTATCTTATTTAATTGCTTCTGTAGCACTTTCCTGACTTCTTCCTTATTTTCCTCCACTTGTCTGTGAAGCATTTGAATTTGTTTCCATATCATTCTTCTGAATTCCTTCCCAGGCAAATCCATAGCCTGCTCTTCTTCTTGTGGAAAGTCTATGTCTGCCTTGAGCTCATTTGTCTCAGTTACTCTTTTCTGTTTGGGGGCATGTGCTGAGATCTTTTGTTGACTTTCTTGGACATTTTCAGTAGTTAGGTGTGTTTTCAATTATTAAATCAATGTGTGTTGCTGTGTTGTTAAGCTTATTGGGTGTCTCCTGGCAGATGTGATCTGGAGATAGACTTCCCTTTTCATGTGTAATGCCTAGAAGCTGGTATTGGCTCCTGTCCCAATGGTGGGATATTATGGGGTATGCTTGTAGCTTGGCTACATGGCCACGATTACTGTCTTTTCTTGTTTATGTAAGGAGAGAAAGCCCCCACACCCAGGAAAAAAGTGTCATCAAAAGGACAAACTAGAAACAATATAAAAGCAGAGACAAAAACCAGCACTCAAAAACAAAAATAAAACTGTAGCTGACTGACCAGTAGCCTTTGCTGCTCAGGTCGGTGTGTGTGCACAGTTGAAACCTCCAGCAATGGGTGGGGGTGTCCACTTACTCAGGCCCCTCCTCTAGTCACCACCATGGATGTGTACAGATAGAAACAGAGAAATTAATGGGAGAAAGATTGTCCAGTATTTTTATTTCTGAAGGTCAGTTAGATATCTGTGTGTACAGCGTAATTCTCAAAACAGTTGTGTCCTTGTGTGTAGTAGTTGGTGTTGGTTCTTGCCTTTTATATTGGGGTTTTACAGTGTTCATACTGTTTGTCTGTATGGCCAGACCTGTTTTTTTCTTGCTGGGTAGGCAGGAATAAAGGGACTTGCCCAGGTCAACTTTAGTGCTGGGTCCCAGAGTCAGATTCCATCAGCCTGTGGAATCAATGGGGCTTGTCCTTTCTGTGCCATGGGAAAAGTATGAGCTCAACACTGGACCCTTTTGTGGGTGCACTTCTACCCACTTGAAGATGTCTGGGCTGGGCAGAGAGGGTGTGGCAGGGAAGAGGAGGAAAGAAAAGTGTAGAATCCCCCACATCTCTTTTTTGAAATGCTGTTGCATGGTTTTTAGCACCATATCACTGTATCTGTCTGACTGTGGTCCCACCCTCTGATCTGGCAGAGTGGTGGCAGGGAGAGTCCCACTTCCCAATGTATTGTGAAATCACAGTATTTTTCTTTCTACAGTGATTTTTTTCCACTGGTGGATCTGGGAAATTGACACACTGCACCTTATACTAGATCCAGAGCTCTGGAGCTGCTCCATGAAAATACCTTCTCTGGGTTTTCCATGGCTCTCCCAAGGAGCCTAACTTAGCTGACTCTGATTCTCCCACATCTTTTGCTTTGTTTTTAAGAAATTTTCAAGCTGATTCTTAAGTGTGTATGGAAATTTTCTCAGGAAAAATTGGAAAAAAAAAACACAAAGAGGAGGAAAAAGACCCTATTGCCTATTGCCTTCATGAACAACTACCTCCTTTCCTATGAGACCAGAAAAATTGGATGGTACCCAACTACTACTATTGAATATTTTGGTCAAAGAGTCTATAGAAGAATCTTTATCAATGGGGAGAAAAAGATCATGTTTCCAAATTCTCAGGGAATCCAGATTTTTTGGACCATTAAGATTGAATTAAGCCTTTAAAACCAAACAATAAGAAAAAAAAAAAACATCAAAAAAAAAAAAAAAAAAAACACCCACTGCCACTAAGTTGAGAATGTTTGCCTTAGACATTGTGCTCTTTGGAAGGACTATCTATATGGGCTCAAATTGACAATAGCAACTCAAAAGGTTAGGCAGGAGACTTAGGGTGAAGTGAGACTATGTTAATGGGTGTGGTGCCCTAAATTTACTTGATATGACTTTTCTATTCAAAGTCTTCTTAATTTCCACGAAGTGATTGGGTGGGATCATGCAACTAATGTATACAGGATTTAAGCCTGGGATTAGTTTTGTCCTCCAGCTAGGCTTAAGAGGACCCATCTTAGAAGAAAAGAAGGAAGATTCCAGGACCATCAGGAAGGAAGAGTATGAGTGGAGAATGAGATGGCAAAAAGCAATGGCGAAGGTGACAGCAGAGGCGGTGGTTGGAGAGTAGAGCAGCTTTGGATTCTAGGCCTATGGGCTGAGTAAAGCTGAATTCCTATGGGCAGGAGGCTGACTTGAAGAATGTATCATTTAGGTATTCACAGACTAGCTAAAGGAACTTTGTAACATGTGCTTGAGCAGGGTAAAGGTCAAGGGACCACATGGCTAAAAGGCTGAAGACAAGAGTGAGTCATGTTTGCAATATGGCAGACAAGAGACATTCTTGGCTAGAGAACTGGTGCATCCTGAGTTAGTTTAGATCCTGACTTATACCCTGTTCACTTCCCTAACTAGTTAATATCACTATTATTCAAAGTTACACAATAACCCCTAAAGCCAGTGATAAAAAAATTGAAGAATTTTAGCCACTTTTTCAGTCTGAAATTGATCAAATATGCAATCAAGATGTGTTGATAATTACTGGTGATTGGAATGCAAAGGTTGGAACAAAGAGGAAGGATCAAGATAGTTTATCAGTGTATAGAAGAAAGAGTCCAGAAATAGATTAAAAATAGGTGGTCAATTGTTTTTTGACAAAGTGACCAAGGAAATTCAATGGGGAAGGAAAGTCACTCTGACAAATAATACTGGAACAAATAGGTATCAGTATGGGGAAACATTTTTTTAATACAATTGCACACAAAATTTAATGAAAAATAATTGTGTACATAAAAACTAACACCTTGAAACTGCATATGCAAACTTTTCCTGGATAGGACACAAACCAACTAAAAATAAAAGATAAAATGATCTATTTAAATTTTGTAAATTGAAATCGATTACTTTCTTTAAAACAAAGCAGTAAGAATATAAAGTTGAGCCTGGAGAAAATATCTGCAACTTTTAAAATGGATAATAGAGTATATCAAGAATATACAAAGCACTACTTCATGCCAGTAACACAGTCCAATTTTTAAAAGTTGGCCAAAAGACTTTAATAGATACTTCACAAAAATATATGAATGCACATGAAAAACATCCAACATTAGTCATGAGAGAAATGTAAATTCAAACTACAGCAAGATACAGATGAAAATCCTGGAACCCAGAACTTCAGAAGAAAGATTAGAGAAGTGGGTTGAGTGTTTTCTGGAATGAGAAGCTGCTCAGGGACTGTAAGAGAGGGAGACTGTCTGGTGAACAGTCCATCTTTGTGAGCAGTTTTGGCAACAGAACGTGGCTTAGCAGGGCAGAATCACACAGATGACTGAAAAGGAGACAGCAACTGTATATATACAGACCAGCCACAACTCTACCTTCTGCAATTCTACCCACTGTGTAAGAACAAATATCAGCTCCAATGGCACCTGATCAATGATAGAGGGCAGCTAACACCAGCTAAAACCACCATGAGCTGCATGCAAGCTAGAACACTGTACATGCTTCCATTCTCTAACAGCACCTACATGCAGCAGTTGATGAGAGCCTAAGAACACATCAACATACAATCATCAGTTAAATACAAAGACCCACAATGACCTGGAGACAATAAACGATTTCAGCTCATATTAAGAAGCCAAAGAGAATGACGCAAACAAATGACCAAGATGCAGAGTCAGAAAATGTTTCTTAAGAAGAAAAAGCAATGGAACTAACTGAAAAAGAATTCAAAAGAATATTTAGTAACTTTCAAATGACTGACATAAAGATAGCAGAAAGCAAGGAAAATGCAGAAAAAAACTTTTTAAAAGTTCAGGAAAACACTATAAGAACAAACGTACAAAACAAAGGCAAATTTTGAAATAATACAAAACCTGCAGTCAGAAAACCAGAAGATTAATATTAAGATTTCAAAAATGAACAATACATTGAAAAGACAAAAGAGTAAATTTGTAGCAATGGACGCCTGATTACTGAACTTGACGATAAATCCCAAATCTCTCAATACTCGTATGCCAGAAGAAAAATCAGAAACAAGAATGGAGAAATCTGAAGAAAGCCTAAGAGTTATGTAGACTCCATGAAAAGCAACAACTTACTGGTGATTGGAATTCCAGAACAGAAAGAGACAATAAAAAGCAGAGAGGAAATTGTCAAAGAGTTGTTGAAAGATGAGAAGATAAGCATACAAGAAGCAGAATAAACTCAAAACAGGACAGATCCCCCCCCAAAAATCACCAAGACCTATCATAATCAAGCTTTCAAAAACCAAAGACAAGCAAAGAATCCTGAGAGCAGTTAGGGATAAATGAAAAGTTACCTACAAAACAGAACCAGTAAAACGGAACTCTGATTTCTCAGCAGAAACCATAAAGGCAAGAAGGCAGTGAGATGACATAAGAAAAACTCTGAAAGACAAAACTTGCCAACCAAAACTCATATACCCAGCAAACTGTCTTTCATATATGAGGGTGAAATTAGTAGGTTTCCTGATAAACAAGAATTAAAGGAATTTATAATGAACAAGTCAACTTTACAAAAAATGCTAAAGGGTGTTCTTCGGACTGAGAACCAACAAGTTTAGACAGCAACCTGAGATTACCACACATGCCAACACCACCCAGAACTCAATCCAGCTGTAGACTATTTAAAGTAAAACAAACCTCCATGACTGGAAATAGAGCTAGAGATATCAATTTCTAATAAAGTCAACCACAAAATGTAGATACAGAACTTCCAAATGACAAGGACATCAAGTAGACTCCAAGATAAAACAACCCGTTTTAAACAGGAGAAAATAAATACTAAATTACAAGATAACCTTTATGAAAATAAATACACTGGCATATCAAAATAAAAAAAGAGAAGAGTTGAAAGATTTAGTAAACATGAACATAACAGAATGAACGTAGAAAACCCATAAACAAAATTAACTCAATGCAGAAAACAATATGGAATAAAGAAATCAGCAGCAATAAAAAAAAATAATAATAACAAAATAACAGCAATCAATTCACATCTCTAATTACACTGAATTTAAATGGATTAAATGCACCAGCCAAAACAGAGAGAACGGAATGGAAAAGAAAACAGGATCAATATGCTGTTGACAAAAGACACATCAAAAAATATAGAAACAGTCTAAATGCTCATCAACAGGAAAATGGTTAAACAAACTTTGGTACATACTCACAATGCAATTCTATGCAACACTGAAGAATAATAATGAATCTGTGAAACACCTCACAACATGGATGAACCTGGAGGACATTATGCTGAGTGAAATTAGTCAATCACAAAAGGACAGATATTGTATGAGATCAATGTAAAAAGTTAAGAAAAAGTATTCTTGATAAAAGAAAAAAAATCTACAACAACTATGGGGCAGGAGGTGATGAAAATTATTTACAGGGTAGAGGGTAGACACATGTTAACATGGGTGACAGGGCAGGCAATATACAACCAGGGGGAGGTTAGCAGAGGAAAGATGAAGGTAGCAGGAAACAGGGAGGAATGCAATGTTAAAGTGAATCAAGGTAAATATTGTTAAACTGTGGAGTCCTGGAGTGACGCTGTGGGATAATGTGCTGGACCTCAAGGTCTGTTTGAACCACAAAGTTCAGCAGTTTGAATTCACCAGCTGTTCCTTGGAAATCCTATACAGGGTCGCTATTTGTCAGAACCGACTCAGCAGCACTTAACATCAATAACCACATTGTTAACTGCTGGTACATGAAGAAGATTGCAATCATTGTAATGAAGCAAAGTATAGGATTCATTGAATGTAAAGCATGACCTGCTCTATAAACCTTCATTCAATTCAGAATAAAAGGTTTAAAAAAAAGAAAAAAGAAAAAAATCCTCACAACTATTATCATGATGAAATAGTAAATATCATCATGATAAATAAGGGGAAAAAATATTCTAGATGTAAAAAATATCTGCAATGTATTATCACTTCATGTTTATTGTTGTTGTTAGATGCTATTGAGTCGGTTCTGACTCACAACAACCTTATACACAACAGAACAAAACTCTGTCCAGTTCTGCACCATCCTCAAAATTGCTGTTTGCATGAGTCCATGATGTTTTAATCTGGCATTACCAAATGTTGGCAAGTATAAGGAGCAACTGGAATTTTCTAATGTTGTTGGTTGGAGTGTAAAATGATGAAACTAATTTGTAAAACAGGGTGGACGTTTCCTATAAAGTTAAAGGTCTACTTATCAGATGATCCAACAATTTCATTCCTAAGTATTTATCTAAGAGAAATGCAAGCCTATGTGCACACAATAGACTTGACAGCCATGGACCAATAGTTTCAGTAATTTAAAGGGTGAATGGTAACAGAGACTGATATTTTTAAAACGATTTACTAAGTAAGACCATGACTTCTGAGAGTTTTTGTTTTCTTCAATATGTTATTATGGAGAGTTATGAACATGCATAATAAAAGAAAACAGCAAAATGAAACTTTACACACTTATGAACTAGCTTCAACAGTCATCATTGAATGGCCAATATTGCTTTATTTATGTCCTCTCTCCCAACCTCCCAGTTATCATATAATTTAAGCCATAAATACTTGAAGCACTAAATTGTGATTCAATTGCTCATGCTATTTCCTCTGCCAAAATGCTTGTCTCCTGCTCTTTAACCTCTGGTTCATTCTCTTCTTTCGTATGAGACTTTCTTGACCTCTCAATATTCTACCTCAGTTCTTTTTTTTTTTTTCTGGTACCCTGGATCCTAGTCTTTCATATCATTTCCCACAATTTGTAGATATTATTTTTTCTTTGTCGTCTCAACTAGTATGCTTGAAAAGTGTTCCATAAATATAGTAAGTCCTCCTCGTTAATAAATTGTCTGAACAGATAATCAAATACAACTTTTAAGAGCTCGATAATTAACATTTCTCATACGTGTGGTGATGTACTAGACAACATCAAAGATGAATTAATACTGCTTTTACAGAATGTTCCACAGCTTTCTCTTAAGGTATCAAGTATGAATCAAGTAGAACTGATGAGCTTAGTTCTCCTTTTGCATGTTTTTATAAGAACCATGGAATGTTGCAAGTGGAAGTAACCTACATTCATAGATGTGTTCATTTTTAGAATTCTATAAAAGGAATCCTGGTGGCACAGTGGGTTAAGTTTTGTGCTACTAAACAAAAGGTTGGTGGTTCAAACATTCAAGTCACTCTGATGATGGAGAAAGCTGGGGAAGGCTACTTCCATAGAGATTTACATTCTCAGAAACCCTATGGAGCAGTTCTACTCTGTCCTATAGCGTTGTTAGAAATCCAGATCAACTCAACTGCAGTTAATTGGGTTTTTAGTATGATTTACAAATGACCTATATCTGAGACTTTTGGCTAGAAAAGTAATTTAGTAAGATTATTTTTAAGTGAGAATGAAATTTTACAAAATATTGGAAAACAACTCAATTGCATGCTATCTATAAAGAACTAATAGATCTGTTTTGGAAGAAGTGCAGTCAGAGTGCTCTAGCCAAACTTCATCTCTCCTACTTCGGACATATTGTCAGGTGGGACCAGTCGCTGGAGAAGGATATCATGTTTGGTAAGGTGGCGCATCAGAGAAAAAGAGGAAGACCCCCAATGAGATGGAGTGGCCAATTGGCAGCATCAATGGACTCAAGTGTGGCAACAGTAGTGAGGTTGGCCCAGGATCAGGCAGTGTTTGGTTCTGTTGTGCATAAAGTCGCTATGAGTAGGTACTGACTCGATGGCACCTAACAACAACAACATACAGGGCCACTATTAGTTGGAACCAACTCAACAGCACTTAACAGCAATAACATTCATAGTATGAGGAGCTCTTGTAGCACAGTGGTGAAGCACCTACCTACTAACTGAAAGGCTGGCAGTTTGAACCCACTGGTTGCCCCTAGATAGAAAATGGTGGCATTCTGTTTCCGTAAAGACTCCAGCCTTTGAAACACTGTAGACCAATTCTACTCTGTCCTAGATGATTGCTCTAAGACAAATACAAGTCAAAGAGAATAGGGGTTATATCACATACAAGGCGGCTTCAAAATCTTCAGGGAAAAATGGAATTAAAAGACAATGATTTTTTCCAGGAACTTTTGAAGCCCCCTCATATATTCAGTTAAACTATCTAGTCAGCAAATATTTATTTATCACCTCATGTTAAATATGTCTGATGTGCCAGAAACCCTTGTAGGTAATTGGGGATATATAGGGGAACATAAAAACAAAGCTTGTAGTCTCGCTGATGTATCCATAGTGTAATTGTATATATTTCTGAATTTATTATATTGCTCTTAAGTACTATAGAGTCTGTTCTGACTCATAGCAACTCTGTATAGGGTTTCTGAGGCTGTAAAATTTTACTGGAGAAAAAGCTTCGTTTTTCTCCCACGGAGAAGCTGGTGGGCTCCAACTTCTTACCTTGTTTGCAGTCCAGTGTTTATCCTACAGAGACAAGATGCCCACTTGCATTTTCAGAAGTGTCATCATGAAGTAATGTAGGAAGGAAGATTTTCCACACTATTGCATTATTTTCTCACTAAAGGCATAATAGGAGAGACCCTCGGTGGTGCAAAAGTTTAATGTGCTTCACTTCTAATCAGTAGATGGGATGTTCCCATTCACTCAGAGACACATTGAAAACAAGGCCTAAGAATCTGTTTCCAAAACACCAGTCACTGAAACTCCTGATAGGCTTAGCTCTACTCTAACACACATGGGGTCATCATGAGTTGGAATGAATTACACAACAGCTTGTAGTATAAGAGTAGAATACATTTTCTTGAAAGTAGATGATACCAATACCCAAATGTCATTACTTAGTGTCTCCATTTTCTAAACTCTGAAAAATTAGTCCCCTCCAGAGCACCAGAATGCCATTAATTGGCACGTAGAGTTACAAAGAACATTTTTGCTCCAGGAGTTTACCCATATGAAATGTGACTGCAGAATCTCATATTAAATCATTCCAAGCCTGTTATAGGATCCTGGTGGTGCTTTCCACTTCATGTCCATCAGTTTGTCAGGTTGCTGTGATTCTGGGGGCTATGCAACCAATACTTTAAATAATGATCACCCATGGTGGACAGATTTCAAGTGAGTTTCCAGATTAAGGCAGACTAGGAAGGAGAGACAGAGTACTTTAAAAGATTGCCTCACTGAAAACCTTATGAACAGCCATAGAACACTGTCAGATTGCACCAGAATACTGAATATTGAAACATGATGAAGAGCCCCAGAATATTGTCAGATACAGTGCTGAAGATAAGTCCCACCTATAAATCAGTACTGACTCGACGGCACTTTATAACAACAAAAACAACAGCAAGATGTGGCTCTGAAGGATACGCACTGGACCGCAAGGTTGGTTTGAACTGCAAGGTGGTGGCTCAAACTCACCAGGCACTCCTTCGAAACACTATATAGGGTCACTAAATTCAAGAACCAACTCGCAGGCACATCACAACACCAACAAATCTTTTATAACTACACAGGGATGGGAACAGAGATGAAGAAAAACGCACCACAGAATCCTGAAGTTCCTAATACAGTTTTGAGAATACTCAAAATCAGTCATCCCATTTTTCCAAGAAGTCAAATCAAATATTTCATCAATTCTCCTCATAATTTACTTGCTCTTATCATGCTGATACGTTCTCCTATATAAGGAATGGCTTCAGGGGAACCTTAGAGGTGTTGAAAGAAATAGCAAGAAAGAAGGCATGTCTTTTGTGTGGAGCAGCTTGGTGATTGAAGTCATTCCTATAATCTTAAGAAAATTTCACTTTTTCTGATTTTCTCTCCCACCAACACAGTATACAAGGTAACTTTCTAGTTCCCTGATAAAATTATTTTCATTCTATGAATATTTATTTGGCTTTCCTGTGTCATTCTTGGGAACTTACCTGCAAATCCACTAGCCCATGAGATGTCCATTTTGAATGATAAGGATATAACGATAGTAAGGCCAACCTATAAAGTATGGGCTTTTGATACAATGGGATACTGAAACTGCCATGCTTTTATCCTTTTATCCCTTCCCCCTGAATTATAAAATAATGCAAATTTCTTTTTGAGCAGTTCAGCTCTCAGTTGCCAAGTAACAGAACCCACAAGCCCTCTGTATTTTCCACGAGCTTTCAAAACTTATGTTGCTGGCATACTTCAGGGCAAGGAGAAACTTGTTGCTAAATATATTTCATGTTCTTCCTACAAGAAGTTCGGGGATTTCTCAGAACAACCTGGGGGGTTGAATGGGGTGGTTGAAAAGTCACTTCTAGCTTTTCCTTTTCGAGCTATTAATTCTGTTACTAATGAAAGACAAAGGCTAATTGTTCTTTCTGGTGGTGAATGCTTCTTTGAGAAGCCAGAGGCACTTCTGAAAAGATGCAGGTTTACCCGGGTGCATTCAGGAAAGGACATGTCACAGAACAAGACCAAGATTCTATTTTCTATTTAGGTAGTTTTCTAACCCTTCCAAGTCCACAAATTCTACTCAGTTTACAGAAGTAGATATCTACCCCTTGCTTGCCTATGTCTTGTGTCTCTGTTTCACACTCTTTGTGAAAACAAGTCTCTCTCTCCTCTCCACTCTTACAGACCTTCTATTATATATAAGCTCTTGCTGCTCATCATATTGACAGGAGGGACCAGTCTCTGGAGAAGGATCTCATGTTTGGTAAGGTGGAGGGTCAGAGAAAAAGAGGAAAACCCCCAACGAGATGGATTGGCCAAGTGGCAGCATTGATGGACTCAGGCATGGCAACAGTAGTGAGGCTGGCCCAGGATCGGGCAGTGTTTTGTTCTGCTGTGCATAAGGTCGCTATGGGTCGGTACTGACTCGATGGCACCTAACAATAACAACAAGATCATATACTAGCCCTACGTCTGATGAAAATTGTTTCTTGTGAATTTATTATATTTCCAATTAGATTTCATGTTTTTAGAGGGCAGGGATGACTTTTTCTACTTGAATATCCTCCATGGTCCTAAGCAAAATGCTTGACACATAAGTTCTAAATAAATATGTGTTTAGTGATTAAACAATTCATATATGCCTGGGCTAAGGGAGGATAAATGATATCTGTTAACAATCTTCTGTAAATTCCCTATATCCTCCTCTAAATCCCAAACAGCTACACACACACACACACACACACACACACACACACGTAGTTTATAATAGTTACAAAACAAAGTATCTATTCTTCATTTCCATTAGCCCCAGTTTCTAAATGCACTTGGCTTACCCTGATTCCTTTTAGTTGTTGTCGTTGTTGTTGTTAAGGGTGGTTGAGTCAATTCCGATTCATAGCGACCCTGTATAGGGTTTCCAAGGAGTGGCTGGTAAGCTTGAACTGCCGATCTTGCAGTTTAAACAGCTTTGCAGTCTAGTGTATTAACCTACACTGCCACACCAGGATTTCACTTGTAGTTGTTGTTAAGTGCCGTCGAGTCTGTTTCGACTCATAGCAACCCTATATAGGGTTTACAAGGAGTGACTAGTGAGCCTGAACCACCAACTTTGCTGTTCAAACCAACTTTGTTGTCCAGCGCATTAACCCACAGTGCCACACCAGAAGTGCTTTGTAATAGTACATATTAATAAATGAGCCTGTGCTTAATTTAGTTTGTTGCTTTCTTAGATTCTGTGATTCTGTAGAATCAGCATTACCCAGCTTTCTAACTACTTCTCCTGCTTTTCCATTTCAATTTCATTTGTGGGTAAGTGCCCTCAGCCAGCCCTTGGTTGTTGGTTCCCCTCAGCGTTACCCTCCTCATTTTGTAATCATCCTTAGTAGTATCATTCATTATTGCCTCCACGCTGATGACTGCCAGTTTTCTATCTTCAGACAAGCTCTTCTGAGCATTAGAACCTTGTAGTCAATTGCCTACTAGACATGTCCACAATGTCCACATGCACCAATAACTTTGCATGACCCTATATTCCTGATTTCTGAAAATGGCAACACTGTCAACCCAATTATTTAAATGAAAAATCTTATTCTTAACCTAACAACAAAGTATCAGTGGCTACCAACTCTGTCTCTTGCATACATCTGAATCTATGTCTGCTAACCTCTAGGACCTCTAGACTAGCTCATGCTACTAGTATGTTTCATCATAGTCCTAAAGTCCTAGTCTCATCTTTCTACCTAGGTATGATTTTAACCCTTCCTGGTCATTCTCAACTCTGGAGCCCTCCCTAGTAACTGTAGTGAAATGAGTTCCTACAATAAGCACAGAACTGTGAACCACAAGGTTGGTGACTCAAGTCCACCAGCTGCTCCACAGAAGCAAAATGAAGCTTTCTACTCCCATGAAGATTTAAAGCCTCAAAAACTCTATACAAAGTTGGTATGAATAAGAACCAATTCAATGGCATTTAAATGAGAGCAACAATAATGTAGCCTTTTACCTTGGTTTAAAAAAAAAAACAAAACTACTTGACAGATTTTCCCCCTTAAGCCCTAAGTAATTACCTTTGCCTTAGTGTTCTACCCTAGAGGGTATGCTACATTTCCTGGTTAAGCTCTAAACAACTTGGTTTGGAATTTTTTATCTGGTTCTTGATGGCAGTTCGCCCTGTAAATGGTGTATACAGCTTGCAGAGATTGGTTATTAAACTGTGCAAATGACGTGACTATAGATTATTCAAATGAAGCACCCATAGCCTAGTATGCAAAAGTCCATGGCTTACCTAGAGAGGACTGGTCAGTTTGTGGCCCTGCTGGGAAGAGCTGTGACTTTGAATAGACAAAAAGTTGTGTATAGAATATATGCAGCTGACTGCAAAGAGGTTTTTCAGACAGAAAGGAACAGTAAGAAAAGCAGAAGGGAGAAGCAGAATGAATAAAGAAGAAATGAGAGATTAAAAGCGGAGAGAGGGAAAGAAGGGAGACAAGGCAAAGGACCCCCAAAAAGAATTATAACACAGGATCAGAGCTGAACTATTTAAGACAGTGAGGGATCCAAAAGGGGCTCAGTGGCAGAGCTGGTAGTGATGGACCTGGAAGGAGCCTAGCAGCAGCAGTGGAGGTGACAAATGGCAGGGCCAAAGGGAGAGTGCCCCCAAGGGGCAAAAAGGAGTGCTGTCCTGAAAGAGAGATCTGTATGCCAAGAGAGTTACCCAGCACTGAATAAGGAAGGGTTTGCCTACATGCTTCCTGACTCTGATCCTGATTCTGTGTTGTACCATGTAGTGAGCGTAGTGAAACTACCAGTGGTTCCACAGGAGTAAAATCCTGTAAAGATTACAGACTCAGAAATCCTATTCAGGGTTGTTGAGTTGGAACTTACTCCAGGTCACATTACCACCAACAACAACATTTTCTTAATAAGCTACTCAACTGGAAGTTTGTTCTGTGAGTTGTGTGTGGCAATGACAACTGAATATCAAACCCAGAAAAAGAGAGTGCTATAGGAGGGATGGCTGGTGTGAGGATTGGTAAAAAGTTTGGCAAATGGAGGTACGTCATAGGAATAAGCTTAGATTAGACTAGACTACTACAAGAGTAGACTAGGGTAGATTAGACTACACAAAACTAGACTAGACTAGCTAGACAAGACTAGACTAGACTAGACAAAACTAGACTAGACTAGACTAGACTATACTGCACTGGACTTGACTAGACAAGACTAAACTAGAATCAGCTGATCCTGGTCATTATCCTCTCTGAAATTAGATTGTAATGGTGATACTGCCACTGCCATTCTTTCATAGCAATCTTTTTGAAATATAAATTTGAACATTTCACTCTGTGCCTAAAAATCTTTCAAGGCATCAAGTTAAATTTCTCAACTTGGCTTAATTCTTAAATTTCCCATCGTTAACTTTCTTTCCAACCCTACTAAGCATCTTTAATGCCCCAATTATGTGATGGTCCCTTTCATTTGTGAGTCGTGGTTTATATTGCTCCCTATCACAGCCTATCACACTCTTCTCCTGACCCCACATCAAGCTTTGCCCTTTTTCCTCATTATCTTACATTTTAGTCTCTGCTTTTTCCAAGAAACTTTTCCCAGCCTCCCAAATAATAGCTGTGTTCATCTCCTGGGTATTTCCAGAGCATCCTTCACTTTCCCTTTGATAATATTTGTCATACTGTAATATCCTTGGCTATTTTTTTTTTTTCTGATTCTCCCACTGGACACCCCCACAAGAATAGATGTTCCACATGTTCATATCTTAATCCCCAGTATCTGGCCCAACTCCTGACACATAGTAAAGACTCTAGAAATATTTGTTGATGACTGTTTTGAATAATAAATCACACAAAATCACCTTTTGCAATATGAATGAGATACTCTGAAGAGAGAAAAAAGCATTTACCATGCATTTCAAACCTGAAGTGGGGCTTCCCTTTTTTTTTTTTTTTTTTTTTAACATTGTTGGTTGTTTCAATTATCAAGAAAAGACAATTTCTCCTTAAATGAGGAAGTGGCAGGAATTGTACAGAAGATTTCAAAATAAAAGGCTCAAGAGTCCAGTAAGAGCTAACTTTCCTTGATTTTGAGGTCTGCACAACAAACAGGTATATAAAGCTCTAAATTAATTCTCTTCACTTTATGATTAGAGAATGAGCCAACAACAGTGTGCATTCCACATTTCTAGCTCAATCTGGAAGGTTACAGATCAGGTTTTCTATGTGAATTAAATGCATAATAATGATGACTATTCAGACTTAATACTTGGCAGATTTCACATTAAGGATGGTCTGTTTCTTATTTGACTTCTCAGACCACATGGAGCGCCCATTAAATTGTAAGAGTCTCTGGGATTGACTCCTCTCCAAGCAAATTTTGTACAAGATAAGAAAAGGAATAGTATATTCATCCATTCAATGATTAGTTACAATTTTAATCCACAAATAATGCCTCAACCTAGGACATCTGTACACTTCCAAGTTAAAGACAAAGGTGCAAAGAGATCTATCTTCTTGTCCAAAGTGGATTAGGGAAAACAATTTCACAAGGTAATTAAAACTAAGGGTTCTTCCAAGTGAAGACCTGGTTGGCCAGCAGTGTGGCAAGACCTGGGGACTCTAGGGCCCAGAGTCAGTGACATAGCCACAGAGGACTAGAGTGGAGAGTGAAGCATCCAGCTGATAAGAAGAGAGGGCAT
>NW_006408545.1:12580656-12586791 GCF_000296735.1 Chrysochloris asiatica | reverse complement strand
TATATTTTCCAACTACTGGTTCTTTCTCTTTGCTCCCAACCTTTGCATTCCAATCACTGGTAATTATAAATACATCTTGATTACATATTTGATCAATTTCAGATTGAAGAAGTTTGTAGAATTCTCCTATTTCATCCTCATTGGCTTTAGTGGTTGTTGTGTAAATTTGAATAATAGTAGTATTAACTGGTCTTCCCTGTAGGCACATGGGGGGTGGGGAAGGGTGTTTCAAGGAGCAGCTGGTGGATTTGAACCTACAAAATACACAAATATTGTTAATAATCAGTTGTTGTACTGTGGTGGCTTGTGTATTGCTGGATGCTGGAAACTATGTTACTAGTGTTAATGGAAAAGTTTTACTCGAGCTTCCAGACTAAGACAGACTAGGAGGAAGAGAAGAAGGAGAAGTGGCCCACATCTGAATGGTAAACCAAGATTATGAATAGCAGTGGAACATGGTTTAATATAGTGCCAGAAGATTTCAAAGGCATTCAAAATACAACTGAAGAAGTAGAATTGACCATATTGACATGAATGGAGTAAGGCTTTCAGTACCTACTTTGCTGATGGCATGGCATCACACTCATCATCAACAAGAGCATTTCAAGATCTACCTGGAAGTACAATGCTATCTGTGATAGGATAATATCCATACATCTACAAGGAACACCAGTTAATACCACTATTATTCAAATTTACACACTAACCATTAAGGTATGTGATGATGAAAATGAAGAATTCTACCAATTTCTTCATTCTGAAATTGATCAAAGAATCAAGATGCATTGATGATTAATGGTGATTGGAATGTAAAGTTAGAAAAAAAGAGGAAGAATCAATCATTGAAATATATGGCCTTGGTGACAGAAATGATGCTGGAGATGACATGATAGAATTTTGCAAGACTTTTGAGTCCTGGTATGGTGCTCTAGGATAAGCATTGGACTACTAAATGCAACATCAGCAGTTCAAATCTACCAGCCACTCCTTGGAGACTCTATATAGGGTTGTTATGAGTTGGAACTGACTTGATTACAGTTAACAACAACAACAATGAAATCATTGTTTATTGCAAATACCTTTTTTCAGAACCATAAATGGCACCTATATACATAGAACTCACTAGATAGTGCACATGAGAATCAAATCGATTATATCTGTGGGAAAAGGTTATGGAAAAGCACAATATCATTAGCTGAAATAAGTTCAGCAACTGACTATAGAACAGACCATTAATTGCTCATATGCAAGTTCAGGCTGAATTTGAAGAAAATTGAAACAAACCTTTAGAGCCAAGATATTGCTTTGAGTATATCTCACCTGAATTTAGAGATCATCTCAAGAACAGATTTGATACATTAAATACTAATGACTGAAAACCAGAAGAGTCGTGGGATGACATCAAGAACATCACCCATAAAGCAAGAAAAAGATTGGAAAAAAAGCAAAGACAAAAATGAATGTCAAAAAAGACTCTGAAACATACTCTTGAATATAGAGAAACTAAAGTGAGTGGAAGAAATGAGGAAGTAATAGAGAACAGAACATTTTAAAGGGAAGCTTGAGAAGACAAAGTTGAGTACTATAATGAAATGTGCAAAGATTGAGAGTTAGAAAACCAAAAGGGAAAAACACGCTTAGCATTTCTCACAAACGGACAGAGTGAAGTAAAAATGCAAGCATTACCTTCAAATATTAAAGGATTCTCTGGGAGTCCTGGTGTGGCGCTGTGGGTTAATGCACTAGACTGCAAAGCCGTTTGCACTGCAAGGTTGCCAGTTCAAGCTCATCAGCTACTCCTCAGAAACGCTGTATAGGGTTGCTATGGGTTGGAATCAACTCGACAGCACTTAACAACAACAACAAATTGGAAAATTAGTGAATGATGCAGGAAGCATCAAAAGAAGCTGGAAAGGTCAATATATTAGCTGTAGGCATAAGACTCTGCTGAAAGTTGGCAACAAGGGGGTATGTAGTGTGGTTCTCCCTTGCCCTCTTGCCCTCTTATTAGCCAGGGCCTGCCTAGTCTCACCTTTGCCAACCCAGTGGTCAGTGACATCATGTCCTGTGCAGCCTCTGTTCTGCCTGTGGTCTGGCACTAGCCTTACCTTCCTTGCTTCTGAAGATTTGTTAATTTACCCTGAATGATGCTACACAAATTGTGAACATAAAACTGTGTCCACACTTCCAGTCTCTATCACATCCACCAGGAGACAAGTGGTGAGTACCTGAGAACATGCAATCATCAGTCAAATATAAATACGACACCAAGATAGCTCAGAGAAAACAGACAGTCACAGATTACAGTAAGAAACATAACAGAATGTCTCAAATAAGTGACCAAAATAGAGAATCAGAATATATAATACCAGAAGTAGCATTGGACATACTTGATATGGAATTTAAAAGAATGATATTTAGGTACCTTCAATGGATTGAGAGAATGTTAGAGAAAGCTGCAGATGAAATCAAGGAAAACACAGACAAAGTTTTAGAAGAATTCAGGAAACAAATGGACAAGATAAATAAAAAATTGGAAACCATATAAAAACAACTATTAGCCAGAAGATTAATACTAAACACCAGAAACAGATGATAGATGGAAAGGGGGAAAAAGTAGAATTGAATCAATGGAAGGCTGAATTGCTGAGCTTGAAGAAAAATAACTCAGTATTCATCTGCTAGAAAAATAATAATAATAAAAAGAACTGAAAAACACTAAGAAAGCCCAAGACCTATGTGGGACACAATCAAGAAAAACAAATGACATATTGTTGGAATTCCATAACAGTGCAAGAGTTGTTGGAAGAAAACTTACCTAACATTATGTTGTTGTTGTCAGGTGCCATCGAGTCAGAACCGACTCATAGCGACCCCATGCACAGCAGAATGAAACATTATAGAAGATAAGAAGATAGCCATTCAAGAATTTGAATCAATTACAAACAGGTTAGACCTCAAAAGAAAATCACTACAACATATTTTGATCTGACGTTTCAAAACCAAAGACAAGAAAAGAATCCTGAGAGCAGTTAGAAAAAAAAAAAAAAACTACCTACAAAGGAAAACTAATAAAATTGAGCTTTGATTTTTCAGCAGAAACCATGCAGCCAAGAAGATAATGGGATGACATATATAAAACTTTAAAAGAACAAAATGGCAACTAAGAATAATATTCCCAGCAAAATTGTTCATCAAATATGATGGCGAACTTGGGCATTTCCAAATAAACAGAAATTTAAGAGTTTGTAAAAATCAGACCAGTCTTACAAAATATACTAAAAGGCGTTCTTTGGACAGAAACCAACAACAGCAGGCAATAACCCTAGACTAACATACATGATGATATCACCCAGAACTCTAGAAAGACTCAAAGCAAAACAAATTGCAAGACTGAAAATAAGGAACCCAGAAATACCAGTTATAACAACAACAACAAAACAAATATAAAGTAAAAATGGGGAATAATGTAGTTACAGAACTTCCAAATGAAGAGGAATCCAAGAAGTTTTCAAGAAAAAAATTAAATAAGTAAGTATAAACCTTACTGTAACCCTAAAACGAGACCAAACATGACACTTGCTCTAGCCAAAAGTCTACCCCTAACATTAACCCCAGTTCTAACCATAACCCTAACTTAAAGGAAGTTCTTGGACTAGCCTAGAACTAGCCATAGTCCTAACCTTAACTCCTTATTCATACCATGCAAAATTTAAAAAGAAAATTAATTAATTTTCAATAAAGAATATAGAAGGAGTACATAGGGTCACTGTACCAAAAGGAATGGTTGATGTTCAATTACTTCAAGACTTTAGACTATATGATTAAGGACTGATGATACTGAGGGAAGAAGTCAAAAGTACACTGAAGGCACTGATGAAAAACACGGTTACAGGAATAGAAGGCATATGAATTGTAATGTCTCGACAAACTGATGTGGTCCTATTGTTGTTGTTGTTAAGTGCTGTTGGTTCTGATTCATAGACTCTGTACAAGGAGCCGCTGGTGAGCCAAGCTTGCAGTTCAAACGACTTTGCATTCTATCACATTAACCCACAGTGTCTAGGTGTTGCTGGTGGTTGTGGTTATGTGCCGTGGAGTCGGTTCCTACTCGTAGCGACCCTGTACAGGGTTTTTGAGTCTGTAAATCTTTACAGGATCAAAAAGCCTCATCTTTCTCCCGAGGAACAGCTGGTAGTTTCGAACTGCTAACCTTGTGGTTCGCAGCCAGATTCGAAACCACTATGCTACCAGAACTCCTTTCCGCCTTGGTACTAGCGGCACTTACTTGTTTATTCCAAGAAATTTGGAAGACAGATACCTGGCTAACTGACTTGAAGAACTCCATATTTGTGCCCATTCCAAATAAAAGTGACCCAACAGAATGCTAAAGCCAATATAGTATTAATCTCACATTCAAGCAAAATTTTGGTGAAAATAGTTAAATAATGGTTACACTAGTACATTGAAAAGGAGCTGCCAGAAATTCAAGAATTCAAAAGAGTGTGTAGAACTAATGATATCATTGTTGATGTCAGATGGATCTTGACTGAAAGCAGAAAATACCATAAAGTTTACATGTGTTTTATTGGCTATGCAAAGGCATTCAACTGTCTGGATAATAAAAAATTATGGATAACATTACAAAGAATGGGAATTTCAGAACATTTAATTCTGCTCATGAAGAACCTGTACATAGACGAGGAGGCAGTTTTCAAACTGAACAAGGGTATACAGAATGGTTTAAAAATCAGAAATGGTGTGTGCCGGAATTATATCTTTCACCATATTTTTCAATCTCTATGCTGAGCAAACAATCTGAGAAGCTGCATTATATAGAGAATAATGTGACGTCAGGATTGGAATAAGACACATTAACAACCTGAGATATGCCCTTGGTACAATCTTGCTTTCTGGAAGTGAAGACGACTTGAAATACTGATGAAGAGCAAAGATTGACCATAGCCTTCTGTTTGGATTGTACCTCAGTGCAAAGAAAAAAAGGAATCCTCACAACTGGACTAGTAACTAACATGATGATAATGTGGCACTGCAGTTAATGCGCTGGACTGTAAGGTCAGATTGAACAGTAAGGTTAGTGGTTCAATCTTACCAGCTGCTCCTTGGAAACCCTATAAAGCGTTGCTATAAGTCAGAATCAATTCAACAGCACTTAACAATAACAACAAACAGAAAGATTGAAGTTATCAAATACATCATTTTGCTTTGATCCACAATCAATACTCAAGGAAGCAACAGTCATGAAATTAGATGACATATTGTATGGAGAAATCTGCTGCATAAGACTCCTTTAGAGTGTTAAAAAGCAAAGATGTCACTTTAAGGACTAGGGTGTGTTTGCATCTAGCCCTGATATTTTCAATCCTCTCATATACATGTGAAAGTTGGACAATGAATAAGCAAGACCATAGAAGAATCTAAGCATTTGATTTATGGTCTTAGTGAAGAAGAATATTGAATGTACCAAGGACTGTCAGAAGAGCAGACAAATCTACTCAGACGTATGGACAGAATGCTTCTTAGCATTGAGGATGGTGAGACTTTATCTCTAGTGCTTTGGACATGTTGTCAGGAGGGACCAGTCCCTGGGGAAATGACATTATTCTTGAAAAAGTAGAAGATCAGGGAAAAACAGGAAGACTCCCAACAAAATGGATTGAAATAGTAACAGCAACAGTGGGCTCAAACATAACAAGAGGATAGTACAAAGACCAGGCAGTGTTTCACTCGGTTGCAAGTAGGGTTCCATGAGTCAGCTGACTCCATGGCTCCTAAAAACAACAACATTGCTAGTATGTTGCAGCAAGTAACTTCCTGATATTATCCTTTTCAGATTTTTTTCTTGCAGATACTCAGTTTTATGATATACTGTTCACAAGCTGGCAGATTTATAGAGATATTGACAATAAATGATATTAATAATTATATATATGTTGTTAAGTACCGTGGAGTTGGTTCCAACTCAGTAACCCTGCACAGGGTTTCTGAGGCTGTAAATCTTCACAGGAGCAGAACTCCTCATCTTTCTCCCATGGAAACACTGGTAGTTTCGAACTGCTGACCTTGAGGTTGGCAGCCCGACTTGTAACCACTACACTACCAGCTATATATATA
>NW_006408545.1:12578950-12580556 GCF_000296735.1 Chrysochloris asiatica | reverse complement strand
GACTGTGTGCTGAAGACCTGGGGGTTATGGGGGGCAGGATTGCAGGGTATACCCTTTGGTTGGTTGATGATCCATGGAGGGGATTGTAACCATGGCAATGAGACAATATATGATAGAATGAATGTAAAACTAATGTTCTCCCATGTAAATTATCTCATAAGTCACAATAAAACATTTAAGGAAAAAAACCAACAAACTAAGGGTTCTTGCTGGCAAATCCTGTAGAACCAAATCCTGTTGACTTCTTCCTGAGAAAATCAACTGCCTAAATTAAATAGTAACTCCATCAGGAGGCCACTTTAAACAAAGTGTCCTTATTAGGGACTTGGATCCTAACTACTTACTATATTCTGGAGATAAACTCACCTTGTAAAAAGGAAAAACAAAAGAGATGAACAATCAAAAGCAACTCTTTAATATATGCCTAGGGGTGATATGTTTTAAATTATAACAAAAGGACCCTACAACAACACAGAGAAAGTCAGTCTTTTGAGCCCTGAGTGTACAAATTTAACCCTGAGTCATTAGCTCCTAAAATAGATCAGAGCCCTACTTAGATCTGAGTTTGTGAGTTCTGATCCTACCAACATTTGGTGCAAATGAGGTATGATCAAACCCAGGACTCAAGTCAAGATCCTCAAATATGAATCCAAGTGTTGCACATACCGGCTGTGTAAATTTGGATATGTCATCTACTGTCTCAGAGTTAAACATCTGTCTCTTCAACTAAAAACAAAAACATAAAAGAGTTGCAGACTCTGACTCACGATGACCTCATGTGTGTAAAGTAGAACTGTGCTACATGTAATTTACAATGGCTAAGTGTTCAGAATTGGATCACCAGGCCTTGCTTCTGAGACATCTCTAGGTAGACCAGAGCCACTAGATATTCATTAAGTAGCTTAGCAAGTTAGCTGTTTGCACTAGAAAAGGACTCCTCTTTGGACTGTTGTTAACTGGCATTGTGTCGATTTCAACTCATGGTGACACGATGTTTGCAGAGTAGAAATGCTCTCTAGAGTATCAAGGTTATGACATTTTGGAAGTAGATCTCTAATTCTGTCTTCCAAGTCACTTCTGAGTGGGTTTGATTTTTAAGCTTTCAGTTAGCAGTCCAGCACTTAAGTACTTGTGCCACCTAGAAATTCCTCTGTTCTAGTAGAACATAGTAACAACGATAAAGATTATGTATACAAGATTAGGTATCTAAAAGACCCGATTACAGGGCTCTATATGGACAATGGAGTCCTGGTGTGGTGCTGTGGGTTAATACTCTGGATATCAAAGTTGCTTTGAACAGCAAGGTCTGTGGTACAAGCTCACCAGTCACTCCTCAGAAACTCTATACAGGATTGTTATGGATCAGAACTGACTTGATGGCACTTAACAACAACAACATGGACAATGAAGTCCTGGTGTGGAGCAGTAGGATAAGCGCTCAACCATAAAGTCAGTTGAACTGCTAGGTTGGTAGTTCAAATCCACCAATCACTCGACAGAAACCCTATACAGGATTTCTAAGAGTCAGAACTGACTCTACAGCACTTAACAACAAAAACAACATGGACAATTAATATGAGGATAAGAGATGAGTAGAATACCCTTG
>NW_006408545.1:12569603-12571020 GCF_000296735.1 Chrysochloris asiatica | reverse complement strand
TCTTTGGAACAGAAACTGGTCATATGTCTGGAACTACTTGTATTGAAAACCAAATTGTGACTCCCTATTTTTAAAAAATCCAGCAATGAAAAAAATTGCTCCCTGAGCTCTGCCTAATTAATCTTAAAACCAAATTCCCTGTGGGGTTCTGGCCCTGATCATTTCCTGAGTCCTGCTGAGAAGTGAGGTTTACAGTAACAGAGAATTTCCAGAGAGTCCCCACTGGACACACATTCAGGCTCTGAGCTTCATAGTAGAAAGCTGCAAGTAATTTCAGAGTTTTGGGAGCCTCAGGGTACAGGCATGTGGGTCAGAGAACTGGGCTGATCTGTTTCCTGGTCTTTCTTCTAGAAATAACCAGCTTTGGAAGTAACAATGTTCAGCTTTAATCCTCATTGATAAAGGGTTAAAATCCATTTCAGATCTTTCTGAGTTGCTTTTAGCAGCAACCTGGAATGTTCCATCACTTATGCCCAATTACACTGCGAAATGTCAAGCTCGTGAATTTAGAAAGTTACAGTCAACACTTTGTTACTAGTAGATAGTAATTGATATTAAATTTCCGTGGAATGCTTACAGAAAAGCCCTGCACACCTAAGGATTTCTGACTGAGGAAAGGTATGCACAATGAAATAATTAGATATGATTTTCCATTTCTTTGCAAACTTTGTTAAGTACTTCATTCAGCAAGACTTGGGTTCTCATTTTCTTTATCATAAACTTTCTTATACTCATTTTGTCCAATTCACTGTAAGTGATTTTTTTGTTGTTCTTTAAAAAAAAAAAAAAAAAATACAGCGATAAAATCGATTTCCTGTGTCAATCTTGATACTTTTCTCAGCACTGATTATTAAACTGCAATCCGGGTCTATGACAACACTAAAAGTCAGGGCTTTCAAACATTTCTAAGGAAAAGATGTGTACCTAGAGTTAAGCCATATGTAAAGGATATTCAAATTCAGAGATCTATGAATTCCAAAGTTATTCAAATTACATCTCTAAGCTATAAAGCTGAAGTCTTGGAGTAGGTGCATGTGCTTCTTACCAATAAGTCTGACTTTCTTCTTTCAGTACTCCACTTTCCTATCTCCTTGAAATTACATGTAGCCAGGCAATTTCCTTTGGTCAATGAGATATAGGTGTCACTTCTAAGCAGAAGTATTAAATTGCTGGTTTGAGACACTCTGGCACTTTCCTGCCCTGCTGTGGCTAATATGGAAGCCACAGATTGTTATGGTGGCAGCACACTGAGTCATTGTATGAAAGAGGGCTCTCCTGGTGAGTCACCCAGTAATGCTGCAGACTAGGCAAAGGAGCTCTCTGGTAGCGTAGTGGTTACGAATCGGGCTGCGAACCTTAAGGTCAGCGGTTCGAAACTACCAGCCGCTCCGCGGGAGAAAGATGAGGCTTTCTACTC
>NW_006408545.1:12555889-12569503 GCF_000296735.1 Chrysochloris asiatica | reverse complement strand
GACTCGACGGCACTTAACAACAACAACAACAGGCAAGAGCAAGAAAGAAACAGATTTCTGTGAGATATGGAGATAGTTTCTTACCCAAGCATACCATAGCCTTTCTAACCAATAGTCAACACTGGATCCTACCGTAACAAGCTCCCTTAGCTCCTTAAGCGTGTTTCAAATCCATTTTTTCCTTTGACTCACTACTAAACTTAGAATCTTATTTTTTTTTGGAGAATAATTGAAACAAACAGTTAATAGCTCCACTACCAATTGGAAGGTCAGTAGTTTGAGCTCACACAGAGGTATTTAGGAAGACAAGCCTTGCAATCTGCCTCCAAATGATCACAGACTTGAAAACCCTATGGAGCAATTCTGTACTACACACATCAGGTCATCAAGAGTCAGAATTGAATTGAGAGTGTTCAACACCTGGTGTGGCACTATAGGATCAACACTGGACTCGAAACCACAAGGCCAACAGTTCAAACCCACCAGCTGCTCCTCAGAAACCCTATACAGGGTTGCTCTAAGTTGGAACCGACTTGACAGCACTTAACAATGACAACAACAATAAGAAAATACTGGTAGGTATGGCCTGAAATTGAGCTAGTTAGAGTAACTATATTTATATATGATCTAGACACGGTATTCTGGAATCTTCAATTGTGGTGGTTATGTGCCATGGAGTCATTTCCAACTCAAGCAATGCTGATAGGGTTTTGGAGAGTGGGGTGGTTCTATACAGTAAACAATATACTACGAACCACGAGGTCCACAGTTTGAGTCCACCAGCCATTCCGAGGGAGAGATGATGCTTTATGCTCCCATAAAGATTTAAAGCCTTACCAACCCTATACAGCAGGCAGGCAGAACATACAGCTTGCAGGCCGTATAAGACCTGAGAAATTATTTGGTCTGCCCCTGCCAAGGAAATCTCAGTCCTAGCCATCTTGTTGTTGTAAAGTGCCATTGAGTCGGTTCTGACTCACAAACCGCCAACCTTGTGGCTCAAACCAATCTTGCAGTCCAGCGCATTAACCCATATATATTAATTGTGTAATTAATATTAAACAATTAATTTATATTGCTAATTTTAAATTTTATATGGCCTGTGAATGATATAAATTTTGGCAGAAGAAAAGATTCCCCATGCCTATTACACAGGCCGCTATAAATCAAATCCAAATCCCCAGCACTTAAAAACAATAACAATGGAGTTTTCAAGGCTGTAAATATTTATGGGAGCAAAAAGCATCATCTTTCTCCCAGAAAGCAGCTAGTATGTTCAGACCGGTCAGCAGCGCAACTCATAACCCACTATGTTACCTTGGAATCTCCCAATTGCTGTTGTTGTTGTTAAGTACCGTGAAGTCGGTTCCGACTCATAGTGACCCTGCACAGGGTTTCTGAGGCTGCAAATCTTTATGGGGCAGAACACCTCATCTTTCTCCGGCAGAACCACTGGTAGTTTCGAACTGCTGACCTTGCAGTTCGCAGCCCGTTTCGTAACCACTACGCTACCAGAGCTCCTTAGATTCTGGGGTGGAATCTAAAAATGTAAAAGATTAAAGTATTATTTCCAGTTTTATATTATTCAGGTATTATCACTGATGTTGTTAATTACCATTAAGTTGGCTCTGACTCGGGGTGATCATATGGACCGGTGTAACAGAATGAAACACTGCACAATCCTGTGTCACCTTTGTGAATATTTATATTTGAGTCAACTGCTGTGATTATTCACAGTAAGTTTCAGTTTTTGTGTAAATCTGTTAGTGTTGGCTCTCTCTCCTTTATAAGGAAAATCCATCAGGTTAGTCCAGTTTAAAATCCTTGAGACAAACAAAACAGTTTTATGCTCCAAGCCACTAAGTAATCCAACTCATAGTTGATGATTCAGGTTAGCACTCTTACTCTTAAGATTCATTACTGTAACTACCCATCCCCAAATCCAAATTCAACCCTACTACATTGGTGTGACCACCACTCATCTGTCAGTTTGTCATACTGTGGTGGCTTGTGAGTTGCTGTGATTCTGGAAGCTATGCCACCAGTATTTTAATTACCATCAGGGTTAACCCATGGTGGACAGGTTTCAGATGAGCTTCCAGACAAAGACAGACTAGGAAGAAGGAGTAATGAATTACTTCCAAATATTTAGTCACTGAAAACCTTATAAATAACAGAGAAACACTGTCAGATATAGTGCTGGAAAATGAGACCCTCAGGTTGGAAGGCACTCAAAATGCAACTGGGGAAAAGCTGCTTCCTCAAAGTAGAGTTGACTGCAGTTATGCGAATGGAGTAAAGCCGGTGGGAGAAAAGCCTACAGGACCTTCATTTGCTGATGGGGCACAACTCATAAATGAAGAGAAACAGCTGTAAACATCCATTGAGAATCAGAACATGTAATGTACGAATAAGAATCTGGGAAAATTGGGAATTGTCACAAATGAAATGGAATGCATAAACATCGATATCTTAGGCATTAATGAGCTGAAATGGACTGGTATTGGCCATTTTGAATCTGACAACCTCATGGTTTACTATGCCGGGAATGACAAATTGAAGAGGAATGGTGTTGCATTCATTGTCAAAAAGAACATATCCAGATCAGTCATGAGGTACAATGCTGTCTGTGATAGGATAATATCCATGTGCCTACAGGGAAGCCCAAGAGCTCTGGTAGTGCAGTTGTTATGAATCGGGCTGCCAAACACAAGGTCAGCATTTTGAAACTACCAGCTGTCCTGCGGGAGAAAGATGAGGCTTTCTGCTCCCGTAAAGATTTGCAGCCTCAGAAACCCTGTACAGGGTCGCTATGAGTTGGAACCAACTCCACAGCACATAACAACAACAAGGAAACCCAGTTAATACCACTATTATTCAAATTTATGCACCAACCACTAAAGCCAGTGAGGATGAAATAGAAAAATTCGACCTCACCACTGGACCAATAAACATTCTTATCAACGGAGAAAAGATTGAAGTTGTCAAGGATTTCATTCTCATTGGATCAACTATCAACACTCATGGAAGCAGCAGTCAAGAAATCGAATGACATATTGCATTAGGCAAATCTGTTGTCCAAGGCCTTTTTAACGTGTCAAAAAGCAAAGATGTCAGCTTGAGGACTAAGGTGCGCCTAACCCAAGCCATGGTATTTTCAATAACCTCATATGCATGTGAAAGCTGGACAGTGAATAAGGAAGACCGTAGAAGAATTGATGCTTTTGAGTTACGGTGTTGGAGGAGAATATTGAAAGTGCCATGGGCTGCCAAAAGAACAAACAGATCTGTGTTGGAAGCTCAGCCAAAGTGCTCCTTGAAGGCCAAAATGGCCAAGTTTTGTCTCTCATACTTTGAACATATTGTCAGGAGGGACCAATCATTGGAGAAGGATATCATGTTTGGTAAGGTGGAGGTCAGAGAGAAAAGAGGAAGATCTCCAACGAGATGGGTTGGCCAAGTGGCAGCATCAATGGACTCAAGTGTGGCAACAATAGTGAGGTTGGCCCGGAATCAGGCAGTGTTTCATTCTGCTGTACATAAAGTCGCTATGAGTTAACACCGACTCGATGGCACCTAACAACAACAACGACACTGTTGTGGTGCTGTAGGATAAGCACTGGACTATTAACCAAAAGGTCAGCAGTTCAAATCCACCAGCCATTCTTCGGAAACCCTACACAGGATTGGTGTGAATTGGAACTGACTCAATGGCACTTAACAAGCAGACTATGGATTACAATTCTAGTTCATTTTATTTATTATTTTCACATTCACCTTCTTCCATGTTGTGGAATACAATAGTAAAGACATTTTCCCTAAACTCTGTATGACCTTGAGCCACTTATAAAACCAGAAAATGAGAAAAGTTTGCTTCATGACATTTCTTTCTATCTGAAACTTTTAAAAATGAGTGCACACAGTATGAACCCTGTCAGGAGAGTAGCACTCCCAGTAGGCACTCAATGTGTATCTATGGAGTCCATTAAAGAAGACATGCTGAGAACTTTCTTAAAAGGAAGAAAAGCCAAGGAAAGTGAAGCTTGATCAAGGGCCTCATGGGGGACCAAGCCCAGGACGAGAGGACATTTCCATCAAGTTAATTGTTCTATTTCAGTTCAGGGAGGACCTAACCAAAAATCTAACCCACTGCTGCTGAGTAGAAGTCAACTGTGACTCATGGCAACCCTATTGGTGGTGGTGGTTATGTTCTGTAGAGTTGGTTCTGACCCATAGTGACCCTCTACAGGGTTTCTGAGACTATAAATCTTTTTGGGAACAGAAAGCCTCATCTTTCTCCTGCAGAACAGCTGGTGGTTTTGAACTGCTGACCTTGAGGTTCGCAGCCCAATTCTTAACCACTACGTTACCAGAGCTCCTTATAGGAAGGATTAAAACTGTTATCTAGGGTGTCTAGGACTGTGAATCTTTATAGGAGCAAACAGTCTCATTTTTCTCCCACTGGCGACTGGTGGATTGGAACTTCTGACCTTTCAGTTAATAACCCAATGACTAACCCACTGTAGCATGAGGATTCCTTCAGCAAGGACAGTACATACAATCAGAAAAGTGGAAGGATCTATTTCAATAAATATGAGGCAAGATCTTGTTTCACTATTTATAGCATAAATCTTATAGTCTACTCTAATGAAACCATAACACATGTATAGAACATGAATAAAAAATGAAAGTTAATGTATGAAAGTGAAATTAGTCATTACCAAAAAAGGGTGGGTTTGGGGCTATATTTTCTGTTTTTGAAAATTCCTTTTATAATATTTAATGTCATTTTAAAGCACTTGGCACCAATCTCTCTATATTTTAAAAACATTGCAGATAATTCATTTATGCTACTACATATTCTCAGCAGGGAAAGCAATTTGGTAACAAAATATCTAGAAAATATGGCACTCAAATAATTAAAAGCAAGAAAGAATACAAAAGCACATGCATTCAAATTAAAGGGTTGGTTAAATGAACTATTTCATCATAATATATAAATTATAGAAAAGTTTGACCAAAGTGACTAAAAAATAACTCTTTCCACTATAAAACCTGAACACAAGGTGAGGATGTGTTTAAACTTAAAGGTGAACACATAAGTTCCTAACTGACAAGCACTCATCATAGGGGAAGGGAAGCCAACCCACAGAAAAGGCTTCTTAGAAAATCCATTAATATCTATGAAGGAAGTTAGAACACAGAAAATGCAAAGACTCAACAGTGCCTAAGAACCACAAAACCCTTTAAACTTCCACTGGAGGTTAGGAGAGATGGTCTAAGTGAGAGAAACTAAAGGAAAAGGGAGAAAACAACAGGGGGCAGCTTGAAAGGATGCAGACCAACAGTAACTATGGCACTGAAGCCACCAGGAACCAAGGCAACTGGATCATCAGAATCCCTACTGTTCTCAAAATGTCCACAGGAGATTCAGGGTAAGTTCTTCACTTGTATCCAATTAGCCACGAGGCTGAGCCTGCATATTTGAAAGAGAAGTATAAAACTCAAGAGGCAAAAAAAAACAAACACCAAAACACGTCTTTTGGAGGGGACTTTCCCTTGCAGTGAGGTTTCAGATCTTGTTCTGCTGTGATCTTCTGACTTGTGACAGAGTTTTAGGGAAATGAGACAGCTCAAATGAAAATAACTAAGGAAAAAAAAAAAAAAAATCAGCAGTGGCTTGAGAAACTAACTGAACAGTGTTGAGTCTGACAAAGTAGAACTCTAAGATGTGCAAAGTATTACATATGTTGCTTTGAAACAAAACACCAGAGAGGAAGGACAAAGGTCACTTGGTCTTAAATAATAATTAAAGTCTACTTCAAGGAGTCCTGGTGTGGTGCTGTAGAATAAGCACTCAACTGCAAGGTCAGTTTGAACCAAAAGGTAGGTGGTTCATAAGTCACTCCTTGAAAACCTTATACAGGATTGCTATGAGTCAAAACCAATTTGAGGGCTCTTAACAATAACAACAGCAACACAGCATCACTATGTGTCAGAACCAACGCGATGGCACTTAACAACAACAACGTGACACTATAGGATAAGCACTGGACAACTAACTGCAAGATCAGCAGCTCAAACTTACCAGAGCACCTCAAAAGCCCTAGACAGGGTCGCTACAAGTAGTAACCTACGAGATGACATATATCATGTACCAGGAGTTTTCCATGCATTATCTCATTCTTAGATTCTGTTGAAACTCATTGTCTTCTGGTTGATTTCAGCTCATAAAGACCCTATAAAACAGAGTAGAACTGCTTCCATAATTTCCAAGGCTTACCGAAACAGATTGCTACATTTTTCTCCCTGCAGGGTAGGTGGTAGGTTTAAACTGCCGACTTTTTGGTTAGCAGTGAAGTGCCTCACCACCGTACCACCAGGGCTCCTTATTCTTAGAATAGATAATATAAAATAAATAGTAGCATCCTCATTCTTATCTGAAAGGTGAGAAAACATACTTAGTGAAGTTGAATAAGCAAATTAGCTAAAATCACTCAATTTCAGGGCCCAGATTCAAACAGAAATACCTGATGATCATATACCAATTACTATATTATCCCCCTGGATTTCTCTGCTACTAATTCATGTGACTCCCTGAGAGTGTCACAAGGTTCTTCACACCTAGATTTTCCCTTATAATATGACACAGGTTAACCCAATACTAGATGAAATAACAGCTTATAATAACTGGTTGTTTGTGACTAACCAGCTAAGCAGAAATGGACAACTCATGTAACTTCTCTGGGTCTCAGTTTTCTCATCTATAAAATGAAACAGTGGTGGGGGCATCTCCAGTTCTATAATGTAACCTAATCTTCACATGCCAAACCAAAGAACACTTTAAAGTTGTTTTTCTTTATTTTTTCTTTAATATAGTGTGTAACATTGTTGTTGTTGTTAAGTGTCATTGCATTGGTTCCAACTCATAGTGACTCTGTCTAGGGTTTCCAAGGAGCAGTTGGTGGGTTTGAACCACCAACCTTGCAGTTCAGTCCAGTGTGTTACCCTGCAGCACCACACCAGGACAAGTGTGTGATAAGAGTACAGTACTCCCAATCTTCATGATTAATATGCATTCAAATGCTATAGGCTTGGAACAATATAGTTAAGCCTTCAGCTGCTAGCCTAAAGATTTCTGGTTCAAATCTACCTAGCAGTTCCAAGGAAAAAATTCCTGGTGATCTGCTTCTGAAAGTTTACATCTGAGAAAGCCCTTTAGGGCAATTCTACTTTGTCACATGGGCTTACATTAAGTATAAAATCAATTCAATGACAAATAATAACAACAACCACAACACTTAAAAACAGAAATAATTTTAAATATTTTTACGACAGCCTTAGAAATGGAGATTAAGTGTCGCTAGCCAACCCTCTGTCAGCAAAAAGATTGAATTGAAAAAACACAAATGAACATTCTTTACTCCTCTCCCAGCATAAATCATCACTCACTGTGGGAAAATGATTATTTGCCAGGAAGTAGGGCATATGAATCATTGTACTATTGTACTCGACCTCTGATAGAATAAGAACTAAACAGGGAAAGGCTGAAAAGTTGGGGTGTGAACTCTGCTTTGCCAACAGTTCCGTTCATGACACCATACAGTGATGAAAAATGAAAGCCAAGCGAGCTTCTGGGCTCTTGAGTCACAACGCTGCTACGCTGTATGGCTGAGTTCAGAGCAGAACGGCCTCCTGGCTTCTGAGTCACCTCTTGGTGCTGTCTTTATAACCCCTAAGAGTCACTGATCAGCAAATGCAAATAATGTCACCATGGACTTGTCCTAACAGACAAATAGCTTGTTAATTAATAACTGACGAAGAGACACTCTCTTTATGTGGAAATATCCGCAAACATGTTGTACAAAGAAAGAGTTAAATTGCTTAACATCAGCATTCCTGTTCTACAGTAGAACTATGTGAGAATTAGATGTCAAAAACACACTTTCCCTGTGGTCTCAGCAAATACTGTACTAAAATTTCTTCTGTGTTTCTAATCAATGATAGCATATTTGTTACTAATGTTTTATATCATATTTTTCTAGATGATCATGGCTATCTTTTAAAAGTTTTTGGCTTGAATAATGAACTATTTTATGGTCAAAGGCATGAAAGCTACAACACATTTAAGTTAAAATTACATGCTGTGTACAACAATCCCTGGAACTTAGAGAGAGATAGGCAAACTAATCTCTTAACTACTCTGAGTATTGTTCTCAATTTTCTTTAATGTCATAAAGGTAGTGAAAGTAGAAGTACATTGTCTGTTCATGTAGAAAGGAGAATGTTTTAAAATTTCCCAGTCCGAGCAGGGGATCTTAGAAATGGTTTGACGTGGGTGACTTTTGATTAAGAAAGTAGAGAGAGGTTACTTGGGAGTAATAAAGTGAAACCAGAGTCAGCTCTGTCTTAGTCTAAAGTGACAAAACAGCAATTCTTTGGACATGAAAACTAGAAAATGAAAGTCTGTTTCTAATGCTATGAAGATACACATAGAATAAAATGTCGCCATGTGTTCCACAGAACTTGGGGCCTGTAAACTACTAATCTGGAAAAAGAAGATTTTATACCACAAAGTAAACAGTTTGGAAAATGCTCCAAAGTGCAAGGCCCCTATCCATGCCCACCCTGTTGGTGATTCATAGGTGTCCAGCCACAAACCTGGGCACCTTTGCCAGATCTAACATATCCCAAGTTTACTGAAGACCTGAAAACCATGACACCTCTTATTTTTCGTGATACAACTGCTAAACCTGCAGAGTTAGTGTTTCATGAATAATCTTAGTAAAAAAAAACTCGTAAAAACAAAAAAGAACTACAAGAGATAGGATTTACATGGAACAGACCCAAAGAAGCCTCCTGATAAGGAGTGCGTAAAAGGGTAAGATTTTAATATGAAGATAGTATGGCCACGATGAAGGTGATAGGCTATAGTGATCAAAGGAGAGAAGGAAAACTAGAACAGAGATGATTATTCAACATAAATTCCATGGCAGATAATATACTCAACTTGAGGGGGGTGGAGGCGGGTAGGAATTATTATCCCATTTTGCCAGTAGAGAGAATAAGTAATTCTTCCAAGACCACACACCAAGTAATTAAAAGATATGAGACTTAGGCAGGCCATGCAGGCCACACAGAGCACAGCTCCAGGGGCTATAGCCACCGAGAGAGACTGCGACAGGAAGGAGTCCTTGGAGCTCTGTAGTAACAAAGTCTTTCTGGGATGTGAAAATAAACATGCAGAACTACAATAGCTGTAGTATCCAGCAGGAGACAAAATCTTCTGTTTCCTTTCTTCCCTCCATCTTAAATCCCTTGCCTTCCAAATTTCTGAGGAAACAAAAAGGCAGGAATTATGCCCAGCAGAGCCTCTGAAACAATTTAAGAGGAACAGCATCATCTCTCACAACAAATTCTCTCTTTGGGTGTCCAGAGGAAGACAAAGTCCAATTTTTCTGTTCCACAGAGAATCTAAATGAACAGCCATGCTTCTCACTCTGGATTCCATCCATTTGGCTTCCTTTAATCCCTATATCATCTGAACTTGTAGCTCTGTCCAATAGGGACATATGATTGTCTTGATATTTTTTTAAAAATGCAAAAAGGCAAATCACCTAGACTAAAAATATTTGTGTTCCTCCAAGATCCATGACTGACTTTAAGTAAACTAATAGTAGACTCTGGGTAGCTGCACCCAGCTTCCACTTATGGAGATAGCTGAAATTCAGGGAAAAAATTCAGACCCTGAGTGAGGCAAGGCGTTCTCTTAATTTTCTTGGTGATACTACTTATATGAGGAATAATGGTTCATGCTTTATAGAAATCATCTTTAATGTAATGTATGGATTGGAAGGGGTGGATATTATGGCCAAATCTAGATTTATTTGAACCCACAACTTTAATAGTTAAATATATTGAACATGTAGTCCAATTCATCTGTTTTTATTTATGAATTACATAACTGTGCCGCCAATTACTATATAATGGATTATATAAAACAGAAACAAAAGTAATATTTACTAAGATAAAATTTAAATATTCATTTATTTATTTTTATTATTTCCCCCTGAACCTCTCTAGATCACAGGGTATGTGCATTTGCTTTCAGACTACTGACTTTATAGTTGGCCTAAGATGATTGTTGTTGTTAAGTGTCATCGAGTGTGTTCTGACTCAGTGACCCTGTATAGGGTTTCCGAGGAGCAGCTGGTGAACATAATAGAGATCAACTATTAAAGCTCCAGAAAACTTTTGAGTCTCTGAACAATAAAATCCTAAAGTTCCTGCTAGCATCAACAAGTGAATTAAGCACACATATGAAATCACAAGGTAAAGGAGATTACACTACTATTGGTTGACTTCTAATGAGTCATTTCTCTTTTCCCAAATGTTCTGGATCACTGCCCATTAGACTTTGAGGGAGCCATTAAATAATGTCTCCTCAGTAGTGCCGTACTCTCTCAATTGTACCTAATTTCCCACAGCTGTTTCTCTAGAAGAGAACAAGGTCATGCGAAGGGGAAAGAATATTCTCCCTTCAGGGAAGTTAGGCAATGCAGGGTCAGCAGAGCTCCCAGCCTTAGACACCTTAGGAAGAAGAAAGCCTACAGTAGTGGTCCAGTCATAAACCTCTCTTCTCTGCTGTACTGTCAGCATGCCTTGCTCTTGTCTCCTGCCTCTCAGTCATACAGTCCCTCGACCTCTACCCTGCTCAGGCAAATGTTACAAAGCTCCTTTAGCTAATCTGTAAACTCCCAAAGAGCACATTATGGAAACCAGTCTCTTAACAGTAAGCACTCAGCTTTACTTGGTCCGTGGGCTGGGAAGCCCAGAGCTACTCTGCCTCTCCATGTTGCTGTCTTTGCTGCCACCTCTGCTGTCACTACTGTTCTAGGTGGCCACCTCAAACTCTGCTCATGGCTCTTCTTTCGTGATGATCCTATTAATATCTGTTCCTGCTTCTGAAATGGTTCCTTTTAAGTCTAACAGAACAGCAAAACTAACCATTCCTGATTTTAGAGTCTGTACTGCCTATTTGCATGGTCCCACCCAATTATTTGGTTGGTGCTGAGAAAGTGAAGAGGACTTAAAACATTTACTGATGAAGATCGAAGAGCACAGCCTTCGGTATGGATTACACCTCAATGTCAAGAAAACAAACATCCTCACCACCGGACCAGTAAACAACAATCTTATCAATGGAGAAAAGATTGAAGTTGTCAATCTTCTTGGATCAACTAACAACACTCAAGGAAGCAGCAGTCAAGAAATCAAACGATGTATTGCATTAGGCAAATCTGTGGCACAAGACCTTTTTAAAGTGTTGAAGAGCAAAGATGTCAGCTTGAGGACTAAGGTGCAACTGACCCAAGCCATGGTATTTTCAATAACCTCATATGCATGCAAAAGCTGGACAGTGGATAAGGAAGACCATAGATGAATTGATGCTTTTGAGTTATGGTCCTGGAGGAGAATGTTAAAAGTGCCATGGGCTGCCAAAAAACCAATAGATCCGTTTTGGAAGAATTGCAGCTAGAGTGCTCCTTGGAGGTCAAGATGGCCAAACTTCATCTCTCATACTTCAGACATATTGTCAGGAGGAACCAGTCACTGGAGAAGGATATCATGTTTGGTAAGGTGAAGGTCAGAGAAAAAGAGAAAGACCCCCAATGAGATGGATTGGCCAAGTGGCAGCCTCAATGGACTGATGTGCGGCAACAGTAATGAGGTTGGCCCAGGATCAGGCAGTGTTTCATTCTGCTGTTCATAAGGTCACTATGGGTTGGTACCAACTCGATGGCACCTAACAACAACAACAACAAAGAAAACTTTGGATAGAAAAGCCATACCAAGAAAATTCACAGTACCACAGATGACATTAAGTATATCATGCATGTAGAAAGCAAACAGTCATTATTAAAAAGACAGGAAAGAAAGAATAGACCAAACTTAATGTCTGAAGATTCTAAAAATTTGTCTTGAAATAGAGTAGCTAAAGCGAATGGGGAAAATGGTGAAGCAAAGCGCTGAATATAAAATGTCAAAGGGTAGCTCCAGGAGACAAAGTAAGTTATTGGAATGGCAAATGCAAGACCCGGAGTTAGCCAAAAGGGGAAAAAACACTCAGCATTTCTCAAGCTGAAAGAACTAAAGTAAAAATTTAAGCTTTGCATTGTAATGTTGAAGGATTTTATAGAAAAAATGCTGAAGATACAGAAAACATCAAAACAAAATGGAAGGAATACACAGAGTTACTGTACCAAAAAGAAATGTTTGACCTTCAGCCATTTTAAGAGGTAGAGATATGATCAAGAACTGATGGTATTGAAGGAAGAAGTCCAAGCTGCACTGAAGGATTCATGAAAAGCGAGTCTGCCAGATCTGACAGGATACCAACAGAAAAGTTTCAGCAAACTGTTGGAAGCACTTGCTAGTCTATGTCAAGAAATTTGAAAATAGCTATCTTGCCAATTAGCAGGGAAAGATCCATATTTGTAGCCATTCCTAAGAAAGGTGACCATATAGAATGTGGAAATATCATTAATATCACATGCAAGAAAAATTTTGTTGAAGATCATTCAAAAACAGTTGCAGTACATCAGCAGGGAGCTGGCAGAAATTCAAGTTGGATTCAGAAGTGGACCTGGAATGAAGAATATAATTTTTGATGTCAGACGGATCTTGACTGAAAGCAGAATATACTAGAAAGATATTATCTTGTATTTTATTGGCTATGCAAAAGCATTCAACTGTGTAGATCATAACAAATGATGGATAACATTACAAAGAATGAGAATTCCAGAACACTTACTTGTACTCATGAGGAATCTGTACATAAATCAAATGACAGTGGTTTGAAAAGAATAAAAGGACACTGAGTATTTTAAATTAAAAAAAGATGTGCCAGTATTGTATGCTTTCATCATACAACATTCTGTATGCTGAACAAGTAATCAGAGATACTGGACTCTATGAAGAATAATGCAGCATCAAGACTGGAAGAACAGTCATTAGCAAGCAAGACAATCTTGCTTGCTGAAAGTGAGGAAGACAAAGCACTTGCTGATGATCAAAACTTTGATCTGCAGTGTATATTACAACTCAGTGTAAAAAAAAAAAAAAACAAGACAATAATTCTTACAACTGGACAGAGAGACAATACCATGACAAACAAAGAAAATATTAAATCTATCAAGATTTCATTTTACTTGGATACACAATCAACATTCACGGAAGCAGCAATGAAGTCAAACAATCAATTGTGTTAAGCAAGCCTGCTGCAAAAGACCTCTTTAAAGCATTGAATAGCAAAGATGTCACTTTAAGGAAGATGTGGGGAACGTCCAGCCCGCAGGCCTTAAATCACTTGGACTGGCCCTGCCAAGGCAACCACAGTTCCAGCCATCATATTATGATGAGTTAAATATTTGACCAAATATGTTGTTGTCAGGTGCCATCGAATCAGAACTGACTCACAGCCACCCCATGCACAGCAGAACGAAACAATGTCCGATCCTGGGCCAACCTCACTACCGCTGCCACACTTGACGCCATCAATGATGCCACTTGGCCAATCCATCTCATTAGGGGTCTTCCTCTTTTTCTCTGACC
>NW_006408545.1:12544800-12555770 GCF_000296735.1 Chrysochloris asiatica | reverse complement strand
TGCACTTCTTCCAAAACAGATCTATTGGTTCTTTTGGCAGTCCATGGCACTTTTAGTATTCTCCTCCAACACCACAACTCAAAGGCATCAATTCCTCTACGATCTTCCTTATTCACTGTCCAGCTTTCGCATCCATATGAGGCTATTGAAAACACCATGGCCTGGGTCAGGTGCACCTTAGTCCTCAAATATAGCAGGATAATTTTTAAGTTGATAATTTTGCCTGGCTCTGGAATGATGATATACATTTTGGTAGAAAGTAGGATCCCCACCCCTGCTTTAAGGAGGTGTACTTGACCCTAGTTGTGGCATTTTCAATCACTTCATATGGATGTGAAATGGACAGGGAAGAAGGTAAACTGGAGAAAATCTTACAGATTTGAAGTATGATGTTGGGAAAGAATATTAAAAGTAGCATGGACTGTTAAAAGAACAAACAAATCTGTATTGGTAATCAAAATACGCCTCAAGAGTGAGATGGCAAGACTTTATCTCACATACTGTGTTCGTGTTCTCAGGATGGCAAGATTTATCTCACATATTTATTTGTGTTCTCAGAAAAAATGACATCATGCTTAGTAGAGTAGAGGGTCAGTGTAGTAAAGGAAGACCCTTGATAAGATTGATTGGCACAGTGGCTGCAATAATGGATGCAAACGTAACCTATTGTGAGGATGGCGCAGGATTGGACACTATTTCGTTCTTTTGTACATAGTGTCGTTATCAGTCAAAAATGACTCAACCACACCTAACTGGGATGGGGACAAAACAGTACTAACCCTTACCTCTCATTCACTCTCCATGTACTTGTCCTCCTGTGCACCTGTCACTACTTCAAAGAAGAGTAAAGGTGTTCCACTGTACCTCCCATTTAAAATGTGTGTGTTTGGTTTCCTAAAATATCCTTGACAGGAAATAAAACCACTAACCCACCATTAACATCTTAGTAAGACCTTCAGGAAGAAGCCCTATAGATCGATGAAAATTCTAAGATGATCTGAAATGTTGAAAATGGGGGAGGTAGAGTAGGGAAAAAAAGAAATTAAAGGGAAAACCTGTTTGGAAGGCCTATTGATTTGAGGGAGAAAAAAATTAGGGGGAAAGGGTTAAGTAAGATAGCTCAAGGACAAATTTAGGATCAGTCACACTTTAGGTAAGAACTCGTTCTCATGGTTATTGTTGTTGGTGGTCGTTTCTGACCCATGGCGACCCTGTACAAGGTTTCCAAAGAGCAACTGGTGAGCTTGAACCACCAAACTTGCAGTTCAAACGTCTTTGCAGTCTGACACATTAACTCACAGCGCCACACCAGGACTCCATTGTAATGGTTGTTGTTGTTGTTATGTGCCTTGGAGTCGGTTCCGACTCATAGTGACCCTGTACAGGGTTTCTGAGGCTGTAAATCTTTATAGGAGCAGAAAGCCTCATCTTTCTCACGCAGAACAGCTGGTCGTTTCGAACTGCTGACCCTAAGGTTCGCAGCCCGATTCATAACCACTACGCTACCAGAGCTCCTTATTCTAATGGTTGTTGTTGTTGTTAAGTGCCTTCGAGTCGGTTCCGACCCATAGCGACCCTGTACAGGGTTGGTAGGCACCCTAATTTGGGCTCTTTATTGTGTTAGTTCCACAAGCACTGAAATGAGGAAATGAGTCCAATACGTTTTAAGCCTTTAAGTTTATGAGTTTCATAATTCAGAAGTTATGAAAGTCCTCGTGGGCTTACTTAGACTCAAATATTTAAGGAAGGAAAAGGAGGGAGATTCCAATGATTAATCATACCAAAAGTACAAGGGACATTACCAAAGGTTTTCTCAGATGAAATGGGACTTTAAGAAATTTGGGAGAATTAAATAAAGTCTCAAATTTGGAAGATACGGATATATTCCTCACAAAACACTAAATGAAAAACACTAAATAATGAACTTTTGCAAACAAAGAGATACAAAAGTAATGCTTGGTTAGATGAAGGAGTGAGGACAAACACTGGCCCTGGCACTGCTGGGAATGTCAGGGAGGATCTTGGGACTGGGCCACTTGGGGTCATGGTGACTCAACTAGAGGAGATTGTGGGGAAAAGTAAAGATGATTCCAAAGAATGTGAGAGAAGATGACAAGAAAGTCTGACAAGTGATCAGAATCTGCAGTGTCCTGAGGAGAGGAAATATAACCTTGACCTTCAGAGGCTTTTTGACTGTTAAGGCTGGAGGAGACAACAGTTCACTGTATCAGGGAGAAGCACATTTATGGGAGATTACTAAAATATGGGTGAGACTTTCTCATAAAGACTTGTCTTATTGAACATATCTGCTTTAAAGCCTCTATCATCAAATTTTGTATGATCTCAAACTCATAAAAACTCAGAAGCTATTATTAGATATATAATGTCAGACCCCATGTGAGCATAATTAACTGAACACCACAGAGAGTAGCTCAGAAAGTTCTAATCATATTTTGACAACATAGACATGAGTCTGTATGACATCAAAACCTCTGAATTAAATCTATGTATAATGTGGCACTGTGGGTTAATGCGCCAGACTGCAAAGCCATTTGAACTGCAAGGTTGGTGGTTCAAACTCACCAGCTGCTGCTTGGAAACCCTATACAGGGTTGCTATGGGTTGGAACCAACTCTACGTCAATTAACAACACAATGACAAGCAAAAATTTTTCCAACAAAGGCCAAATATCTGGATATTTTGGAAGACTAAACACACATTTACTAAAACCATAATATATGGTTCATATATAATTATATAGCCTTCTATGAACTGCTTGTTGTACCTAATCATTTTCATGGCTTTATGTAAACATAGGAATAGCACATCAGTTCAAGAATTAATAACTAACTATAATAATGGTTGTTGTTGTTAAGTGCTGTCAAGTCGGTTCTGACTCATAGCAACCCTGTATGGGTTTGAACTGGCAACCTTGCTGTTAGCAGTCTTAGTGCTTATTCTGCAGTATGAATATCTAATAGTGGTTAAGCTTCAAATAAGTGTATGATTTACATATTCTAGTACCTGTATTTTATAAATAATGAGACTTTTACAAATGAAGCAATTTTCTCAGTCACAGTAGAGTAGTCACGATTCATAAATATGCTGATCTGCTTTTAGACTCCCAGTTCATCCTGAATCTGTTCATTTACATTTTAAATTTTTCAACAAGCCTTTTTTTATGCTAGTAATCATTATGTTAATAATTGTTAATATAGAGCAGCCTACATCACTGTAGACAAAATATCTGCTTTCTTCTCTATCTTCCCAGTTATATTGGAGTTCTTCTGTAGCTTACATGAGATCTCCAACTCTGGCTGTGTCTAAATACCTGGAGTTCCATTCATGTTTCTTCTAAGAAGAAACTCTAGCTAAAACTAAGATGAAGCATCTTGCTAGAATTCAGAGAGAGTGTCAGATCAATTGCATTTTAACTCCACGTCCTGGAATGGCGCTGTAAGATCATCACTGGACTGGTAACCCCAAGACTGGTGCTAGAAATCCTCCAACCATTCCTTGGAAACCCAGTACAGAGTTGTTATGAGTCAGAACCCACTTGATGGCATTTAAACAACAGCAGACTCATTTCTATACTGTAGCAATTAAGCTTGTCAACAACTACGATTTCATTGTTTCTTCAATAGTCACATTGACTGATTATGCAGGCTTGTTGCTTGAGTGTGTTTAGTTCAGCTCGCTTACTGTGGCTTCCTTTTGTTTTCCTTTTTGCTGATTCCTTGCCAGCTTTTATGTACATCCTTCTCACCCCCCACCTTGTAATTGCCTCTGGACAAACCTATTTAGTCATTTGTTTAATTTAAGATAAAAATTAGAGACACAAGAATTAAAAACAAACCTGAAACTTAGGCATAGACTTTTATTTTAATTCAATTTCCCAAATAATTGTAAAAGCAACTTAGATTTTTGGGGGTGTTTTTTCTTTCCCAGTTTAGCACATTCTATACTCTGGACAGGCAACTACTGGTTACTAATGTCCACTGCTGTTGTTGTTGAATCTGTTCCAACTTATAACCACCCTGTATAAGGTTTCCAAGAAGTTGCTGGTGGGTTTGAACCACCAACCTTGTGGTTAGCAATCTATTGCTTATCCCACAGTGCCACAACAGGACTCCTAATGTCTAGTCTTCAAATATTTGAAACAGGTTGCTAAGTCTATTATTAAATACAGTCATCCCTCAATATCCACAGACAGATTGGTTCTAAGACCTCTGTAGATCCCCAAATCCACGGATGCTCAAGCCCCTTATGTAAAATGTTACATTTGGATTTAACCCAGTCATATCCTTTAAATTGTCTTTAAATGATGTGGAACTGCAGTATAATGTGCTGGACTGTAAGGTGAGTTTGAGATGGAAGGTCAGCGGTTCAAATCTACCAGCTGCTCCTCAGAAACCCTATGCACGTTCACTATGAGTTGGCACTTAACTATGGCTCTTAACAACAACAGTCATGTTAGGCCAACTATAAAACCAGTCTGAAAGCAAAGTACACATACCCTGCGATCTAGTGAGGTACAGGGGGAAATAATCAAAATAAATAAATGGCACTTAACAATGACAACAACAAGATAACAGAGGCAGCAGGAGTCCCAGTGTAGCACTCTAGGCTAAGCACTGGACTGCTAGCTGCAAAGTCCGTGGTTCAAACTCACTAGCAGTTCCTCAGAAACACTGTGTAGGGCCATGAGTCAGACTCCAACTTGACAGTACTTAACAGAAACAAAAGATTACCTATAATACCTAATGCAGCATAAATTGCACTTATCTCTCCCTCTTAGTCTTTGAGGGATTGCTTTGACCACTTAGGTGCTTTTTAGGAGCTATTTATTCACAGAAACAAAGGATGTACATAACATAAGCAGCTAAGAAATAAGACTTGAGGCAAACAATGCTCAGTGAGTGTTGGAGAGAGACTTAGGATCTGTGAAATTGTGGGAGGCTATAGCAGGGTAGGCGAAACTTAAGGTCAGCAGTTGGAACTACCAGCTGCCCCGTAGAAGATGAGCCTTTCTGCTCCTGTAAAAATTTACATCTTCGGAAACCCTATACAGGGTGGCTATGAGTCAGAACCAACTCCATGACACATAACCACCACCATAGCATAGTATGCCTACACATCACTTCATTCAAGTGGATTCAACACAATGCTTCTTCCAAGGCAGATTAGTTTGTTCTGGCAGTCCTTGGTATAGTCAGTGTTCTTTTTGAACACCATAGTTCAAAGGCGTTACTTGTTCATTACTCCTCCTTATTCATTGTCAAAGTTTCCCATGCACATGAGACAACTGAAAATACCATGGTTTGGGTCAGGTACACCTTACTACTCAAAGTGACATCTTTGCTTTTTAACACTTTAAAGAAGTCCTTGAAGCAGAATTAATTGTCCAATGTAATACGTCATTTGATTTTTTGACTACTTCTCCATGGACATTGATTGTGGATCCAAGTAAAATGAAATCTTTGACTTTTCAGTCTTTTCTCTATAATGATGTTATTTGTTGGTCCCGTTGTGAGGATTTTTGGTTTCTTTATGTTCCAGTATAATCTCTCCTAAAGGCTGTACTCCTCGGTCTTTGCCATGAAGTGTTTCAAGTCTTCTTTGCTTCCAAGAATGGTAGGTTGTTAATGAATGTTCCTCCAGGAATAATGTTATGTTCTTCATATTGTCCAGTTTCAAAGAGTATTTGCTGAACATACAGATTGAATTACTATGGTGAAAAGATATAACACTTTCCCCTTTTCAAACCACACAGTATCCCCTTGTTCTGGTCTGTTCTGCTCTGTTCAAATGATTGCCTCTTGGTTAATGTACAGGTTCTTCAAGATCACAATTAAGTGTTTTAAAATTTCCATTCTTTGAAATGCTATCTATAATTTGTTATGATCCACAGAGTCTAATGCCTTTTCAGAGTCTATAATGTACAGGAAAACATAATAAAACCCAACTAGCCACTCCAAGGGAGAAAGAAGAGATTATCAGCTTCCACAATGATTTACGGTCTCAACAAACCTACATAGGCTTGTTATGGGTCAGAACCTATATAGAGTAGCTGTCTGTGATAGGATGGTATCACTAGTCCTGCAAGGAAGACCAGTTAATACTACTACTATTATTCAAATTTAACATCAACCACTAAAGCCAGTGGTGATAAAATTGAAGAATTTACCAACTTCCTCTGTATGAAACTGATCAAACATGCAATCAAGATGCATTGGCAATTACTAGTGTTTGGAATGCAAAATTTGAAAAAAAGGGAGGAAGGATCAGTACTTACAAAATATGACTTTGGTGACAGAAATGATGTTGGAAATAGAATGATAAAATTTTGTCAGACCAAAGACTTATTCATTGAAAATACCTTTTTAAAACAATATAAAGGCAACTATACACATGGACCTCACCAGATGGATTACACAGAAATCAAATTAAGTGCATCTGTGGGACAAGACGGTAGGAAAGCTCCATGTAATCAGTCAAAATAAGCCCAGGGGCAGATTGTGGAACAGATAATCAATTGCTCATATGCTAGTTCAGGCAGAAACTGAAGAAAGTTAAAACAACACCAGGAGAGTAAAAATATGACATTAAATATATCTCTCTGAATTTAGACATCATCTCAAGAACAGAGCTGATGCATTAGACACAATGGTCAAAGACCAGTAGAGTTGTGGATGATATAAAAAACATCATGGAGCAATAAAACAAACAAAAAGTCATTTAAAAGACAGGAAAGAAAGAAAAGATCAAAATGGATGTCAGAAGAGACATGATCTTGAGACTAGAAAAGTTAAAACAAGTGGAAGAAAATGAGGAAATAAAAGAGCTGAACAGAAAATTTCAAAGGGAAGCTAGAGAAGACAAATTAAAGTGTAATAAATAAATGTGCAATGACCTAAAGTTAGAAAACCAAAACAGAAGAACATACTCGTATTTCTCAAACTGAAATTACTGATTAAAAATTTCAAGCCTTGAATTGAAGTATTGAAGGATTCTATAGGCAAAATATTGAATGACCCAGGAAGCATCAAAAGAAGATGGAATGAATACAGAAAGTCATTGTACCAAAAATAATTGTTCAGTGCTCAACCATTTCAAGAAGTAGCATATGATGACGATCCAGTAGTATTGAAAGAAGAAGTTCAGGAATTGACAGATACAAATTGAAATGTTTTAACAAACTGATTGACGTAGGAGACTCTTTCTATGCTAAGAAATTTGAAAACAGACACTTGGCCAAAGGATTGGAAAAGATCCATATTAGAGTCCATTCCAAAAAAAGATGACACAACAGAATGTAGAAAACATTTAATAATATCATTAATAGTACATGCAAGTAAAGATAATTAAAAAACAACTGCAACAGTACTTTGACAGGGAACTGCCAGAGGTTCAAGCCTTATTCAGAAAAAGATGTTCAATGGGAGATATTATTAATTTCAGGTGGATGTTGACTGAAAACAGAGAATAAAAGAAAGATGTTTACATGTGTTTTATTTACTATGAAACAGCACTTAACTGTGTGGATCATAACAAACTATGAATAACATTGTGAAGAACAGGTATTCAGAATACTTAAATATGTCTATAAGGAATCTATACCTAAACCAAGAAGCAGTTGTTCAAACAGAACAATAAGATACCTTATGGTTTAAAATCAGGAAAGATGTGTGCTAGAGTTGTACTCTTTCAATATACTTATTCAATCTATATGCTGAGCAAATCATCTTGAAAGGTGGATTATATTAAGAACATGGGCATCAAGATTAGATAAAGACTCAACTTGCAATATGTAAATGACACAACATTTCCGGCTGAAAGAACAGAGGACTTAAAATATTTGCTGATGAAGATCAAAGGCTATAGCCTTCTGTATGAATTGCACCGTACCTCAATGTAAAGATAATGAAAATTGTCAGAAGTCGACCAATAAATAACATCATGACAAATGGAGAAAGGGCTGAACTTGTCAAAGATTTAATTTTGCTTGGATCCATAATCAATGTTCATGGAAACAGGAGTCAAGAAACCAAATGGCAATGTTGCATTAGGCAACTCTGTGCAAAAGACTTCAAAAGATGTTCAAGAACAAAGATATTTACTTTGAGGACTAAGATGCACTTGACCCAACCCATGATGTTTTCAAATGCATGCAAAAGTTACAATGCAAAAGGAAGACCATAGACGATTTGAATCATTTGAATTATGGTGTTAGCAAAGAGTATTGAAAGTACCATCAACTGCTAGAAGAGTAAACAAATCTGTCTTGGAAGAAATGTAGCCAGAAGTGAGGATGGTGAGACTTCATCTCTCATTCTTTGGGCATGTTGTCAGGAGGGATTAGTTCCTGGAGAAGGACTTCATACTTAGTTAAATGGAGAGTCAACAAAAAAGAGGAAGACCCCCAACAAGATGCATCAACACAGTGGCAGAAACCATGGACCCAAATGTGTCGAGGTCCCGCTTCGACAGGAGAGTGAGTTGCATGAAGTTGGGAGGTCTGAGAGGCGAAAGATATAGCATAGAGACAAAGAGACACAAAGAAACAGACACACAAGTTTGATGCAAGCTGAAAGACAGGCTGGTCTTCTGCAAACTGCATTGCCTTGCGTTGCATGCAGCCTTACATTGCATCCAGCATTGCATCCAGCATTGCATGAAGCACTCACACTGCCTCAGTCTTTTATTCTCTTTTTTCAAGGAGGGATTTTTCAGAAAGGGAGGATATGATTATTCAGATAAAATAGTATACAGAACTGAAACGTGATTAATCATTCAAAACAGGACACAATAAAGCACAAGAACAAATTTGAAAATATAGAGTAAAATTGTCTCAAGGATACTTAACATACTTTTAGCACTTAATCTCTAATGGGTAAAGGTGAAAAAGATTTAAAAGGTCATCAAAAGCTTAAAGTAAGGTTTTTGAAGGGAGTCAAGCTGTCTTTGTATACTTTGCAAACAAAAGCTCATGTTTTTGTTTGTGAGCAAGATCTCAGACACCTGGCTTCATTTATCAACTAATAATTTTTTCTTCTTTACTCTTACAATTCCAGGGAAGATGAGAGACGAGTCTCAACCTTTCTAAGAAGGTGAGGTCTCGCTTCCACATTCCTATTCTTCTTTCCGGATTCTACATCTAAATGCTACATCACATTTCCATATACTTCCAGGAGAAAGGGTAGCATCTGGGTTAAACTGATTATACCCAGAGTCTCTTTGAGGGGGCTGCCATTATTGTCCTTTAATCAATACTTCCAATATACCTGTTCCTGGCCTTTCTGAGTCCTCTGAGGAGACTTTTTACTGTCTCGGCTTTAGAGGAGTTTTGGTCCCATAGTTGTATATGGACATCAAAGGCTCATGCTTCAGGTTACTATCAAGATGCAGTTCTGACATGCATCCCAGGTGACTATTGCTTGTTCCTCAAAAAGATTTGTTCCCAGGACCCTACGCACTGCCAACACAATGGAGACATTAAGACAGGCACATAAGAAACCATTTTCTCAGAAGCTACAATTACTGGAGTTCGAAGCATAGAATGAACATTAAGACCAAAGAAAATTATACAGAGGTAGCCCACCTATGAACCCGGGACTTCAGGAGGTCACTTCCTTGGCCCTCGGGGTTCATGGCTCGCAATGAGGAGGGCCCCGAAATTGGATTTTCATCCATCTTGTCACAGCTTCTCAGTGCTTGCGTATGTTATCCCCAGCACAAATGTAACAATGATTGTGAAGAAAGCCGTGTTTCATTCTGTTGTGCATAGGGTTCCTATGAGTTGGAAAAAACCCTATAAATTGCTTGAGAAGAAAAGAAGAGGAAATTAGGGAGATATTTGTTCTGGGGTTTGAGATATGGTACCCAATTGGCCTCATATATGGTCAGCCAGCATTCATGTCTCTGTTGATCATTGTGAAGCACACCACCATTTTGGCAGCCCTGGAAGAGTACCCCAGCAACAACCATGAGTGGTAGGGACCAGGAAAACATTTAAAAGGATGAGATGTTTTGTTGTTGCTGTTTATTTGGTTGCTTTTAAAATAGAAATTAATATTCCTTTATTCTATTTCAAACTTTGTTGCCTAGCACTTTAAAATGTCCTGAGATAGTAAAAGAATAACACAGGCTATGAAAGAAAGTGGTGGTGTTGGTGTGCCATGGAGTTGGTTTCAACTCACAGCAACCCTGCACAGTGTCTCTGAGGCTGGAAATCTTTTTTGTTTTTTAAGTTTTTATTGTGAATTATGTGATAGTTTACATGGGAGAACACCAGCTTTACATTCATCTTATCATATTTTGTTTCATTGTAATGATTTCAATCCTGTGCATGCATCATCAAACAACCAAAGGGTACATACACCCCAGCTGTCTGCACACAGCACCTCTCCCTCCCTGAGTTCCGAGTTCCCAGCTGCTCCATTTCTCCACATCATCGTCTCTGCCTCTGAGGCTGTAAATCTTTACAGGAGCAGAAAGCCTCATCTTTCTCCCACGGAACAACTGGTAGTTTCCAACTGCTGACCTTGAGGTTAGCAGCCTGACTCATAACCACTATGATACCAGAGCTCCTTAATTATCATACAGTCCTTGGGAATCCTCAATAACTAATTGATATATTTCTAATGTTCAGGGAATTTAACTGCCAAGATCTTTCTCAAAGGATTGTTGTTGTTAAATGCTGTTGAATTGGTTCCTACTCATAATGACTCTGTATAGGGTTTCTGAGAAGCAGTTAGTGCGGTCCAAACCAACTTCATAGTCCTGCCCATTAACCCACAGCACCACATCAGGACTTCCAAAGGATATGTACATTATTTTAAATTGGTACACATGGATTGTGCTCAACTTCTAACCAGAATATTGGTGGCTCAAAGCCTGCCAGAAGTTCTGCAGAAGAGCAGACCTACAGATTACACCCAAGAACTGAAAATCTGTTCTACAAACCTTCC
>NW_006408545.1:12522173-12544700 GCF_000296735.1 Chrysochloris asiatica | reverse complement strand
TGATGAGTCAGTTCCAACTCATAGTGATCCTGTATAAGGTTTTTAATGAGCAGCTGGTGGGTTTGCACTGGTTCAAAGTCTAGTGCTTATCCTACAGCACCACACCAGGATATATATCATTAATATTACATGCAAGTAAAAAACTGCTAAAGGTAATGCAAAAACAGTTGCAACAATAAATTTACAGGGAACTGCCAGAGATTCAAGTTGGTTTCAGACGTGGACATGGAATGAGGGATATCAATGCTTACATTAGATGGATCTTGGCTGAAAGCAGAGAATATCAGAAAGATGTTTACCTGAACTTTATTGACTATGCAAAGGCTTTCAATTGTGTGTGTCCTGACAATCTATGGACAATACTCCAGGAAATGAGTATTCCGGAACACTTAGTCATACTCATGAGGAACCTGCACATAGAACAAGAAATAGTGTTCAAGCAGAACAAAGGAACCTAAATGGTTTGAAATCAGGAAAGGTTTGCTCCAGGGTTATATTCTTTCACCATATAAAAACTTCTACGTGAGACCCTATCTCAAGACTTGAATCAAGTAGTCAAATTGCATTATTTCTCCATGCTGTTCACTAACTTCTGTTTCAACAAGTCTTTTATTATTTCTGACTCAACCATACGTGTATGTATTTTTAGTTTGCAATGCTGATTAATTATATATTTTAAGCTGTCTTATACCACAACTTTATCATTCTCTGGGAATCTACATTTGCGGATGTTCTTCAACACCCAAGCATGTACAAGACTTGATCATGTCTGCCAGAGTCTTTTACCTCACCATGTCTGTGCTACAAGAATCACATTACTTAAATGGAATTTTGTTGTTTTGAATGTATCCCATTCAGGTTGTTCTTAGGGCTTTAGTTTTCAGCTTTCCTATTTATTGATGTTTTTCTAGGCTTTTTCCTTTATCTTCTTTCTCCACACCCTGCCTTCACATCTTACCATTTTCTCTAGACAAACCAATTATCACATTTAAGCTACTCTTGTATTTTGAATATAATGAAGTTACATCTATTTCAGCAATGTGTAGGAGTGAGTCCGTTTTGTAAAGGATTATTCAATAAGAAATAATAACTTCCTGATTCAAAGAAAAGCTACTAAGGCTTTTTGAGGCCTGCATTTCTCTAAACTGACACAAATTAAAACTAAGTCATTTTTAAACCTTCCCATGCACTTTAAAAAGAACATATATATTATTATATTTAGCTAACATTTTAAAATGTATGTTATGTAATAAAGATGCCCTGGTGGCACAACCATTAAGCATTTGGTTGCTTACCAAACTGTTGGTGATTTGAACCTAATCAGAAACTCCGAGGGAAAAAGATCTGGCAATCTGCTTACACAAATATTATAGCTTAGGAAACCCTGTGGGCCATTTTTACTCTGTGACATGGGTCACTATGAGTCAAAATTTACTCAACAACACCTAACAACAATAGTATACATAGTAAATGATGAGTAGACGGTATATTAAGATAAGAGGATATCAAGGAAATGCAAGAGAACAAAATAGACTTATTGAGGAAGTGAATCTATGCTATGGGCATTATATACACTATATTACCTAATACTGAAAACAAACCTAGAAAGTAGATATTAGTATCTCTAAGCAATGAAGAAACTTAGACTCAGGGAAGTTAATTAATTTTTTTTCATTTTCACACCTAGTGGACAAAAGAACTAGAATTCAAAACCAATTAGGCTGATTCCAGAGCCCAGACTCTTACTTGTTGATTAACTGCTCTTCACATCAAATGTGCCTACCCTGAAAATGCTTAAAATCCATTGTTATTAGTTGATTACAACTCATGGCACCTCATGTGGGAGAAGCAAAATTTACAGTAAGAGAAATAGGAAGAGGGTTATTTTAAAAACAACATTCACAACATCAACAAAAATAAATACAAGATCATTGCTGTTGTGTGTGATGGAGTTAGTTCCAACTCTGTAGAATGTTTTTGAGGAGCAGCTGTGGGTTTGAATTGCTGCCTTATGGTTCAAATTGACCTTGTTAATGCTTATCCTACAGCACCACACCAGGACTCCAAAAATAAGATAGGCTAAAATAAAATACAACAAGGAAGGTGGTCAGAACCATAATGGATACTTGTGGACAATGTAAAGAAGAAAAATCTGCTTTGGAATGAGGTTGGCTTTGATAGAAACTCATTAATTAGCAGCTTTTCTGTGCTGATATGGAATTTGAATTAATTGGATGGTTACTTCAAGCTCTCTTTACCTTTGTTTCTGAATGTGAACTGTAGAGTACTGGTAGTGATAAGTACTTCTGTCACTTTTATATTCTCTAACCCCTTATCTAAGGAATCCTGATAGTGAAATGGGTAAATTCAAGCCTCCCATGTTTCATGGGGAAAAAATGTGGCCATCTGCTCTCATAAAGATTACAGCCTAGAAAATCCTCTCTGACACCTAGGGTTGCTACGAGTTGAAATCAACTCAATGATATCCAACAACACCCCCATACTCATCTACTTTTAACAAATTCTTTCTTCAAATTGTCAGCCATGCTAATAGTCACCGAAAAATAATTAACCCCAAAGTATAATTCACAATTATTTTGATAATACTTATACCTATAGCCATAAATTCTATAAATTCCATAAAACTGAGGGCTGCAGTGTATTCAGTAAGGCAGTTCTTATCAAATATTTGCATCTGGGGCCTAGCAGTAGAGTCCAACGTGCATGACCACAGGCCCCACTGTGGGCCTGATTAGCAGCATGGTATATGCCTCCCTGAAAGCTCCTAGGCACTAAATTTCTCTGGCCTACTGCAGGTTCCCCTGAAATGGGGATATCATCTCTCTCCAATTACTTATCAAAAACATGCTCATTCCTAGGACAGATAAAATTAAGGTTGAAGTTCCTAGTAGTCATTCACTTTGAAATAGGAAGACAGGAATTTAAAGCTACAACCTGATAAAAGAACAAAAATGATGGAGAACTTTACCCACATACTCAACACCTCTTGTTTCCTTCCTGAAGGTTGAACTGAAGACCTTGGTGTGCAGCAGTGACTGGGAAAACACCTGTATATTCTACTGGGAACCCCCAACACAACTTCCTTTTGTTCCTTCCATCATAATAAATCAAGGGTTTTAAATGAAGCCAGTTAGTTTTGATTTGGGGAGATTTAAATGAATTTGAACCAATAGATAGAAGAAAGAAAAAGAATGGAAATGTGCCCATCAGCCTCCACCCAAAGCTTGGCAACTACTTTCTCAGAGAAGCTGTTTTTAATATAAATTTAGCATGAATATTTCTCAGTGAGAAGTAAAGCCTCATTTTTACAATAAGGAATTTCTAACTGATGAATTTCAAGTACAGTAGATTCTCATGTAATCTTGGAATGGGGAGTAACATCATAGAATTAATGAAGACCTTTTGTGTAATACTGAGCAAAAGCAGCACTATACAGAGAGCAAACAATTTGCACATTCAGAGTTTTCTGGGTATTTCTGATGAAAATATTGTATCCCATTGGCAGGACAAAAGAATATGTGTCTCTATATCCATCTGAACCCAGTATGGCTGTTCTTCCTAACAGAAAAACTCTGTACTGGTTGAATATGATCTAGCAAATACAACAAAAATATGAGGGTTATTCATAGTTTCCGTCTTTCTGTTTACAATAATAGTTTTACATCAGTTATGCACTAAATAGTATTTGAGTTATCCAATGTTGAGGAAAATCTTACTTAGAACTTGTTTAATTATTGATGGCAAAATACAGCAACATTTTGAGTTTGAAATCTACTTTGTTAATTATTTTTGCTCTTCCCTAAGCATGCCACAGAATAATAGAGAAAAACTGAAATACATCCCATTCCTTGAATGCTTGCATTGCTAGTTTTTAAAAGAAACAAAATCTCTTTTGTGGTCTTCAAGAGTAACAGCCCAACTAACACTGACCTAATAGCTTTAGCTTGTGAGTATTTGGTTGGGAGTTCAACTGTTGAACCAAACTGACCAGAGAATGTCTATTCAACAGAGTAAAGCATGTAAGAATGAACAAAACTGCTTTATATCATTACCAGTACTCCTAAGTTATGTTTTCCTACCTCCCTGAGCACAATAAATGAAAATCCACAAAGCCTGGGATGGAGCCTTTTACAGGAAACCTCCTGGAAAATCATGATCCTGGACAAATATGTATGTATATGGAAACTTTTCCTATAAAGTTCATAGGTGTTAAAGTTTGAGTCCCGGTGTGGCATTTTAGGATAAAGCGCTGGACCGCAAGGTCAGTTTGAACCACAAGGTCGGTGGTTTAAACTCATCAGCAGCTCCATGAAAACCCTACAGAGGGTTACTGTGAGTCAGAACTGACTCGTAGGCACTCAACAATAACAACAATAAGTAAATGTAAGAATGAGTTTGTTTACCATATATTTTCTAAAGGTATAAGTAGCTCAGAAACATTGGTATGCAGATAGATTGTTGGGGCTATTTATGTTGTTTGTTTTTAACTAGTATCCCAGTCATTTTAGAACTGGATTCCTCTAGGAAAGAAAGGGAAACTATGGAAGAAACATCAGGAAACAATGCAGAATGTCTAATTCTTGATTCTACCTCTCTGCCCTGTAGGAAAAATCATTCCCAATAATAAAAGGATGTTGGAGGCTACATTTTCTTATTTTATCTTAGTTCCTTCTAAGAATAGCAAGACAAGATGGGCTGTAGCTACTTCAGCATGTCTGCAACCCTGAGGCCTCTTTCATACTCAGCCACGTGGCCTCAGGGAACAATAAATGCCAACATGGGTCAGGCTAGCCAGCTGACCGAAAGCTGTTCCTGGAACACTAATGGTTCCTTGTTTTCATGCAGAAAATATGCACCTCCTGGAACCTCTGCTCTCTTGGTCAGATGTGTGTGATGTGATTTACTTATGGAATGCTAGAAGCATGTGTTCACATGCAATCTCATCCAGAAAACAGGTTTCCATTATACGTAGGTTCTTATGGTGACCTTAATGTTCATTTCTTAGTTTGGGATTTATTTTTTAAAAATTAATTTTCTATCAAAACCTACATCAAAAAATCCACGTGGAAGATTGCCATACTACAGTCTTTGAGCCTAATTCCACAGGGCTCCTTTCCCTGTGACCTGGGAGCCCTGGGCTTTGGCACCAAGAAAGGACTATTGTATGAGTAATAGTGAAGCAGATATTTCTTGCTGGGTGATGCATGGGTGTACCTATATGGATCCAAGCTTCTCAAATAGATATGACAGGTCTCAGGGAGACATCATTAATGTATTGACTATATATACTATACTATTCCTACAAATATTTTTTGTTCCCATAAAACTATGTTTGTGCTCATGAAAGCTTAGTTCTCAGAAGACTGTAGGGCATAAGGAACATTCTTGAAGTCAGGAAGACTAGTTAGTTTAATTTCATGCCTTGCTCTATCACTAACCCACTAGCAGAATTCACTAACTTACCCTTTCTAGACCCTGGTTTTATAAACTTCAGGTTAAGAAGAGTTTAACAGGTTTTGTTGTTTTCTTTTTCATTTTTGTTTTTCTTCTAGGACTTCTCAGAGCCTTTAGCATGTTAATGGGTATTACAAACTCTGAGAAGATGTAGTTTATTTCAAGCTGGTATGACTTTTTAAGGCTTTTCCTCAGTAAAACTATAATTATATCCTGGGTTCTATTATAAGAGTTCTACAGAACAGTTTGAAAAACTTCCTTCTAGAAGTGTAAGGTCCCTCACCATTGTAAAATTTTATGAATCTATATGAGCATTGCAGAGTAACATACATTTAATGAAGACAAAAAGAAGAGGTCCAGGAGAGAGAAAAGGAATAGCCAAAAACATTACCAGAGAAACCTTGTAAGTCCGTCTTCAGTCTATAACTGTTTGGATTAACTAAAATGAGGCTAGAACTTGCCCAGTGAAGGAGGCTCCCTGCAGACCCTTTGCACTGCACAAGACCATAGGTGGAATCCTGATCCTCATCTAGAATTTTCTGAGGTGGAACATTCCCACTTGAAAGGACAAGCAGACCAGTCTGGAGCAGCTAGAAGAACAGAAGATACTTCTTGAAAGAAAGAACAGCAGAAAAAACAAACAAATAAACAAACAATAACAGCAGTCCAATTGACTGATTTTGCAGTTTAGGAACGATGATCCCTGGAACCATCAAGGGAGAAAAGCGAAGTGTGAGACCATGTCCGGAGAGGCAGTGATACTAGGGATGGAGGCAGAGGCAATGACGTGGACAGAAGGAGCGGCTGGGGACTCTGGACCCAGGGAGGGAGAGGGATTGTGTGCCAGTAGCTGGGGGGCAGGAGTATGGGGTGTACCCTTTGGGTGTTTGATGATGCATGCAGGGGACTGTGATTATTGCAATAAAACAAAGTATGATAGGATGAATGTAAAGATAATGTGCATCCATGTAAACTAACACATAATTCACAATTTAAAAAAAAAAAGAGGTCCAGTTTATATATTTTTGTTACAGATAAAAGAACCCACTATAATTTTTAAGCTGAAGAGGTTTATTATAAAGTAATCTATTGCTTATCCCATCTGTGGAAGGACAAAAGAATCAGTCTTGAAAGCTACTAATGAAAACTAAAAAAAACTTGTTCCGGAAAACATTTTCCTACCTCAGTTGTTCTACGAAAATTACCTCTGCTGCTGCTGCCCTCCAAGTGACACATATCACATTTGAGAACAAGTGAAAACTCTTCTGAACTTCCCCTGGAAGCACCATCTCTGCCACTGTGCTTCCTGAAAGATGCATATGCATGCCACCTCCCTTTACTTACCTCTACCTCTGAATGTCACATGTGGTAGACAGGATTCTGAGATAGCCCCAAGATTTTAGCCCCTTGGTGTACATGCCCTTTGCAATATGAATACTATTATATTCCCTCTTATATAAAGTTATATGTCAAAAAAAGATTTTTTTTCAGATGTATCTAAGGAGTCCTGGTGTGGAACTGTGGGTTATGCACCAGACTGCAAAGCCATTTGAACTGCAAGGTCGGTGGTTCAAGCTCACCAGCTGCTCCTCAGAAACACTATGGGTCAGAGAACTGATTCAATGACACTTAACAAATCTAAGATCCCTAGTCAGTGGATTTTGAGGTAATCAAAAGGGAGGTTATCTTTGATGGCTCTCACTTAATCAGGAAACTCACTGAAAGAAGTAAGAGATTTAAAGCCAGAGATAATTTCTATTTGACTTTGAAGAAGCAAACTTCCATGTTATGCTGTTGTTAATTGCCATCAAGTCAGCTCCAACTATAGTAACCTTGTAAAGGGTTTTCAAGAAGCAACTGGTGGGTTTGAACCACCAACCCTATGATTAGCAGTCCAGTGCTTATCCTACAGCATCAAAACAGGACTCCCTCGAGCCTCAGAAAATACATCCAAAACTTGTGCATCCAACCTCTTTAGTAAGAGTCACTGAAGATGAGATTACAGCCCTGGACAACATCTTGATTTCAGCCTTTGAGACCCTGAGCAGAGGGTCTAGCTACTACATTACCCAGATTTCTGAATTATAGAATCTGTAAGCCAATAAATGGTTTTGTTTTAGGCTGCTAAATAAGGTTCCGGCAATTTATTATGTAGCAATAGAAAACTAGTACATGCATTTGCTTGACAGAGTCATGATAATCATCAGGTCCAAATGGCAAGGACTTATATAAAATGATTTGCTTCACCTTCTAAAACTCAAGGAGAAGCCAGAGTGGCTGGTATGAGTGTTCAGTGAGCCAATCTCTGGTATCAGCCATTCCCTCTGTTGGGAATTCTTTTCCAAAAGGTCATTTATAGGTCATCTGATAAGTTTGAAAGTCCCACTGGTATTTTGGTTTGTTTTTAAAACACTTCTCCAGCAATTTTCTTCTATGACTCTATCAGTTTCTCAATTCACATGAATCTTCTATATATTTTTTTAAATGCTTCATAGAACACACAACTGTTTTAGAAGTTCAGTGCTATTCCAGGAATGGTCTCTATGAGATTGTTGATATGGAAATTTTCTATAACTTTATATATATATGTATCTAGTGAAAATAGCACACCCCCCCCCAGGCTTCTAGTTCTCACCTAAATCAAATACAGTAAAACCTATGAAATTAGAAATCTGCATAAGGCAGAAACCTGTCAGAGAAGGGAAACGCAAACATTTTCCATGAACAATAGGGAAGTGGTAAACTATACACTGTCAAAGGAAAAAACTTGAGAAGCTCCCTGCCTCCCCCACCTGCCCAAATGACAGTCCTAGTAGCTTCCAGTTCTCACAGGCATCATTGAATATTGATGATATTCTCAGTGGTGTTGCTGAGAATCAAATAAAACTGAACTAGAATGATGCGGGAAGTATCAAAAGAAGATGGAAGAAATACAGAGTCATTGTACCAAAAAGAACTGGTCAATGTTCAGTCATTTCAGGAGGTAGTAATATTACAATCAAGAACCAATGGGATTCCATCCAGAACCTTCTCAGGTGGGATAGTCCCACTTGAAAGGACATGTAGACCAGCCTGGAGCCACCAAAGGTACAAAAGACACTTCTTGAAAGAAACACCAGCAGGAGAAAATAAAAACAAAAACAACAGGCTGTTTGGCTATTACAAGAACAAGCAAGCTGTTTGCTGAGGAGCCATTAAGGCAGGCAATCAGGTCTCTTCAGGACAAACTCCCCTCTAAGACTGAAACTCAAAGGGAACACACGAGCAGATATATAAGCTTGCTGGTGACCACATTGGTCTACTGGTGAGTGGAAGCAGCTGAAAGGCAACAATGAAGATATGGGCTGAGTTTGACTATGTTCCATAGACTCCTGTTGACCTTGAAATGAGAAAGAAAAGAGGAAAGCCTGGTTGGTCCAAAGTTTGGGGAGATTTGGGAACCCCTGAGCCCATGGATACTGACCTAGGTATGGAGGGCTAGAGCTGAGAGTGAAGTATCCAGCTAATATGAAGTGAGGGGAGACACATAAGAATGCCCAAGCTTGCAGATAGTACTCATTTGATATACCTTTGATGGTTTGATGATCAGAACTCGACTATATGAAGATACAGTTATTTCATAAAGGAAGCAAGTGTAAATTGCTACAATTTAATGAACTTGACCTATACTTACAGATGTAGTAGCTCAAGATACCAACTGAGAGGAAAGGAGTCTTTACATCAAGGATCAAACCTATCCCTTCTGTATAGGGACAAGCAACATAGATATTGGCTATCTAAAATGGGAGCGTGAAGGGCTATAAAGGCACGAAGTGGCTTACAAGTTTTCAAGAAGGAGTTTTGTTTCAGAATGTGTGGAGAAAGTAGAATCTCCACTGGATAGCTTTCATCTTGTCTAGATGGGTCTGGTGAAAGGGGGTAGGGATAGGATTCATTTGATTCAATACTGAGTAATTGTTATCATGACTGATTGTGATTGTCACAACTGTAAAGGTAGAAGTTGTATAACAAAAAGGGGGGAGTAGTTAATCTTACATTCCAGGAACAGAGGACCCTAGGACCATCAAGAGAGAAGAGCATGAGCGGAACATGGAACTCTAACAAGAGAAGCAGTGATATCAGAGATGGAGGCAGAGGTGATGACATAGAGAGATAGAGCTGCTGAGGACTCTAAACTCATGGAAAGAGAAAGGCTATGGGCTGGTGACCATGAGGTGGGCTTGCAGAAAGTGCCCTTTGGTTGTTTAAATGATTATATATCCCTGTGTGTTTTTGTGTACATATAAAATAAAAGGCCAAAAACAAAAAAAACAAAAAAAAAACCCCACAGTAAATAGAAGCAAATACTGTTGACCAATGGCACAGGGAGGGGGTGGTAATCATTGCAATGAAACCAAATATGATAGGTTGAGTGCAAAACTGATATTCTCCCATGCAAACTATCACTCAATTCATAACAAAAGCTTTAAAAAAAAAAAAGAAAGAAAAGAAGAACCAATGGGATAGAAGAGAGAAGCCCAAGCTTCCCGGATGACAGTGGTGAAAAGCAGAGTTTTAGGAACTGACTGAATACCAATTGAGATGTTTAAACAAATGCATGCAATGCTGAAAGTGTTCATTCATCTATGTCAAGAAATTAAAAAGAAAGTTACCTGACCAACTGACTGGATTTGTGTCCTTTCCAAAGAAAGGTAACCCAACAAAATATTGAAATTATCACATACAAATAATATTTTGCTGAAGATAAATAAAAAGTTACAACAATATATTGACGAGGAACAGCCAGAAGTTTGATGCAGATTTGAACAAGAACAAGGAGCAAGTGATATCATTGTTGGTGTCAGACAGATCTTGAGTTAAAGCAGAGAATACCAGAATGATGTTTGCCTGTGTCTTATTGACTATGCAAAGATATTCTTTTGTGTGGAGCAAATAAATTCTTGATAGCATTGCCAAGAATAGGAATTCCAGAATACTTAATTGTGCTAATGTGGAACATGTACCTGGATCAAAAGGCAGTTGTTCAAACAGAACAAGGGGCTACTTGTTGTTGTTAGGTGACATTGAATTGGTACCAACTCATAGTGACCCTGTGCACAACAAAATGAAATATTGCCCAGTCCTGGGCCAACCATATGACTGTTGCCAAACTTGAGTCCATTGATGCTGCCATTTTGCCAAGCCATCTTGCTTGTGGTCTTCCTCTTTTTATCTGACCCTCCACCTTACCAAACATGACAACTGGCCCAGCAACTGGCCCCTCTTGACAACATGTCCGAAGTATGAGAGATGAAGTTTGGCCATCCTGGCCTCCAAGGAGCACTCTGGCTGTACTTCTTCCAAAACAGATCTGTTGGTTCTTTTGGCAGCCCATAGCACTTTCAATATTCTCCTTCAACACTGTAATTCAAAAGCATCAATTCTTCTATGGTCTTCCTTGTTCACTGTCCAGCTTTCAAATGCATATGAGGTTATTGAAAAGACCATGGCTTGGGTCAGGTGCACCTTAGTTCTCAAGTTGACATCTTTGCTCTTCAACACTTTAAAAAGGTCTTGTGCCAGTCATACTAGATGAATTAAAATCTAGAAAGCTGTGAGTCAGTGTGGTATCCTGTCACCACACTTATTCGATCTGTAAATTGAGCAAATAATCTGAGAAACTGGACAATATAAAGAAGAATGTGGCACCGAGTTTGGAGGAAGACCCATTAATCTATGATATGCAGATGACATAATCTTGTTTGTTGAAAATGAAGAAGATTTGAAGCACTTACTCATGAAGATCAAAGATTGTAGTCTTAAGTAGGATTGAATCTTAACATAATGAAAACAAAATTGTTATAACAGGACCAAAAAGCAACATCAAAATACACAAAGAAAATAGTGAAGTTGTCATGGATTTCACTTTACTTCAGTCCACAATCAACAGTCATGAAAGTAGAAGTCAAAAACTCAAGCAACATAATGCATTGGGCAAATCTGCTACAAATGACCTCTTGAAAGTATTCAAAGCAAAGGTATTGTCTGGAGGACTAAGGTGTGCATGAACCAAGCCATGATATTTCCAATCATCTCAAATGCATGAAAAAGCTGGGCATAGAATAAGGAAGACTGAAAAACAATTGATGATTTTGAATTGAGGTGCTGGCAAAGCATACTGAATATGCAATGGACTGCCAGGAGAATCAACAAATCTGTCTTGGAAGATTTACAGCCAGAATGCACCTTAGAAGCAAGGATTGCAAGTCTTCATCTAAGGCATTTGGGACATTTAATCAGGAGGAACCAGTCCCCAGGAGAAGACATTATGCTTGGTAAAATAGAGGGTGAGCAAAAAGAGGAAGACCTCAATGAGGTGACTAGACATGGCCTCAAACATGATAATGAGGATGGCACAGTATCAGGTGGTATTTTAGTCTATTTTATACAAGGTCTCTGAGTTGGAAATGACTGGATGGCACCTAACAGCAATAAGAGAGGGACATTAAAAGAAGGAAATAAAAAAGAAATCTGCCAGGAGAGATGTTTGAGAGCAATTTTAATTTATTTATACTGCTACTTCGAGGGAGTGTGAGAAGGTGGGAATCCACAGTGCTTCTAGAAAGTGAGGAATGTTTTCTGATAAAATTGAATTCACTTCTCCTCTCTATACATGAGCATTCACAAACCCAATGTCTAGCATACTATCTCCCTCCACACTAAAGCTGTTCCATTTATATTTGTTGCATTAAGTAAATTTTAATAATCCTTCTCACCTTATTAGTTCTCCCTGACATACTTCCTCTCACTTCAAAATCAACAGTGGTGGGGAAGGGTAAACAATGAGAATGACATTTGAGAAAATGTCAAAGCAAAAAAAGTCCCATTTGCTTTACCTCATGTTGTAATTCCCCAGATTTGTTCCTCTTGGCCAATAGTGGGCTTGGTATAGTCTGACTAAGCAACTTTTCACAAAACTGACTTGGTGGATTTCCCCAGGAGCCTGTTATTTCCTAAGCAATACTTATTAACAGTCCATTATTTTTATAGCACTGAGAGTTTTCAAAATGTCTTCAAGAGGACCTGCCTCATCTCATTTGATCTTCACAGTAGTCCAAAGGGATCGAGCAAATATCTTTATTTCTAGTAATATAAACTTATTTTTTAGTGTTATGTGACTGACATAAATTATGGCAATCAGTGAAGTTGAGATTAGGATCCAAGTTTTGGTTTTTTTAAAATTAAGTTAGGTGTTCTGTCCACAGGACTCATGTTGTTTTACAGATGTATGACTTAATGGATGGAAATAAATACTTAGTAGGCAGTGGCTTCCTTCTGTTCATCAGTATTATCCACAGAAATTCTCTTTCAAACTTCTAAAATGCATGTTACCATGGCTTATATAATTTAATACAAGTTCCCAAATATAAATCTGGATCCTGCTTAACTCACAAGTCTTTCCCTTCATGATCCAGGAATGCCCCATGCCTAAATTATCTAGTGCTGCAATAACAGAAATATCAGAAGTGAGTGGTTTTCACAAACAAACATTTCTTTTCTCACAGTATTGGAGTCCAGGGGCCTGAATGTAGGGTGCCATGTCTAAGGGAAGGCACTCTGTGTTTTTGTTTCCTGTACCGTCTTCATATGTTTGGCATCTCTCTTCTTCTTTAGATTGCTGGTTTATTTATTTATCTTTTCTCTCAAAAGAGATTGATTGAAGACACACCTTACATTCATTATATCTCATTAACATAGCAGACACCCATTCCCAAATGGTTTATAACCACAGGCATATATATTGTTGTTGTTCTTGTTGTTAAGTGCTGTAAGTCAGTTCCAACCCTACCAACCCTGTATAGGTTTTCCAAAGAGTGGCTGTTGAGCTTGAATCACCAACCTTGTGGCTCAAACCTACCTTGCAGCCCAACACATTAACCCGCCGTGCCACACAACAGGCATAAAGGCTAGGAATTTGTGGCACCTTACTTGATGTGGCTTTTCTATCCAAAGTTTTCTTCATTCCTACCAAATGATTCAGTTGTTGTTGTTAAGTGCCGTTGAGTCAGTTCTGATCCATAGTGACCCTGTACAGGGTTTTCAAGGAGCGACTGGTGAGCTTGAACCACCAAATGATTCAGTGGACCTATGCAAATAGGGTATACAGGACACTAACACTATGATTGATTAGTTTTGACATCCTGCGAGGTTTAAAAGGAACCATCTCAGAAATAGGAACAGATGATTCCAGGACCATCAATAAAGAAGAACATGAGTGGAGCATAGATCCCTACTTGGAAATGTATCAACAGCAGAGGTGGTGGCAAAGACTACATCATGGATATACAGAGTAGCTGTAGGCTTCTAAAGGAGCTCTGGTAGCGTCGTTGTTACGAATCGGGCTGCAAACCTTAAGGTCAGTGGTTCAAAACTACCAGCCGCTCCGCGGGAGAAAGATGAGGCTTTCTACTCCCGTAAGGATTTACACCCTTGGAAACCCTGTACAGGGTCGCTATGGGTCGGAACCGACTCAATGGCACTTAACAACAACAACAACAATGTAGGCTTCTAGGCTGATGGAGCAAGTAAAACTGAGTGCCTATAGGCAAGAAGTTGGCTTGCATAATGTGCCATTTGGGCCTTTAAGGACTTGCTAAAGGAAATTTGTAATACTTGCCTGGGCAGGGCAGAGGTTGAGGGGCCACATGGCTGAAAGTCCAAAAACAAGAGTGAAGAATGTGTGTAGTAAGGCCGAGAAAAGACAGTTCTAACTGGAGAACTGCTGCATCCTGAGTTGCTTCTGATCCTGATTTGTGCTCTGTTCACTCGTCTAAGAAACTCCGTAATCATGAGTCATGTCTATGAGTTCTGTGTGGTCACTGCAACAGATCATCAAACCCAGATGTGCAGTACAGAGAGTGCTGTGGGAGAGGTGGTTGGTGTCAGAATAAGGTAAAGAAGGTTAGAGGGTTGGAGGCCTGTCTGAACTCCACTTCATAGAAGTTGGCCTTGGGCTGATTTTGAGTTTGAGCCTTCTTTCCCTTGCGAAGCCAAAGGAAGTCAGACTTGGCCTCCACACCATTTTTGCAGATTTACAACGTATTTTTGGAGAATGCAATTTAATCCATAACTGTGGTTTTTGTTGTTGAGTGCAGTTGAGCTGGTCATTCTCTTTGACCCCTGAAAATTAGAGTCCTTGCCACACACAAAACACATTCACTCTATCACACAATCCCAAATGTCTTAAATCAATGCCAAGTCCAAAATCTCATTTTCTAAGTTATCTGAATCAAATATGGGTAAGACATTAGGCATATTCTGTCCTTGGGCAAAATCGTTTTCATCCAGGACCTGCAAAATCTACTACAGGTTATCTGCTTCTGAAATGTAATGGTGAAACAAAATTTACAAGATATAATACCATTTCTATTACAAATGAGAGACATTGGAGGGAAAGAAGAGATAACATATGTGAAGTAAGTCTAAAACCTAGTGGAACAATTTACATTAGTTCTCAAATCTTGAAAATAATTCTCTGTTCACTGAGATCATCTGGGCAATGAACCAGCCTTCCAGAATCTGGGTGTTGGTCGTGTTGTCTATATTCTGGGTGAAGGCCACTATGCCCTCAGCTTCGGCTCTTCACCTTCCAGATCCCGTAAGACAGCAACTCTGCTCCTTTGGCTTTGGGCATCTCCTTCCCCATTCTCCTAGTTCATCAGAGTGGCAACCCCACTCCCTTGATCCTGACAAGCAACATTCTTCATCTCCTTGGGCCTGGTAGTCCTGCCTCCTCAGCGTAGGGCAGTAGCTACATCCTCTTGGCCAAACTAAATAGCAATTCTATACTCTGGAAACAAGTTGGTGAAGATCAGACTCTTTGAAATCCAGGAGGCCATGGGTGTCAGAGAGGCTGTGGTCGCACACTTAAGACCAAGGAAGTTCTGTTTCCCATGTTCCTTCTGTTTTGCCAATTTACAACCTGCTCCTTTTCTTTTCTTGGAGGATAACAGATGTTGCTCCTGCCTATAGCATTCTAAAAGACAGCTTCTCTCTTTCATTCTTCCTTTGTACCTTTCATCGAAGATGATGGGTTTTGGACTTTAGTAGTTGGTTAGATACATGGTCACAGGATTACCCTCTTTGACAAAAGTTTGTATAGCCATATTCTTGATAAAAATTCCAAGATATATGTCCTTAGTTTATATAACACAATTTCCCAGATCTTTAAGTTTTGTTTTCATTTTATACAATTCACTTTTAAGTACATTTCTTTTCTCTTGTATTTTGTTATAAGCAGCAAAGAAAGACCATATGATCCCTTTAAGATCTTGCTTAGAAATCTTCTTAGCCAGATATCCAAGTTCATCACAAGTTCTACCTTTCACCAAACATCTGAACAGAATTCTGACAAGTTCTTTGTCACTACATAAAAAGTTTTGTCTATTCTCCTTTTTCCAAGGAACTCTGGTAGTGTAGTGATTACGAATCGGGCTACTAATCTCAGGGCCAGCAGTTCGAAACTACCAGCTGTTCTGAGGGAGAAAGATGAGGCTTTCTGTTCCCGTAAAGATTTACAGCCTTGGAAAAAGAAACCCTATATGGGGTCGCTATGAGTCGGAACCAACTCCATGGCACATAACAACAACAATTCTCCTTATCCAATCTCATGTTCATCTTTTTTCTTTTTTTTTTACAGTGCTATACCAGGACTCCCTTAATCAATTTGAAAACCATAATCTAATATTTTTTTTTTATATAAAGTGAATATAATAATTAAAAACTAAATTCTGGGTATTTAAAAGTTTGATCATTATGACAAATGGTTCTCCAGTATAACTTTATATTCTACACTTTGATCAACTATACATAAGTATGTTTTTTTTCCAACTCAATAACAGAAATTGTACCACTATGTTTCATTATCTCTTTTGGATGCTTCCAGTAACTCTGTGACGTAGTTAGGAAACAGAACGTGAATGTTGACAGTCACAGATCTTAAGAGTAACCAGTCTTTGTGTCAAGTTTTCTGACTCCAACTCTAATGATATTTCTTTTAGATCTTTTTTTTTTTTTTTCTTTTTTTTTGACATTGATGATGGCAATTCCACATGAGCCATCAGGAAAGAACTGACATTAGAATTCTTACACAAGCCACAACCTGCTTCCTGCCTGTGTTGCTGGCAGTGCCCTGGCCTTCAGCCACAAGATGGTGTGTGTCACAATTGTAGTATTCTGAGAAAAAGGCAATGTTGGCACACTGCTTCTCCAGGCCAGCCATGAAGTCAATCAGGAAGGGGGGGAGGTAAGAAAGTTAGAGGCAAAGAGGCACTCAAGAATGATCAAATTGTAGGTCTTGTGTCAGTTTGACCCTAAAAGTTTCGATTCTTGCTTTATTGCATTTGGGAAATAATCTAGGTGACCGATCTGACTTGAAATTTTAATTTAGTTTGTTCATTTATTTTTTATTGCAAGTTTTATGTAGATAGAATTCTGATTTTGTTTTCATTTATAAAACCTAAGTTCTCTTAAGTGAAATACAAAGTGTTGTAGGATACATCTGTTAGACAGAAAAACAAAATATTTAAAAATGCATATTTATTTTATAAATTTACTGAAGTATGAAGAAAATTATCAGAAAAAAGAATATCAATGAATGCAATCATTGTAGATGTATGCAAAAGTCTGGAAAGTATTTGATTATAAAATTGTATAAGAATACTACTAAGTAAAATTCAAGTAACATGTGTTAAGAACTAGTAAGACAGTGGCACAGTGGCAACAGCAATGGGCTCAAGCATAGCAACAAATGTGAGGATGGTGCAGGACTGAGAGGTATTTTGTTCTGTTGCATTTAAGTGTCACTCTGGGTCATAGACACCTTGATGGCACCTAATAGCAACAGCAAACCAGGTATACTAGTAGATTCTGTGGGATTAGTAAAATGAAAGAATTACAGGCTCTGTTCTCAGGAACACCTGTTCTATAAGATTGTTCCAGAATCTTTCCTGGTCACTAGTCTTGGTTCACTCTTTCTTTTCTGTTCTTCCATATACATCACTATGTTCTTACATCATATTAATGTAATCTAATGACTTGTCTTATTCCATAAATTAAATAATCTATTTACTTGTCTATTGTATCCACTAAACTATAAGCTTTTTAAGGGGAAGATTTATGACTTGTTCCCTATTGTATTCAACATGAGAACTTGTGTAGAAGATGGACCATGGAAAAACAAAACTTTGCTCTAAGAAGCTTAGCATCATATTTAGCCTTTAGGGTAGAATTTAGTTTTTAATTATTATATTCACTTTGGACTGGTTATTTATTTTCTAGAAATTTAGCCTTGGGAAATAATTAAGAAAGCGCAAAAGAATATACGTTAAAAAGGATGCTCTTAAAGAACACTATCCAGGGTCACTGTGAGTTGGAAACAACTCAATGGAACTTAAAACAGCAAATGGCTGTTTACTAGAATACTGTTTGCAATAACGCAATGCTAGAAACAATTGAATGTCCAATAATGGAAATTGGTTAGGTATATTATAATACATCTAAGTAATGAAGCGAGTCCTGGTGTGGCACTATGGATTAGTGTGCCAGACTGCAATGCCATTTAAACTGCAAGGTCGGCAGTTCAAGCTCATCTGCTGCTCCTCGGAAACACTATATAGGATTGCTATGGGTCAGAATCAACTCCATGGCACTTAACAGCAACAACAAGTAATGAAGTACCATGCAGCTATCAAAAATAATGTTGTAAAATGAAAAATATACTTATTGGAGCACAATAATATACAAAACATAATTATAAGTGTACAAGAAGTTCCCAAATATAATTTGATATGTAGAGATAATGTTCTCTTATTTTGTTGTTAGTGCTGTAGAGTCAGTTCCAACTCATAACAATCCTATATAATGCTTCAAAGAACTGGGTTTGAACTGCCAACCTTGTGGTTTTTAGTTCAGTGCTTATCCTACAGAGCCATACCAAAAGGCCATGCATACACACACACACATAAATGTTGTTGTTGTTAAATGCCATCGAGTCAGTTCTCACTCATAACAACCCTGTATAGGATTTCTGAGGAGCAGGTGGTGAACTTGAATCTCTGACCTTGTGGTTCAAATTGACTTTACTGTCCAGTGCCTTACTATATAGATAGATAGTTATAGAGCTATATAGATAGATATATAGAGATATATATACACACAAATGAGGATCAGTCAAAAATTCTCCATACTTTCACTGTAGATTTTATTTTAATCAATTTTTAGAAAAGACAAATACATCGTTTTTTGACATAATTTCCTTGTGTTTCAATACACTTTATCCATCTGTCAAAAAGCTTTCGTATTCCCATAGTAAAAGTGTTTTACACTGAGCTTCGAGCTACAAGTGTTCTGCTGTGTTCACTTCTTCATCAGGGTGAATCTTTGTCCTTGAAGGCTGCTTTCAGGGGACCAACCAGGTAAAAGTCCAATGGAGCAAGATCAGGCCTATAGAGAAGATGCTTTAACACCTCAAAACAAAGCTTTTGCAGAGTGTCAATAGAGTGGGCAGAGGTATGTAGGCATGCATTGTCATGCAAGATCACAATGCCCTTGGATAGCAGTCCTCAGACATTAATCCAAAGTCTAGACTTCAGCTCTTCAGTGAGCATCTCACTGTAATGATCAGTGTTGATTATTGAACCTTTTTCCTGATAGTGCTCCAATACTGGGCCTTGAGAATCCCAGAAAACTGTGAGCACCAATTTTCCAGCTGGTGGTTGACTTTTGAACTTTTTCTTGCTCAGTGATTGAGGATGTTTCCATTCCATACTGTGACACTTACTCTCATTATCATAGTGATGAATTCATATCTCATCACCAGTAATGATTTTTCTAAAGAAACATATACCCTCCTTCAAGTATTGGTCCATATTTTATTTTCAGATGTCCATGTTCACAACTGCATGGCAGTGACCTTGAACGGACAGCACTGATAAGACAGTGCAGCCAACAGAAGTTTTAATATAACCACAGTGTGGATAATTGTTGACTCACCCTCTTACATACACAGATACAGAAATGTCTAAAAAGATACTCGAAGTGTTTAAAGGGTTAAAATCAGAATAGAGTTTTGTTGGGGCTTATTTATTTATGCGTCCGTGTTTTCTAACTTTACTATAATGTACATAAATTTCTTTTATAATGAGAGAAATAACTTCACAGTAAAATGATAAAGTATATGCAAACATGTTTTAACATTTGTCTTATAAATAAAATACATCATTATATTCTGGTAGCTTCTATAGAGTCTTACAATAGAATTCCAGAGGTTAATTTTTCTGTATCACAGTACTATGCACACCTATTGTTGTTAGGTGCCATTGTGTGGGTTCCGACTCATAGTGACCTTGAATAGGGTTTTAGAAATGTTGTGGCAACAGAAAGTACATATATGAATTATAAACTCACCTAAGCTTCATCAGTTCAGTGATATATCTGACACTTTAAATGTATGATTGAAACCCTGGAGAAGCGTTTTGTTTTTTGTTTTTTTTCCATGACCAAGACTGTTAAGAAGCATTTAAGACATATTTTGTAAAAGCTAATTATAATGAACATTCATTTAGTAAACATAATAGGTTAATGAAGAGAAGAATATATAGTTTTGATCTCCATGTTGAAGGTGATTACAACATTGTAAAAAGAAAGAAAACCTGAGACCCATTCATCTTTGTATAACAAGTTTGACAATCTTCGCTCACAAAATACATGGTATAAAGTGCCCTGAAATAGTTACCTCATTTGCAAATAGGAAATTCCAGCTCTATTATTGCTGGTTCCGGCAAAAAAATTTTGCAGAACCTCAGATATGTATCACTTGTCTGTGCTTGAATTAATTTGTCTATGAAATGAACATTGTGTTGGCAAAGCCTTCAAATGAAGTTAAGCTTATGAATATAAATATCTTATAAACCTTCTCAAAATGGAGGAGGAGAATTTGGAAAAGGAAGATAAAGTTTTGATGGTTCATTAAAGAAAATTTCATAGATGTTTCTTGAAAAAAAATGCTATAAAATGTCTTTAATGAGCCAACTCCAGTACCTAAACTCCAACAAATTACACTGCTGTCTTACACTGAAATGTAAACTACTCATGTTCATACCCAACTTAGTAAGTACTGTTCCTTTTTATTTGGAATCAAGTCTCTTAAGGGTATTTTGATTCACTTTAATTGAAATTCCAGGGTGTTTTTTGTTTTGTTTTTTCTAAATGATAAACTTTTATTGTAAAACTACCTAAATTATATACTAGCAATTTTTTTAAAAAAATGAAACCAATGCTCAATATATTTTTGTGACTTAACAACACACATAAATATGTGGAAACATAGCTGATTAAAAAATATGTGTCTATCTGCAAAAATATGCGACAACAAATCGTATCCCGTACTACACACTCTACTCTACCAGGTTCAGTAATTCACTGTTGTGGTCACACAGAACTCAAGACACCATACTCATAGCTATGGGATTTACTAGGGAAGTTAACAGGTTACAATTTGGGGTCAGCTGATATCATGTTTGGTAAGGTGGAGGGTCAGAGAAAAAGAGGAAGACCTCCAGCGAGATGGGTTGACAAAGTGGCAGCATCAATGAGCTCAAGCGTGGCAACAATTGTGAGGCTGGCCCAGGACTGGGCAGTGTTTCGTTCTGTTGTGCATAGGGTCACTATGAGTCTATACTGACTTGATGGCACCTCACAACATCAACAACAATGCTCAGGACCCAGTCAGCTTGATAAATGCCTACAAGACACACCATTCCACCATAAACCTCCACATGAAGGCACATGGCTCTTGTTCTATGAGTCATCAAACCTAGCTGCTGCTGGAAGCACCCCACTCTACAAGCAAGTTTCCTGCCCACAGTCATTCAACTTTACTTGGTCCATAGACTGGGAAGTCCATTACTCGTCTCATGCTCTGGTTGTTTGCTGTACTGCTACTGCTCCTCTACCACCCCTCCAGTAACACAGGTTTCTGCCCCTGCGTGGAGGAGGATCAATGTGCAGAGATGTAGGAGTTCAAAGGACACACTCTCCTTGTGGATCTCCTTCTTTGATGGTACTGAAATTCCCGCTCCTGCTTCTGAATTGGTTCATTTTAAACCCATACTAAAGTTTCAAGTTTTGTGCTAACATCTACAGCTGAATCATGCCATCCATTCATTATCTTCTCCCATCTTCTCTTACCCAGTCCCCACAGTTACAGACTGTGGCTAAAGGAGACGTTAGACGCTATACCACACTATCCATTACAATATTACATCATATCTTACTCCTTTCCAAATGAAATAGTCATTGGCTATCAGACATTTCATAAAAAATACACCAGATCTGATGTATTGATCTGATTTTACTGAGGGAGTAATACAATATTAACTTCTTTGCACATTAATTATTTTGGACAACTTGTTGTTACTAAGTGCCATCAAGTCAGTTCTGACTCATAGCAACCCTGTATTGGGTTTCTGAGGAGTGGCAGGTGAATTTGAACTGCCAACTTGCAGTTCAAGCTGACCTTGTGGTCCAGTGTATTATCACAAAGTGCCACAACAAGATTTCTAGGGTATCATTTGTCAATTTTTTTGAATACACAGTACATACTAGTGAATTTACAAGGATGGTGTTTGTCCTTCACCTTTCTTTACCTTTTTCTATCTTCCTTAGTATACTATTTGTATTTTTGCTCTTAAAATCTAGAATGTTTGCCTACTGTCAGTGAATTTAAATTATAGTGTAACAAAAAATATTGAAAGTATCAGGGGTTCCAGAAAAAAAATAAAATAAATAACAAGTACAGCCAGTCTGCTCCTTAGAAGTGAGAATGAGGAGACTTTGTCGCTTGTACTTCGGATGTATCATCAGAAAGAAGCTGTCCCTAGAGAAGGACATCATGCTTAAAAAAGTGAAGGATCACAACCAGAAGAAGAAATAAGAGGAAAAAAAGAGTAATCTGATACAATTTGATGAACTTGACCTACACCTATGGAAGCAGTAGCTCAAAAGAGGGAACAA
>NW_006408545.1:12519819-12520944 GCF_000296735.1 Chrysochloris asiatica | reverse complement strand
ATGGATTGGCAAAGTGGCAGCATCAATGGACTCAAGTGTGGCAACAATTGTAAGGTTGACCCAGGAGTGGGTAGTGTTTTGTTCCGTTGTACATAGAGTCACTATGAGTTGGTACCAACTCAATGGTACCTAACAAACACAACAAACATCTTTCTGGTATTCTTTGCATTCATCCAAGATGCATCTGACATCAGCAATGATATCTCTCATTCCATGTCCACTTCTGAATCTGGCTTGGACCTCGGAAGTTTGACAATGTATGATTACAGCCTTCAAATTTTTACTTGCACGTGATATTAATGATATTGTCCAAAAATTTCCAACTTCCATTGGGTCACCTCTCTTTGGAATGGGCATAAATATGGGTGTCTTCCAGTCAGTTGTCCAGGTAGCTTTCTTCCAAACTTCTTGGCATAGATGAGTAGGTGCCTTTGGTGCTACATAAGTTTGTTGAAAGATTTCAATTTTTATTCCATCAATTCCCAGAGTCTTTTTCTTTGCCAATGCCTGCAGTGCACCTTGTACTTCTTCCTTCAGTACCATTACCTCTTGATCATATGCTACCTTTTGAGATGGTTGAACATGGACCATTTCTTTTTGGTACAATAACTGTGTATTCCTTCCCTATTCGTTTGCTTTCTTTCTTTATTTCTTTGAAAGTTTTAATTGTGAATTCAGTGAAAGTTTACAGGGCAGATCATTCATTTGATGTTTTCTTCATCATTCAGTATTTTGCCCATTGTTGTTGTTAAGTGCCATCGAGTTGATTCTGACCCATAGCGACCCTGTATAGAGTTTCCAATGAGCAGCTGGTGAGCTTGAACTGCCAACTTTGCAGTTCAAACAGCTCTGCAGTCTGGCGCATTAACCCACAGCGCCACACCAGGACTCCCCTATAGAATACTTCTTCAGTTCCCTCAGCTTTAGAAATGCAGCGTATGTTTTTCCTTTTGGTTTTCTAACTCCATGTCTTTGCACATTTCATTTGAGTTTGTCTTCTCAAGCTGCCTTTTGAAATTTTCTATTCAGCTTTTTACCTCCTCATTTCTTCTGTTTGCTTTAGCCTCCACACACTGGAGAATATGTTTCAGAGTCTCTTCTGACATCCATTTTTGTCTTTTCCTT
>NW_006408545.1:12491719-12519323 GCF_000296735.1 Chrysochloris asiatica | reverse complement strand
AACATATCTTGATTGCATGTTTGATCAATTTCAGACTCAAGAAGTTGGTAGAATTTTTCAATTTCATCATCACTGTCTTTAGTGGTTGGTGCATAAATTTGAATAATAGTGTTATTAACATGTCTTCCTTGTAGACATATGGGTATTATACTATCACAGACAGCATTGTACTTCAAGCCAGATCTAGATATGTTCTTTTGGATGATGAATGCAACACCAGCCCTCTCAGTTTGTCACTCCTGTTATATCCATGTGATTGTCAGATTCAAAATGGCCAATACCAGTGCATTTCAACTCACTAATGCCTAGGATATTAATGTTTATAGGCTCCATTTCAATTTTGATGATTTTCCTTGGTTCATACATCTTATAGTCCATGTTATGATTATTAATGGATGTTTCTCTTCATTTTGAGTTGTACCCCATCAGCAAATGAAGGTCCTGAAAGCTTTATTTCATTAGTGTCATCACAGTCAACTCTGCTTTGAGGAGGCAACTCTTCCCCTCTCATATTTTGAGTGCCTTCCAACTTGAGGGCCTCATCTTCCAGCACTATATATTCTGATACCCTCATCACATTTCAGTATTCAATATTCTGGTGCTGACACTGCTATTTATAATGTTTTCAGTGACTAAATGTTCACAAGTATTCCGTTTCTCTTTCTTCCTAGTGTGTTTTCATCTGGATGCTCATCTGAAACCTGCCCACCATGGGTGACCCTGTTGGCATTTAAAATACCTGTGGCATAGCTTCCAGAATCACAGCAACATGCAAGTCACCATAGTATGACAAACTGATGTTGTTGTTGTTGGTTCCGACCCATAGCGACCCTGTATAGGGTTTCCTAGGAGCAGCTGGTGAGCTTGAACCCCTGACCTTGCAGTTAAAACTGCTTTGCAGTCTGGCACATTAACCCACAGCCCCACACCAGGACTCCTGATAGAGACCTATAAAAATGGAAGGACGTACCATGCTTCTGGATAGAAATACTCAACATTGTGAAAATGCCACCATTACCCAAGACAGTCTACAGATATAATGCAATCCCAATCCATATTCTAACATTCTTCTTTAAAGAAATCTTTTAAATAATCACTAGCTTTATATGGAAAAGAAAAGCATGTCAGATAAGCAAAGCATTACTACAAAAGAGGAACAGAGTAAGAGGCCTCTCACTTCCTGATATGAAAAGCTACTACACAGGAACAGTAGTCAAAACAGCCTGGTACTGGTACAATGTAAGACATTTAAGTCAATGGAACAGATTTGAAAATCCAGAAACAAATCCTTCTACCTATGGTCAGCGGATCTTCCACAAGGTACCAAAATACATTAAAAGGGGGAAGATACAGTTTCTATAACAAATGATGCTGGCAAAATTGGAAATCCATTTGCAGAAGAATGAAATAAGACCTTATCCAACATCATATACAAAAATAAACTCAATGTGGATTAAATACCTAAATGTAAACCCTAGAATTATAAAGATCTTCAATGAAAAAATAGCAACACACAGGAACTCTGACACATGGCATAAATATACTATCAAATCTAACTGAAAACACATAAACAGCAGATGACAAAACACATTACTGGGACCTCCTAAAAATTAGACAGTTAGGTGCATCAAAAGATCTCACCAAAAGACTAAAAAGACAACTCACTGACTGGGGAAAAAAAATATTTTGGCAATGACATATCAGACAAGGGACAACTACATAAAATTTACAGAACATTTGAACATCTTAACAAGAAGACAAATAATCCAATTTTAAAATGGGCAGATGGCATGAACAGACACTTCATTAAAGAAGGCATTCAGGTGGCATTCAACAATTATATAAAGACATGCTCAAAATCATGAGCCATATGTTGTTGTTAAGTGCCATCAAGTTAGTTTTGACTCCTAGCCACCCTGTATAGGGTTTCCAGGGAGTGGCTGGCAGATTTGAATGATTAATCTTGCAATCCAAACTGGCCTTGCTGTCCAATGCATTATCCTGCAGCACCGAACCAGAATATCAGCCATTGGAGATACCAAAACAATGAGACATCATCTTATCCCAGCCTTAATAACAAAGTTTAAAAGACAGAACAGAGGCTGATGAGTGTGTGGGGAGACTGGGATACTCCTATATTGCTGGTGTGACTGTAAAATGGTGCAACCACTGTAGAAAGCAGATGTTGTTGTTGTTAAGTACCATGGAGTCGGTTCCGACACATAGTGATGCTGCACAGGGTTTCCTAGGCTGAAAATCTTTACAGGAACAGAAATCCTCCTCTTTCTCTCATGGAACAGCTGGTAGTTTTGAACTGCCAACCTTGAGGTTAGCAGCCCAATTCGTAGCCACTACGCTACCAGAGCTGTTTAGAAAGCAGTATAGTACTTTCTGAAAAACTAGTAAGACCATATGATTCTGCAATTCAGCCACTTGGTATATATCCTTAAGAAATAAGAATCATTGCATGAAGAGATACATGCATACTTATGTTCATTGCAACACTATTCACAATAGCAAAAAGATGGAAGCAGCCTAAATACCCATCATCAAGGAAGAATGGATAAACAAAACCTGGTAAATACACACAATGGAATACTACACAAAGTTAAAGAATAATGATGAATCTGAAATATCTCACAACATGGATGAACCTATAAGACATTATGCTGAGTGAAATTAGTCAATTACAAAAGAACAAATATTGTATAAGACCGCAGTTGTAAAAAGTTAAGGTTTTCTTACTAAAAGAAACATTCTGTGATAGTTATCAGAGTGGGAGGAAAGGAAAAATTGTTCACTGATTGGAAGGTTTGTTGTTGTTGCTACTAAGTGCCGTTGAGTTGGTTCCAACCCATAGGGGTTCTGTATAGGGTTTTTTTAGGAGCAGCTGGTGGACTTAAACCACTGACCTTGTGGTTCAAACCAACTTTGCAGCCCAGTGCATTAACCTACAGCACCACACCAGGAATCCTGGATGGAAGGTAGACACCTGTTGACGTGGGTGATGGGAAAGATACTATATAACAAGAGGGTTGGAAGAGGAAAGATGATAGTAGTGGAAGACACAGGGAAAAGTGTCAGAGTTAAAATGAATAAAGTTAGTAAATGTTGTTGAATAATGTTACATGGAGGGGATTGCAATAATTGCAATAACACAAAGTGCATTTTTTGAATGTGAGACTGAAGGTCTATCTGTCTATACACCTTCACTTAATTTACAATAAAAGGTTTAAAAGGGAAAAGAAAAAAATAAAAGAAATTTTATGAATAAAGTGAGAGCTAAGATTTAAAAACTGAATAGGAAAAAAAAAGGAACAAAATAAGTATTAAGGCCGAATATTGTTTAACAAAAGATACAGAGACTGTTGCTAGTTGCTGTCAAGCTGTTTCCAAGTCATGGTGACTTCACATACAAAGGAACAAAATATTACCCAATCTTGCACCATCTTTACAATCATTGGAATGCTTGAGTCAATTGCTGTGGCCACTGTGTATTTTGAGTGCTTTCCAATTTCCTAGTCTCATCTTCTAGCACTGTATCAGACAATATTTTGTTGTGACCAGCAGGGTTTTCCGTGGCTAATTTCCAGAAGTAAATCACCAGACCTTTCTTGTCAGGATGTCTTAGTTTGGAAGTTCCTCTGAAATTTGTCCATAGAAGATGCCACTGTTAACATTGAAATATCAGTGGCAGAGCTTCCAACAAAATTGCAGCATGAAGTCACCATACTACAAACTGACAGATGGGTAGCATGATACAGAAGTAGCGTAACGTATTATGATTTATTAAACTGACTTCAAGAATACAAAGTCAAATATTATAATGAAATATACAAGAACCTGGAGTCCAAAAACAGGAAAAGAAGAACACACGCAGCATTCTTCAAGTTGAATGAAATGAAGAAAAAATTCAAGCCTCAACTTGAAATATTGAAGGATTATATGGACAGAATTTCCATCAGAATACAGAAGGGATATACTGAGTCACTGTACCTATAAGAAATGATCCATGTTGTGCCATTTTAAGAAGTAGCATATGATCAAGAGGCAATGCCACTGAAGGAAGAAGTCTAAGCAGTACTGAAGACATTGGTGGAAAATGAGGTTCCAGGAATTGACAGACTATGAATTGAAATATTTCAATAAACTGAAGCAACACTGGAGGTGCTCACCCATCTTTGTCAAGAAATTTGGAAGACAGCTATCTATCCAGATGATTGGAAAAGATCCCTATTTGGGCCCATTCCAAAGAGAAGTGATTCAATGGAATACAGAAACCACTGAACAATGTTATTAATACCTCATGCTAGTAAAATTTTGCTGAAGGTAATTTTAAAATGATTGCAACAGGAACTTGCAGAAGTTTTAGCCAGACTCAGTAGAGATGTAGAACTCAGGGTATCATTGATTGCGTCAGATGGATCTTGGCTGAAAGCAGAGAATATTTGAAAGCCTGTGCTTTATTGACTGCAAATGTTTTAGCTGTGTGGATCATGACAAACTATGGATAACATTGCAAAGAATGAGTATATCAGAATACTGGATTGTGCCCATAAGGAAGCCATACATGGATCAGGAGGTAGTTGTTAGAGGTTTGCAGAATGTACCCTTTGGTTGTTTAAATTATTGTGTATTCCTGAGTGTTTTGTGAAAAACCCCTACAACCAAACCAAAACAAAATGAATCAAGGCAAATACTGTTGGATGATGATGCACGGAGGAGATTGTAACCACTGCAACGAAACGATGAGTGTAAAATCAATGTTCTCCCATGTAAACGATCACTCAATTCACACACACACAAAAAGAGGCAGTAGTTAGAACTGAACAAGATGATACTGAATGGTTACATTCAGGAAAGTTGTGCACTAAGGTAGTATCCTTTCACCATACATTTCCATTTTTATTCTGAACAAATAATTCAAGAAGTTGGATTTTATGAAGAGCATGGCGTCAGGAATGGAAGAAGACTCATTAACAATCTGTGATATGCAGATGATACAACTTTACTTGCTGGAAGTCAGGAGGACTTAAAATACTTACTGATGAAGATCACTTGGATTGCACCTCAATGTAAAGCTTTCATTATGGATTTCACCTCTAAGATATTAATAACTGGACCAATAAATAATATCATAATAAATGGAGAAAATACTGAAGTTCTCAAAGACTTCGTTGTGTTTAGATCCACAATCAACTCTCAATGGAAGCTGCAGTTCAGAAAACTTCATATTGCATTAGGCAAATCTGCTGCAAAAAAACTCTTTTTAGTGTTCAAGAGCAAAGATAGCCATTTGAGGACTAAGGTGGAACTGACCCAAGCCAGGATATTTTCAGCCACCCCATTTGGATGTGAAAGGAAGACAATGAATGGAAGACCACAGAAGAATTGAAGTATTTTGAATTATGGTGTTGGAGAAGCATATTAAAAGTACCATGGACTGCCAGAAGAACAAACAAATCTGTGTTGGAAGAAGTACAGCCAGAATGCTCCTTAGAAGCCAGGATGGCGAGACTTCATCTCTCATACTTCAGACATATTATTTATTAGGAGGGACCAGTCCCTGAAGAATAAAATTATGCTTGGTAAAATGGAAGGTCACTGAAAAAGAGGAAGACTCACAGTAAGATGAAGTAACACAGTAGTAGTAGCAACAGGCTTAGTAAATACAGTAACAGTGATGACGGCAAAGGATCATGCTGCGCATGTGGTCACTACGAGTCACAGCGGATTTGATGACACACATGCTGCTGCAGGATATTGTGCTAGACCACAAGGTCAGTTTGAACCACAAAGTTGATGATGCAAATTCACCAGCCACTCCTTGAAAACACTATACAGGGTTACTATGGGTTGGAATCGACTCGAAGGCACTTAACAACCACAATGACAACTTCTGTTGAAATAGAGGTGCTGGCAATGGAAGAATGGGATGGTGTCCTCTCATCCAGTAATCCTTGCTATTTGATATGGTAACTAGTCATCTATATAACAATACAACTGTCTTTCAATGAATATTACATCTGATAGGAATGCTTAGACTTCATTAGGATGTTCACTCCCCATTTACTTTCTATAATTTTACCGTTGTTCTAAATTGTGTTGCCCCATTACTTTTCCATAACATCTACCTGTCAAAACTCTAAACATACATGAACTCAACCATTTGCTTTTCTGCGCAAGTTATTAGATTTGATTCAGTGTTACATGCTGCATGGAAAAGTAACAATTGGGCAGTTTGATATCATAAGCCATGATCAGCAATCTCAGTTAAACTCTCCAATCTGGCCGTCAATTATACAAGATTCTTTTACCACCATTTTCCACAACTACTTCAAGTCTTTCCTCCTTCCTTCAATTCTCTGACAGCCATACTTACCTTGCACTTTAAACAGGTCATCTTTCCTCCCACCGCACTGAAAAAAGGGTAATATATCAACTTTTGGCTATCAATTTTATCTAATTTACTTTGATTTTATACTCTGCTTTTCTTCTCTCATACTAACAAAATAGCAATATCCATTCTTTTACATAAAGTCAGTCTTTTAACCTGTACCATGAATTCCATCCCAGTGTTCTCAAGGGATACTGACCCACAGTTTACTCCTCTTTTATATATTCAATTTCCTCTCTCTTCTTACTCCTTTTGTCAGTATTTAAACAATTTCAAATTTTATGGGGCCAGAGGGGCAGCAAAGGAACTCCCTCTTCCTAACTTACTTCCTATATAATGCCCTACTATACTTCTATTCTTCATAATCAAACTTGGTTCCTTTTCTTCTCACTCATGATACATAATCCACTGCAATCTAGTTTTCTTTCCCATAATGTTACCAAACTTGCTTTCACCAAGACAACAGAAGTCTGTAAATGAATAAATCACGCAGAAACTTTCTGTTTATTTCAATTGTCTTTTCTGCAGACCACTATTTAAATGTTTTGTTGTTGTTATTGCTACTCAACAAACATGTCCTTTATTGCTCTGCACATTTACTCTGGGCTATCTCATTATTTCCAGGATTACAAAACCTCCCAAACCTTTAGGTTCAGTTTCTACAATAGACTTCAGGCCTATCTCTCCAACTATTTATTGATTGTTTCCAAATGAATATCTATTTGTTGTTTTTGTTAAGTGCCATCCAGTTGATTGATACTCATTGCAACACTGTGCACAACAGAACGAAGTATTGGCCAGTCCTGAGTCATCCTCACAATTGTCGTTATGCTTGATTCCATTGCTGTAGACGCTGTGCCAGTCCATCTCCTTAGGGGTCTTCTTCTTTCACTGACCCTCCACTTTACAAAGCATAATGACCTTCTCCAGGGACTGGTCCCTCCTGATAATATGTCCAAGGTATGAGAGACAAAGTCTCACCATCCTTGTCTCCAAGGAGCATTCTGGATTTACCTCTTCCAACACAGACCTATTTGATCTTCAGGCAATCCATGGTGCTTTCAGTATTCTTCAGTACCATAACTCGAATGAATCAGTGCTTCTGTGGTCTTCTTTATCCATGGTCCAACTTTATGAGCATATGAGGCAACTGAAAATACCATGGCTTGGGTCAGGAGAACCTAAGTCCTCAAACTGATATCTTTTGAACATTTTACAGAGGTCTTGTGCAGCATATTTGTCTAGTGTAATATGTAGCTTTATTTCTTGACTGCTGCTTCTATGAGTATTGGTAATGAGTCCAAGCAAAATGAAGTCTTTGACAACGTCAATCTTTTCTCCATTTATTATTATGGTATTTATTGGTCCCGTGGTAAGGATTTTTGCTTTCTTTATATTGAGGAGAAATCCATACTAAAGGTTTTGATGTTCATCAGTATTGTAAATCCTCTTGTTTTCAGCAACCAAGATAGTATCATCTGCATATCACAGGTTGCTAATGAGATTTCCTCCAATCTGTATGCCACACTTTTCTTCATATACTCCAATTTCTTGGATTATTTGCTCAGCATACAGATTTAATAAATATGATTAAAAAATAAAACCCTGGCACACACCTTTCTTGATTCTAATCCATTCAATAGTCCCTTGTTCTGTCTGAACAACTGTCTCTAGGTCTATATACAGGTTCCTCATGAACCATTCATGTGTTCTGGAGTACCCATGATCTGCAACATTACCCATAGCTTGTTGTGATTCACACAGTCGAAAGCCTTTGCATAGTCAATAAAGCACAAATAAATGCCTTTCTGGGATTCTCTTCTTTCAGCCAATATCCATCTTACATCAGCATTGATCTTCTTAGTTCCATGTCCTCTTCTAAATCTAGCTTGAGTTTCTTGCAATTCCCTGTCAATTTTTGAAATATATTCAGCATAATTTTCCTTCCCTGTGATGTTAATGCTATTGTTCAATGGTTTTTGCATTCCAATAGGTTACCTCTCCTTAGAATGGGCTCAAGTATGGATCTCTTCCAATTGGATCGGCAGGTAGTTGTCTTCCAAATTTCTTGACATAGATGATTGAGCAGCTCCAATGCTGCATGAGTTTGTTGAAAGATTCTAATTTGTACTCTGTCAATTCCTGGAGTCTTATTATTTGTTTGTTTGTTTGTTTGTTTTTCCATAAACCTTCAGGGCAGCTTGGACTTCTTCCTTCAGTACCATCGATTTTTAATCATATACCACCTTTTGAATTGGATGAGCATAGATCATTCCTTTCTGATACAGTTATTCTGTGTATATCTTCCATCTTCTTTTAATGCTTACTGCATCTTTCAGTATTCGGCCATAAAATCCTTCAATATTGAACTAAAGTCTTAAATTATTTCTTTAGGTCTTTCAACTTGAGAAATGGTGAATGTGTGCTTCCCTTTTGGTTTTCTGATTCTAGGTCTTTGCACATTTCATTATAACACTTGATTTTGACTTCTTGAGACACCCTTTGAGCTTTTCTGCTCAGCTCTTTTACTTCCTCATTTCAGCATCTCTAAGCTGGAGAACAAGTTTCAGTCTCTTCTAACATCCATTTTGGTCTTTTCTTTCTTTCCTGTCTTTTTAATGATCTTTTGCTTTCTTCCTATATGATGTTCTTGATGTCATACCACATCTATTCCAGTCTTTGGTGATTAATGTCTAATGCATCAAATCTGATAATGAGATAGTCTCTAAATTCAGGTGGGATATGTTCAAAGTCATAGTTTGGCTCTCATGGACTTGTTTTAGTTTTCTTCAGCTTCAGCCTGAACTAGCATGTGAGCGATTAATTGATGGTCTCCTCCATAGTCTGCCCCTAGCCTTGTTTTGGGAGATGAAATTGAGCTTTTCCACCTTCTCTTATCACAGTGTAATCAATTTGACTCCTCTGGTATTTGCATAACAATTTGTATTCCATCTGGTGAGGACCATGTTAATAATTGCCTTTTATGTTTTTTAAAAAATGTATTTGCAATGAATAAGTCATTTGTCTTACAATATTCTATAATGCAATCTCCATCATCATTTCTATCACCAAGGCTATTTTTTCGAACTACTGATTCTTCCTCTTTGTTTCCAACCTCCACATTCTAATCACTAGTGATTATGAATACATGTTGATTGTATGTTTGATCAATTGCAGATTGAAGAAGTTAGTAAAATACCTCAATTTCATCATCACTGATTTCAGTGGTTGATGCGATTGGATAATGGTGATACTAAGGCATTGAGATATTATCATTATCCTATCACAAAGAGCATTGTACTTCAAGATGGATCTTAAAATGTTTTTTGCTGTTTTTTTTTATAATGAGTGCTACATCATTCCTCTTGCATTTGTCGGGCCATGCATAGTAAATCATATGATTGCCATTGTCAAAATGGCTCACACAAGTCCATTTCAGCTTACTAATGCCTAGGATAGCAATGCTTATGCGTTCCGTTTCATTTTTCAAAACTTCAAATTTTACTAGATTCATACTTTGTACAAATTTCATATTCTGATTATTAATAGATGTTTACAGCTATTTCTCACCAGAGAAAGATGAGGCTTTCTGCACCATCAAAGATTTAGAAAGCCTGAGAAACCCTATACCCAGTTTCTATGTGTCAGAATCCACTCAAATGCACAACAACAGCCATCGTTTCTCCTCATTTTCAATTGTGCCCCATCAGCAAATGAAAGTCCTAAAAATTGCATTCCATTCATGTGATATTAATTGTATTGTTCATGTCATCATGGTCAACTCTACTCTGAGGAGGAAGCTCTTCCCCCATTGCATCTTCCGGCACTATACATAACAACATTCTGGTGCTGTTCATAATGCTTTCATCTTTGGGCACTATATCTGACAATGTTCACCAGCTGTTCTTAAGGTTTTCAGTGACTAAGCATTCAGAAGTATTCTGCCTCTCCTTCTACCTAATTCATCTTAGTCTGGAAATTCCAGTGAAATCTGTCTACCATGGGTGACCCTGAGCGTATTCAAAATACCAGTAGCCTAGCTTCCAGCATCTCAGCAACATGCAGGTCACCACAGCACTACAAAATGACAGATGAGTGTTGGATGAACATCTATTGTATTGTTCTTGTTGTTGTTGTTAGGTGCCATTGAGTCAGTGCTGACTCATAGAGACCCTATGCACACAGAAAGAAACTGCCCAGTCATGGGCCACCCTCACAATTGTTGCCACACTTGAGACCATCGATGCTGCCACTTTGCCAATCCATCTCTTTGGAGGTCTTCCTCTTTTTCTCTGACTCTCCACCTTACCAAACATGATATCCTTCTCCAGTGACTGGTTCCTCCTAACAATATGTCCAAAGTATGAGAGACGAAGTTTGTCCAGCCTGGCCTCCAAGGAGCACTCTGGCTGCACTTCTTCTAACACAGATCTGTTTGTTCTTTGGCAGCCCATGGTATTTTCAATATTCTCCTCCAACACCATAACTCAAAAGCATCAATTCTTCTACAGTCTTCCTTATTCACTGTCCAGCTTTCGGATGCATATGAGGTTATTGAAAATACCATGGCTTGGATCAGGCGCACCTTAGTCCTTAAGCTGACATCTTTGCTCTTCAACACTTTAAAAAGGTCCTGTGCAGCAGAGTTGCCTAATGCAATACATCAGTTGATTTCTTGACTGCTGCTTCCATAAGTGTTGATGGTTGATCCCCTTCTGACTCCATCTTGAGCTTCTGGCAGTGACCTGTTGATGTATTGCTACAGTCAGTTTTTAATTATCTTTAGCAAAGATTTACTTGCATGTGATACAACAGATATTGTTCAGTGGTTTCTGCATTTTATTAACTCTCCACTCTTTGGAATGAGCACACATATGGATCTCCTTCAATCGGCTGGTCAGGTAGTTGTCTTCCAAATTTCTTGGGATAGATGAGTAAATGCCTCCAGTGTTGCATCAGTTTGCTGAAAGATTTCAATTTTTATTACATCAGTTCCTGAAGGCTTGTTTTGTGACAATGCCTTCAGTGCACTTTGGACTTCTTTATTGGTTCCTGATCATATGCTACCTCTTGAAATGGTTGAACATTGGCCATGTCTTTTTCTTTTTGGTACAGTGACTCTGCATACCTTCCAGTTCCTATGATGCTTTTGCACCATTCAATACTTTGCTGATGTTGTTGTTGCTGTGGATCCACAAGTCTGTTCCAACTCATAGTGACCCAGTATAAGAGTTCTTAGAGTGGCCGGTACATTTGAATTATTAACTTTACGGTTACCGGTCTAGTGCTTATCAAGTGAGCCACACCAGGGCTCTCCATGGATTCCTTCAATGTTGTAAGCTGATCTTGATTTTTTTTTTTTTTTTTTCCTCTCTGTTCTTTCAGCTTGAGAACTGCTGAGTGCATTCTTCCCTAATTTTGTTTTCTAATTTCAGATCTTTGTTCATTTAATTACTATAAATTTGCTTTGTCTTCTTGTACTGCTCTTTGAAATTTTCTGTTCAGCCCTTTAATGTCTTCATTTCTTCGACTCACTTTAGCATCTCTATGCTAGAGAGCAAGTTTCAGTGTCTCTTCTAACATCCATTTTGGTCTTTTCTTTCTTTTTTAATGACACTCTGCTCTATTCCCATATGATGTTATTGTTGTCATCCTATAGCTCTTCTGGTTTTTAGTCTGTTCTTCAGATGGTCTTTAAATTCAGGTGAGTTTTATGCAAGGTCGTATTTTGGATTTTGTGGTCTAGTGCATCCCTGTGCATTTTCTTCAGTGTCAGTTTCAGTTTCAGTCTGAACTTGTATATGAACAATTGATGGTCTGTTTCATACTTTGGCTGAAGATATTGAGCTTTTCCATCATCTCTTCCCACAAATGTAGTTAATTTGAAACTGTGATTCCATCTGGTAAGATCCATTTCTATAATCACATTTTATATTGTTTCAAAAAGGTATTTACAATGAATAAGTCATTGGTATTCAAGAAAATCTACCAAGAGTACCCATTAGATTCAATAGCGAATAACTGTTAACATGACTAATCACGACTGTCACACTTGTAAAGGTAGAAGTTTTGTAACAAAAAAAGGGAAGTGGTTAATCTTACAGTCCAGAAACAGAGGACCCTAGGACCATCAAGAGAGTAACACACAAATAGGTGGGGGACTTAGCCAAAGAAGCAGCTGTGTCAGAGATGGAGGCAGAGAGGGGACATGGAGAGGGGGAGCAGCTGAGGACTCTAGATTCATCAACTAAGAAGAGAAGGACTAAGAACTGGTGGCCAGGAGCAGACTTGCAGAATGTGCCCTTTGGAGATGTAAATTATTATATGTGCCTGAGTGGGTTTTTTTGTTTGTGTGTTTTTAAAAAAAGCTAAAGTGGATAGACAGAAATACTTTTAACTGATGGTATATGGAGGGGGGGATTATAATCAATGTAATGAAACAAGTTATATGAATTGTTGAATATGAAATTGACGATGTGCCCTGTAAACTTTCACTCAATCCACAATAAAAACCTTAAATTAAAAAACAAAAAAATACAATGATATACAATGTCTCCAAGACAAAAGACATTTTTTTTTTTTCACTTGAAGAAAAGAGAGATAGTGGCTCAACTAAACGACCTAGCTAAAGAGCCAGAAAATATTTTTGAGGAAGAAAAGATATTTGAACTATCTGAGAAATAATTCAAAGGAATGATATTTAGGTAACTTCAACAGTTTGACAGTAATATTGAGAAAAGCAAGAACACAGAAAAACCTTTAGAAGAATTCAGGATAACATAACAAGAATGAACAGTCAAATTAAATACAAATTCTGAAACAATACTAAGCCTGCAAATAAAAATCCAGAAGCTTAATATTAAGGTCTCAGAAATGGACAATATGCCAAAAGGGCAAAGGAGTAGATTTGAATCAGTGAAAGCCCAGATTAGTGACCTTGAAGATAAATCACGCAATACTAGTAAACTAGAATAACAATCAGAAAGAATGGCTGAAAAATTAGAAGAAAGCCTGAGATTGATGGAAGACACCATGAAGAAGGATAACTTATAATAATTAGAAATCCTAAACAGAAAGAGACAATAAAAACAATGGAAAAAATTGTCAAAGAGTTATTGAGAGAAAACTCCCCTAACATTATGAAAGATGTGAAAGAAGCTAAACGAACACCAAAACAGGATAGATTAAAAAAAAAATTCACCAAGACATAGCATAATTAAACTTTCCAAAACCAAAAACAAGGAAAGAATTCTGATAGCAGCTCAGGAAAACTAAGTTTCCTTAAGAACCAGTAAGACTAAGCTCTGAATTCTCAGCAGAAATCATGCAAGTAAGATGACAATAGGATGGCACATACAAAATTCTGAAAGAAAAAAATTGCCAACCAAGAAACATATGCCCAGAAAAGGTGTCCTTCAAATATAACAGCAAATTCAGGATATTTTCAAATAAACAGAAATTAAAGGAATTTGCAATAACCAGACCAACATTATAAAAAAAAATACTGACAGGTTTTCGTTGGACTGAGAGCGAACAACAGCATACATCAACCTGACATTAATATACATGACAACACCACTCGGAACTCAATCCAGATGTAGTATCCAAAGTAAAACAAACTTACAAGACAGACTATAGGGGACTAGAGATATCAATTGATAATATAATCAAATACAAAGGAAAACAGGGAATATTGTAGGTATTGAACCTTCAGATGGTGAGGAAGTCAAGTAGATTTTCAGATAAACCAGGAAACACAGGAAGTGGGATAAGTGAGATTACATTATGGAACTTGCAATCAATGACATGAAACAAAATGTGTATGAATTGTTTAATGGAAAACTGATCTGTCCTGTAAACCTGCACTCAATTCACAGCAAAAAGTTAAAAGAAAAAAAAAATGTTTATGGTCTTTCAGTTCTATTTTGTCCTAAAGGGTTGTTATGAGTCAGAATCAACTTGATGATAAAAAGTTTGGTTTAATAAGTCATATGAAATCACTCACAAGGAAAACACATAATGCCTTTAAAATCACGTTTTTAAGTAAAATTCAACAGTTCCTGACTGCAGAAACTTGGCTGAAAACTTTGGAAAGCAATGGCAGTATGTTTGTAACAGTGTTCAACTGGCAGGTATAAAGAGAGCACTGAAGCCTCATTGGAAGCAACTGCTGAATGGGAGGCTGTGATTTCTCTTTGAGCCACTCAGTGTTGTTTGCTCTTTAGAAGTGAATCACCAAGTGGAGAAATTTTGAGTGATTTATCAGACTATCTACAAATGTCTTCTGTACTCCATAGTCTCATCCTGATTGATTAAGAAAGTTCACAATTGAGGGAAAAAAGAAATATGCTTCTTCTGGAAGCTCCAACAGATTATACTAACAACATTCATAGCTATTTGTTGTTTCTTGTTAAGTGCCATTGAATCGGTTCTGACTCATTGGGATCCTGTATAGGGTTTCTGAGGAGCATTTCATGGGTTTGAACCTCAGAACTTGTGATTAGCATCCAGTGTTTATCTTACAGCTCCACACCAGGACTCCTTGTAGCCCTTTATTATGAAGAAAAGGAGGGAGGAAAGAGAAACTGTTCATTCTTTGTGATCATTTTCAACTCAGAAAATCTCAATTGAAAATCCTGACCTCAGTGTCCATTTCATGACTTTCCTTAGCTCATGCCTCATGGCTGGATCACATTTCATTGAGCTTGGGTCTTGTGGTATCTGTATGAAAACCAAGTTCTGAGTAACCCATAGGCTGTTTACAACTTCAGGTGGGAATCATATACAATTCAAGATAAAATTTAGCAAGTTATGCCTGGATTGGAGACTTGATGGCACTTAAATTACGAGGTATATCAGAAGTGGTGGATGGGGAGCTGAAAGGCAGCTTCATTGCTAGACAATGAATTTAGTGAATACCCAGTTTCACTTTGTACACTCCCCACCCAGAAGCCATCCCCAAGACTAACACAGGTGTTCAATAAAAGCCTACTGCAACATGTGAAAATACAAATAACTATAAAGTGGGACATACTGTCAGACAGTGTCTTCTGGACTCTCTCCCTTTCCAAATTCCCCCAAGCAGGTGGTATTTTGCTCGTGCTAGGAACACAAACTCTGAATACATGAGTATATGTGTAGAGTCATGTGTATGCATTTTCTTTGCTGCTCTGCTACAAACTGAGAGAGACTGACTGAAACTTTCTAAGACTAAAGCTAAAAAGTCTTTAACAGTGGACACAAAAATCTGATATGTTTCTGTTCTCCTGTAACTAAGTATCTCTTTCCTACAATATAAATGTGAGCCTTACAGGTCAAGATGACATAGGTAAAATACCTCCACGCTTATTCTTTCCAAGCATTAACAACAACAACAACAACAACAACAACAACAACAACAAATTTATTGTTAAGTTATTGGTAAACACTAACTTGTTTGGAGTCCTGGTTGATTGTTCAATGGGTTAAACTGGTAGACTTGGAGTTAGACGACTAACACCCAAAGTATATGATTCAAACTTACCAGCCACTCCATGGGAGCAAGATGAAGCAGTCTGCTCCCATAAAGATTTCTAGTATTGGAAAGTCTAAGTAGCTGTACCGCTCTACCCTGCAGGGTCTTTCTGAGTCAAAATCAACTTTATGGCACTGCATTTGGTTTGGATTTAGTTCGCTTTACCTAGAGGAAGCATAGAAGATAATAATGAAGAACTAAAGGTCTGACAGAAGAAAGTTTAAGTGGAGGTTAAGAACCCTTTTTCAGTCCTGTGGAGAGGGGTTATCAGAGATTTGCATAAGGGAACAATTCTTGATAAGAAAAGTACTTAGGGACAATACTAGTCAATTAGAATCTGTTTTCCTAAGATCAGAAGTTGGCATTTTAATTGAAGTATAATTAAAATTATCTGTAACATTTGTAAGTTGGATACAAAAACAAACAAAAACCCCACTAAACACAAATAAACACTTTTTTCATTGGCAGTGAAAAGGGAGAGATCCTGGAAAATCAGATTAGAAAAAATGGAATTTATTCTCCCTTGTTGTTGTTGTTAAGTGGCATTGAGTTGGTTCCAACTCATAGTGACCCTGTATAGGGTTTCCAAGGAGCAGCTGGTGAGTTTGAACCATCAACCTGTGGTCCAGTGCTTTATCTCTAGCACCACACCAGGACTCTTATTCAGCCTTACAAGTAGATAAACTATCAATTACAAGTGAGGAATTTGAGTGTAAGAACCAAACCACTTGCCATCATGGCCGACCCCAAGGATTGCAGAGGGATCTGTGCTCCATAAAGTTTTCATGACTATGATCTTTTGGGAGCATATACCAGGATTTTCTTCTGAGGAACCTCAGGGTTAGTAACCAACACTTAACCACTTGTACCAGTTTAAATGATACAGAATTTCAATCATCAAGTTGTTTTCTGGAGACCAGGCTGGTTTATAATGAAAGGAATTTACAACTGAGGTGATGTGAGCTCTAACAGAGGTATTTTGGCCAGACAGAAATTCTAGTATTCTGTATTTATAAACAAAATATGTGAATTGCTTATATTCTCCAATATAGGAGAATGTAGGATAAATACTAGACTGTTAACCACAAGGTCAGTGGTTCAAACCCACCAACCATTACTTGGAAACTATTCTGTGAGCCAGAACTGACTCAACAGCACCTGACAACAACAACAACAACAACAATTCCTTAAAGATAGTGTGGTAACACCATAGGAAAAGCACTGTACTGAAAACCATAATGTTGGCAGTTTGAACCCATCAGTTGCTCCTCAAGAAAAAGATAAGGCTTTCTGCTTCCACAAACAAATTAAAACCTCAGAAACCCTATACATGGTCACTATGAGTCAAAACCAACTTCAAGGCACCTAACAACAACTCTTTAAAATCCCTGAAAAAGTTTGTGCCACCATTTTCCTGGTTTCACGTACACATAGCTATTTCCTAAAAACAAAGTTCTCTCTTTGCCTGAACAGGGTAAAAGGGAATTTAAAAATAAGAAAAACTCTGGGAAAAAGAGCTTGATTCAAAGTTTAATCATCAAGAGAGTGTTTCTGTTTCTCACTTACTGCTTCCCAGAGTGAATGGCTTCCCAAGTATCATTCAGTAACACAGTACATAAAGATGCTCTGAGGTAAATCTTGTGGTGCTAACCACAAGCTTGTCAGTTCAAACCCACCAGTCCCTCTTTGGAAACTCTATACAGGGTCATTATGAGTTTGAACCAACTCCAAGACAGTTTTAACAACGACCAATCCAGAATTTGAAGAGGACATGAGGGAGGGGACTAAAGAGATAAGCTGTTGCTGCAGTTAAAGGTAAGTAGTGCTGTGAACTCAAACAGCTTCCTCTATGTCATTACAAACTCCAATGTGTCTTGTTTTGAGAAGTAATTAAGATCTTCCTAAGGTTACGAATCGGGCTGCGAACCTTAAGGTCAGCGGTTCGAAACTACCAGCTGCTCTGCGGGAGAAAGACGAGGCTTTCTGCTCCGGTAAAGATTTACACCCTCAGAAACCCTGTACAGGGTCGCTATGGGTTGGAACCGACTCGACGGCACTTAACAACAACAACAAGGCTTCAAGTGCAACCAAATTCCCTTATCCTTGAAGTTTGTGCATCCTTCTTGCCTTCACTGTTTCTTGGACCTTTGAAGAAACAGATAGGCCTCTCTAGCTTTCCTTCCAAAAGAAAAAATATTGCGGTTATACAATTTACCTTGACTCTGGTAAAGTTTCTGATCTTAATTCTTTGTCTAAAATATCTAACAAGCTACAAGGAAGAACAAAACAAAAAACCCTCACTCTTTCACATTATTGAATTCTCTTGGGGCTAAGTCATTGATTAATCAAAACAGAATTCATAAGTAGAGGAATGGTAAAAGTTTCTTTGATAATTGAATTTAAATTGATTTCTCTAAAATAATTTTCTTCTGTTTTCTGCTCAGCCATGTGGATGTTCAGCATTGAGTCAACTTACCTGTACCTGTAAGCTCTCCATTACCACCCTAGGGACTAGTAAGGGACTAACTAGCGGGACTCTGCAAGTATTATCTTTCATGGGGACTAATATGTTGAATAAGGAGCTCTGGTAGCATAGTGGTTACGAATCGGGCTGCGAACCGTAAGGTCAGCAGTTCGAAACTACCAGCGGTTCCGCGGGAGAAAGATGAGGCGTTCTGCTCCCGTAAAGATTTACAGCCTCGGAAACCCTGTACAGGGTCGCTATGAGTCGGAATCGACTCCACGGCACATAACAACAACAACAACAATATGTTGAATATCTCCTCTGGGTAGATAGAATTCATGTAAATATTTAAAATCTCAAAGAGATATACACAGTATAAAATATGTCTCTAGTCCTTGGTTTAGTTGGAAAAACAAGGAGACTCATGTGAGATCTGTATTGGAGACGGACTCAATAACATTGTAAGATATGTAGAGGATACAACCTTGGGAGTGAAAAGGACTTAAAATACTTACTGATTAAGATAAAAGGCTACAGCCTTTAGTATGGATTGCACATTCAGGTAAAGAAAACACAAATCCTCACAACTAGATCAATAAATAACATCATGATCAATGGAGAAAACAGTAAAGTTGTCAAAGACTTCATTTTGCTTAGTTCCACAATCAACACTCATGGAAGCAGCAGTCAAGAAATCCAATGATGTAAACCATTAGGCAAATCTGTTGCATAAAAATATCAGTTTGAGGACTAAAGTGAGCCTAACCCAAGCCATGGTGTTTTCAATAGACTCAGATACATTTGAAAGTTGGACAGTGAAAAAAGAACGGTGAATAATACCATAGAAGAATTGATGCATTTGAGTCATGATGTTGGAGAAGAATATTGCAAGTACCATGGACTGCCTGAAGAACAAATAAATCTGTGTTGGAAGAAGTACATCCAGAATGCTCCTTAGATGCCAGTATGGCAGACTTCGTCTCTCGGATACGGTTTCAGGAGGGACAAGTCCCTGGAGAAAGACATCATGCTTGGCAAACTGGCGGGTGAGCAAAAAACAGAAAGACCCCCAGTGAGATGGACTGGCACAGAGGCAGCTGCAAATGGCTCAATTGTGAGGATGGTGTAGGACTAGGCAGTGTTCTGTTCTGTGTTCATAGAGTCACTATGGGTCAGAAACAATTCTACGGCAATTAACAACAACATACGGTTTCCAAGAAACATCTGGTGGGTTTGAATTGCCAACCTTTTGGTTAGCAATCCAGTGCTTATCCTACAGTGCTATATACAAAACAAAGAAATCAGAGATCACCAAGCATTGAATGGTGACTGTTTTCTTATTTTTATCGTGACTCTGGAAAATCCTATGTGAGGTTTCCCAAAACTCTTTCAAATGCTTTTCTCCTAGCTTCCACAACATCTAAATACCCTCAACTGATGGGTGGAGGGAGGGGGAAATCAGAAATTCCATAGTAGGGTAAAGAGAGAAAGAAATCACCCTTTACTTCTGAATGGCATCTCTAATTTACAGGATTATTTTTTTAAAGGGTTTCTCTTCTGCCTAGGGCAGGAGGTACTGATGGCATTTCTTTTCTCCTGTTTCAGCAGACCCTATAGATATGCATGTCCTCTGTAAGAACAGGTGAGAGTCACCAGCAGGATCTACACTTCTTGTTGTGCTATCAAGTGTATTCCCTCCGCCACCCATGGTGTTGTTCAGGCACAGAATGGAGTCCATTCTGACTCATAGCGACAAAGTATAGGGTTTCCAAGGATCGGCTGGTGGTTTGAACCACCACCTTGCTTATAATACAATGCAGTGCCACAGAGCCTATATGACAGAGCAAACCTACCTGATAGAACATCCAAGACTGTAGTCTGTATGAGAGCAGATCACTAGGTCTTTTTCCCCACAGAGCCACTGGTGGGTTTTAACTCCCAATGCTTTGGTTAGCAGCTGACCAAGTAAGCATTGTGCTACCAAGTCTCCTTGGGACTACTCAACCCAAATCCACTGCCATCAAGTACATTCCAGCTCAGAGTGACCAGGGTTTCTGAGACTGTAAATCTGTATGGGAGCAGAGAACCTCATCTTTCTCTCATTGAATGGCTGCTGGGTTTGAATCACTGACATTGCAGTTTGCACCATGGGGTTTTTATTGGTAAAACACTCCACTAAAACCCGCTGCTGTCAAATTGATTCTGACTCATAGCGTCTCTATACGACAGACTACACCATAGAGTTTCCGAGGCTGTAAATCTTTATGGAAGCAAAGAGCCTCATCTTTTCCTCTCAAAGTGGCTGGTGGGTTCAAACTGATGACCTTGCATCATCAGGGTTCTGGGACTAAATTAAAAAGAAAAACAAAGCAAAAATCCACTGCCCTCAAGTCAATTCCTACTAAGAGTGACCCTGTATAGGGTTTCTGAGGTTATAAATCTATACAGGAGAAGAAAGGCTCATCCCTTTCTCCTTGAAGCAGGTGGGGAATTTGAAGTGGTGTGTCCTAGAGGTTAGCAGTTCAGTGTTTATCCTACAGTGCCGTCAGAGCCCTTATTAAGGATTACACTTGTTGTCAAATTGGTTCTGACTCAAAACAACCCTATATAGGGTTTCTAAGGAGTGGCTGGTGGATTGGAACTGCCAGCCTTGTAGCTAACTTGTGGTTAGCAGTTGATAGCTTATTCAACAGCACATACTAGGACTTTTTGTTATTGTTATTAAGTGTCATCTATTTAGTTGCAACGTATAGCGAACTTGTATTGAGTTTCCTCAGAAAAGCTGGTGTGTTTGAACCACCAACTTTGAAGTTAGCAAACCACTGCTTAATTATCAGCACCACACCAGCATCCCTGATAGTGGTGGTGGCATGACAGGGAGTCAGTTCCAATTCATAGCAACCCTGCATAGGGTTTCCGAGGCTGTAAATCTTTACGTGAACAGAAAGCCTCATCTTTCTCCTGAAGAATAGCTGGTAGTTTCAAACTACTGACCTTAAAGTTAGCAGGCTGACTCGTAGCCACTATGCTACCAGAACTACTTCACCAGTATCCCTAGGGGCTAATAAAGGAGATGGCAGGTATTTGCCTTCCAACATGTCCTAAGAATGCCCTGACTCCGAAGAGTGAAAAACAGCTTCCTGTAAAGTCAAGGATATGAAAACACACAAAGCCATTAGATATATGATGTGGCCCTCAGAGACATTTTCAAAACTTTTATCTCTTGGATCATATCTAAATGAAATCATATGTCTGTATGAAAAATTTAAATGAATATATTTCAATCATCGGCTGTTTATAAACATGGATGACTGAAGTTTTCAGTTTTCACCAAAATGTACAATTGAATTTTATGATATCTAAAGCAAATGGAAGAAATGAGGAAGCACCAAAGCTCAAGAAGACAAAGTCAAACATTACAACAAAATGTGCAAAGATCTGGAGTCAGGTTCAACCATTTCAAGAGGTAGCATATGATCAAGAGCTAAACTACATGCTTCAAACTGTAAACAGCTAAATAAATTTAATCTTAACATAAAGCTTATTGGATTCCAACCCTAGGACTCTTGATGTAACACTGTAGAATCAGCACTGGACTTTGAACCACAGGTCAGTAATTCACACCCACTTAGCTGCTCCTAGGAAACGCTATACAGAGTCGCTACACAGAATCAACTTGATAGTATTTAACAACAGCAATCCTAATCCCCACTAGATGTGTTTTTCATCCTTGTTTGACTCTATATCCTATTTATAGAAGGTAGAAAGCAATACTACATCTGCCCTGACTACCTTACTAGATTTTCACTGGGATCAGTGTATTTTAAAAAGCAAAAAAGTACTTCCAAATTTTTGTAAGATGCTTGCAAATGCTAGGGTTAAAATAATCATTGAAAAAATCAAGGCTTAATTATAATAATATCTTTCTTCATGCCAAAGAATTAGTAATGATATTGAGTTTTTCACTTCGTACTCCTAAAATCTTCATCTACATAGAGAAGTCTAAAAAGTAAATGCATTTCCACAATCGTGATTGCTACTTGTTTTATAATATAGTCACACTTACATGTTATTTCCTTTCCAATTTTCTCATTTCTTTAGACTCTTGGAAATAAAATAACTTTGCATGAAACTGTCTTTTAAGAATGTAAAACGAACACAGGCATTTTCCTTTAAAGTTACTTTAAATCAAAATCTTGAGTAAATTTTCTATATGATGCTGTGTCATCTCAATTTTATCTCCTGATAGAGTAATTATGCTTATTTTCTTTCCTCCTCTGAAAATTTCCATCTCATGTTTGTTCTTATTCTTAAAATGCCAAAAAAAACTAAAAGGGATACTACAATAGTCATCGAGTGACGAGGACACTTGACTGAGCCCTTTACCTGGTTTTCATTTCATCTTACAACAACCTAATGCATGGGTCCCCATCCTACAGTAAGGGAAATGAAGACAAAATACTAAGCTGACATATGTCACACAGCTAGAACTAGAATTAGGCAGATCGTAGGTCTACAGTTATGCCATTGCACAATATTAAAAAATATATATATATATAGTCATCACATTGATTTTGACTCATGGCAACACCACGTATTACAGGATAGAGCTACATTCCATAGGATTTTTTGTCCATGGCCTTTCAGAAGCACAGTGCCAGACCTTTCTTCCTAGGTGCCTTGGGTGAGTTTGAACTATGAAGTTTTGGGTTAGTAGTTAAGTGCTCAATCATCTGCACTACCCAGGAATTCTTCATTGTAAAATATAGTCTCCTAATCTTGTTCTAAATCTTTTAATTGCCCATCCACTCACTGCCTTCAGGTAATTCCAACTCATCACAACCCTTTCGAACAGAGTGGGACTGACTGTCCCATAGGGTTTTCAAAGCTATAACACTTTACGGAAGCATATTATCAAATCTCTCTCCCACTGAGTGACTCATGGCTTCAAACTGCCAGTCATTACGTTAGCAGCTGAATGTTTTAAACACTGCACCACCAGGCCCCCTCTTTTAATTACAAAGCAGGTTAAATTGGGATCATTCAGTTTAGGTTATCCATCTTGATTAGAGGTAGCAGTACTTCTTATTTTGCCATATTGAATGGTTCGTAGAATGTAAGGACTTCCAAAATGTGCACAAAGATTACTATCTAGGGAACACCATTACCGTAGGCCTATCTCCATCAAGTGATGAATCTAGCCACAAAAATGACAATCCACTGAAGTTTGCCCCACACTTCCATTTTTCTTTCTATGGAGACTCAGAGTAGTCAAATACTCTTTTGTCCCCCTCAACATTTCTTATTTGCATGTCCAACCATTGTTTTTATTGTTGTTAGGTGCCTTAGAGTCAGGTTCTCTAAGCACTATCTCATGTTAAATCTGAAGGATCACTAGGCTAATGACCAGGTTTTAAAGATCTAATAATAGTAAGAAAACTTAAATCCACCCCATGCTCTTTATAGCTACGCCCACACCTACCATTATTCAAAATGCTTAATGTGCTTTATCTAGTCCTCTTGTTGCTGACACTAACACATCTCTGTGCTGATGAAAATCAGCTCCATGTCCCATGTTTCATTGCAGAACCAGTTAAACATAAACTCACATCTAAAGATGGTACCAAAGTGAAACTTTAATAGTTCTTCAAGATACTCAATAGATACTTTCATAAGCTTTCCTCTTGACAGTAACTTTTTAGAGAACTTTAATTGACAACATCCTATTAGGACAATGGTTAATTGTTCAACTGTTTATCAAGAAAATTATGGTTTGCTTCTGGAGAAAAGAACTGGTCATATGCTCCCATATAGATTGTTGTTGTTGTTGTTGTTAGGTGCCATCAAGTTTGTACTGACTCACAGCAATCCTATGCACAGCAGAACGAAACACTGCCCGATCCTGGGCCAACGTCACTACTGTTGCCACGCTTGAGTCCATCGATGCTGCCACAGCCTAGAAAATCCTATGGCTGTTCTACTGTGTCCTATAATGTCTCTATGATAGGGAATGTCCTTGAAAAGTTGGCACAAAATGATTGGCAGCAGAGAGAAGAACAAATATGCTTTGTTATTAAACCCTGATCCAAGTTTTAAGTTGAAAAGTTAAGAAATTTAACAAAACGGTATCTTGCAGACCTTACCAAAATTGAAAATAGAACCTGCTTACTTTCGGTCAAAAGTCTTTTTAAAAAAAATTTCCTATGAGGTCCTTGTCATTAATGGTAACACGTAAACCAGCTACAGAGGTTTCTGAGTAGATGAAAATTACTCTACCAGAAGATAACATATATAATGGCATTTAGGAAAACCACAACCAATACAACAGAGGTCCCCTGGAAATCGAGGGGTTCATTGTGATGGACAAAAGAGACAAGAATGACCTCGAAATGATTCAATGAATTCTGTTCTGTAAAAGGATACTTCCTACTTACCACGGTCATGGTCACAGTTCATTTTAAACTTGTCAGAACTGTATACCTAAGTGTTACTCAAACACTAATAGACTTCATTTCACCCAGATTTTCAGCAGCATGAAAGTGTAGTTCTTTTACCCTTCAATCCACTTGGGACTAATTTGAGCTATGCAGGGCTTAGTAGCAGGAAGTATATAAAAATTTCATCCCAAATCTTTGACAGCTTCAGAAGCTGGTGTATTTACTTCAGAATGTCCAAAATAATGTAATTCTAGAACTTTATAATTGAGGAAGCTAACTGTAAGATTTTGACATTATGTTGAAAAGTGAAGAAGTCAAACTTCCTCTTGCCAGCATTCTCCAGGAAGTCTTTATATCAAACTTTGCTTTTAGGAGACTCACCCAGGCAGAGAGATACCCACACATCACAAAGGTAGGAATCTCTGATAATAGGCAAGCAAGTCCGCAGCCTCACATCTGTGGGCCTCAGCCATTCCTTCTTGTCAACAAGCAGGGAAGTGAGTTGCAAATTCCCATGAGACAAGTAGGTGGGTTACAGTTTCCAGTGACAGCCAACAGGACTCTACCATTTCCCTGCCCTGTCATCCTCTAATCCTAGGGGGAAAGTGAAAAGGGTTCTGTTTACCAGACAAACCACACAAACACCAACTGCTCATAGAGTAGCCTGGCCCCAACTGTTAGGAAAGCAGCTGGTTCCTTAAAGACCAGATCACCAAGAAACTATAAAGCTACAGACAGGTCCTGAATGCCAATGTTTTGTTCCAGAAAGTTGTTTCAATTTCACAGGGTGGAGGAATCATGCTTGTGTTATATTGCAGAACAATAATGCTAAGAATTAATGGCTAATATTTAATAAGCACTTTCTATGTGTCAGTCAATTTTCAAAGTGCGTTACTATTATTAACTCATTTAATCTTCATAACAGCACTACAGAGTTACAAACTCTTTTTCTTCTATTTAACAGAAGAGGAAACTGAGGCCCAGAGTAACCAGCAATTACTAGACATATAATGTTGTTACTTTTAAGTACTGTTGAGTCGTTTTTAACTCATAGTGACCCTGTATTGAGTTTCTGAGGAGCTGCTGGTGGGTTTGAACTGCTCACCTTGTGGTTCAAACCAAACTTGTAGTTCAGTACATTATCCTGCAACCCCATACCACAACATATGACAGTCTTGCAATAAACATGTGCTAACACAATTAATAACATAAGAGTGTACCACTCTACCTATATAATGCCATAAACAGAAGAAATTCCAAGACCAAGCCACCAAACCTATTTTAACCTATTTGAATCTGATTTATTATTATTTTAGCCCATAACAGTATTTGCTTTAAGCTCTATCACCATCATAACTTATTTTTACAGGGAGATATTAAGTCCATCTGCTTATGTATTGAGCAGCTATTTTCTCAGGCAACATTAGCCCCTCAGGAGAACACAAAACTGATCCAGACACCATCCCTCTAACCTGCTACCCATCACACCCAGGCCATTCAACAGCAGAGAAGATGCCTGCTGGAGAAGCATCCAGGGCCGGGAGAGGAATTCACATCTGAGGCATCAGTGTCCATTTTTCTCCAACCTCTTCCAGCCACATTCTGAGGTTCTTTGACCTGCTACAGGAGTCAAGGGATCATTATCATTTCCCAAATCACATTTTTTTAAAATTCAGTTAATGGGTAGAATTTTCTCAAGTCTTCATTTTTTGTAAACTTTTGGCACCCGTTATTGCTTGTCTGGTCACAAGTGATAGCAGATGACAAAATGAATTTACACATAGTATATTAACATTCACAGAAAAATGAGGAAAGAGTCAGTCCTACTTTGTTTAACAGCTTGGAGTTATTTTTGTGAGTCTGAGTGTTTGCATTTGTGATTTTACTGTATATGTGTGTGTATGTGCATATTAAGTCGTTATACTTTCTGTTTTAAAGATCAATTCAGTATTCCATAGTTTTCCTCATTGGCATTAAAGCCCTCCATCACCTGAGCAAGTTTGAGGATTATCCTTCATGCTTCTCCTGTTGGGCTCCATTACCTTCATCCAATCCAAGATGTTTTCCCATCCTAGACATTGAGTTCCGAGCACTGGGATGGTCTCTTGTTTATTTGTATTTCCATTGACATCAAGAGTAAGGGATTGCTAGTCATACTAACCAAAGTAATTTTTTCTGAGTTTAAATGGACCCATGTGTGGTTAGTGACGGAGGCTCTGAACTTGGCTTCTCTTCCCTTCTATTCACCTTTATAGGAATGACAAATGTCACCTGTTTGAACAGGTCTGCTTGTGAGCCACTTCTCACTGAATCTTAAAAACAAAGGCCACATTATTAAACTCTTTTCTTTTTTTTTTTTAACCAGTGAGAATACTATTAAATATTAAACACAAAGATGGTTTGTTTAACTCAGTTCACCTCCTATTGGCTGTTTTTTTTTTTTTTCTAAATATAGATACATTGTTGTGGTTAGGTGCTGATGAGTCATTATAGACTCATAATAGCCCTGTATAGGGTTTCTGAGGAGAGTGGTTTGGGGGTTTGAACTAGTAACCTTGCAGCTAGTAGTCCAGTTCTTACACCCTACAGCGCCACACCGGGACTCCAAATATAGATATGTTGTTGTTGTTGTTGTTGTCAGGTGCCATCGAGTCGGAACCGACTCATAGCGACCCCATGCACAGCAGAACGAAACAATGCTCTATCCTGGGCCAACCTCACCACCGCTGCCACCCCCGAGTCCATCAATGATGCTACCTGGCTGATCCATCTCGTTGGGGGTCTTCCTCTTT
>NW_006408545.1:12479096-12484031 GCF_000296735.1 Chrysochloris asiatica | reverse complement strand
CAGACTGTTTGGCTGTTACAAGATCAAACAAGCTATTTGCCTGGGAGCCATCAAAACAAGAGAAGTCAGCCCATCAGGGTAAACTCCTGCTAATACTGAAAATCAAAAGGAACACACAGGCAATCTCATATGCTCATTGGTGACTGCCCTGGGCTCCCTGTTAGTGAAAGTCAAGGAAATGCAGCAATGAAGACATGGGCTGAATTTGGCCATATTCTGTAGACATCTATTGACCTTGAGATGAGAGAGAAAAGGAATGGCTAGCTGGTCTGAAGTTTAGGGAGATGTGTGACTTCCTGAGCCCATGGGCACTGACCTAGCCACTGAGGGCTAGAGTTGAGAGTGAAGTGGTCAGCTGGTCTGAAGCGAAGGGAGGCATGTGAGAGCTCCCAAACTTGCAGACAGTACCCATTTGACCCAACTTAGATGATTTGCTGACCAGAACTTAACTAGATGAAGACAAAGAAGTTTGATCAAGGAAGCAAGCATAAATTGCTACAATTTGATGAACTAGACTTTTGCTTATGATTGTAGTTGCTCAAAATTCCAACCAAAAGGGAAGGATTCTTCATATCAAGGAAGATATGAAGATGCCTCCTCAGTACACTGAGTTTATAGATGGCCAACTTAGACTTTGGCTATCAAAAACAGGGGTCTATAATGGCACGAAGTGGCTGCCTTAAAAGTTTTAAGAAAGACAAGCAGACAGGAAGGAAGGAAGAAAGGAAGGGAGGAAGGGAGAGAAAGAAAGAGATAAAAGAAGAAAGAGAGAGTAAGAAAGAAAGAGAGAAAGAAAGACTGGGCGTAGTAGTCAGAAAGACTGGAGGAACCTAAGACTATGGTACTTAGTCACCCTTCAAGTCTGGAACTGATTGTGGCCTCATGACTCAATTTTCATACAAGGGATACGTAAGTACATAGTGGGAAGGTGAACAAAACTATTCTTATCATGGAATGATCAACCATTCAAGACAAAAAGGGCAACATTTACTTAAGGAAAAAGTTCAGAAGGGTTGGGAAGGGGGTGGAATGGAAACAAAAATAATAGAAAGGAAGTGGCATATCCAATGTTACATGAAGGGGATTATAATCATTGAAATTAAAAGAAGTGTATGATTTGTTGAATGTGAAACTGATAATCTGCTCTATAAACCTTCATTCAATTGGCAATAAAAACTTTTAAAAACAGCAAAATGAAAAGCAAAAAACAATTCTTCCATTTTCTCCAGACCGTTTCCAACAATAGAGATCATGGTAAGTGTCTCGTGGTTCCTGACAGAAAAATGTAAATGTTTTATACATATATATAAACATCCATTCATCTGTTAAAGAATTGAAGCCCTGATATAAAAGTCCAGGATTCAGAATGACAGAGTAGAAATGGAGGAGGATTGGAAAGTTGAGAACTGTAGGACTCGTCAGGATCTCTGAGATCAGATTGAGCTGACCACTTAGTACTAACCTGGTACTTGGAAGAACATGCTGATGCCTAAGCTGTGCTTCCTTTTTTCAATCCAAGAAGCATCAGAAACAAGATGGTATCATTTAATGCATCATGCCAACTTCCTGGAATGCAATGATGAAGTCCAATGCAGGATTCAGAGTTTATCACAGTCATTGATTAGCAACACAACACAAGAAAGGATATTACTGACCCTATACCAGATTCTACTTCCTGAAATGAATATGGACCTCATTTGGTTCCTGATTCACTCTGAGAATTTTCTATTAGGGCTTCAATTATACAACTAGAACACCTCTGAGACTCATTGCCCTTCACATAACTAGAACACCTCTGAGACTCATTACCCTTCACATTACCAAATATAATTTTACTGAGCTGAAAGTGAAAGAAATCCAATTCAAAGAGACATAGGAAAAAAAAAGAATTTCTGATTCATGTAACTCAAAAGTGGAGAGAAAATTCATGTGTGGAACCATGTTCTCTGGCAGTTACATTAGCAATCTGCCTTCATCCTCAGATCTTATTGGCTTGAAACTTTACCAAGTCATTAGTCTTTCTCCTTTGTGGTGGTAAAATTGTCCACAGTAGTTTTAGCTTTATGTCCTACTGGCTTAGCAACCAGCAGAAAGGATGTCTCTTTCTCTGTCATTCGAGTAAAATCCCAGTACAGACACTGAACAGCTTGAGTCATATGACCATCCCTGATATGTCGTGATCTATGAAGACTACCTTCTCAGTTCTCAAAGTCAGCACTGAGGAAGATGGCAGTACTCATGACAAATGATCAAGAAAAATTATAAAAGCAAGAACTTGAGGGGTCAGCTAGACCACTTTCCCAAATCCAGAATTGAACTTACTTTTAGAATCAGTGACTTAAAAATAAAAAAAAAACTATATCCTCTTTTAAAAGAGCTCTTATATAGCTAACTCTTTTAGTTTCCACTCCACTATTTGACTTTTTATCTTTTCCTAGAAAAGAAAATTTGGCTTTATATTTATCTATTTGGTAATCTTTTACCTTAAAGCTTTTTATTCACTCTTCAGATATAACTGTCAGGAAATCCCATAGTGGGAAAAGAGAGACTTTGTTCTCTAAATAAGTGTGCAAAACAAGATGTTCTGTACTATTTTAACAACTGCTTCAGTCATCTAATCATTTTCTTCAATCCATTACTTTATCCCTGTTCTCTGCCTTGAATTTTAACTCAAAGCAATCCAATCCCTCAAAGTGTACATGACTACTGTGATATTTTCAGCTACAATTTTAGCCTCTTTAGAAAGTAGCTTCCTGGTAATGATACTGAAAACACAGGGAGTTCTTGGAATCCTTTCTAAAGTACTCTTTGTTTAGTCAATATTTACAAATCACCTTCTTTGCTTTTCCTCTCTAAGTAGAACCATAGAGAAACACACAAATAACGCAAGTAGTGAGATGGGGAGTGCATGTGAAATTTACCCACAGCCTGTGACACAAAGTGAACACTAAATTTGTCACTTTAACCTCAAACATACTGTAATCAAAGGGAGATGTTATTTTAATCAAACGTAATCAAAAAAAGATTTTATTTTAACAATGCAGAACTGAAGACCTTTATATTGCTAGAAAATGAGAGTCTGTGCTCATTTTTCAATTTTCATTCTTTGCTTTTCAAATTTACTTATTCACTGTTAACAGAGTATTACAGGATACTCATATGGATTAAGTGATTGTTTTCTACTGTCATTCATAACCTGGGTTCTATAAAGAATAATACATACCATGTTAGGTATTTAAGAGGAAAGATGAATTAGTAGCTCAGAGGATTGGAAGAAGAAGGAAGGAAGAGAATTTGCCTAGATCCAATTATGTGTTGATAGAAGTATCGATGTGTCTTATGGATAGCACTAAGAAAAGGCAGCAGGACTTGGACGAAAGCCATAAGGTTCTATAAAAATGTGTCCTCAAAACTAGTTAAAATGTAAATGACACATTGATTACTGTGACTGTCACATAGATAAATTAATTTTTATTTAATAAAAATGAAATATATTTGTAGTATTTGTTTTGTTTTGCTTCTATTAAATTTAATTTAGTTGAATTTGAATTTAGGAGGGTGTGTGGAAAAAGACAGAAAATCATTTCCATGATTAAACATTAAGTCTATGTGTGCAGCATATATCAGCCTTCCTCAATACAGAGCATAAGACTATGTATTTGGTAAGGCCTAGAGCTAGGAGTTGCCAGCTCCAATATGCTCACTTGGTGACTCGAACATCTAGTGTCAAATTTCTGTCTCTTGGGGAATAGGATATGCATTCTCTGAGATCTGCCGGAGGAGTACACTTAACCCCTGGTCTTAGTTATCTAGTACTTCTATAACAGAAATACCACAGTAGAGGACTTCACAGTTCAGAAGTTCAGATGCAAGACACCAGATCTAGGGGAAGGTTGGTCTCTTGGTCAGCTGTGGAGGAAGATTCTTGTCTTGTGAACTTCTTCTTCCTGGTTCCTTGGAGATCTCCACAAGTCTTGGAATCTATTTTACACCATCTCCCATTGCTTGTTGTTAAGTACATCGAGTTAGTTCCGACCCATAACGACCCTGTATAGAGTTTCTGAGGAGCAACTGGTGAGTTTGAACTGCCAATCTTGCAGTTCAAACTGACTTTGCAGTCCAGCGCATTAATCCATTGCTGTTGTTGTTGGTGTTAGTAGTCATCAAGTCGGTACTGACTCATAGCGACCCTATGCACAATAGAACAAAACACTATCCCATCCTGGGCCAACCTCACAATTGTTGCCACGCTTGAGTCCATAAATGCTGCCACTTTGCCAATCCATCTCATTGGGGGTCTTCCTCTTTTTCTCTGACCCTCCACCTTACCAAACATGTTATCCCTGTCCAGTGACTGGTCCCTCCTGACAATATTTCTGAAATATGAGAAATGAAGTCTGGCCATTCTGGCCTCCAAGGAGCACTCTGGCTACATTTCTTCCAACATGGAAGTCCATGGTACTTTCAATATTCTCCTCCAACACTATAACTCAGATGCACTTATTTGTCTACAATCTTGCTTGGTCACTGTCCAGCTTTCACATGCATATGAAATTATAGAAAATACCATGGCTTGGGTCAGGTGTACCTTAGTCCTCAAGCTGACATCTTTGCTCTTCAACACTTTAAAAAGGTCTTGTGCAGCAGATTTGCCTAATGCAATATATCATTTGATTTTTTGACTGCTACTTTCATGAGTATTGATCTAAGAAAAATGAAGTCTTTGACAACCTCAAACTTTTCTCCATATCTTGTTTATTGGTCCAGTAGTGAGGACTCTTGTTTTCTTTACACTGACAAGCAATTCATTCTGAAGGCTGTGGTTTTTGATTTTAAGTTCTCTTCACTTTCAGCAAGCAAGATTGTATCATCTGCATATTGCAGGTTGTTAATGAGTCTCCCTCCAAACCTAATGCCATGTTTTTCTTCACATAA
>NW_006408545.1:12474687-12478996 GCF_000296735.1 Chrysochloris asiatica | reverse complement strand
ATCAAAGAGATTGTCCGATGATTTCCGCATTCCGTTGGGTCACCTCTCTTTGGAATGGGCACAAACATTGATCTCTTCCAATCAGTCGGCCAGACAGCTGTCTTCCAAATTTCCTGGCAGATATAGATATACTCTCACTTAATAAAACTTCAACCAGGATCTAACCATCCAAACTTCCTAAACCAATATTCTTCTTTGCTGAACGTTAAGTAAAATATAAACTAAAAAGAAATAACAACAGGCACTTATTTTAGTAACAAATTTTCAGAGTATTATTTTAGAGTCAGTGCAAACTCAACTTAACCTTCTTTGTCTGTCATGAATCAGTTAATATAAATGTGCCACAAAATCTTTAATCATCAAAAAAGGCCTAATTATGTCCACTGCCCACTAATTTTTGAAAAAGTCCATTTTAACCATTTTAGAGAGATTTTCAAAAGTCTAAAATAAGGGGTTTTTTTTTAGTTGGCTTTGTCAATCAAGAAGAAGAAATAAATAACAGGAACTCCTCTCTGCCCAATTCCTTAAAAATTCTGTTTAAGTGAGATTTCCCTACACACAGAAATATTTTAGTAAGAAATAATGACATAATCATATTCTTGGCAAAAGATCTACCAGGAAATTCCTTTTTAATGGCATTTGATTTTTAAATGTATTTTAAATGTAATTTGATTTACAAAAGTGTGATTTTCAAATCTGATCTGTTGTATACAGTACACCTAGTTGGTTTGCTTCCTGTACCCAGACACCCTCAAGGTGCCACATCCAAAGGTACATTTGCAGCCAAAGAACAGCTTAGATCCTGGGAAAATCTGCCTCAGTAACATTTTTTGGAGAAAGAGGCGAGATATTTTTCCTGCCTGCATTTGGATTCTGCCAATATCTCATTTTAAATAGCCTGTTATCAAAGGCACTACAACACAGGAAAGGGAAGGGGGAGTGCTATCAGCAAACCAAAACAAACCAAGTCTGCTGGGGTGCATGGGGCTTCCTGCCACGCCTCTCCTACATGCAACACTCACCAGGCTTTCCTCAGACAGGCAGGGCTGCCCAACTACAGCTGACTGCTGGGAGCTGTAGGAGCCACAGATTGTGTTTGTTGATGAGTGAAAGCATTATTGCTTATCAAATGTGCATCCTTTTTCAATGTGCAGAATATTCCCGTATGGTGTGCAATATTCTGTGTTGGAAATATCTCCAAACAGCTTTCAGCAGGAATTCCCAGTGAGCTGTTGTCATTGCAGTCACAGTATCTATTCACAGTATCTCTTTGACATTGCTTGTAATTGACTTCTTGAAATTGATGATGATTGGATTGTCCATATTTCTTGCCATAACAAATGCAAAGATTCACCAGTCTGATTTAAAACTAAATCCCTAGTTCAAAGATGAAACTCAAAACAAGGTTTTTCCATTAACCTAATGGTTCTCAAACTGTAGCTAGCCTGCATTAGAATCATCTGGAAACTCAATGGTTTCTTATTCAATTGGTCCATTTTGTGGTCCTAGAATTTACATTTCTAACAATTCCCACATAATGCTCATGTTTCTGTATGGAAATCACACTTTGAGAACTACTGTTCTAAATGAGTTGGCTGTTAAGCAGAGAATATAAATGCCCCAGGTGTATACAGATGAGCTGGCTTTAATGCCTCCACACTCCACAAAAGAAGAGAAAGAAATTGAAAGATTCCTATCCCAGAAAAGAGTGAAATTAAATGACAGCTCCCACAGCTCCAGGTAGGATGGAGTGTCCAGTGGAGGCAGCAAAGCCCTGGAGGATTTAGGTCAGATTTGTCAGAGCCATTCTGCCAATGGACTACAGCAAACGTAATAGAAACCACACAGACTGGCGCATATGTCTGGTCATTCCCAGACACCTGGAAAAAGAGCCTTGGGGTTCTCCTGTAAATAGTACCTATCAAAAGAGGCTGATTTCTCAAACAAAAATAATAGAGCATTCTTCCAAAGTTATATAGCTACAAGTCAATCATAATCTTTTATGTAAATTTAAATTTCTATATCACAATTAAGTTGTATTATCTTGCTTATATCTTAAGGCCTTGGATTCTAATTACTTTATGAGACAGTCTGTTAATCAGAGACAAAATCTCATTATAAAATGACATTTGCATAGTAGATGCAAGTCCCACAATAGAATTTGTTGTCAATAAGTGCATATTGTTGTAATAGAACTGCCCAATAAAGTTTCTTAGTTTAGGAGACATCAATGTCAATTGGCATAACATAGTCCACAAAGACAATGTCTTTAAAAATTTGTGAGTGGTCATCAAAAGTGCAACTGTTGGTCTTTCCCCATCCAGAGCCAAGAAAAATGAAGAAATGAAGGACACTTGGAAACAATTAGTACAAAGGACAATAAATAAGACCATAGACGAATTGATGCATTTGAATTACGGTATTGGCAAAAAAATATTGAAAGTACTATGAACTGCCAGAAGAACCAACAAATCTATTTTGGAAAAAGTACAACCAGAATGTTCTTTAGAAGTGACTACATCTTTACTTCTCTAGACACATTGTCAGGGGAAACTAATCTTTGGAGAAGGACATCATGCTTGGTGAAGTGGAGAGACAACAAAAGAGAGAAAGGCTTCCAATGATTGAAAAATTACAGAAACAATGGGTTCACACATAGCAGCCATTGTGAGGATGATGTAGGACTGAGCAGTGCTTTATTCTGTTGTGCATAGGGTAGCAATGAGTCAGACTGACTCCTTGGCTCCTAAGAGCAAAAACAACAGCAACCAGATGCCAACCATCTGACCTGCCACTCTTGGGTTCATCAGCTTCTGCAGCTACTGAATCAGAAGACTCCAGACTGAAATCTGACACACAGACTAGGAACTTGCCCACCTATACAATGGTGTGGGCCATTTCCTTGTTCTAAACATGAGGAGTTCTGGTAGTGTAGTGGGTTACAAGTTGGGCTGTTAACTGCAAGGTCAGCAGTTCAAAACTACCAACTGCTCTATGGGAGAAAGAACAGGCTTTCTGCTCACGTAAAGATTTACAGCTTTGGAAATCCTATACAGGATCACTATGAGTAGGAACCAATCTCACAGTACACAACCACCAACAACAATAACATATATAAACATGGAGTCCTGGTGTAGTCCTGTAGGATAAGCAATGGGCTACTAATTGCAAGGTCAGTTGTTCAGACCCACTAGCCACACCTCAGAAATCCTATACAAGGTCACTAGGAGTGGGAACCAATTCAAAAACACTTAGCAACAGCAACAATATATATAAACATATGTAAACTTTACTGGCTTTGCTTCTACAGAAAGCCCAACTAAGACAATTTCCTAACACAAAGATACACATATAAGAAAACAGTTCTGTGAATGTGTTGACACATAAAAGGTCAAAATTAGGGAGAACAAACAAGATCTTTTTTGATCTTGAAGTGCAGTGAGGGGCTCCATCAGCAACAACACAGAATACCAGACCAAGCAAGCTCAGAAGATGGTGACAGAACTCTGAACCACAGATAAAGGAATATTTAGAGGTAGGAAGGCTTACAGCTAAGGGAATTTGTAGCAGAATCAAGAAATCCAGTGTTTTCTAATCCAAGACACTCAGCTTCTCCCAGAGCTGCCATCTTGGGCAAGACCAAGCAGGGGAAGGACAGAGCAACCACAGACGTCTGACAGGACTGAAGAGATAAAGATGTGGACACTCTTTTTTTTTTTAATCTGTTCATTAGTCTCTCGCTGGCTGCACACCTCCATTCAGGTGACTAGAGGGGGTACCTGAACTAGTAGACACACCAGTCTCACCCCTAAAGGGTTCTATTACACATGTGCACAGAGCTCCTCGAAGTTTAAAGTGACAAATTTCTGCTTACAAGAAAACAGCAGTACAAAACGGCCACAGCCGACCCTGAATCCTTTATCACTAGGAAAAAGACCTGAATGGAGATTGTGGAGTGGGACAAGCAGACTAAAATGGAAATAGGCTGAAAATTAAATCCTGAGTTACATCACAATGACCAACAGTGGTATCTTGAAATTTCTTAGGAAGAATACTGAAAAGGGAAGCTCATCTCCTGATCACATTTACATGGAGGCAATCAGAAAGCATAAAAAATACCAAGATACACAACCATCTAAGTATTAAGGCCACAGGTAACTCCTGAATATGCCCCAAAAACAGAAACAGATGACCATATCAGCACATGACCAGAAATGAGATAAAGTGATTGAGACAAATGAGCTGGAAGTAGACCTACACTCCATACTGGAAGATGGGCAGGCTTTGGAAATGCCTGAGAAGGAATTCA
>NW_006408545.1:12465216-12467527 GCF_000296735.1 Chrysochloris asiatica | reverse complement strand
TGCTCAGCATACAGGTTGAATAAGTATGGTGAAAGAATACAACCCTGTCACACACCTTTCTTAATTTTAAATCATTCAGTGTTACTGTGTTCTGTTCGAACAACTACCTCTTGGTAAATGTACAGGTTCCTTGTGAATACAATTAATTGTTCAAGAATACTAATACTTCACAATGTTGTCCATAGCTTTTCATGATCCACACAATCGAAAGACTCTGTGTAGTCAATAAAGCACAGGTAAACATTTTTCTGATATTCTCTGTTTTCAGGCAAGGTCCATCGGACATCATCAATTATATTATTCGTTCCACATCCTCTTCTGAATCCAGCTTGAACCTCTGGAAGTTGTCTGTCAATGTATGTTTGCAGCCATTTCTGTATTACCTTTAGTAAAAATTATAATCTCATGGTATACCAAAGATATTGTCCAATGATTTCTGTATTCCATTGGGTCACCTCTCTTTGGAATGGACACAAATACAGACCTCATCCAATCAGTTGGCAAGAGAGTTGTCTTCCAAATTTCTTGGCATAGATGAGTAAGTGCCTCCAGTGCTGCCTCACTTTGCTGAAAGATTTCAATTTTTATTCCATTAATTCTCAGTGCCTTGTTCTTTGCCAATTCCTTCAGTGCACCTTAAACTTCTTCCTTCAGTATCATTGGCTCTTAATCATAATGTGCCTCTTGAAATGATTGAGCATAGATCATTTCCTTTTGGCACAGTGACTCTGTATTCCTTCCATCTTCTTTTGATGCTTTCTGCATAGCAATCCCTTTTTATATTAAAATGCACCCTACACTAATTCTGTTCCATTAACATAACAAAGACAACTAATTTCCAACCATACAAATAGACTGTAGGATTTCCAACACATATTTTTCAGGGACAAATTTCAATCTGTAACACCCTGGGAATTATTTTATTTGTGAATTCCAGATATATACAAGTAAAAAGAACAGCATAACAGTAAGCTTTGAGAAACCTAAAAACCTCCAAATGAGCACACCCAGAGACAGAGGAGTTACTGAGAATCTCCTGCTATTATTATAATCAAAACTATGTAGTCAAAATGGGATTATTTTATGCCTAAATAAATTGTGCTGGTATGAGAGACTGTTTATTGTTTGTTGTTAGGTGCTGTCGAGTCAGTTTTGACTTGGAACAACCTATCTACAGCAGAAATACTTCCCAGTCCTATGCTATCCTCAGAACTGTTGTTTGTTACAGCCCATTGTTGCAGCCATTGTATCAGTCCATGTCATTGGAGGTTGTCCCCTTTTATGTTGAGCTTCTATTTTAATAAGTATGATGCCCTTCTCCAGGGATTGGGCCATATTACTAGCATGTCCAAAGTATCTGAGATGAAATCTCATCATCCTTGCTTCTAAGAAACACACTGGGTATACGTCTTATAATACCGATATGTTTGTTCTTCTGTCAGTCTATGGAATATTCAATATTGTTTTGAAAGTTTATTGGCCATTTTAGAAAAAAAATATGAATTATCTCAAATTTCCCAATGTCCACAATAAGGGAAATAAACTTCAAAAGTTTTAAGAAATGCATGGTCTTTGTCATAGATTGAATTATGTTCCCCCAGCATATGTATCAACGTGGCTGAGCCATGATTTTTAGTCATTTGACAGTTGTATGATGATTACCGATGATGTAATCTAATGTGACAAAATCAATAAAGGGATTGAGAGTGGACTACAATACTCTCCCGTTGTGGTACGGTAGGATAAGCACTGGACTGTGAACCACAAGTTCAGTGGTTTAAACCCACCAACTTCTCCTCGGAAACCCTGCACAGGGTTGCTATGAGTCAGAATTGACTCAGCAGCACTTAACAACAATACTCTCAAACACATCACAGCCCTGATCAGATAGAATGGAGATTCCCAGGAGTGTAACCTGAAGCAGCGAAAAGTGAGCAGAGAATGAGGGATCTACTACCACCAAGAGAGAAGAGCTAGGAGTACAGGCTATCTTCTGAATCAGGGATCTGTTCACTGCGAAGCTCTTAGATCCGGACAAAGACTGAAGCCAAGACGCATGGAAATGTCCAAGGAATGCTGGGCCTGCAGATAAAGAAGAAAAGGACTTTCTCTAGAGCCAGCGATCTGAACTCAGACTTCTAGCCTGCTAAACTGTAAAGGAGTTCTGGTGTGGCGCTGTGGGCTAATGCATCAGACTGCAAAGTCGTTTGAACTGCAAGGTCGGTGGTTCAAGCTCACCAGGTGTTCCTTGGAAACCCTATACAGGGTTGTTGCTATGGGTCGGAATCGACTCAATGGCACTTAACAACAA
>NW_006408545.1:12451920-12463616 GCF_000296735.1 Chrysochloris asiatica | reverse complement strand
GCAGACCGAATCCAGGTGCATTACGACTGGCAAGGCGTGCGTTACAGCATGCAGGGGCTCAGTCCAGCATTGCAACCATACTGCCTGCTTAGCCAAGATGTTTACTATGCAGGATATTATGGCCTTCCTGGCTGAGATGTTTGCAATGCAGGATCTGCCTGATGCCAGCTCCGCATCCACTCTGGTTTCTGGGTGTCTCTTTGTCTCTCTCTTGGTGTCCTTGTGTTTATCTCTATATCTTTACAGCCACCAGATATCCCCACCTCGTGAACCAAGTTCCTATGTCGAGGCAGGTCCCCGACACATATGGAATACACAGAAATCAAATTGAGTACATCTGTGGAAAGAGGTGGTAGAAAAGCTCCATAGCATCAGCCAAAACAAGGCCAGGGGCAGAATGTGGAACAGACCATCAATTGCTCATATGCAAGTTCAGGCTGAAACTCAAGAAAATTCAAACAAGTCCACACAACCAAAACATGAACTTGAACATATGACACTTGAACTAAGAGATCATCTCAGGAACAGACTTGATGCATTATACAGTAAAGACTTTAGAAGAACTTAAGAGTTGTGGGATGACATTAAGAATATCATATAGGAAGAAAGCAAAAAGTCATTAAGAAAGAAGGAAAAGACCCAAATAGATGTCAGAAGATACTCTGAATCTTGCTCTCCAGAGCAGAGTTGCTAAAGCAAATGTGAGCAATGAAGAGGCAAATGAGCTGACTAGAACATTTTAAAGGTCAGTTCAAGAAGACCAAGTCAAATATTATAACAAAATGTGCAAAGACCTAGAGTTAGAAAACCAAAAGGGAAGAACATGCTCAGCATTCCTCAAGCTGAGGGAACTGAAGAAAAAATTCAAGCCTCAACTGGCAATATCGAAGTGTTCTATGGTGAAAATGGAGTCCAGGTGTGGTTCTGTAGGTTAATGCACTACACTGCAAAGTCGGTTTGAACCACAAGGTTGGCAGTTCAACCTCACCAGCTGCTCCTTGGAAACCCTATAGAGGGTCACTATGGGTCAGAACTGACTCAACAGCACTTAACAACAACAACAATGGGCAAAATATTGAATGATGCAGAAATCATCAAAAGAAGATGAAAGGAATACACAGAGTTACTGTACCAAAAAGAAATGGTCAATGTTCAAACATTTCAAGAGGTAGCATATGATCAAGAGCCAATGATACTAAAGGTGTATTGAAGGAATTGACAAACAATGGGGCTCCAGGAAGTGGAATACAGATCAAAATATTTCAACAAACTGATGAAGTGCTGTAGGCACTCATTAACCTATGCCAAAAAATTTGGAAGACAACCTGGCCAAGGGACTGGATGAGATCCATATCTGTGCCCATTCCAAAGAGAAGTGACCCAACGGAATGCGGAAATCATTGGACAATATCATTAATACATCATACAAGCAAAATTTTGCTAAAGATAATAGTAAAATGATTGTAACCATACATTGCTAGAGAACTTCCAGAGGTTCTAGCTGGATTCAGACAAGGACATGTAATGAGGGTTATTATTGTTGACGTCAGATGGATCTTGGCTGAAAGCAGAGAATATCAAAAAATGTTTACCTGTACTTTATTGACTACATAAATACTTTCGATTGTGTGGATTATGACAAGCTATGGACAGCATTGCAGAGAAAGATTATTCCAGAACACTTAATTGTTCTCTTGAGGAACCAGACATAGACCAAGAGGCAGTTGTTCAGAACTAGGAGACATTGAATGGTTTAAAATTAGGAAAGGTGTGTGACAGGATTGTTTCCTTTCACCATACTTATTCAGTTTGTCTGTAGAGCAAATAATACAAGAAGCTGGATTTTATGAAGAAAAAAATGTCATCAGGATAGGATAAGACTCATTAACAACTGCAATGTGCAGATGATACAATCTTGCTTGCTGAAAGTGAAGAAAACTTAAAATATTTACTGATGATGATTAAAGACCACAGCCATCAATAAGGGCTACACCTAAATGTAAAGAAAACAAAAGTCTTCATCACTGGACCAATAAACAAGATCCCTATAAATGGAGAAAAGTTAGAAGTTGTCAAATATTCATTTTGCTGGGGTCAACCATCAAGCCCAGTCAAGAAATTTAAGGATGTATTTCATTAGGTAAATCTACTACACAAGACCTCTTTAAAGTGTTGAAAAGTTCAGTTTGAGGGCTAAGGTTTGCCTGACCCAAGCCATGGTATTTTCAATAACCTTACATACATGTGAAAGTTGGAGTGAATAAGGAAGACTGTAGAAGAGTTGATGCATTTGAGTCATGGTGTTGGAGGAGAATATTAAAGGTACCATGAACAATCCAATCTGTGTTGGAAGAAGTGTAGCCAGAGTACTTGTTAGAGGCCAGGATGGTCATACTTTGGGCATAGTGTCAGGAAGGACCAGTCACTGAAGAAGGATATCATGTTTGGTAAAATGGAGGGTCAAAGAAAAAGAAGAAGAACCCCTATGAGATGGATTGACACAGTGGCAGCAGCAAAGGGCACAAACGTAGAAACAATTGTAAGGTTGGCCCAGGACTGAACAGTTGTATTGTTCTGTTGTGCATAGGATCGTTATGTGTCATTACCGACTGGATGGCACCTAACAACAACAATCATGTCTATTAGTAGACCTAATGTAGCCCCGCTGAATTTTAAACAATAAAATTTCCAAAAATAAAACAGTTGGGGAAATACGCCATTTCTACTACACAAACAATAATACTGCTGAAATAACAAAGCAAACCATTTGACAATCCGGATATTTCAATTACTTAAGCATTTCAGTCATCTGACCATGTAACATTCTGATAGATGTCATAGAACCTGGCTTTGCAACCTCTGCCTAAATGAAGATATCTTTGCTGATATTGACTCAAGTGATGAATCTGCACAATTTGATAAAGACATGCCAGTAATACAAATCAACTGTGAATGCAATTGATGGTAAATGTGCTCATTGTAAAAATGGACCTTTTTACAATGTTGGAGTCCACTGATAAAAGTCATGACTTAGTACAGTGTTGTTGTGACCCCACTCACACAGCAATGAATAAAATCATCAAATATCAAGACTTATGGTGTAGCACTGTAGGATCAGCACTGGACTACAAACTACAAGGTAGGCAGTTCAAACCCACCAGCTGCTTCTCAGAAACCTTATACAGCAGGTTAGCTATGAGTTGGAACCAGCTCTAGGCCACTTAACAACAACAAAAATCAAGCACTTGCTATCGTCTCTAAGTACTGTCCGTACTCATATGGAGCTTAAATCTTATTTCATGGAATACATATAAAATTATGTGAGAACAACAGTGTAAGATACTACAACATAATGCATAGGTATAGCAACAATTCAAAGAAGGTTGGCACAGGTGTGACCTAATATCTTCAGGCAAATTCCCAGACAAGGTAAAACCTGAGGGGTGTAGTAGAATTCCCACAGGTGGAATAGCAAAAGGTCTTTCAGTCAGAATTCTGGTGTGAAATGAATGTGAGTACAGTGAGTTAGTGAAGAACTGTTGAGGAGGCAACAAAGAAAAATCAGTCTGAAGCAAAACTTTCACTCGGAAGAGCCAAAGAGGTAAGATTTAACAGGTCAGGAATTGGTTCTCTCTTCCATAGAGTTATACCTTTACAATTTACTGTGAAATCTGACTTCCAGGAAGCAAGCTGTCCTCTGTCTCACAGAACCCCTGTCTCTGAAGTAGTACTAACACCAGAGCCAACAAGAATTCTTAATGACTTGCCTTTGCTGAAAAGTTTGGAAAGAACAAGAATAATAGAAATTGTCCCCTCACAGAAAGAACTCTTTTTAATGTTAGAATTCTTAGGTGTGATAATGATAGTATGGTTCTGTAGAAATATGCTCTAATGTGTGTGGAGATGCATGCTGATGCATTTGATACAAGAGTCATGATATATTTACATTCAGATGCTTCATCATAAAAAGCATATGTTTGTGTGTATATTTATGTAATATTTATTATTAAGAATTATTAGTTATTAGTGAATATTAACAAGTGACAAACCTACAGAAAAAATATGAAGGACATATTACTATTTATATCCTTCCAGATGTGGTGCTGTGGGTTAAAGCACTGGACCTCAAGATCGGTTTGACCTACAAAGTCAGTGGTTTGCATTCACTAGCCGCTCCGTGGAAGCCATATACTGGTTTGCTGTGATTCGGAACCGACCATATCGCACTTAAAAACAACAACATTGTACTATTACTTTAAATTATATGCAGATTTGAAAATTCTCAAAAAGGTGAGGGGTACCTATTCCTTACTAAGGAAAAGGAAACACTGCAGGTGAGTCTTGAAAATTAAATACATGTGGCATTGTAGTATAAGCACTGGACTGCTAACTGAAAGGTCAGTGCCCCAAAGTCATCAGCCACCTCTCGGAAAGCCTATACAGGGTTGCTATGAGTCGGAACTGACTTGACAGCATGTAACAACAACAATAACAGTATATATTTGGTGCACGTGCTATAGCAATGATACATATATAGATAAATATATATGTATATAAGGAGGCTTCAAAAAGTTTATGGACAAATGCAATAAAAAGATAATGGAATTTTTCCATGAACTCTTTGAAGCCCCTTTGTATATAGATAAGTACATATATATTAGAACTATAAGTAGAAAATTCTTGCTTATATTCCCAAAATTTGACTATTTTATGTCTTTCTTGACTTATGGAAATATTCAAAGCAAAATATATTGCATTCCATTTGTGTACTGAATATTTTACATACAGTAACTTAATTACTCTTCTAAATTATCCTACATGATAGACATTATTACATGCATTTTTGCAGGTAGGAGGCTAAGGATCAAAGAAGTTAAATAGCCCAAATTCATACAGCTCATACTGGCAGAACTAGAATTCAAATTCAGTTTTCAGAGACTGCCCAGTCATGCCTTTCCACTTGTGCCATGTTCTGAAAGCATAGTCTGAAGACATTACTTGGCTTCTTAGGGTGCCATGTTTAACCCTGATTGGTCTTCAGCAAAGTTGAAGTGGAAAGAGATTGGAAGAAATCAGATTTTTCAGAAAGATGTATGTGAATGAAGGCTACTAAGGTAGTTAGAGAAAGAACGTAGGAAAGAAAAAACTCAAGAGTTAGCATGAAGTAAGAGTCAGTGCATTTTGCTTAAAAATAATTCTATAATAGCTAAATCTAACAACAGACTTATGGTATGTTACAGTGTATAATTTATGCTCATCAATTGTAGCAGTTAAGTACACTTAATCTAAAAATAATTATACAGCATGACAATTGAACACAGTGAAATACTGGTTGGCATGGAAAAGCAGACAAAAGAAAATCAACAATTCAGAGAAGAGCTGAGTAACTTATAAACAAAACTAGAAGTCAACACAGAAGGAAAAACAAAATCAGTGCTAGATCATCTAAATTTTAGAAATCTAAATCAGTATTACATACAGACTGATGTCTAGAGGTAATTGAAAAGACAATCTAAGAAGCTGAATCAGCTGACTAGATAGGAAAATTCAACCCACAAATCCCTGAGGCATGAATGCTTAAATTCAGCTGGCACACACTTTTCTGTCATTTTCTTTACCTACCCAAGAACAGAGGAGACCTTGCGGCTAGTGAGTTGCTGCTTCTCTTGCAGAGCTTGTTTCCCCATGCTTGCCTCAGTACTCCTGATCCAATGCCTGGTATTACCTACAGATAGGATTCATTCATTCAGTGGACTTTTGTGAGCAAATACTGTATTTTAGCTATTCTAGCTAAAATATGATGTATTTAGCTACATAATTTGCAAGATCATTGAAAAGTGAGAATATGGGATCCCTTGTTCAAAAATGACTAAGAATTTCAAAATGGCAACAACAGAGCATTAAAATAAAGTGCAAAAAGCTTCTAAGCAGAAAACTGTGTGACTATGAAGGTCAATTGCCCATGAAGCTATGCTAACTATGTAGACTGTGTCCTCAAAGACCATACAACCTGCTTTTGTCAGTTTGTCTGGCCTCATAGACCCCAATTCCAGGATCCCTCCTGCCTTTTACCTCTCAAATGTATACACCATAGTCAGAGCCACAACCATCGTCCCTAGCCTGAATTTACAGTGATCCTTGCAGTCTACCTCGTGAAGCCTGTCAGATTACTCTGCTTCCTTCTATAAACACAGCCACTACCTTAATTCCAACCATCATCCTCTTATCCTGAATGACTACAGGAGTCTTCTCGATAGTCTAACCCTCCAACCCATAATCTAAACTGCCTGACAGGGGCATCTTTAAAAAGCTAAATATGATTTGTTAACGTCTACAAGGGCTCACCGTGGGTGATAAAGTACAAGCTCTTTAACATTGTTTCCAAGACCTACATGACCTCTACAGGTATATTTCTTGCCCTACTCTTCACCCCTGACTCTGTAGACCAGCCCCACAATTTGCCTTTCATTTCACCTAGCAGTCTTTTCTCTATCATATCTCCTCTAGAAAGCTTATTTTAACCCTCTCTCATAGTCTAATCACGATAAACTGTCACATCTGACTCATGGCAACCTCATGTGTTGCAAAGCAGAACTGCGATCCATAAGGTGTGACCTTTTGAAAAGAGACCTCTCTTCTGAGGTGTCTCTGGGTGAGTTCAAAGTGCTAACCTTTCAGTTAGTAACTGAGTGCTTAACTATTTACACCACCACTCCCATGAAATAAATCATAGACACTTCCAATTGGCAATGCTATATTCAGTTATTTTTAAATGTCTGGGTAAAGAGAGTTTTTGTTGTTTTCCAGACTTTGATATATTCTCTCAATTTTAAAAAACATCTAGAGGTACGTGTTATTGTTGTTGTTGTTAAGTGCCATCAAGTCGGTTCTGACTCATTGCGAGCCTGCATAGGGTTTCCAAGGAGCCACTGGTGAGCTTGAACTGCCGACCTTGCGGTTCAAACCGACTTTTCAGTCCAGTGCATTAACCCACAACACTATACAACAAACATATAATACAATCTTAGAGTTCATGAAATTGAGGCACACAGTGATTAACTGACTCTTCTTCTCTTTATAAGTTAGTGGCAGAACAAGAATTAGAATCCATGTCTCTATCCCAGAACTCTTGGCTCTAGATCAATAAAGAACTAAATGTGATTAGATGATCTGTACAAGACCCTGTTTAAGAATACAGCACAGTTTTTCTCATGTGCCATGACCCTGACTCATATGTCTTTTACAAAGCTGTAGAAAATGCAGCTGGGCAAATGTAGCTAATATGTTTATCCACAATAAATGATCTCTTCCAAGTCTTTGTTTGGTTTTATTATAGATTTTAATTACTGCCATTAGCAGATATGTCTTTATTCTGGAAGCAGTTTTACAAAGTTTATTGAACTACTTATGATAGAACATCTGTGATCTCTTTGGGATTATTTATTATTCCTAATGTTGTGCATGATTCTTTCATTACGAATGCTTGTCTAGGTTTCCATGTCATAAGAGAAGTTTAACATTTCTAAGGCAGGAAACCTAGGGGAACCTTTTGGAAAAAATTACTAAGAAAGCAAAGACGATCGAAAGGACAGGTGGTCTTTTTGATTCTCTGTTATAACCTCAAAGCCTGGCCCAGTCCCCGGACATTCACAGTGGGTATAGTAAATGTTCATTTAGTGGATTCTTAGTTGTGGATTATTTATAAGAACTTAGCCCATAACCTCCCAAAGAAGCCCCCTGAGCAGCTATGATGGGCCCAGCTTAGTCCTTCATGTGACCCAACCCCCTGCATCTGCTATATGACCTTTCCAAGTCTTCCTGAGACAGGAAACCTAGCGGAACTCTTGAAGGATGAAAGCATTAATCCAAGAACTTGCCCACTTTACAGCCACTAAACAGACCACCCATAGGATCTCTGTATTTTACTTCCTTGTACAGGCTAACTGGTTTTATCCATGTTGAAGGATGACCTTTCCTTGGGGGTGAAGGAGAACCCCTGGGAGGGGCTAGAACCAAAGCACAGAAGAACCATGCAAACATGATATCCCATAATAAGTTTTGTCCACTCCTACCAGAAGCCTTTGTGATGAAATCCATCTTGAAGAAATTCTGCTCACATACCCAATTAGCATGGCCCAAGCTAAAAATGTCATTTGCCAGGAAACCCCACTTATCCCTCCAAATACATATGATGTCTTTTCCTTCCCCCAAACTAAAAAAACTTCAGCAAAGCCTTGTTGGGGCATTGGTTAAGCATTGCATTAAGTCTTCCCCTCTCTTCCTGCAAGTGTCTTTCCTAGGATAAACTTCTGTTTGTATGGAAATCTTGGCTGCCTCACCTGACTATTCTTAATCAGTGGAAGGCAAGACCTGGTCCTGAAAGGCAGAGGTGTGACTAACACTCCCAATAATCTCTCCATTCACTGACATAGCTACAAAGAAGAACCCACATATATATGATAAAATGGATTGTTTTACTTCCCTCAGAAGCAGAGCAGGCTGCCAACATAGGCCACACTCATATATACTAAGATCCTTAGAAGGCAGCTGTTGCATGTCAGGAACAGTGTCAGTATTTATGAAGAACATTTGAGTAAATGCAAGCCTTGTTCTTGAAAGAGTTCAAAGACTTGGTAAAGAAACCTTGACATGAACAGAAGCCCCTGGGAAAATATCAACAATGCTTTCCAGACACATTTCTGTGGTCCTGCTGTGAAACCAATGGACTTCTGGTGTGGCACTGTCTGATCAGCACTGGACTTGGAACCACAAGGTTGGCAGTTCAAACCTACCAGCTGCTCCTTGGAAATCCTGCACAGAGTCACTATGACTTAGAACTGATTCAACAACCTTAACAACAGGACTTCTGGTGTGGTGTTATAGGATCAGCACTGGACTGCAAACCACAAGATGGGCCATTCAAACCCACCAGCTGCTCCTCAGAAACCCTGTACAGGGTCACTATAGGTCAGATTCAACTCGACGGCACTTAACAGCAACAACTGTGAAACCAAAATTCCTGGGTAGCATAAATGGTTTGCATTCATCTATAAACTAGTAGTGGCACAGTGGTTAAGCACATTCACCTGCTAACCAAAAGATTGTTCAAACCTACCAACTGCTCTGCAAGAGAAAGATGTGGTAATCTTCTTCCCTAAAGACTACAGCCTTAGAAACCCTTGGAGAACAGTTTTACTTGGTCCTATACACAGTCACTGTGAGTCAGAATTGGCTCAGTGACAAAGGGTTTGGTTTAGTTCAGTATTAACCTAAAGCTTGGTGGTTAAACTCTTTTTGTGGCACAGTGGAAAAAAGTCTGACAGTCTGCTTCAGTAAAGATTGTTGTTCAGTACCTTCGAGTTGCTTCAAACTCATAGTAACCGTATATAGAAGTTCTGAGGAGTGTCTGGCTGGTGAGTTTGAACTACCGACCTTTAGGTGAGTAGTCAAGTGCTTATCCAATGCTACACCAGGACTCACAATAAAGATTGTTGTTATTAAGTGTTGTTGAGTGGGTTCTAACTCATAGCGACCTTGTATAAGGTTTTGAAGGAGCTGCTGGTAGGTGTGAACCAGCAGCCTTGCAATTAGAAGTCCAGTGCTTATCCTATAGTGGCACACCAGGACTCTTGTAAAGATTATTGTTGTTGTTAAGTGCTGTCAAAACAGTTCTGACTCACAGTGACCCTGTATAAGGTTCCCAAGGAATAGCTAGTGGGTTTGAACTTCCAACTTTGAGACTAACAGTCCGATGTTTATCCAACAGAGCCACACACTAGGAGTTCCCCATAAAGATTGCTGTTGTTATTAAGTGTCATTAAGTAGGTTCCAACTCATAACAATCCTGTATAGGGTTACTGAGGAGTAGCTGGTGACATTGAACCACCAACCTTGCAATTCAAACCAATTTATGGCCAAGTGCTTATCTTACATTATCACACCAGAACTCCACATAAAGATTGTTGTTATTGTTATTAAGTACCAGGGAGAGCCATTGAAAACCCTATTGAAGCAATTCTGCTCTATAACAAATGGACATGCTCTATGCCATGCTCAGAAATGACTCTACATAATTTGTTTTTTGTGGTTTTTTTTACTGTGTAACATGATGTTGTTATCGTTAAGTGCCTTCAAGTTGGTTGCAACCCATAGTAATCTTGTATAGGATTTCCAAGGAGCAGCTGGTGACCTTGAACCAATCACCTTGAGATTCAAACTGACTTTGCAGAGCAGCACATTAACCCACTGTGCCACAGAGACTACTGTGCCACCTACTCATTGCTAAATGATGAGGATTTTAAAAATGATTAAAACATTGTCCCTGCACTCTAGAAGAAATAATCTAATACCTTTATAATTGGAATGTGAAAACAATTCTCCTTCCTTGGCATTACCTTATTTAATCCTTATAATCCTTGTGAAGTGTCATGGATCATCCCAACTCATGGATGAAAAAAACTGAAGTTCAGAGAGGCTAACTTAGTTGCCAAAGATCACAAATTAAGTGGCTGAATCAAGATTGCTTTAGAAGATTTATTTCATTCCAGGAAGACAACAAAAAGCAAACAGATGTTCAGTACTCAAGTTAATGAAATTAGTGGGCAAAGGAAAAGGACTCAGAGCACAAAAGTAGTCAAATTACCTAATGTTTAGGGGAAAGAGGAGGAGAATGTGTATTTTAAATGCTCTTCTCTTAACCTACTATCATATCTCCTGCAGAACTCAGTGGAAAAGAGTAAATTAAAAGAACTAAACTAAGTTTTGGTTATGAATGACTTTCTTTTTATTGTTTCCCTCATCCAATACCTTCAAATTTGGACCAAGCAAAGAGCCGGGAAATTGTCACTAGAAATATGTACAAGCTAGGCATGTAAACATTATTTCTCAAGAGCATTTCTTATTTATCAATATCCATTTCCTTTTTCTATATTTAGTCACTAATATTTACAACAGATAAAAAATGAGAGAATCACTAATGAAAAAACAGCAAGAAGTTTTCCTAATACTGCTTTAAGTTCACGTAATACAGTGTACTTATAGTTTATTATCGGTTTTCTTTGGTCTTTTCAGTAACCTCCTAACTGACCAACTAGAGTAAGTCAAGAACCAAGCACTCCAATTGACTACTTTAAATTAAGTTGAGCCAAGAGGAATTCATTCCTAAGGAAGGAGCTAAATGCCACAAAATGAAATGAGTAGTAATTGGATTTCTTATTACCACCCAAATAATGCTATTCTATAGGGTCGCTATAGGTCAGAACCAACTTGACAGAACTTAACAACAACATATAATTATTACCATTCACCCAATGTACTCAGCTGTATGAGAGGAAATTCAAAAACTTTCACAGAAAAAAAAAAGCATAAAAAAGAAGGAATTCTTCCATGAATTTTTTAAGCCTCCTCATACTTGTGACAAATGTCATTTCTGCATGTGTAGAAAATCAGAGTATACCAAACAACAAATATTCCTTCAAAACCATCAGACAAAATAGGGTCACACATTCCATCACAAAATAAGGACTGAGTCTCCCGGGAAAGGACAGGTGCATCCTCTGGCAACATTTTCTCTTGGCATGGTATTTACCATTCTTCTACCCCAGATTAGAGCCAAGAATGGGGTTTTAGCCTGAGTTCAACAGCATGTATTCAAAACCAATGCTCCAGTTACTGGCTCATGAAAAAAAAAAAAAAAA
>NW_006408545.1:12448033-12451820 GCF_000296735.1 Chrysochloris asiatica | reverse complement strand
CTCATTAGCATCCTTTGTCCTAAACATTCATTACACTTCATCTTCTTTAGCGTTCTATCTCCTTAAAACAAACTTGGGTCAGAAAAGATGACCAGAGACTATGGAAATTTAAAACTTTCTTTTATGCTTAAAACTGCTGTATTTAACAGCTTAATTGTGCCCTCTTCTCTCATAGCCAAGGCTGAGTGCTTAGAAAGGCTCAGTATTTTAAATTGAACTCCTTACTCAATCGTTCCCATGATGAATGGGATTCAGATTGGGGGGATGGCTGGCCCAGGGTCATATTTCTGTCTGGTCTCAAGGTCTTTCCATACTACTGTTTTGTGATATCACTCTAGGAAAGAGAGAATCTCTCCAGATGTATTATTCTTTCCTTCTTTTAATCTTCTTTCTCAATTCTGCTTTTCCATATTCTTACTTCTGAGTGAGAAGTCTTGGTGTGGCACTCTAGAATAAGAATTGGATGGCTAACCTCTAGATCAGTGATTCAAAACCACCAGTTGCTCTTTGGAAACCCTATACAGGGTCAGCACTTAACAACCGCCATCTCAGAGTAAGATTCTGTTCCTAGCCCCAAGACTTTGAACTGACACCCTGGTTTAACTATCTCCCTAGCTTACTATGCCAATTCTGCTATGAATACTATACCTTAGACATCTCTCTCACCCACTTCAATCCTACACCCACACTCAGGTCAAGTGTGGGTGCAAAACTAATCCAACAATATCTGGTGGAGAGTTTGAATATAAACATATGTACTCTCCCATTCTCAACTTCAAACATTATGATGAAAGATTTGCAATAGAAAGGAAGGCAGAGAGAGAAGAGAAGGAAAAGACATGGATTTTTAAAAGGCAATCGCATTCTAATTTATGTAAGTCCTGTTAGGGTTAATGGCTTAATGGGTGGCATTGTAAGATAAGTGCTGAACTGCCAACCACAAAGTCAGTGGTTCAAACCTAGCAGCCAGCCATTCCTTGGAGACCCTATACATAACTGCTGTGAGTTGGAACCAACTCCACAGCACTTAACAACAACAATGGGGTTCAATTAGTTCAGGGAGCTGGGCTCAGTCAGAGGACACCTGAGGGTCAGACCCCAGCATCTGCAATGAGGTACAAGTCAGAAGAAAGTGGGAAACAAGCCAATCCTACAACATTATAGCAAAGTTGTTATTATGTTGGTGTTATATTTGAGCTCATTATTGCAGTCACTATGTCAATCCATCCTGTTGGGGTCTTCCTCTTTTCACTAACCCTTTACTTTACCAAGCATGATATCCTTTTTTAGGGAGTGGCCCCTCCTTATAATATGTCCAAAGTAGGTGAAACAAAGTCTTGCTAGCCTCACTTTGAAGGAGCATTCTGGTTGTACTTCTCTCAAGACAGGTTTGTTTGTTCTTCTGGCATGGTATATTCAACATTCTTTGTCAACACCTTGGTTCATGAACATCCATTCTTCTTTATTCCATTCTTATTGTCCAGCGTTCACATGCCTATGAGGCAATTGCATGGCATGGATCATGTGCACCTTAGTCATCAAAATGACATCTTTGCTCTCTAACACATTATAAAGGTCTTTTGCAGCACATTTATCCAATGCACTATATCATTTAGTTTCCTGACTGCTGCTTTCAAGAGCATTGATTGTGGATCCAAGCAAAATGAAATCCTTGATAGCTTCAATCTTTTCTGTTTCTCGTGATATTGTTTATTGGTCTAATTGTGAGGATTTCTGTTTTTATTCCACTGAGTTGCAATCCATACTGAAGGCTGGATTCTTTCTACTTTTTCATTATGTGTTTCAAGTCCTCTTCTCTTTCAGCATCCAAGATTGTATCATCTGCATATTGTTAATACGCCTTCTCCAATCCCAATGATGCATTCTTCTTCATATAGTCCATCCTATAATTGAACCATTTATTCACTGCATACAAAGCACCATGTAGAGAGTTTGCTGACATTTTCAAATCACCAACTTCTGTTAGGTAGGCATTACTGAACATACTTTATAGATAATGAAACGGAGGCAGGAGGGGATCAATATTACAATACTAATTAGTGCCATAATGAGGATTTGAATTGAAGTTTATTGATTCCAGAGGTCACGTCCTTAGCCAAGCTATTCCATGGCTACAATTGTCTCTTAGTGCTAACATATTTCAGTCAAAATTGTTATCTGAGTTTTAAAATAATTGCATTCAGTATACTTTGAGTAATTACAAAGATTTGTGTTCATTTTTCCAAATGTTGGTGAATTAATCTGCTCAGGATTTTACCATCTGTGTCAAAGGTTACAAATAGTTCATCACCACAGACTATGGCTAGATCTTCACATATATTCAATATTTATTCAACAAACATTTGAGTAAACTACTGTATCCTAGACTTACCTGGAGCTTAGCTCTGAAAACACAGTTGTAAAATAATCACAGTTTATTAATACCAGAGTGAAGCCTGGGTGTCATGCTGTAGGATAAGCACTGGATGGTTAACCACAAGGTCAGCAGTTCAAACCCACCAGCCACACTCAGAAACCCTGTACAGGGTCGCTATGAGTCAGAATCGACTCAACAGCATTGAACAATAACAATAACAACAACATTACTCCCAGGAGTTCATGACCTAGTGGGAAAGACAGATATGCAAGGAAATGGCTATTATTAAGGGTGGTGATTATCTCTGTGAGCTACACCCAACGTGTGCTGCTCAAAAGAGGGAGCAACTCCCCCTGTGGGAGTAGATCAGAAAGCTCTTCCTAGAAGAACAAAGGTTTAAAAGTTCACAAGGCAGAGAAAGTGAAAGGAGTAATTCTTGTAGAGAGCCTCAGCAGGATGAAAGGCGTGGATGTGAGAGAGAGGGTGGTGTGTTCAGGGAACCCTCTCTTTCATTATGTCGTATTTTAACATCTGCTATCTAGAACAACAATAAATATGACTGTGGCTACATAAGACAAGTATTTCCAACTGCAGTGTGTTCTTTGGCTCAGAACACTGTTCTCCATCTGTTTTACTTGTCTAGAGTATACAAAGAACGTGAAAGATATGGTGGGAACTTGTCCGGGTGAGGCCATTAACAACCAAAAGTAGGTCTTTGTCTATAAGCCTCTTGTCAAATAGATTTACAAAAAAAAAAAAGGGGGATTTTGAACAAAGGTTTAATGAGAGAAAGAAAAGAAGGAAGGAAAAAAATTTTTTTAAAGTGACATCTCAGTCAAGAAAACAGCATCAATTCAGGGGAAACAATTTTTTTATCTCCATGTGAGAGGGTTTCCTAAAGCTCATGGAAAACTCCATCATCTGTTAATTCCATTTTTACACACACTGTGAAGTTCCCTTGTATATTTGGAGTTTTCTTCTGATGTTACCTGCAGTTCTTGAACACAACTATAAAAGAAATAATATATACTGCACTTACTACTGCATATAATAATATAAAATAATCTACAAACCAACGAAAGTTAAGCAAAACTTAATAGTCTATTTCTTTTTACTTCTCACAAATCATACATAAGAAGGAAAGGACTCATATTCATTGTTGTTGTTGTTTAGTGCCATTGAGTCAGTTCCAACTCCTAGCGACTCTGTATAGGGTTTCCAAGGAGTGGTTGGTGAGCTTGAACCGCCGTCCTTATGGTTTAAGCTGACGGTGTAGTCTAGTGCATTTAACCCACAGAGCCACACCACAAATCTTCCATGTTGGTTAGGCATTGTTAAATAAAATTACTCTAACATTAATCAAAAATATCCAAAGAGAACCATGTATATGTATGTTTGTGTATGTAAACA
>NW_006408545.1:12444939-12446426 GCF_000296735.1 Chrysochloris asiatica | reverse complement strand
ACGGCGTCTGATCTCTTGACTGCTGCTTCCACGAGTGTTGATAGTTGATCCAAGAAGAATGAAGTCCTTGACAACTTCAATCTTGTAGGCAAATAAAAATATCATTAATATTGCAGGCATGTAAAATATTACCAAAGACAATTTTAAAATAGTTGCAGTAGTACATCAACAGGGAGCCTACAGAAATTCAAATCAGAGTCATAAGAGAACATGGAATAAGGGGTATCATTGCTGATGTCAGATTTTAGCTAAAAGCAGAGAATACCAGAAAGTTGTTTACTTGAACTTTATTGCAAAATTATTTGAATGTATAAATTGTAACAAAGTATAGATAACTTTGCAGAGAATGGGTATTCCAGAAGATTTAATTATGTCCATGAGGAACCTATGCAGAGATCAAGTTTTAGTCATTTGAACAGAACAAGGGAATACTAAATGGTTTAAAATCAGTAAAGGTATGTGCCAGGTTGGTATCTTTTCAGCATACTTATTCAATCTGTATACTAAGCATATATATTGAGAAGCTACATTATATGAAGAAGAACATGGAATCAGGATTGGAGAAATGCACATCTGTGATATGCAGATAATAGTATTTTACTTGAGTAAAAAGAAGAGAACTTAAAATGCTTATGAAGATCAATGACTACAGCCTTCAGTATGGATTATACCTCAATGTAAAGAAAACAAAAATTCTCACAATTGAACCAATAAATAACATCATGAAAAATGGAGAAATATCAAAGACTCCAATTGGCTTGACTCCATAATCAGTGCTCATGGAACAAGCAGTCAAGAAATCAAACAAAGTATTGCAGTAAGCAATTGACTGCACCAGACTTCTTTAAAGTGTTCAAGAGCAGATGTCAGTCTGAGGATTAAGGTGCACGGGCCCCAAGCCATGGTATTCTCAATTGCCTCATAAATATGTGAAAAAGTTGGGCAATGAATAAGGAAGATCATAGAAGAATCAATGCAATGAATTATTGTGTTGTCAAAGACTAATGAAAGTACCATAGATTGCCAGATGAACAAACAAATCTGTGTTGGAAGAAGTACAGCCAGAAGGTTCCTTAGAAGCAAGGATGGTGAGACTTTGTCTCTTTTGCTTTGGGCATGTTGTCAAGAGGGATCGGTCTCTGGAGAAGGATACCATGTTTGACAAAGTGGAGGGTCAGAGAAAAAGTGGAAACCCCAATGAGAAGGATTAATACAGTGACAGCAACAACAAGCTCAAATACAACAGTTGTGAGAATGGTACAGGACCAGACAGTGTTTTGTTTTGTTGTGTGTAGGGTCACTATAAAGGAGCTCTGGTAGCGTAGTGGTTATGAATTAGGCTGCTAACCTCAGGGTCAGCAGTTCGAAACTACCAGCTGTTCCATGCGAGAAAGATGAGGCTTTCTGCTCCCGTAAAGATTTACAGCCTCGGAAACCCTATACAGGGTCGCTATGAGTCGGAACCGACTCCACGGTACTTAACAACA
>NW_006408545.1:12429876-12437659 GCF_000296735.1 Chrysochloris asiatica | reverse complement strand
CTACAAAGGAGAACAGATAAGACTAAGCTCTGATTTCTTAACAGAAAACATGGAGGCAAGGCAATGGGACAGCATATATAAAATTCTGAAAGAAAAAAAGTTGCCAACCATGAACCACATGCCCAGCAAAAGTGCCCCTCAAATATGATGGCAAAATTAAGGCATTTCCAAATAAACAGAAATTAAAGGAATTTGCAATAACAAGACCAACTTTACATAAAAGACTAAAGGTTATATTTTGGACTAAGAAAAACACAGCAGACAACAATCTGAGATTAAAATACAAGGCAACAATACTCAGAACTCAATTCAGATATAAAAGTTGTTCTTTTTATTGATGCTATAGAATCGATTGCAATCCATAGCAATCCTACGTACAACAGAACAAAACACTGCCCAGTCTTACAACATCCTCATAATTACTGCTACGCATGAGTCAACTGTTGCTGCCACTGTGCCAATCCAGTTCGGGGTCTTCTTCATTTTCACTGTCCCTCCACTTTACCAAGCATGATGTCCTTCTCCAGGGACTGGTCCCTCCTGGTAATATTTCCAGAGTATGAGAGACTTACAAATCTGTGTTGGACGAAGCACAGCTAGAATGTTCTTTAGAAGCAAGGACGCTTCTAAAGGGCATATTATCAGGAGGGACCATTCCCTGGAGGAGGATATTGTGTTTGGCAAAGTCGAGGATCGGTAAAAAAGAGGAAGACCTCCGATGAGCTAGATTGGCACAGCGCCTGCAGCAGTGGTCTCAAGAATAGCAACAAATGTAGGGCTGGCACAGTACCGGGCAGTGTTTCATTCTTCTGTGCATAGGATAGCTATGAGTCGGTACCAACTCGGTGGCAACTAACAACAACTACATGAGAGACAAAGACTGGCCCTCTTGACTTCTAAGGAGAATTCTGGTTGTACTTCTTCCAACATAGATTTATGTGTTCTTCTGACAGTCTGGTTGTGGTTAGGTGCCGTGGAGTTGGTTCCTACTCAAAGTCACTCTGTGTAGGGTTCCTGAGGTTGTAAATCTTAATGGAAACAGAAAGCCTCATCTTTCTCCCACAGAATCATTGATATTTTCGAACTGCTGATTATGAGATTAGCATCCCAACTTGTAACCACTACGCTACCAGAGCTCCTTTCTGACAGTCTACAGTACTCTTAATATAGTTCTCCAACACCGTAGCTTAAATGCATCAATTCTTCTACAGTCTTCCTTATTTATTGTCCAACTTTCACATGCATATGAACCTACTGAAAATACCTTGAGTCAGAAGCACTTTAGACTTCACACTGACATCTTTGCTCTTAAACACTTTAAAGAGGTCTTGCACAACAGATTTGCCTAATGCAATACATGTCATTTGATTTCTTGACTGATGTTTCCATAAGTGGATTGAAACAAAATGAAGTCTTTGACAACTTCAATCTTTTCTCCACTCATCATAATGCTATTTATTGGTTCAGTGGTTAGGATTTTTGTTTTCTTTACATTGAGGTGCAACCAATATCGAAGGCTGTGGTCTTTGATTTTTATCAGTGAGTATTTAAGTACACGTCACTTTCAGCAATCGAGGTTGCATCATCTGCGTGTCACAGGTTGCTATTGAGTTTTCTCCAGTATTGATGACATGCTTTTCTTCATATAAAAGTATTTAAAGTAAAAGAAACCTACAAAACTGAAAAGGAAATATAGATATCAATTTTTAACTAACTATAAAGCAAAAAGAGGGAATAATTTAGGTACAGAACTTCCACATGGTGAGGAAGTCAAGTAGACTTTCAAGATGAAACAGACTGTTTGGTTTGGTGAAAAAAAAAAAAAAGATTACTCTTTTTAATATATAGAAACCTATATAAAGTAACCTCTAAGACAATTAGTCCAAGTTCATATCAAAATAAAAAGGAGGAAAATCAGAAAGATTTAACAAATTAACACAGCAGAAATTAAAATGAAAAGAAAATCCACAAACAAAATAAACTAGGCACAGAAAATTCTGTGGAACAAAGAAACCAGCAGTACCACAAAAGAATACACAGCAAAATGCCAGCTATCAATTCATACTTACCAATAGTTACACTAAACGTAAGTCGCTGAAAAGCACCAGTCAAGAGACAAATAGTAGCAGAATGGATGGAGACCGCCTAAATGGCCATCATCAGTAAAATGGTTAAACAAACCTTGGTACATACATACAATCAAATACTAAGTTGGAAAATGGCAAGGAATCTGCAAAACACCTCACAACACACGTGAACCTGGAAGACATGCTGCGTGAAATTAGTCAATCACAAAAGGACAAATAGTGTATGAGATCACTGTTGTAAAAAGTTAAGAAAAGGTCTTCTTGATAAAAGAAACATTTTATAATGGTTGGGGCAGGGGAAAAGGGAGGGAAATTATTCACAGGTTAGACGTGTGTCAGGGTGCGCCAGACTGCAAAGCCGTTTGAACTGCAAGGTCGGTGGTTCAAGCTCATCAGCTGCTCCTTGGAAACCCTATACAGGGTCGCTATGGGTTGGAATAGTATATATATATATATGTGTGTGTGTAAAATGGCATACTGGGTGCTGTGGGTTATAGAGGGTCGCTATACGTTGGAATCAGCTCAATGACACTTAATAACAATAGTATATAATATAAATAGATAAACAAACATATATATGTATATATAATTCAGAGAAAAATGGAACTTTTCCATAAACTTTTTGAAGCCCCTTGTGTGTGTGTGTGTGTGTGTGCTTAGCTAGACACCATAACAAAACTACTGATCCCATGTAATTCTTTCAGAGTATAGATTTTTTAAGGACAATTTTAAACAGTAGGTAATATTAAGTAAGACAATATGAACAGGAAAAAATATTACATCAGGGTTTTCTTGATTTTCATTTATATTCCAATTTTAATAATAAAACATGCACATTTTATTTTCAAAGATTGAAAAGCTAACTTTTCGCTCCTCCCAAACTACCCATTTTTCCCTAAGGACTCTGAGCATACCCTACTTTGTTTTTTGTTTTGTTTTTAGACTGCCTTGAAAATTGGCTGAGACCCCTGAAGGCCTCATATCATGGAGATTTGCCAGACCCGCTTAGTGAAGTTCATCTACCATGTCACCTCAGACAGCGTGCCAGGAAAGCTGAAAAGTCAGCATCCTTCAATCTGTCTCCTTTATGTCCTTTTGTGCCTATTCTTCCCCAGACCTCAGAGAGTCTGTGAACACCCCTGCCTGGGAGGTCACATTGTACTGTGAAGGGTCATGCATCCTTCTACTGCCCGAGCCAATCCAGTATTAGCTGTTCCAGACCCTGTGCTCTATCACCCCTTTGATTCTTTGCGACCATGACAACCCTCAAGAGACCAAGATTCAGGATCACTTGTACAGTCAGATTCCATGCCGCTTTGCTTTGCCTTGGCATCACAGACCAGGGTGTGAGCAGCACTTTTATCCTTGGTTTTCTCTGAGAGGCAGGGGATTTGATGCAGTTCCACACTCCACACCACAGATCCCTTGGGTGGCTGCAACCAGAGTCCAGTGGCAATCTTTAGAAAGCAGCTTCCCAGAAGCTGCAATCCCCATGAGTAACCTTCAAGGAGAAGGCCTTCTTTCTCCCACAAACCTTATATTTAAATTTCTTTTTACTTTCTCAACTCTTTAGTCTTCTCAGTTTTTGAGAAATTTTTATTCTTTTATGTTGTTTTGTTGTTTGAGGAGGAATGGGAAAGACTTCTTTTTATATTTATAAACATTACCCCTCAGATACCTAAAGACAATTTTGAGGTAGTTTAGTTGATTTAATAAAGCTCTTGAGGAAGTGACCAAAAGTGAACTCACTAGATAGACGACTGTCTCTAAATTTGTTCCTAACTTGTCATTTTTCCAAGTTCTTAAGAGACTTGGCAATAAATCATAGCAATATAGAACGAGAAAAGAATTTGCATCAAAACATAGTAAGACCAGCTTCCAGGAAGGGCAGTGTACTACCACCGTGTTTTCAAACATAATTGGCTTTCTGTCCCTGGGAAGACGTTTGCTTTTTTAGTTTCCAACAAGTCCCAAATCAGTAGTAATGAGCACTCTTATTTTCTTGCTTAGCCTTCTTGGCACACCCCTCACAAGGAAAATCTCCCAGGCTGGATAGATTACCTTCAACTTGTTTTTGGTACTATATCCACATCATAAGAGATTTGCTTCTGGGGTAGCACTGTAGTATAAAAAATAGATTGCCAACTGTAAGGTCAATAGTTCAAACTTACCAGCTACCCCTCAAAAGCCCTGTCTACACAGGACCACTATGAGTCTGACTTGAAAGCACTTAACAACAACAATCCTCTTAAATTTGTATATTTTCAAGTCTGTTGAGTCATAGGACTGTATGGTGGTTATGTGCCAGGTTCCGACTCAAAGGAACCTTGTGTAAGGTTTCCAACACTATAACTCTTCACTGGAGCAGAAAGCCTCGTCTTTCTCCCATGGAACTGCTGGTAGTTTCAAACTCCTGACCTTGAGGTTAGCAGCCCGACTCGTAACCACTAGTCTACCAGAGTAGAATTGCCTGTTTACAGAAATAGATGGCCACATCTTCCTCTTATGGAGCCACTAATAGGTTCAAACTGATGACCTTTCAGTTGCCAGATAAATGCTTAACCACTATATCACCTCTTATACAACAACAATCCTCTTAAATGTATCTCCCCACTTCTATCTGTGCTACTTGAAGATGCCCTAACCTCATTCTAGAATATTACCTGACAACTCCTACTGTCATTCACAGATTCATATTCTAATATACCAGTTTGTGTACTTTGATTACTCAAAGGCTGGTAAGAAGTGTCTGGAACCCATTGTAAACTATCAAGTGATAAAACCCCTGCCCTGAGGAGCTTACAATCTAGGTCAAGTTTAACATGAGACTAACAAGCAAAGCAGAGCTGCAGAAAATTGTTGAGATTAGCATTAGAAAGATGTGACCGTCTTCCAAATTGCTTGGCAAAGAGGAGTGAGCACCTACAATGCTGCATCAGTTTGTTGAAAGATTTCAATTTGTATTCCATCAATTCTCTGAGCCTGTTTTTTGCCAGTGCCTTCAGAGCATCTTGGACTTCCTCCCTTAGTACGACCAGTTCTTGATCATATGTTACCTCTTGAAAGGGTTTTGTTGTTGTTGTTACTTGCCATCGAGTTAGTTTCAACTTATAACAACCCTGTATAGGGTTTCTGAGGAGTTGCTGGTGAGTTTGAACCGCCGACCTAGCAGCTCAAACAAACCTTCAGTCCAGTGCTTATCTTATAGCACAACACCAGGAATCCTTTGTAAGGGTCGTTGTTGTTGTTGTTGTTGTTGCTAAGTGCCATTGAGATGGGCTGGTGGGTTTGAACTGCCACCTTGAGGTTCAAACCAAACTTGTGGTCCAGTGCATAATCCTGCAACACCACACTATGACTTCATGGAAGCATTAGAGAGATGGGAATGTCACCTTCTGAATTATATGTTGTTGTTGTTGTTGTTACATGCCTTTGAGTCAATTCTGACCCATAGTGACCCTGTATAGGGTTTCCAAGGAGCAGCTGGTGAGCTTGAACCACTGACCTTGCAGTTCAAGCAACTTTGCAGTCTGATGCAGAAATATATAGACTTAGATTAAGATGCGTTAAGAAACTATAGTTTCACGTTGTGATTTTTTTTATTTAATAAAGATTTCTATAATTTTGTAGCAATAGTTTTTATTTACTCTCATATCCACTGCCATCACTTGACTTAGAATCATTGTGACCATCTGAAGGATTTCCAAGATTGTAAATCTTATGGGCACAGACAACGTCATCTTTATCCCTCAGAGCAACTGGTAGATTTGAACCTCTGCCCTTGAAATTAGCAGCCCAATATCTAACCTATAGCAGCAGTGGAACTCCTATACCCTCATATAATGTGATAAAAAGAAAGCAATGAAATTGTCACCATAAGATTGAATATTGCTACAGTCTATCAGTTGTATAAAATTCTTTGGCAATTAGAAGATATTTTCTAATTTTGATTATGCCTTTTAAATGATGATACATTAGATAGAACAAACAATTCAGCTATTTTTCCTTTTTGTTTAATAGATGAGAACTTCAGACTTTGGCACTTGGTTTCTTTTTTTTTTAATTGTAATTATCCCACACTGAAGTTGGCAGGAAAACCAAGTAGATGGTTTATAAACACAGATAAAGTGCCTTAGAGTAAATAACACACTCTGAAAACACCCAGTAATTTAATTGCTAAAACCCAGTGTAAGCAGCTGAAAGCTGATGTCTGCTCTATAATGGCGCCCTCCCCACAAACATTCTGTGTGTTGAAGGTGGGGCGGGAAGGGTGTGGGTCAGGTGGTACCCTGGGCCTCCTTGCAAAAGGGAGATTGTTAGCTCTGCACTTCTCCCCTGCATAGAAGGTTGAACCAAGTTGGAATTGGACTTGTCACAGGGAGGATTTCTCAGCTTGCCTTTTAGTGGTGCTGCTATATGTATTCCACAGCCTACTCTGTACCAAGGGAGAAAATCATATTTTTCTAGTCTCTTCTCTGTGGCGTGAGGAATGTGTGTTTTGAAATAAGGTCCCTATGACATTTTTCAGTGCCTCCTGAACAAAGGCGCTCACTACTTCCTTGCAGAAAAACATCAGAATTAATTGTTAGACCTCAAGGAGATTTGAAAGATTAATATCTAAAATCACCCAGTAAGGAGACCCCCCACACTCATTCTGCACTGGGATCTGAGTCAAGTGTGAGCAGACCCAAGTCTCTCCCCACAACACGGTCACTCTGGGCTCTCAACACTTCCTTCACTTCATTGCCTGAGGCAGCCCCATCTGAGACCCTTTGGTGTGAATTCTGCAACAGGGGAGCTATGGGAATTGTTTAAAAACAGGTGCACTTACCATTTCTTTTTACACGCCTATGGAGTCCTGGTTATGTGTTGTAGTGTAAACTCTGGGCTGGTTAGCAAAAGGTTTTCAGTTTAAATCCATCAGGCATTCCTCGGGAACCGTATACAGGGTCGCTATAAGTAGGAATCAACTCAATGGTACTTGACAACAACTATTAGAAACCCTAGATTCCCTAAGTTACACAAACTGTTAATGTACTTGCCTGTTAACTGAAAGTTTGGAGGTTCAAATCCACCTAGAGGCACTTTGGAAGAAAAGTGTGGCAATCTTCTAAAAAATCTACCAGGGAAAATCCTGTGGTGCACAGTTCTACTCTGACACACACAGGGTTGGCATGAGTTTGAGTCAACTCTATGGCAATTGGCACTAGTGGTCAAGACCCCAAACCTTCATGACCCCAGACTAATCTTCTACCATAAACAAACAAACAAAAAAAAAACCTGCTGACACCCACTGAATTCTAGCTCACAGAGTCCCTGTAGGACAGAGTAGGAATGCCCCATAGGGTTCCCTAACCTGAAATCTTTCCAGAAGCAAATTGCCAGGTTTTTTCTCCTTAGGAGCAGCTGGTGAGTTCAAATTGCTGGCCTTTCAGTTAGCAACTAAACACTAAATTATTGTGTTATGGGGGTTCCTCAATCTTCTACCTGCATAATGTAAACCATCTTCTTTACACTACTTCCTACTCAGTGTGGGAGGTCATGGAGAAATACGCTTGTTTCAGGATCTTAAGAATGAGTGGTTATGAATAGGGCTGCGAACCTTAATGTCAGAGGTTCGAAACTACCAGCTGCTCCGCGGGAGAAAGATGAGGCTTTCTACTCCCGTAAAGATTTACACCCTCGGAAACCCTGTA
>NW_006408545.1:12426013-12429776 GCF_000296735.1 Chrysochloris asiatica | reverse complement strand
GCTATGAGTCGGAACCGACTCCACGGTACTTAACAACAACAACAACAACAGAGTCCTGCTGTGGTGCTGCGGGTTAATGCACTGAACTGCATGTCAGTTTGAACCACAAGGTCGGTGGTTCAAACTCACCAGCCACTCCTCAGAAACCCTATACAGGGTTGCTACGAGTCAGAACTGACTCAAAGGCTTTTAACAACAACAGCATGTGTGTGTGTGTGTGTGTGTGTAGTCCTAGTGTGGTGCTGCTAAAGGATAAACATTGCACTGTAAGCCACAAGGTCAATGTTCCAATCTACCCACCACGTATTTATGTTGTTAAGTGCCATCAATCCAGTTCTGACCCATGGTGACCCTGTATAGGATTTAGATCCAGCCATTACATAATTAAAAATGAAACAATTATCATGTGATTCTTTTTCTGTTTATTTTCTAAGTAGAAGTGGTGTATAATAGCAGGGCACCTACACTTGATCTGAGTGTGGGTGTGGGATTGAAGCCCAGGAGGCTTTAATGTAAAATATTCAGAGTAAACATTGACATAGTGAGCTAGGGAGATAGTTAAATCAGTGTTGATTCAAAGGTCTTGGTGCTAGCAACAGAATTTTACTCTGAGGTGGTTGTTAACTGCTGTTGAGACAAGCAACAATAGCTTCATAACTTGATATTTTAATAAAGTTTGTATGATTGTGTAGTCATACTTTTGAATTACACATGTGTGTCTGTATACACACATATGTAATTACATAAATATTCTTCTTTATATAATTAGCATTTCATTTTAAATTCTTTTTACAAATTTGTTGTGAACCTGATAATATATTTCTTCCCTGGGACACCACAAAGTATAAAGGGTATGTAGTGTGTAAGAGTTGATGAAAAAGCTTGTAGGGTCTACATTTGGTGATGGATCATACTAATGTAGATATATTTGGAGTTTTTCAGTTGTATGGAACTAGCAAACTTCCCACATTACATTTACAGTTAATATCAAGACTTTATTCAGTGGTCAAGATGCTTTAAATCTGTTTTCCGTAAAACCTAGTTAAGCAGGTCTGGCTCACTTTCATGACTGGGCTTACCCCTTGTAAATAACTCTTTCATTTTTCATTACATTAGTAGACAAAACCAGTCTCAATTTGGATGTCACCATATGTTAACCATCACTTTGAACTTTTCAAGATAACAAACCATTAATATTCTTGTCACCAATTCCAATAAACACATGCCAGTCAGTATCTTCTTTGAGAAGTCAATGTTGTTGATTACTCACTCAATTCCCTTAGTTCCTGTGCTCACATTCAGTGTTTTGTACCCCTTAACCCTTTGGATGCTATTCTTTCTCTAACCCTTTCGTATTGGGTTGCTTCCCAAATCTGCCCTTCATTCAACTTTTTCTATTTTCACAGGACCCATAGTAGAAGGTATGATACCATTGTTTGATCGATTGTTGCTGGTTTTAATGCTGTTGACATACAGACACACTGAATAGGGTCTCTAAGGAGTGACGGGTTGGTTCATGCCAGATTAAGACAAGGACATGGAATGAGGGACATCATTACTGATGTCAGTCAAGTCAGATTCTTGACTGAAAGCAGAGAATATTTGAAAGATGTTTACCTGTGCTTTACTGAGTATGCAAAGGCTTTTGATTGTGTGGATCATGACATGCTATGGAAAACATTGTGAATAATGAGTATTTCAGAACACTTAATAGTGCTCATGAAGAATCTGTACATAAACCAAGAGACCCTCAGTCATTCAAACAGAACAAGGGGACACTGAATAGTCTAAAATTAAGAAAGGTGCATGCCAGTGATGTATTCTTTCACCATACTTATTCAATGTGTATGCTGACCATATAATCCAAGAATCTATATTAAATGAAGAACAAGGCATCATGATTAAAGGAAGATTTACTAATAACCTGTGATATGCAGATGATACCATCTAGCTTGCTGAAAGGGAAGAAGATTTAAAATACTTAGTGATGAAGATCAAAGACCACAGCCTTCAGTATGGGTTTAAACTCAATGTAAAGTAAACAAAATCCTTACCATTGGACTAATAAGTAACGTTATGATAAATGGAAAAAATTTCAAAGTTCTCAAAGATTTCATTTTACTTGGGTTCACTATCAATAATCATAGAAGTAGCAGTCAAGAAACCAAATGACATATTACACTAGAAAAATCTACAAGAACTTGTAAAAGTGTTCAAAGAACAAACAATATGGCAGATTGGGTGGAAGTGCACTGAGGTGTTTGTCAGCAACAACACAGAACACCGGACCAAGCAGGCTCAGGGGATGGTCCCAATACTCTGAACCACATATAAAGGAATATTTCGAAGGTTGGAAGGCTTACAGTTTGGGGAATTTGTAGCAGAAACAAGAAATCCATTGTTTTCCAATTCAAGACACTCAGCAGCTCCCATAGCACCATCTTGGGAGAGACCAAGCAGGGGAAGGATCAGAGCAGCCACAGACAACTGACAGAACCACGGAGATAAAGGTGTGGATGTTCTTTTTTGTTTGTTTGTATCTGTTCATTGATCTCTCGCTCTCTGTGCACCTCTATTCTGGTAACTAGAGGGGTGCCTGAGCGAATGGACACCCCACCCCTAATCATGGAGGGTTCTACTTACCCATGTGCACAGATCTCCTCAAAATTTAAATTGACAGTTTCCACTTAAAACCAAACGGCAGTACAAAATGGCCACAGCCAGCCCTAAGCTGTTTATCAATAGGAAAAAGGCCTGAATGGAGATTGTGGAGTGGCACAGGCAGACTAAAAAGGAAATAGGCCAACAATTAAATCCTGAGTTACATCACAATGACCAACAGTGGCATCTTGAAATTTCTCAAGAAGAGTGAAAAGGGAAGCCTATCTCCTGATCACATCTACCTGGAGGCAATCAGAAAGCACAAAAAATACCAAAACACACACCCATCTAAGTAGTAAGGCCACAGACAACTCCTGAATATGCCCAAAACACAGAAACAGATGACCATATCAGCTCATGTCCAGAAATGAGATAAAGTGACTGAGGCAAATAAGCTGAAAGTAGACTTACACTTCATACTGGAAGATAGGCAGGCTTTGGAAATGCCTGAGAAGGAATTCAGAAAAATTATTATAAAATGTATCAAAACACTATACAATGGAGTTGAGAAAACTAAGAAAGAAGTCAGGAAAGTGATACAGGAACAATCAAATAAGATAAATACAGCATTGGAAACAATCAAAACCTACAGAAAGAGGTCCAAATGATTAATAACAGACTATCAGAAGTGGACAGTACACTGAAAGGGCAAAGGAGTAGAATTGAAAGGATAGAAGCCAGAACTAGTGAGCTACAGGATAAATCTCTCAACACTACTAAGATAGAAGACCAAGCACAAAAAAGGATAAAAAAATCTGAAGAAGGTCTAAGATTCATGTTGGATAATGTGAAGAGGAATAACTTAAGAATTATTGGCATTCCAGAACAGGAATAATCATACAAGTCCACAAGGAGATAGTTGAAGAGCTTCTGGAAGAAAATTTCCCTAACATCCTGAAAAGTGAAAAGATAAGCATTCAGGAAGCTCAACAAACCCCAGGAAGGACAGACCCTGAAAGAAAATCACCAAGACATATAATAATCAATAATAAATACTAACAGAGAGGGAAGGAGTCTTCATATCAAGTACCAATGCTATTCCCTCTGTTCACAGGGTAGATAGCGACAGGCAACTTAAACATTGGCTACCTAAAATGAGGGG
>NW_006408545.1:12424928-12425613 GCF_000296735.1 Chrysochloris asiatica | reverse complement strand
CTAAAGTGAATAAAGAGAAATACTGTTAACTGATGGTACATGGAGGGGATTATAATCATTGTGATGAAGCAAGGTGTATGATTTGTTGGCTGTAAAACTGATATCTGCCTTGTAAACTTTCACTCAATACACAATAAAAACCTTAAAAAAAAAAAAAAAAAGTGTTCAAGAGCAAAGATGTCAGTTTGAGGACTGATGTGTACCTGTCCCAAGCCATGGTACTTTCATTAGCTTCATATGCATGTGAAAGTTGGATAGTGAATAAAGAAAACTGTAGAAGAACTGATGAATTTGAGTTATGGTGTTGGAGAAAAAATATTAAAAGTACCATGGATTGCTAGAAGAACTAACTAATCTACATTGAAAGAAGTATAGCTAAAATGCTCCTTAGAAGATAGACTGGTGAGATTTCTCATAATTCGAACATATTTTTAGGAGAGACCAGTCCCTGGAGAAGGACATACTAGATAAAGTGGAGGGTCAGCAAAAAAGAGGAAGACTCCAATGAGATGGAATGGCACGGTGTCAGCAGCAATGGGCTCAAGCTGAACAATGATTGTGAGGAAGGCATGGGACCAGGCAGTGATTTGTTCTGTTGGTCATAAGGTTTCTAAGAGTTGGAACCGACTCAACAACATCTATCAACAACAACAACTCTCCTGCTCTTTTCATCTTCCCTTTTCCT
>NW_006408545.1:12415187-12416441 GCF_000296735.1 Chrysochloris asiatica | reverse complement strand
GAGGCAGAGATGAGGATACGGAGAGAGGGAGTGACTCTAATTCATGGGAAGAGAGGGACTGAGAGCTGGCAGCCAGGAGAGGTAGGATTGCAGAGTGTGCCCATTGGTTGTTTAAATTATTATATATTTCTGAGTGTTTTTGTGTACAACCCTCCCCCTGCCAAAAAAAAAAAAAAAAGAAAACACAGAGGGAATGGACGTAAATACTACTGAATAATTTTACACATGGAGATTGTAGTCATTGCAATGAAACAATGGTGTAAAGCCTATGTTCTCCCATGGAAACTATCACTCAGTTCATAATAAAAGCTTAATTAAAAAAAAAGAATGGATGGCCCAAGAGGAGAAGCTGTCCCCGGGAGTACCTAAAGCTATTCAACATCTATTTGTAACATCACACAGCCAGTCACTAAGCAAGCAGAGGTGGTAAGGGATTTCTAAGAAGGCATTTGCCTAACACAATTCCAAGAAGGATAGCACCTTTCTGTTTACTGGCCTGTCAGTTGTTATATTTAATGGATTCCTTTTCTCTAACTTATTACGAAGGCATTTCCTAGCAGTGGCATATTTGAGCTGGGAAGCAACAGAAGTTTCCAGATGACTATTCCTTCTAAGTCAAACCCATTGCTTTCCAGTGAATCCTGACTCACAGAGACCATATAGGACAGAATAGAACTGCCCCATAAGGTTTCCAAGGCTGTGAATCTTTACAGAAGCTGACTCATATCATTTTCCCATGAGTGGACTGGTAAGTTCAAACCTCTGAACTTTAGTTTGTGACTGAGCACTTTAAACACTGCCCCACCAGAGTGAAAGTGGACAGAATAATGTGCTGGACTGCAAGTTTGGTGGTTCAAAATCATCAGCTGCTCCTCAGAAACCCTAGACAGGTTTGCTATGAGTCGAAACAGATGCAATGGCACTGAACAACAGCAACATAAATTTCAAAGTTAGAATTCAGTTAGAATAAAAATTACATGTTTATTTTCATTAACCCCTAACCTAAACATTACATGTTTACTTTCACTAACATCCACATTTAAAACTGTTAGAAATTTAGAGAACAAGATGGTGGATTGGGTGGAAGTGCAGTGAGGATCTGGGGGAACACTGAGACAGGTTTTCGTGGCCTAGTGGGACAGAGGTAAATAGTGATGCATGCTCAAACTTGGAACAACAGGGTTCTGTGATACAGGGATCTAGGCATAGCTTGAAGAGGGGAAATAATACTAAAATGCTTGACTGTCTTATGAA
>NW_006408545.1:12387010-12414790 GCF_000296735.1 Chrysochloris asiatica | reverse complement strand
TTCACCAGGGAGCCATCAATGCAAGCAACCAAGTTCCTTCAGGACAAACTCCCCTCTAAGACTGAAACTCAAAGGGAACACACAAAGAGGCATGTAAGCTTGCTAGCAACCACATTGGTCTACTGGTGAGTGGAAGAGGGGGAAAGGCAGCAATGAAGAAATGGGCTAAGTTCAAACATAGTCCATTGAGTCCCATTGACCTGGAGATGAGAGAGAGAAGAGGAAGGGCTGGTTGGTCCAAAGTGTGAAGAGACCTGGGGACAGTTGAGTCCACAGACAAGGACATAGCCACAGAGGGCTAGAGCTGAGAGTGAAGCACCTAGCTGATATGAAGTGAGGGGAGATGCATAAGAACACCCAAACTTGCAGACAGTACACATATGACATAGCCTCAATGGCTTGATAATCAGAAATCAACTAGAGGAAGATTACAAAAAAAAAGGCTTTTTTTGATAAAGGAAACAAGGGTAAATTGCTACAATTTGATGAACCTGACCTATACTCATAGAGGTAATAGCTCTAAATACCAACAGAGAGTCTTCCCATCAAGTATCAGTGCTATCCCCTCTGTACACAGGGTACACGTTGTTGTTGTTGTTATGTGCCATGGAGTTGATTCCGACTCATAGCGATCCTGTACAGGGTTTTCAAGGCTGTAAATCTTTAGGGGAGCAGAAAGCCTCATCTTTCTCCCATGGAACAGCTGGTAGTTTTGAACTGTTGGCCCTGAGGTTAGCAGCCCAATTCGTAACCACTATGCTACCAGAGCTCCTTACACAGGGCAACTTAGACATTGGCTACCTAAAATGAGGTAGGCACAAAGTGACTGGCTTACAAGGTTTCAAGAGGGAGTTTAGTTTAAGAGTATGGAGATAAAGAAAGAGTCCCCACTGAATATATTTCATCTTGTCTAAATGGGTGTGGTGAAAGAGATGTAGTGAATAATTGTTATCATGACTAATTGCGACTGTCACAATTGTAAATCTAGAAATTTTGTAACAAAAACGGGAGTGGTTAATCTTACAGTCCAGAAACAGAGGATCCTAGGACCATCAAGGGAGAAGGGCACAAGCAGAATGCGGGACTCTATCCAGAGAAGCAGTGATGCCAGAGATGGAGGCAAAGATGAGGGCATGGAGAGGGGGAGGGGCTGAGGACTTTGGATTCATGAGAAAAGAGGGACTAAAAGTTAGTGGGCAGGAGGCAGACTTGTCAAATGTGCCCCTTGGAGGTGTAAATTATTATATATGCCTGAGTGCGTTGTTTTTTTGTTTTGTTTTGTTTTCAAATAAGCTAAAGTGGATAGAGAGAAATACTGTTTGGTATATGATACTTGGAGGGGATTATAATAATTGTAATGAAACAAGGTATATGAATTGTTTAATGTAAAACTGATGATCTGCCCTGTAAACTTTCACTCAATCCACAATAAAAACCTTAGAAAACCAAAAAACAACAACAAAAAAGGACACGCAGACCAACCCTGAGCGGCTAGAGGAGCAGAAGCTACTTCTTGAAAAAAACACCAGCAGAAAAAAAAAAAATTTAAGTAGACTGTTTGGCTATTACAAGTACAAGCAAGCTGTTCACCTGGAAGCCATCAAGGCCCTTCAGGATAAACCCCTTTCCAAGACTGAAACTCACAGGGAATATGCGAGCAGGCTTGCAAGTTCACTGGTAACCACATTGGTCTACTTGTGAGTGGAAGTAGGGGAAAGGCAGTAATGAAGACATAGGCTGAGTTAGATCATCTTCCATAGACTCCTGTCAACCGTGAGATGGAAGAAAGAAGAGGAAGGGCTGGTAGGTCCAAAGTTTGGGAAGAATTCTGAGCCCATGGACACTAACCTAGTCACTGGGGGCTAAAGTTGAGAGTGAAGCATCCTGCTGATTTGAAATGGGGGGGGGGGGGCACACAAGAATACTCAAGCCTGAAGATAGCACCCTTGTGACATAGCTTGGATGGCTGGATGATCAGAACCGGACTAGAGGAAGATAAAGAAATTTGATACAAGAAGCAAGTATAAGTTACTACAATTTAATTATCTTGACCTTTGATTATGGATGTAGTAGTTCAAAATACCACCCAAGAGGGAAGGAGTCTTCACATCAATGAACAAGTCAATCACCTCAATACACAGGGTTGATAGGGAAAGTCACTTTAGACATTGGCTACGTAAAACGTATGGGTGGGTGGGTGGGTGGGGGCTATATAGGCACTAAGTGACTGTCTTACAAGTTTTCAATAGGGAGTTTAGTTTCAGAGTGAGTGGGGGAAGGTAGAATCCGCAATGAATCGTTTTCTTCTTGTATAGATGAGTATGGGGAAAGGTGATGGGGATAGGATTCTTTTGATTCAATAGTGAATAATTGCTATCGTGACTAATTGAAATTGTCACACTGTAAAGGTAAAAGTTGCATAACAAAAGGTAGGGAGTAGTTAATCTTACATTCCAGGAACAGAGGACCCTAGGAACAGCAAGAGGGAAGACCATGAGGGGAACATGGGATCCTAACCAGAAAAGGAGGAAGAGGTGAGGCATGGAGAAACAGAGCATCTGAGGACTCTAAACTCATGGAAAGAGAAAGGCTGAGTGCTGGCAGGTAGGAGGCTGGCTTGCAAAATGTGCCCTTTGGTTGTTTAAATGATTATATATTCCTGTGTATTTTTGTGTACATAAAAAAAAAAAAAAAAGAGGGAATAGAGGCAAATACTGTCAGCTGATGGTGAATGGAGGGGATTGTAATCCTTGCAATGAAACAAAATACAATTGGCTGAGTGCAAAACCAATGTTCTGCCATGCAAACAATCACTCAATTCACAATAAAAGTTTTAAAAAAAATTTTTTTTTGATAGAAATTTAGCACTTGTGTCAATTTTGAACACAGGCAACCAGAACTTCATCATTAATAGAAAGCATGGATCTAGCCATTGTTGTAATCATATCAAAATTTCATTTATGCTCATCATTACCCTGAAATCTTGATAGTTATTATTCTCTCTCTAGATATTATTAATGCATTCATTAAAATGCACATGTATTACTATATTATAGCTGATTTTAATTTTGATAGCTGCATTTCAATATAACTAGTTTCCTTGGCAATCCTATATTTCTTATGCATTTATAAGCATTGTCCTGAGGTAGGATCCATAGGCTTCGCCAGACTCCATGTGGGATGTGTATCCCACGGAAGGTTAGAAGCTCGGTGTGGCAGCAATGACAGTCAATGGGGAAAAGCAAGGCTGTCCAGAATTCTGGCTGTTCCAGCACCAGTTACTTACTATTAGCTAGAGAACAAAACCAAAATTTCCAAAAAGACTCTTATAATTCAAGGCAACCCTGTGTCCGGAGTAAAACTGCTCTCCAGAGGGTTTTCAAAGCTGTGACCTTTCAGAAGTCGATCAGCAGGCCTTTCTTCCAAAGTGTCAGTGAGTGGGTCTGAACTGCCAATCTTTATGATGACTTATTGAGTGCCTAGGACTCTGGTGTGGTGGTGTAGGATAAGCACTGGACTGGTAAGTTCAAACCCACCAGAAGTTCTTGGAATCCTTATACAGGGTTACTTTGAGTAGAAACTGACTTAATGACACATAACTACAACAACATTTGAGTGTTTACCATTTGCAACACCCATGGACACCAGATGGTTGTTACATGCAGTCAAGTGATTTATGACTCATAGCAACCCTGAATAGGGTTCCCAAGGAGCATCTGGTGGGGTTTACCACTGACCTTGCAATGAATGAGCAGTCTAGTGCTTATCCTACAGTGCCACACCAGGACACAGGGGTTCCAGGTAAAGGATACGGAAAAAAAAAAAAAAAAGAAAGAAAAAAAGGTCACACAAACCAAAAAAGAAAAAAAAAAACATTGCCATCAAGACAATTCTGACTCATGACGACCCTAGGTAGGTTTCTGAAACTATAAACCTTTATCGGAGCAGATAGTCTCATGGGTTTCATAGCTGATGGGCTTCAAACACCAACTTGTGGTTAACAGTCCAGTGCCCATCCTACAGTGCACCATGAGTGCTTAGGTAGAGGAGAGAGATCTGCAATAAACTACAGAATCTTCAGAAGCTAATACAAAATATAGATACTTGTTGTTGTTGTTGTTAAGTGCCATCGAGTCGTTTCCGACCCATAGCGATCCAGGGTTTCCGAGGGTGTAAATCTTTACGGGAGTAGAAAGCCTCATCTTTCTCCCGCGGAGCGGCTGGTAGTTTCGAACCGCTGACCTTAAGGTTCGCAGTCCGATCGTAACCACTACGCTATAAATACCTGTACGCTACTACAATTTGAGTTTAATTGGTCTTTATTGAAGAAAAGAATCCATTTTAATAGACCTTTTTTTCCTTGAGTTTTTATTATGATTTGGGTGAAAGTTTACAAAGCAAATCAGTTTTTCATTCAAGAATTCATACACATTTTGTTTCATGCTATTTGATTGTAATCCCCACAACATAACCACCCTCATTCCACTTCCTGCCTCTGCTTCCTATTTCCATTTGTCCTTCCTGTCTTCTGACCTTTGTCATTGTGCAAATTGCTGCCCTTTTGAATTCCAATGGTTGATTGTTCTAAGAAGTCCCTATCTACTTGATGTTAATATTTACTTTATAGCTTATCTATTGTTTGGAAGTTGAGAATGGCTTTAGATTAGCAACAACAAAAAAATAAGATAGTGCAGAGAGTTCTGATGTACCTTATACCCAATTTAACCTATATTAACTTCTTACATTATTATGGTTCATTTATCACAATTAATGAACCAATACTGATTACATTATGTGGTGCTGTAGGTTAATGCGCTGGAATGCAAGGTGGGTTTGAACCACAAGGTCCGTGGTTCAAACTCACTAGCCACTCCTTGGAAACCCTATACAGAGTCACTATGAGTCAGAACCAACTCAATGCCACTTAACAACAACAACAGCAAAACCGTGTTTATTCAGATTTTCTTCGTTTTTTACTTAATGGCCTTGTTTCTGTTCTAGGATCCCAACCAGGAAATACACTATATTTAGTTATCACATCTATTCAGTCTCATTTTAGCTGTGACTATGTTTCAGACTTCTCTGGCTTGTTATGACCTTGACATTTTTTTTGAGTACTGGTCAGGTATTTTGTAGAATTCCTCATTATTGAAATTTTTCTGATGTTTTTCTCATGATTTGACTGGGTATATGGGTTGCTGAGAAGGAGCTCTGGTAGCATAGTGGTTACGAATCGGGCTGCGAACCTTAAGGTCAGCAGTTCGAAACTACCAGCTGTTCCACTGGAGAAAGATGAGGCTTTTTGCTCCTGTAAGGATTTACAGCCTCGGAAACCCTATACAGGGTAGCTATGAGTCGGAACCGACTCCACAGCACATAATAACAACAACAACATGGGTTTCTGAGAGAAGACCACAGAGATAAGGTATTTGTTGCATCACATCTATTAAGGTTATATACTATCAACATGATTCATGACTCTTGATGTTGAACTTGGTCTCCTGGCTGTGGTACTGTGTGTCAGATTTCCCCAGGGTAAGGTTACCCCAGCCTCTTTCTTTTCCATACTGTACTCATGGAAAGGAAGTCATTCTATTCAGCCCACACCTAAGAAATTGGAAGTAGAATCTGTATTTCATTCATTCATTTATTTTATAAAACAAAGAGTTGAGGTCACACTTTGAGAATCACTGCTGTTCATTTTCAGATACACTAACCAATGTTAACATTTAATACTTGTACATTATATGAATTGATTATTTCTTCACTCATTCCTGGTTTCTAAATTCATAGCTAAATATCATCACAACAACAGTAAAAATAAATTTACTTATTTCCAAGGTAGTATGGGACATAATTTTAAAGTAATTTACAAGTTAATTTCATTATGAAACAATATTTATGCTTCAGTATTTTTAAAATATAAAAGGTAAAAGGAAATTGAAAAAGGTATGTGGGGGTCATCATTGTTGTTAAGTACCCTCCAGTCAATGAACCTGCATAGGGTTTCTAAGGCTATACATTTTTATAGCAAAGAGGTGGTAGACTCAAATCACCAACCCTGTAGTTAGCAATCCAGTGCTTATCCTACAGAACCACCACTCTCCTATGCAGGTCATGGGACCTAAAAATAATATCCTTCTTGAGCATCATGTATGGTACTGATGTGAATGATGAAAGAAGTTGAAATTCTTATAGGCTTGCTAAGGTCCTTGAAGGTTTGCTTTTACAAATACCTCTTCCTGTCTTGAACTATGTGATTCATCTTGTGTCCACACTGACAGCCTCCTGCCATTATGCCAAGAAGTTGATACAATTTGTAAAGTAGTAATTTACATCTCTTATAGAGAGGTGCACAGCACTTATGTGTACAAGGCTTAAGTTAGTAGCCTTGCAAACTCCGTTTCAAGTGTTCCCAGTAAATAGACCAGGGGAAGGACCAGTGTATTTGCTCTTGGGCATGGTGCAAGCATGTTTTCTCAAAGCTACTAGAGAGCACTAAAGGCCTCCTAGCTCAGCAGCTACTACAGTATGTTATAGTTGTTGTTAGCTGCCATGGAGTCAAGCCCTAACTCACGGTAGCTCCAAGAGTAACGGGAAAAAATGCTGCCTGATCCTCATGATCAACTGAGGACGAGACTATTGTGATCCAAAGAGTTTTCATTGGCTGGTTTTGGAAGTAGATCATCAGGCCTTTCTTTCTACCTAGTCTTAGTTTGGTAGCATAGTGGTTACAAATCGTGCTGCGAACCGCAAGGTCAGCAGTTCAAAACTACCAGCTGTTCTGAGGGAGAAAGATGGGGCTTTCTGCTCCCGTAAAGATTTACAGCCTCAGAAACCCTGTACAGGGTCGCTATGAGTTGGAACCAACTCCACGGCACCTAACAACAACAGTCTTAGTTTAGAAGCACTGCTGAGACCTGTTTTTTATTAACAGTCAGCATCACTGTTGTTAATTGACATCCAGTAAGTTCTGACTCATAGTGACTCTGTATAGAGCTTCCAAGACTTTAAATCTTTTCAGGAGCAGAAAGTCTTTCTCCTGAGTAGCAACTGGTGGGCTTGAACCACTGACATCATGGTTAGCAGTCCAGTGATTACAAGAGTAACACACAAACCCGACAGAGAAGTGATAGCTATGCATGAGGTCAGGAATTTAACCTGGGTCTTCAGCATTAAAAACTAGGATTCAACCACTGAACCCACTACTGGCTCAGTTACTATAGTATGAAGTATCATATTTAAAACCATGGTTTTTTTTAAATATAAGATACATTTTCAAAGTGTATATTCTTTTAACCTTGTCTGTTTTTAATTGCATGGCATTATATCTCGGACAAAAATGTATCAAAGTATTAGAATGCAAACATTTCTCCAAATTTACTGTATTGATAGTTCTATTAGAGCACTTGTTAAGAGTTGTTAAGTATCATTGAGTCAATTCAGATTTATATCAAGCCTTAATAGGATTTCTAAGGAGTATCTGGTGGGTTTGAACCACTTACCTTGTGGTTAGTAGTCAAGTGCTTATCCACCAGCTCCACAAGAAAGGAATTATTTTTAGGTCTCTAAAGAGTTCTACTGGTTACAAATTGGGCTGCTAATCCCACAGTCAACAGTTAGAAACTACCAGCTGCTCTGCGTGAGAAAGATGAGACTTTCTGCTCCTATAAAGATTTACAGCCTCGGGAACCCTGAACAGGGTTGCTATGAGTCAGAACCGACCCCACAACATATAACAACAACAACAACAAAAAAGATTTCAAAAAAAAAGGGAGGGGATCAAAGACCCCCAGTGAGATGGATTGGCCAAGTGGCAGCATCAATGGACTCAAGCATGGCAACAATAATGAGGTTGGCCCAGGATCAGGCAGTGTTTTGTTCTGCTGTGCATAAGGTCGCTATGAGTCAGCACCAGACTAGATGGCACCTAACAACAACAACAAAAGATTTCCACATACACCTTTCTAAAATTTTCTTTTTTGCGGCATTGTTTACCTCTTATCCAAGAGCCTGGTGGTACAGTGATTGATAACTCAGAGGTGCACTTGGCTGCTAACTCAAGGGTCAGGGTTTGAACTCACTAGCCACTCCATGGGAGAAAGATGTGGCAGTTTGTAGCCCTAGAAACATTGCCCTATAGAGTCATTGTAAGTCTCAGCAGCAATGTGTGTATTAAGGCAACTTTTTCAGAATGTAGATATTAGGCCATTCTCTCCAACTGGATTGAAAGCCACCAGAAGGCAGGAAAAACAGTATGTCACAACTAGTTTGCTCTGAGCTTAACTGATGCACATCTTGATATTATCAGCCTTCCCAAGGTAGGCACTTAGGATGCTGTCACCTGAAGCACTCACCTCGCCACCTTGTATCTATGCTCCTAGCTCAGTAGCCCTGCTTCTAATGTGTACCAGGCAAGCAAGTTACTGAATAGTTACAAACCTCAATCCTGGTGTGACACTGTAGGATAAGTACTCGACTGCAAAGTCAGTTTAAACTGCAATGTTGGTAGTTCAAATCCACCAAACACTCCTCAGAAATTATATAGGGTCACTATGAGTGGAAACCAACTCTACAGCACTTACCAACAACAAAAGGTGGCTATTAAAGGTACATTCCTTTCAGGTTTGTTGTGGGATTAGTTACTGTAGGATCAATTCTGAGTTATAGTGACCCATGTGTTCAGAAATCGATTCCACAGAGTTTACAAGGTTGTGGCCTATTGGAAGTAGATTGCCAGACCTGTCTTCTGGGGTACTTCTGGTGAGTTCAAACTGCAAGTCTTTTAGCTGTTGTTATCGTTGTTAAGTGCCATCGAGTCGGCACCGACTCATAGCGACCCTATGCACAGTAGAATGAAACACTGCCCGATCCTGGGCCAAACTCACTACTGTTGCCACGTTTGAGTCCATAGATGCTGCCACCTGGCCAATCCATCTCGTTGGGGGTCTTCCTCTTTTTCTCTGACCCTCCATCTTACCAAGCATGATATCCTTCTCTAACGACTGTTCCTTCCTGACAAAATGTCCAAAGTATGAGAGACGAAGTTTGGCCATCTTGGTCTCTAAGGAACACTCTGTCTGCACTTCTTCCAAAACAGATCTATTGGTTCTTTTGGCAGCCCATGGCACTTTCAATATTCTCCTCCAACACCATAATTCAAAAGCATCAATTCTTCTACGATCTTCCTACTGTCCAGCTTTTGCATCCATATGAGGTTATTGAAAATACCATGGTTTGGGTGAGGCTCAACTTAGTCTTCAAGCTGACATCTCTGCTCTTCAACACTTTAAAAAGTTTCTGTGCAGCAGATTTGCCTAATGCAATATGTCATCTGATCTCTTGACTGCTGCTTCCATGAGTGTTGATAGTTGATCCAAGAAGAATAAAGTCCTTGACAACTTCAATCTTTTCTCCGTTGATAAGAATGTTGTTTATTGGTCCAGTGATGAGGATTTTTGTTTTCTTGACATTGAGATGTAATCCATATCGAAGGCTGTCCTCTTTGATTTTCATCAGTAAATGTTTTAAGTCCTCTTCACTTTCAGCAAGCAAGGTTGTATCATCTGCATATTGCTAGTTGTTAATGAGTCTTCCTCCAATCCTGACGCCACATTTTTCTTCATAGAACCCAGCTGATCGTATTATTTGCTCAGCATGCAGGTTGAATAAGTATGGTGAAAGAATACAACCTTGCCACGCACCTTTCTTAATTTTAAAATAGTCAGTGTTCCCATGCTCTGTTCGAACAACTGCTTCCTGGTCCAGGTACAGATTCCTCATGAGTACAATTAAGTGTTCTGGAATATTCATACTTTGCACTGTTATCCATAGCTTGTCATGATCTACACAATCTAAAGCCTTTGCATAGTCAATAAAGCACAGGTAAACATCTTTTTAGCTGGTAGTCGTGATGAATGATTTGTGTCACCCGGGAACTCTAGAAAGCGTGTGCATCAAGCACTTTAAGACATCTGAGAAATGCTTGGAAATTGTTAGCTATTATCATTTTTAACCAAAAATTTGGACAAAACATAAAAAAGTATACTTTTAAATCTTAAATCAAAGCTTCAGATCATTATTGTTGTTGTTGAGTGCTGTTGAGTCAGTTCCAACTAGCAACCCTGTATGGGGTTACGAAGGAGTGGCTGGTGGGTTTGAATTGCCAATCTGCAGTTCAAACCAACTTTAGTCCACTGCATATCCTACAGTGCCAAACCAGAATGTCAATGACTGGTAGTGGTGATAATGATTTGAACACGAACCACACAGTAGAACAGTTTTTAGCCAGGGCTACTCATCAAAATCACCTTCAGAAATGTTTCAAAATTCTAAGTCATAATCCTTATAATATGGCCTGAGAAATCCTATTTTGAAAAACAGCTCACAAAACTATTCTAATAAAAACTCCCAGTTAAAATCCAATCAGATATAACAGGCATGGCATGATATTGGAAACTGTGAAGGTGCTAAAATAATAAGATTACTATTTCTGAGTTTATGATTCCATCAGGGGAAACATGATATTTACATAAAAAGTTAAAGAATAACAGGAAGACACAAATAAATGATGCCTAGGTAATGACAGACCAATCCCTTCACAGACAGGTCAGTGGGGCCATTGGGCAAGGAGAAACTGAGGCGGAACTTGGGACACAGCTCAGATAGTGAAGAAGACAAGGGTTATTATTAGGTGCTGTCAAGTCAGCCCTGATTCATAGCGAACCTGTGCATACCAGAATGAAAGACTGCCCAACCTGTGACATGCTTACAACTGTTTTGTTTGAGCCCATTGTTGCTGCCTGTGTGGTAATCCATCTCACTGGAGTCTTTTTTCTTTGCTGACCCTCCACTTTATCAAGGTAAATGACAAGACTTGTTAGATACCATCAAGTCTGTTCCAACTCATAGAGACCCAATGCACAAAGGAAGGAAGCATTGCCCAGTTCTGTGTCATCGTCACTATTGTTGTCGAGTTTAAGCCCATTGCTGCTGCCACTTCATATTTTTTTCTGACCTTTCACTGTACTAAGTATGATATTCTTCTCCAAGGGCTGGATCCTTCTGATAATAAGTCCAATGTATAAGAGATAAAGCCTTGCCAGGCTTCTAAGGAAGGAGCATTTTGGATGGACTTCTTCTAAGATTTGTTTGTTCTTCTGGCACTCCATGGTACTTTCAAAATTCTTTTCCCACACCACAGTTCAAATGCATTGATTCTTCTGCAGCCTGCTTTATTATCTAACTTTCACATGCATATGAAGCAACTGAAAATACCATGGCTTCAGGAAAGCACACTTTAGTCCTCAAACTGGTATCTTTGCTCTTCTACACTTTAAAGAGGTCTTGTGCCTCATATTTGTCCTTCTAATCACAGTGTCCCACCACTCGACAGTCACTTTGTCATACTGTGGTCACTAGTGAGTTGTTGTAATTCTGGAAGCTATACAACAGGTGTTTTATATATCAGCAGGGTCATCCATGGTGGAAAGGTTTCAGATGAGCTTCCAGATGAAGACAGACTAGGAAGAAGGAGTGGCAAACTATTTCTGATTATTTAGTCACTGAAAACCTTATGAATAGCAGAGAAACACTGCCAGATATAGTGCCAAAAATGAGCCCCTCACGAAGGAAGGCACTCAAAATGCGACTGGGGAAGTGATAACTCCTCAAAGTAGAGTTGACCGTGATGACGCAAATGGAGTAAAGCCCATGTGAGTAAAGCCCACAAGACCTTCATTTGCTGAAGGGACACAACTCAAAGTGAAGACAAATAGCTATAAACATCCATTAATAATCAGAACATGGAATGTATGAAGTATGAATCTAGAAAAATTAGAAATTGCCAAAAATGAAACAGAACACATAAACATAGATATCTTAGGCATTAGTGAGGTGAAATGGACTGGTATTGGCCATTTTGAGTCTGACAACCACATGGTTTACTATGAGGAAATGACAAATTGAAGAGGAATGGTGTTGCATTCGTCAAAAAGAACATATCCGGATCAGTCATGAGATAAAACGCTGTCTGTGATAGGATAATATCGATGCACCTACAGGGGAGAAAGATGAGGTGTTCTCCTCCTGTAAAGATTTACAGCCTTGGAAACCCTGTACAGGGTCACTATGGGTCGCAATCGACTCGATGGCACTTAACAACAACAACAACAACAACAGGGAAGCCCAGTTAATACCACTATTATTCAAATTTACACACCAACCACTAAAGCCAGTGAGGATGAAATAGAAGAAGTCTACAAGCTTCTTCAATCTGAAATTGATCAAACATGCAATCAAGATGTATTGACCATTACTGGTGATTGGAATACAAAGGTTAGTAGCAAAAAGGAAGGATAAGTAGTTGGAAAATATAGCCTTGGTGATAGAAATGATGCTGGAGATCACATGATAGAATTCTGCAAAATCAATGATTTGTTCATTTCAAATACCCTCTTTAGACAGCATAAGAGATAACTATACGCATGGTCCTCACCAGATGGAATACACAGAAATTATATTGACTACATCTGTGGAAAGAGACGATGGAAAAACTCCATATCATCAGTGAAAACAAGGCCAGAGGCAGATTGTGAAACACACCATCAATTACTCATATGCAAATTCAAACTGAAGCTGAAGAAAATGAAAAGAGGTCCACGAGAGCCAAAATATGACCTTGAATTTATCCCACTTGAATTTAGAGATCATCTGAAGAACAGATTTGATACATTAAACACTAAAGACCAAAGACCAGAAGAATTGTGATATGACATCAAGAACATCATAAATGAAGAAAGCAAAATTAATTAAGAAGACAAGAAAGAAGGAAAAGATCAAAATTAATGTCAGAAGAGACACTGAAACTTGCTTTCCAGTATAGAGATGCTAAAGCAAATGGAAGAAATGAAGAGATACAAGAGCTGAACAGAAAATTTCAAAGATCAGCTTGAGAAGACAAAGTCAAATATTACCACAAAATGTGCAAAGATCTGCATTCAAAAAACCAAAAAGGAAGAACATACTCAGCATTTCTCAAGATGGGGGAACTGAAGAAAAAATTCAAGCCTTGACAATCATTATTGAAAGATTCTCTGGGGAAATTATTGAATGATACAGAAAACATCAAAAGAAGATGGAAGGAATACACAGCGTCACTGTACCAAAAGGAAATGGTTGATGTTCAACCATTTCAAGAGGTAGCAGATGATCAAGAGCCAATGATACTGAAGGAAGAAGTCCAAGGTTCATTGAAGGAATTGGCAAAGAACAAGGCACCAGGAATTGATGGAATAAAAATTGAAATCTTTTAAGAAAGTGAGGCGGCATAGGAGGCACTCACTCATCTATGCCATGAAATTTGGAAGACAAGTATCTGGCCAACTGATTGGAAGAGATCTGTATTTGTGCCCATTCCAAAGAGAAGTCAACCAATGGAATGCGGAAATCATTGGACAATATTTTTTGATATTCCATACAAGTAAAGTTTTACTAAAGGTAATGCAGAAATGCCTGCAATCATATATGGACAGAGAACTTCCAGAGGTTCAAGTCAGATTCAGAAGAGGACATGGAACAAGGGATATCATTGCTGATGGCCAGTGGATCTTGGCTGAAAGCAAAGAATACCAGAAAGATATTTACCTGTGCTTTATTGGCTATGCAAAGGCTTTCAATTGTGTGGATCATGAAAAACTATGGATAACATTGCAAAGAGTTAGTATGCCGGAACACTTCACTATGCTTATGAGGAATCAAGGACCAAGAGGCAATTGTTTGAACAGAATATGGGAACACCAAATGGTTTAGAATTAAAAAAGGGTGTGACGGGGTTGTATTATTTCACCATACTTATTCAACCTGTATACTGAGCAAATAACCCGGGAGCTGGGTTCTATGAAGAAAAACGTGGCAGCAGGTTTGGAGGAAGACTCTTTAACAACTGCGATATGCAGATGATACAACCTTGCTTGCTGAAAGTGAAGAGGACTTAAACTATTTACTGATGAAGATTAAAGAGCACAGCCTTTGGTATGGGTTTCATCTCAATGTAAAGAACACAAAAATCCTCACCACTGGACCAGTAATCAACGGAGAAAAGATTGAAGTTGTCAACAACTTCATTCTTCTTGGATCAACTATCAACATTCATGGAAGCAGCACGGAAGCAGCAGTCAAGCAAATCTGTTGCACAAGACCTTTTCAAAGTGTTGAAGAGCAAAGATGTCAGCTTGAGGACTAAGGTGTGCCTGCCCCAAGCCATGGTATTTTCAATAACCTCATATGAATGCGAAAGCTGGACGGTGAATAAGGAAGACCATAGAATTGATGCTTTTGAGTTATGGTGTTGGAGGAGAATATTGAAAGTGCCATGGGCTTCCAAAAGAACAAGCAGATCTGTGTTGGTAGAAGTGCATCCAGAGTACTCCTTGGAGACCAGGATGGCCAAACTTTGTCTCTCATTCTTGGACATGTTGTCTGGAGGGGCCAGTCACTGGAGAAGAATATCATGTTTGGTAAGGTGAAGGGTCAGAAGAAAAGGGAAAGACCCCCAGTTAAATGGATTGGCAAGGTGGCAGCATCAATGGGCTCAAGTGTGGCAACAATAGTGAGGTTGGCCCAAGATCAGACAGTGTTTTGTTCTGTTGTGCATAGTGTTGCTATGAGTCTGTACTGATTCAGTGGCACCTAACAACAACAATAGTAGTGTCATTTTCATGTCAGATATTTAAAAATGCAGTGCTTTACTGATCCTTGAATCCAGACACTCTTCTGCAAACTTCAGGCTCCCTTTGCTTTGTACTAACCAATCATTAATTTCTGAGTCCATTCTGATTCATGCATTTCAGAGTAGAGTTCCATGGAGTTTTCAATGTCTATGACCTTTGGAAATAGAGCACCAGGTGTTTCTTCTGAGGTAGCTCGGGGTGGATTTGAGCCACTAACCTTTTATTTAATAGCTAATACACAGCTATTTGTACCAACCATGGAGTCCCACTCCTTCTTCAACTATTTCTAATTGGAATTCATTTCCCAGATACTTGAACACCTGGAACTTCCATTAGGCAGTCTGCCTGAGGAGAAGCTATGGGTAACCTTCACCTTTTGGATGCTTGCCTCTTTATGGTAATGACCATTGGGCAACATTTCCAGGAAGATAAAAGCTCTGGTAGCATAGTGGTTACGAATCTGGCTGCTAACCTGAAGGTCAGCAGTTTGAAACTACCAGGTGTTCTGCTGAAGAAAGATGAGGCTTTCTGCTCCCGTAAAGATTTACAGCCTTGGAAACCTGGTTCAGGGTCACTATAAGTTGGAACCAACTCCACAGTACTTAACAACAACAACAACAAAGCTGAGGGAGTCTGGGATCTCCAAGACCCCACAGAGAGCCACAAGGCACCTGACTATATGTGGAATCTCCTGAGAACATGTAATGAGTTGCTGCTCATTTACAGAAAAACCCATTTTAGTGGTCTTTCCAATTGATCTTTTCTATACTCATAAATTTATTTTCTTTTCAGCTTCATATTTATGAGAGTTCCCCTGGAGGAAAAATATTATGTAAAAATCTCTATTTAAAAGAAATTCCAATTGTTTTTGTATGAGAAGTGACCCAAAGAATGTCTTTGTTGCCAATAGAGAGAGCCCATAGGAGGCTTTCTCTTGGCCGCTTGCAGCCACAGCAAAGCGTTTTGTCACTGGAGGCTCAAGGAGTTTCCTTAGAAAATGTTGACTTTTAATCTTTCAGGAGCTAAGAGAAAGAGAAGGAAAAAAACTAAAACTAAATCTGGAATGACAAGATCTTTCTTCCTTTCTAACTCAATAATTTGACCTTTATATTTAGGAAATAGTGAAATTGCTCAGTTTTGCCATTATTCATCTTCTCAGTCTCATTCTCACATTTTTGCTTTCCCTTCCTTGTAATAATTAAGGCTTTCCTCAGGCTTCTATTAGGAAGGACAGACTCTTTGCTTTCAAATCCCCACTCCTGCTTTTCTCAGGGTGTTATCATTAAAGGCAATAAACAAAGTCACACTAAAGTGTGAAGCGTTGATGGATTGATTGATTGGTGTTGTTAGGTGTTCTCTAGCTAGTTCTGGGAGTCTTGGTTTGATCCTGTGGTTTAATGAGTTGGTCTGCAAAATTGGTTGGAACCACACAATCAGCGGTTCAAGCTCATAAGTTGCTCCTCGGAAACCCTATAAAGGGTTGCTATGAGTCAAAACTCTCTCAACAGCACTGAACAACAGCAACAACAGTTGGTTCGGAATCATAGTGACAGTATGCCCAAGAGAACAACACACTGCCAGATGCTGCCCCATCCTCATCATTGTTACGCTTCAGCCAATCATTGTTGGCACTGTGCCAATCCATCTTAATAGGGGTCTTTTGTTGTTGTTGTTGACCCTCCACTTTACCAGTCAAGAAGAATTGACAATGGTGGTGGTTGTGTGCCACTGAGTCGGTTCTGACACATAATGACCCTCTATAGAGGTGTAGAGGTGTTTCATTCTGTTATACTGGTACATATCACCATGAGTCAGAGCCAACTTAATGGTAATTAACAACAGCAGTGATAATACCTGGAAATAATACTTGAATCTTTTACATTTTTAGATTATACCCCAGAATCTAAGGAGCTTTGGTAGTGTAGTGGTTACGAATCGGGCTGCTAACCTCAGGATCAATAGTTCGAAACTACCAGCTGCTCTGTGGGAGAAAGATGAGGCTTTCTGCTCCCGTAAAGATTTGCAGCCTCAGAAACCCTGTACAGGGTCGCTATGAGTCGGAACCAACTCCATGGTACTTAACAACAACAACAACAATAGAGTTTCTGAGGCTGTAAATCTTTCTCCTACAGAACGACTGATATATTCAAACTGCTGATGTTGTTAACAGCTCAGCTTGTAATCCACTATGCTACCCGGAGCTCCTTTGAAGGACTGATAGGGCTACAAAAACAAACCAAATAAAACACCATACCTGCTGCCATTGAGTTGATTTCAACTCAGAGCTACTCTACATAGGGTTTCTGAGATTGTAAATCTTTACAGGAATGGACAGCCTCATCTTTCTTCCATGGAGAATGCAGGTGGGTTTGAATTCCAACCTTAGGCTAGCAAGTCCAATGCCAGCAGGGCTCCTTAAAGGTGCAGCTGTTGCTGTTGTTTGGTAATGAGTCTTGGGTCTGACTCAAGGTCACCCTACATAAGGTTTCTGAAATTATAAATCTTTATGGGAGCAAATAGCCTCATCTTTCTTTCTCAGAATGGTTGGTAGTTTTGAACCACTGACTTTTGCAGTTAGCACCCCATTGTTTACCCCACAGTACCCCACCAGGGATCTGGGAGTTGATATTTTCAGAGATGATTCTATTTGGAAAGATCAGCTCATTAACCCAGAGGTATAAATCTCTAGGGACTGGATTTAGCCAAGGTGATTTTGGTCAGGTGGGCTTTTCCATTAGGCATAAATGTAACCACAGTAAACTATGTGACTGAGGCCGTCACCATCTGTCTTCCCCTTGGAGTTACAATCCTCCACACCTGTGTCACTGACACTGAGCGGGATGATATAGTCAGGCTTCTCCACAAACAGCCTACTTGACCTGAAGGTGGTCATTTAAATGTTTCTTCTCATTGGAGAAGCAACAAAACCATTGGCAAGCATATGTCCCAGTCCTTCACTGTTTACAAAGCAGGGATGGAACATTAAAAGTTTTTTAAATTCCTTGAACTCAGATAATACCACTTCATTGTTTTAAAGGTTAAAAGATCGACCAATTCTTATGGTCAGATAGTCAGCTAATCACAAATGACATAGTTGGAAATGGAAAGGAATGCTAAATTCTTTTGTTCATCTCCTCAAATCACTACCTGGCTTTAATCTCCTTATCTTTCTGAGATGTTTGAGAAGACAACAAAGGCTCCAAGGTCCCTCTGAGGTCTATGACTTCAGTTTTACATCAGGGAAAGCCTCATCGGGATTATTACAAATTAGTTAACATTGCCACACCTACAGGTAACTTGGGGACATTCCACGTTCTTTACTTAAGGTGATGGGTCATCCATCCTTCTGAGGAATGCAATATTAGATATACAAATGCATAGATTAGAGCCTATGATCATCTTAGAAAAATATAAAAGGGGTGATTCAAACTTATATAATAAAATGGTATATTGTGCCAGTGGCCCTTTCAAAGGGTCTATGCGGGAGGGGTAACACTGTAGCTGTCAGCTGAGCATGGGGACAGCCTCTATTTGTAACAGGAACACAGGAGTCAAGCTCTCCATTGCTGCTTGAGAAAGAGCATGGGCTTTGGAATCAGGGGCCCTTGGTCTCTTCGGAGCCAGAGCTCTTACTTGAACAGCTTAACCACCCTACCATGATCTGGTTTATCCTTTGAGATTTTACCCTTGAACTTCAACACTAGCTCTCCAATGCATCCTATCTTCCTTAAATGTACTATGCCCTCCCCCAACACACACACACACACCCCACACACAATCTCACTGTATGCTTATTTCTCCCTTGTGTTTGATAATTACTGTTCTCATTTAAAGGAAACCAAAGCACAGAACTGGTTTAAGGATATTGACTTGAAACAGGACTTTGAACCAGGCTTTTAGAAGAAGGAAGCTGACCCAGAAGGCAAGAAAGGAAATTGAAACTGTGTTCCTCTTACCAAGACCCACATTGCTCAGGGAACTTAAGAATGAATCTTAAGATTCAGTCAGCTAAGAAAGAATTGGCGGAGCATCTTTTATGTTCCACAGTCCTGAGTTAATGAATTTGCATCATCCACAGTTTCAGGAATTCAAACCTATTAGGTACTCTGGTAGCGTAGTGGTTATGAATCGGGCTGCTAATCTCACGGTCAGCAGTTTGAAACTATCAGCTGTTCCATGGGAGAAAGATGAGGCTTTCTGCTCTCGTAAAGATTTACAGCCTCAGAAACCCTGTACAGGGTCACTGAGTCGGAACCGACTCCACGACACTTAACAACAACAACAGCAGGTGCTCTGAGGAAGACAGATGAAGCTGTGTGCTCCCATAAAGATTGCAGTCCTGCAAAACCTATATAGGGTAACTATGAGTCAGAATTGGCTCAACAGCAGTGGGTTCTTGACAACAGGCATATCACAAGGGTTCTCAATATACCCCAGAGACATAAGGACTATAGAAACTCTTAAGAGATATTTTCCCCAATAAAATTCCATAAAATATAAATGACTAAATGAAAGAATAAAACCACCACACATCAACCTCCCTGTGAAACTTAAATTGTACTTGATCCATGATTTTTCAGGTGTTAAATAAAAATGCATAACTTTCATTTATGAAACTCTAGGGATGATTCAACTGGGAGATAATTAGCCTCTTCCTGTCACTGCAATCTGTGCTCCTTGCTTAAAATCTCTGAGTTTCAGTTTCCTTACCTATACACTGGGATAATAGTTTCTGCTCCTTAACTGGAAAAACGAAATGAGTTAATACATGCACTACACAAGACAGTGCCAAATCCATAGTAATATTTAAATGTCTCTACAATTAGTATGCCATCACACGTTTATTTGGTATTTTAGTATCTTCTAGGCTCTGGTACTATGTTCAGTCCTAATGTTACAGAGATAAATATTTTCCTTATTGAACTCTTAATTGTTTAACTTTTTTTCAGATGACAAACCCATTGTCATGATTCGGACTCATAGTAACCCTTCAGAACAGAGTAGAACTACCCCATATGGTTTCCAAGGCCATAATCTTTAAGGAAGCAGACTGCCACATCAAATGACTTACAAAGATATAAACAATGCTACCAGATAACAGGAATTAGAAGCAGATAAGATAGATATGGCCAAGGGAGGCAGTTGTTGTAGGTGTTGTAGAGTTGGTTTCTACCTACCCTATATACCACAGAACAAAAAAACACATCCTGCCCAGTACTGTTCCAGCCTCACAATTGTTATTATATTTGAGTTCATTGTCATAGCCACTGTGTCAATCTATGTCATTGAGGGTCTTCCTTTTTTTCTTCTGACCCTCTGCTTAACCAGAAGTGAAATCCTTCTTCAAGGTATGGTCCCTCCTGATAACATGTCCAAAGTACGTGAAGCGAAGTCTCACCAACCTAGCTTCTGAGGAACATTCTGGAAGGGAAAGGGAGGGGCAACTGCAGAAGCAGGAAAACTCTTTCCTTGAAGGGTCACATATTTGTTTAGGGTGGGCCACCATTCTGCCTCTGGACTTCCCTGCAGCCAACAGGAAACTACAAAGTTGAAAAAGACAAGATTTCCGACCTCAGAGAGCTCCGAGTCTGGTTGAGGAAACAGATGTGTAAACAAACAATTACAGCGCAATGTGACAAATGCAAAAGTGGAAGTTCTCTAGGGCAGGCTTTGCAGAGGAAGTGGTATTTGAGATGGGTCATAAAGGATGGAGGGAGTTGTGGAGACCATCCAGGAAAGGGAACAGCACAGTCACAGACTCGGAGCCTTGATGAGCGCCTTTGTCCATTTGGAAACCATGGTAAAATCTGCTAGTCTCATCAGAGAGGTTCTGGAAGACATACAGGTCCTTGATAAATCTGTTTTCCAGTGAAATAATGAAAAGATTCATGATAAGTGTACCATGACAGCAAGAACAATAAACACCGAGCTTCAAACTAATCAGATCAAAATGGAAACATCAGGCTAAATAACCAAGAAAAGTAAGGCAAGGAAACCCTAAAACTCCACTCTGTTCCTAGTCGCCCATTTTAGTTGGGATTTCCTCAGAAACCAGTTTGGAAAAAAAGGATCCTATGCTTAAATGTGAATCAATTAATAATCATCCTAAAAAGAAAGTGACACACACAACTAACGTTTGGCAGGTTAAAGTTTGAAATTGTGCAAGGTCATTTGAAATTCTAAAGTTCCATACTCTTGTTTTACTTAAGTGGAAACCAAGATCAAACAAATTGCCAAAATAGCTAGTTAGTGGTAGGGCTGAGAAGAGACCCAAGTTTTTCTACTGCCATTATAGGTCTTAAATTGATCACATCTATCCTCCTAGCCTAAGGAGCTTGGGTAGCCTAGTGCTTATGAGTTCTTCTGCTAACCTCAAGGTCAGCAGTTCAAAACTACCAGCAGTTCCATGGGAGAAAGATGAAGCTTTCTGCTCCCGTAAAGATTTACAGCCTCAGAAACACTATACAGCGTTGCTATGGGTTGGAACCAACTTGATGGCACTTAACAACAACAATCCTCCTAGCCTGGACTCCTGGTGTGGCACTGTAGGATAAGCACTGGACTGCAAGCCACAAGGTCAGCAGTTTAAACCAACCAACCATTCCTTGGAAACCCTATCATTGGTACTTAACAATATTCTCCCATCCCAGTGGCAAGGTTTTCCGATCTGATCTATTTCTTCAAAAATAAGTGACACATGACCAGAAACAAGAAAGGGTAGCTTAAATCAGTAAGACTAATGTAAATTCCAGAGTCTAAGTAGGCTGTAGGATAAGCACTGGGCTGCTAATCACAAGGTTGGTGGTTCAAACCCGCTAGTCGCTCCTAGGAAATCCTATACAGGGTTTCTCTGAGTCAGAACCTACTCAGTCACATGTAACAGCAACAAGAACAATGTAAATTTGAGAGTCAAAAATATTTTTGGCAAAATGAGAGGTTTTTAAACAACTACATGAAGAATTCTAGAGCCAGTTGAAAGAGTCGATTCCAGTTCACGGTGACCCTCTGGGCTGCAGAGTAGATTTGAATTCCATTGGGTTTTCAAGACTATGCCCTTGCAGAAGCAGATCACAAATTTTTCTTTAAAGACACTATTTGGTGGGTTCCAATCACTAATATTTTCCTTGGTAGTTGAGTGCTTAACAGCAAATCCCAAAGATCAAAAATATCATTTACAGGATGTGAAACATTATTAAATACATGAAGAATTCTGTTATTATTTTTTATGTATCATTATTGAGTTGGCTCTGACTCGTAGCAACCTGTATAGGGTTTCCACGGAGCAGATGGTTGGATATGAACTGCTGACCTTGTGGCTAGCAATTGAGTATTTATCCTACAGAGCTACACCAGGACCTCTATGCTGCTATTATTATTGTTATATGCCATCAAGTCAGTTCTGACTCATCGTGACCCTGTATAGAATTCTCAAGGTCTCACCTTGAGGCTGGTAGATTCAAACCTCTGACCCACACTTTGCAGTCTAATGTTTATCCTATAGAGCTACTGTGCTCCCCAGTACCCTTGCTTTGTTGTCATATGCTATCAAGTTGGTTCCAACTCAGAGCATCCCAGTATAGGGTTTCTGAGTGTGGCCAGTGAGTTTGAACCGACGACTTTGCAGTTACCAGTCCAGTGCTTATCCTACATCACCACACCAGGGCCCCAGGACCCCTACTGTTGTTGTTAAGGGTCATCTAGTCAGTCCCAACCCATAGCAACCCTGTATAGGGCTTCCAAGGAGCATCTGGTGAGTTAGAACCACCATTTTTTCAATTCAAACCACTTTGCAGTCCAGCATATTAACCCACAGCACCACACCAGAATTCTAGGACCCCTGCATTGTTGTTGTTGTTGTTGTTGTTATGTGCCATGGAGTCGGTTGTGATGCAGTAAATCTTTACGGGAGCAGAAAGCCTCATCTTTCTCCCATAGAACAACTGGTAGTTTCGAACCACTGACAGTGAAATTAAACCACTATGCTACCACAGCTCCTTAGGACCCCTATGTAGCTAGTTATATTTGAAAGTAGATGCAGTATAATTATATACATGAACTTTTCCCAAAATTCTTCCAGTGTGCCATAAATCACATGTCCTTATACTTATAGGTATCCAATTAGAGACTAACTCATTTTCAGGGAAGAACAAATTACTGAAACATGACAAAGGTTTTATTTTTGCAAATTGTATTGCAATGGCCCTCATTGGCTAAATGGCCTTCATGGAAATTCTTCTTTTACTGGTGAATCTCATTACCACATTGTGGGCTGTTCCCATCTGACTCTCAGTCAAGTTGTTCGTCATATGAACATATGTTTAAGAGCATTAAATTCTGTTCAATTCTTTTAAGTAAAGCAAAGATGTCCTTTAGAATATAAGTAAGTAGTCTCCAATTGTACTCGTTTGAGAGCCCTATTTACAAACTATGTATAATTTTATTTTGATCTGTTTCATTTTAAAAGGGGTCACTCTTGTCTTAAAATTTTCTTGGTGTGAATTATTTCTTAGTGTAAATGATTCGCACAAACTCACTTGTGTTCATGATGACCGGTGATTTTGATTTTGCAACGCCTACTCTCTGGCTTCAGTCCCCACTTCCCAGAAGAACTCCCGAGCAGTACAAAAGCACCTACTGTCCAGAGGGCTGTCTTTCTCATTCTAGGAGAAGAATCTCTACTACACAACTTGGTACCTGGTCATCACTTAGTATCTGACTTAAGAAAAACTCAATGAATATGTGTTGAATATATTAAAGGATAAATGAATGTGGTTGGGAGCAACACAGTTAAGCATATCTTTGGCAGCTCCCAACTCCCTTCACTGTATCTCCCAATCTTGTGGTTGTTTTTTCCTCTCCTCCTGAGACATCAGTTATACACTTCCCAATGACTGTCCAAAGTCTCCACTTTTGCTCTTCATCCTTATGAGTTTTATGACATGACACATGGTTATTAGCAATATTTATGTATGTTACTTTACAGTTTAGAAGGATCCTCTCTTTTATCTCACTGAATCTACAAAATAAGCAAGAATTGTTACTGGTGGTGGTGGTTATGTGCCGTGGAATCAGAACCAACTCATAGCGACCCTGTGTAGGGTTTCCAAGGCTGTAACTCTTTACGGGAGCAGAAAGCCTCATCTTTCTCCCACAGAACAGCTGGTAGTTTTGAACCACTTACCTTAAGGTTCACAGCCCGATTTGTAACCACTATGCTACCATAGCTCCTACTGGAACTTACACCTAAGGAAATCAAGACTGGAGCAGACAAATTATCTGTATTTAGTACCACGAGTCTTGATGGCATAGTTTGTTCAGCATTGGGCTACTAATCTCACAGTCAGCATTTTGAACACACCAGCTGCTCCAAAAGATGGGGCTATCTGCTCCTATAATGATTTATAGTCTCAGAAACCCTAAGGAGTTGTTTTACTGTGTTCTATAAGGTCACCATGAGCTGGAATCAATTCAGTGGCAGTGGGTGTTTATTAGGTGTCAGTGATGTTCCATCCCTCCACTGTCCTTTGTCCTGGCCCACAGTGTCCATTCTACAAAAGTATCTCTCATTGCACATGTTTCTTTCATCCCTTCTATAGTTCGTCTATGTTCTTATAAAGTTTAGTGTCAAATCTAATATCTATCACCTGCCAAGTTATTAAACTTCTTTGACTATCAGTGGTCTCATCTGTAAAACTGTTGTTGTTGGGGGCCATTGAGTTCATGTTATCGTAACGCCATTGACAAGGCAGAGCTGCCCCATAGGGCTGTCTAGGCCGTCATCTTTACAGGAGTAGATCACAAAGGTCTTTCTCTCTTTCTCTCGCAGAGTCACTGCATAGATTCAATCGGCAACCTTACAATTAGCAACTGAGCACTTAACCACCAGAGCAGCTTTCCATAAAACTAATCATATGTAATTTCTTTTTGCAAGGATCACCTATGCATGCATTTCCTGTGTAAATAAAAGCATTCCAAAACAAATATAAATAAAGAGATGACCTGATACATAGAGTAGGTTTCTAAATGTTGGCTCTCCACTCATTCACTGGGCAGTTTAGTTAACTAATTAAAATGTCTGTATCCTAGTGACTTTCTAGTTGGTGAAAAATGAAGTTGCTGGTATTTCTTCTTAAGCACCCATACTCCTTCACTCCTGGGAGAGGGAAGTATAGGAGGTTATCGGATTCCTCTGCATGATGGCAGAAGTTCCGTGGGGTAGGATTCATCGTGGACAAAACAGCCAAGTGGGGTAAGTTGGACTTTGGTTTCCTATCACTTTCCTCTCTCAATGGCTTCTCACATTTGGGGTTTCCGTCTTCACTCACTCCACCCATTACTACATCCTACATATCTAGATCCTCTTAAACTAAGGCTCATAATTCCATTGCATTAAGTATCCTTGGTACCAAAAGAAAAAAAAAAGAGATCATCTTTAGCTGCAAATATTTTTTAGTAGGCAATGAATATAGTCATAGAGAAGTCCTGGTGTGGCACTGTGGGGTAAAACACTGCACCGCAAGTGTTGGTTTGAACCATAAGGTTGGCAGTTCAAACTCATAATGCGCTCTTCGGAAACCCTATACAGAGTCACTAGGAGTCAGAACCAACTTGACTGTACTTAACAACAACAATAACAATAGAGTCCTATTGCTTCAAGACTCACTGTCTTTCAGAAGGAATATGTTGTTGCTGTTGTCAGATACCTTCAAGTTGGTTCCAACTCATAGTGTTTCCAAAGATGTAAATCTTTGCAGGAGCAGAAAGTCTCATCTTTCTCCCAAAGAGGGCAGATGAGTTTGAATTGCCAACTCTGCAGTTAGCAGTCCAGTGTTTATCCTACGGCACCATGAGTGCTCTTTAGGAGAAATGTATCCTCATGTAATTCAGGAGTGTACTGTAGCTTTTATTTAACATAGATAATTATCCTGATGTCACCACTGGGATGGCAGTCAGGAAGCCAAACTCTGCTATGACTATGGGCCAGGAATTTTACTGGTGGCATTATGACTGCCATTAAATAATGAGGTCACCCATCTTCCAGAGAGGAATCCTGGTGTGGTGCTGTAAGATAAGCTTTGGACTGCTAATTGCAAGGTCAGTGGTTCAAATCCACCAGCTATGAGTTGGAACTGACTTGATGCTACCTATCAGAGAACACAGAAATACATAAACAAATAAGAATTTGAGCATACATGCATGGGTGCACACACATACATCAACCCTGAAATGAGACTTCCTTCTTCCTTTAAAATTTCCAATATATATTCCTAAAAGTGGAAAGGTGAGAGGGGGGGAAAGAATCTTCTTCCTATTTCACTTGTGTTCTAGTGATCCTCCAATGACCCATATCTTTGCTGCAATAACGCAGTGTTTTGTCGATTTCTATCTAAATTTTATTCATTGTGTATTTTTCCGTATGCATGACCACCGTGAAAATAAGAACGCTTTCTTATTCCAGAGTATATGGGGCCAGCTGTGCAAAGATCTCCAGTGGCCGTGCAACATCTGACATTTACTTATTTGTTTATTTTTTTTTTTTTTCCCCTTCACTAGAAAACAGCCAGCAAACAGTTGTAGAGTTGTTTTCTACTCAATGGTATCTCCATGTGTATCAGAGTAGAATTGTGCTCCATAAAGTTCTCAATGACTGGTTTTTCTCAAAACTAGATTGCCTGATATTTCATCCTAGTGTCTCTGGATAAACTCAGGTTCCCAGCCTTTTGGTTAGCCAGAGAGTGTGTTAACTGCTTGTACCACCCAGGAACTCTACTAGAAAATAAAGTTCATATAGGTAAAACTTTCTGGACTGCTAACCCACAGATGGGAAATAACCAAAAATTCAAAATGGAACTCATTATAAGTGAAGATTTGTGTGAAGGTTCTTTCAGCTTTGGTTCTTAAGAACTGTCAGTTCCTTGTGGACGCTTTTGCTGCAGTGGCATGAGTGAGCCAGGCTGGCAATTTACAAAATGCCTTGGAGGCTGGCCATCCTCACTCCTTGTAAAAACTGCCACCTCTCATAGAGTATCTGAGAAACATTTTGCTAACCTTCAACTATGGTTTATGTCTTCCCAATTGTTCTTATTCTTTCCTCCTTCCTTCCCTGTGTTTAATCTCAAAACCTGGTTTATCCTTGACTCTTTCTCTCGTTCTCTACTTCCAACCCATTAGTAAATCCTATTAAATAATTCTTCAGTATAATCCAGACTATGACCGCTTCTTCCCACTCAGCCACTGCTACCTTGGCCGAAGTCACCCTCATCTAAATAAATGCAAATCACTTCATGTCACTTCTTTGTTTAAGATCATCCAATGCCTCTAGTATACCCAAACAAAAGTCCACATTCTTAGAAAGTCCTACAAGATCTCTGCCTACTACATCTCTCTCTGATCTCAATCCTCTGCTACTTTCCCCTGTGACTCTCTGTTCCAATCATATGGCCTGCAGCGTGTTTCTAACACACAGATAACCCCCACATCCAGGCCTCTGTACTTGCTGTTCCTGTCGCTAGCAATGCCCTTCCCTCAAATGTGAAATCCTCTTTGAACACCTATATAAAATACTGCCTTCTACCACCCTCTTCAGAAGGAGCTCTGGTAGCATGGTGGATTATGAATTGAGCTACTAACTGCAAGGTCAGTAGTTTGAATCTATCAGCTGCTCCACAGGAGAAAAATGAGACTTTCTGCTCCCATAAAGATTTATAACCTCAGAAACCCGATACAGGGTCACTATGAGTTGGAGCCCACTCCACAGCACATAACCACCACCACCAACCCCTTCTTACCTATTTTTTCTCTATAGATCTTATCAGCATCTGATTTATCAAATTCATTAATTAATTTCTATACCATCTATCACGTGGAGGGCCTGGAGAATTTGAGCTGCTGACCGCGGGGTTTGCAGCCAGATTTTTTAACCACTACACTACCAGGTCTTCCTTGAAGATGGTGGATCAGGTAGACGTGTAGTGAGGAGCTCGGTCAACAACAACACGGAATACCGGGTCAAGAGGACTCATGAGTTGGTGTTGGAACTCTGTAACAAATA
>NW_006408545.1:12376660-12383727 GCF_000296735.1 Chrysochloris asiatica | reverse complement strand
TACTTTGGACATATTGTCCGGAGGAAACAATCGTTGGAGAAGAATGTCATGCTGGGTATGGTGGAGGGTCAGAGAAAAAGAGGAAGACCCCCAACAAGATGGATCAGCCAGGTGGCATCATTGATGGCATCAAGTGTGGCAGCGCTAGTGAGGTTGTCCCAGGATCGGACATTGTTTCGTTCTTCTGTGCATGGGTTCACTATGAGTCAGTTCCGACTCGATGGCACCTGACAATAACAACATCATCTATCATCTCTTACCACTAGAACTTTAGCTCCATGACAGTGAGGATATAAGCCTGGAGTCGTAGTCTGGCCCTAAGGATAAGCACTGGACTGCTAACCATAAGACTGCTGGTTCAAGTTAACCAGTTGCTCCTCAGAAACCATATATATAGGGTCACTACCAGTGGGGACTGATACAACAGCACTTGGCTACACCACCACTGTGACTTCTATTGTAAGTGCTCAATAGATATTTGTTGAAAGAATGTGTAAGATAAAATATGTCAAAAGTTTGTAAATAACTCCTAAATTTTTAAGCATTTCATAGTTTTACATGGCCAAATCCAACAGAAATTTTTCCAAGAATTTGGAAAATACACCATTCCTTGCAAATTTCTCCCCCTTATAAAACCATTTAACATTTCTTAATTTATTTTGCATTAAAACATTATTCATATTGGCCACTGCAAGAACAAGCAAGTTGTTCACCAGGGAGCCATCAAGGCAAGCAATCAAGTCCCTTCAGGACAAACCCCCTCCAAGACTGAAACTCAAAGGGAACACATGAGCAGGCATGCAAGCTTTCTGGCACCCACATTGGTCTACTGGTGAGTGGAAGACAGGCAAAGGCAGCAATGAAGAAATGGGCTGAGTTCAGCTACATTCCATAGACTCCTGTTGACCTGGAGATGAGAGAGAGAAGAGGAAGTACTGGTTAGACAAAATTGTGGTGAGACCTGGGGACTCTTGAGCCCATGGACAAGGACATAACCACAAAGGGCTAGAGCTGAGAGTGAAGCATCCAGCTGAAGTGAGAGGAGATGCACAAGAATGCCCAAACTTGCAGATAGTACCCATTTGACCTAGTCTCAATGGCTTGATAATCAGAACTCACTTAGAAGAAGATTTAAAAAAAAAAAAAATTTTGATAAGTGAAACAAGTACAAATTGCTACAATTTGATGAACTTAACCTATACTTATGGATGTAGTAGCTCAAAATAGCAACTGAGAGGGAAGGAGTTGTCACATCAAATATCAATCCTAACCCCTCTGTATACAGGGTAGATGTGATGGTGGTGGTGTACCATGGAGTTGTTTCCGACTCATAGCAACCCTGTGTAGGGTTTCCAAGGCTGTAAATCGTTATGGGAGCAGAAAGCCTCATCTTTCTCCTGTGGAACAGCTGGTAGTTTTGCACTGTTGAGCTTGATGTTAAAAAGCCTGACTTGTAACCACAATGCTATGGGCCACTTAGACATTGGCTACCTAAAACAAGGGGGCTATAAAGGCACAAAGTAACTGGCTTATAAGTTTTCAAGAGGGAGTTTAGTTTAAGAGTGTGCGGAGGAAGGCAGAGTCCCCACTGAATAGCCTTCATCTTGTGTAGATGGGTCTGGTGAAAAGAGCGGGGGATAAGATTTTTATAATTCAATAGTGAGTAATTGTTATCATGACTAATTGTGACTGCCACAACTGTAAAGGTAGAAGTTTTGTAATAAAAATGGGGGAGTAATTCATCTTACAGTCCAGAAACAAAGGACCCTAGGACCATCAAGGGAGAAGAGCACAAGCAGAATACAGGACACTATCCAGGGAAGCAGTGACACCAGAAATAGGGCAGAGATGGGGACATGGAGAGAGGGAGCAGCTGAGGACTCTGGATTCATATAAAGAGAGGGACTGGGTGCTGGTGGCCAGGAGGCAAGTTTGCAGAATGTGCCCAATATTATATAAAATAAATAAAAACAGAGGGAATGGAAGCAAATACTGTTGAATGATAATGCATGGAGAAGACTGTAATCTTTGCAATGAAACTATGGTATAAACCTGATGTTCTCCCATGTAAACTATCACTCAGTTCATAATAAAAACAAAAATTATTCATGATTGTGATTCAAGTTATAATTTATATATGTGTATATATGAGTACATATTGGTGTTAAGTGCTGTGGATTTGTTTCCGACTCACTGCAACCCAGTTTTCAACACGTTAAACAGAAAGCCTCATCTTTGTTCTGCAGAGTGGCTGGTGGGCTCGAACCACAGACATTGTGGTCTGCAATCCAATGCTTATTGTATTGAGCCACTGTGCTTCCATATGTGCGTATAAGTGGGTACCAAACCATTCCTCTCACAGCACTCTCTGTTCCTCCGCTGAGTTTGATAATTCCCATGTTAACAGTTGGTAGGTTTGAACTACCAGCCTCGCAGTTAGCATTCCAGTGCTTATCCTACAGCACTACCAGAACTTATACACATGATTTTGTAATCAAGTCTCACTGAGTCAATTCCAATTCTTAGCAACTCTGCACAGGGTTTCTGAGGAGCAGCCGGTGGGCTTGAACTGTTAAATTTGTGGGTCACGGTCCAGTAGCTTCCAAAACTTCATGGACAAATGGAATTAAAAGATAATGGCATTTTCTGATGAACTTTTTGAAACCCTTCCCCCCTCTTGTATGTGTGTATGTATATACATACACACATAATTTCTATAAAAGTTTCCCCATTGTTTGTTTGTTTTTTCCATGATACTACATGATAATTGGAATTCAGGTGCAGTGCTGCAGGATAATGCACTGGACTGCAAGGTCAGTTTGAACCTCAAGGTCGGCAGTTCAAACCCACCAATTGCTCCTTGGAAACACTAAACAGGGTAGCTACGGGTCAGAACTGAATTGACAGCACTTAAAAACAACATAATTATGACACACAAAAAAATTATGTCATCCCAAAAGTTTCCCTGAACAGCTTTGCCATGTATTCCTCTCCTCTTGTATAAAACTAACTTTGAAAAAAACTTTTTCAGAATTCATATCTAATTCAAACAGAACCTGCATAGTAAAAAATAGTCGTATTTAATGGTCACAAATGTATGCTATCTGTTCAAATTTTCCAGTGGGGTTGAGAACTTTCTTCATCCCCACTACAAGCCTGCCTTTTAGGACATCTCTAGCCAGAGCACTTCTTTTCCCAATTTATTCTCTTTCAGAAAGCACTCTGTGAAATCTCACTGTATATCATACAGTTTACACAAAGACAGTATCTAGGGTTAGACCAAGTGTATACTTCCAAGAGTACTTTTACATTGCCTCCCTGCCTCTCATCTCTACCCCATTGGAGCAGTACAGTGCAGTAGACTTCCTTTTAATTCCAAGAGGAAAAAAAAAAAAAATTGTTTCATTTTTAAATTAGGAAAAAAAGAAATGTTTCCCTATTTGTTAAAGTTGGTTACCATTTGTTAAAATTGTTCTTCAGACAGAAAAATTTGGAGTTTTTATTATTGTTATTAGCCCCAAATATGTTTTTACTTAAGAGGAAATAAAAATGATTCCCAGCGTCCTCTCATTGTCTTAACCGTCCTTCGGGCTCCCTAATTTTATCTCAGCACTACACTGAAACGAAACAAGCTAATATTAATGACATGTCACTGATCTAACCCCAAGAAGCCTTTATAGGCAGGATTTCTCAATTTGTTTTCTCATTGGATATGTACTGAAAGAAAGCACTGAGGTCTTTTGAGCTTAGCTGGAATCCACTTATTGGGCAAGTAATGAATCTAATTGTTATGCTAGCTTCTATGTCAGCAAAATAACAGATGTACAGTATAATGGAGAAGAAAAACGTTGCTTTGGGATTTTTAGAGCAGGTGCCACATGAAAAAAAAAAAAAAAATCGCATGGAACTTTCTCAAGTACATTTGAAAGCAGTTGGAAATTAGCCAGAAGAAAAGTTTTCCTTCAATTCCTTGGACATCCAGTTGTGGGCTGGGATTAGTCCCCTGAACAGCTGAAGCAATGAGGACACTGACACCTTGTCACTTCTTCAGCTCTTTATCCCACCCTCAGTCTCAACAAAAGCACCAGAGATTGCCTTCCCCCAACTAAATGCAAACACACACACACACAGGGCCCAGCTGCCAGATACGGCTTTCAGAGAACGCTAGACACCGTTGAGTCTGAGTCCAAAGTGAAGGCAAGTTACCATGGTTCTCTGGACACTATTGCGTTCAGCGCATCAAGGAATGGAAATAAGTGTGCACATGTTCTAAAAGGCCCTTTGGGAATGATCAGTGGGGCTGCATGGGGGACACAATGGCAGGCTTTGTTGAAGAGAAAGGAATTGGTCTGGCAAGCTACAGCAGCTCGGCTGGATGTGGAGTTTGTCTGCAAGGGCAGTATGGGAAAGCCATGTGCAAAGTTTACAGAACATCCCCATTAGGAAAAGTAGGGCATTTAACATAATTAAAAGTCATCCTGAAGACATCAGGTAAGAACCTGCTGTTTTTAATTAATTGTTTCTATGATCCTGTAACTTTAAAGGGGAGCCACACTCACCCAGAGAGGTTTAAGATTACTCCCTGAGACATAAGTCAGTCAGAATGTCTAAAGAAATTTGATAAAGACAAAAGAGTAAGGAGAGAAGGAAAAGTATGGGAAACAGAGAAGAAATTAAAATTTATAAACAGGCACCCAATCTCTAATTTGCTGAAATAATCCTGTTCTCTTTCCATGTGCTGGAATTTAACATCCTCACGTCCAAAATACAACTCCCCACTGACCTGTATCCTGCCTTGATATATAAATTATTTTGGGGAAAATTCCCACAGAGTCAAGGTTAACAGAAAACAGCTGGAAAATAAGCTATGAGCCATATGTCATAGATTTCTCCAAGTACATAGTTTTTGCTTTTTTTTTAACTTTAATTTGAAGAGTCAGCATGTTCAGTATAAGCAGGGTGAATCAAGGACTTTACATGGTCTCCATGTTCATGAAAGTTAACATGATGAGGAAGATAAAATTGTGTCTGTTAGGCAAAGAGGGGGAGGAATAACAGCACAAGAAATCCTGTCTAAAATGCTTTTTACTTTCTCAATTATAAAACCCCCAGGCTCAATTATCTAAATAATTACTACTACTCTCTGCTTTTCTTGTACACAGCTTACAGTTGAAGAGACGATACATTTTCAGGAATGCTTTTACTTGTTATCATTATTGTTAAACACCGTTGAGTCAATTCTGACTCACAGTGACCCTGTATAGGGTTTCCAAGGTGCAACTGGTGGGTTTGAACCACTGACCTTGTGGTTAGCAGTCCAGTGCATATCTCACAGTATGTAAAGTAGTATCTGCATATTAAAGAAAATGTGCTTAAACTGAATGTTAAAAAAGGAAAAATAATAAAAAGCATTGACTTTGTATTGTTTTTAAGTCTTATATTTTCTTCTATTATTTGAAATGTGTTATATAAGTTTGTAAGGTGCTCTGGTAGCGTAGTGGTTACGAATCGGGTTGCGAACCTTAAGGTCAGCGGTTCGAAACTACCAGCTGCTCCGCGGGAGAAAGATGAGGCTTTCTACTCCCGTAAGGATTTACACCCTCGGAAACCCTGTACAGGGTCACTATGGGTCGGAATCGACTCGACGGCACTTAACAACAACAACAACATATAAGTTTGTATTCTGCTTTTCTCTTAAAGTAATAACCCCAAATAGTTTCCTATGTCACAACAGTGTATTGGACATTCTATGCAAGGTACCTGAAAATTATACCTTCCTTCCTGGTGTGGCACTGTAGAATCAGCATTGGACTGCAAACCATAAAGTTGGCGGTTCAAACCCACCAGCTACTCCACAGAAACTCTATACAGGATTGCTATGAGTCAGAAGTGACTCAATAGCACTTCACAACAACAACTTTCCAAAAGTTTGAGTTTTCACCAAGTCCATATCTCTCCGTGTGTAAGCATGTGTATGCATATATGTATATATGCATACCTGTGCATGTGTACAGCCAGGTTCTGTGCCATAATGCATACGGTTCTGCTACCATAAACTGATTCATAAAAACATATACACTCTGCATTCTATTATAATTCATCAAATGGATCAGATCTTCTATTAGAGAGTTTAGAAGGTAGGAGATGGTGGTTGGTGGAGTGTTAAGGAAATAGGGAGAAAGACACAGAAACGGCAATAAAGAAGAAACCATTAGGCATCAGAACTTATAGAGAACAGAGAGAAATTGTGTAACAGTAAGATTAAACTGAGTCACTTTAATTTATAAAGCAGTTGATGCTGTTAAGTGCCATCAAGTCAGTCTGAATCATGGTGACCCTGTAAAGGGTTTCCAGGGAGCCGCTGGTGGATTTGAACCACCAACCTTGTAGTTAGCTGCCCAGTGCTTATTCTACAGTACAAAAAGAGCCAATAGTACGCTGCTTTCAGAAAATGATTGAGTCAATAGAGCTACACTGTATCCTCTGTTATAAGAGTTAACATTTAAGCAGCACATTTTCTACATTCTCTACATCAATGTTTCATCTAAGTTTCTTATGAGTCCTACAGTGTGGGCTCTACCATCACCTCCATTCTAAAAATGTGGAAACATTTAAAATAACAGAAAGTTGTTCTGTTAAGTTTCTGCAGGACAGAAGTCCAAAATAAAAAAGTTGGCAAGGCCATGCTCTCTCAGGGGGTCTTAAGAAAGAATCCAGCAATTCTTGTCATTCTTTGGTTGCAGACACATCTCTCCAATTCCTGCCTTAACCATCACAAGGTGTTCTCCCTACGTTCAGAGTCTCTTCTCCTAAAGACATGTATGTGTGTACTGGATTAACGACACTCTCTACTCTGGTATTGGCTGATTTTAACTATTTACATCTGTTGTTATTGTTAAGTGTAGGAAAGTCAATTCTGACTCATAGTACATCTACAACAACTGTATTTCCAACTGTGATTACATTCTGAGATTTGGGGAGGGATGTGAAGTTTGGGGGGGATAATATTCAAGCCAGTTCAAGAAGCAAAGGGATCATCTTTTGCAATTACACATCAGACAAGGGAC
>NW_006408545.1:12368924-12374120 GCF_000296735.1 Chrysochloris asiatica | reverse complement strand
AAAAAAAAAAAGAAGCAAAGGGATCAAGTGACTTGCCCAAGATCACACACAATGAGTAAATGAAAGAAACCAGGATTCAAACCCAGGCAAGCATGTTCCAACACCCACACCTCGACCCCTTTCTATCCATGTTCATTTCCATCTATAATAGGTTCATGTGTTCCAGAGGGAGATACCCCTTCAGTACAGTTCCCAGGATGAAGAAGACATATGGAGTAGACATACATTTGATGCATTTCCTAACATATAGTAAAAGTGAAACATAGCTTTATTCTTGGGTTTTGTAAGCCACTAAAGTTTCAAGTTGTTGTTGTTGTTGCTAAGTGCTGTTGAGTTGATTCTGACACAAAGTGACCCTGTATAGAGTTTCCAGGAGTGGCTGGTGAGCTTGAACCACCGACCTTGACGTTCAAACTGACTTTGCAGTGTAGTGCATTAACACACAGCGCCATACCAGGAAAGTTTTATAGTTGTTTACTAATAGACCTAAACTGATTAATTTATAACACAAGAACAAAAAGAATGTGATACACTCAAATTTACACATTTAGAAAGCTAAATTGTAGAACCAGAATTAAATTTGCTTTCTTCTGACATACAGTATTTCCTCCATATTTTTGATGGTGTTAAGTGCTGTTAAGTTAGTCCCAACTCATAGAAACCCTGTATAGAGTTTCCGAGGAGCTGCTGGTAAGATCGAACCGCCAACCTTGAGGTTCAAACTGACTTTGCAGTCCAGCACATTAACCCACAGTGCCACCCCAGGATTCCATCTTTTTAGAGCACCTTAAACGACCAATGTAAACATCTATACAGCATATTGTACTGTGTTATTTAGAACATTCCTCAAAACAAGTTACTCCATATCTATGGTTCTATCAGATTAATTTGCCATTATACACTGAGGACAACTAATAGTTTATTAATAATCCATAAAATCTTTCATTCAGTGTGGCCACTACTGACCATCTGCTCTGGCATCATCCCTCCTGATATGAACTGAATGATGTGGAGTTAGGGATTGTGTAAGGTTTACCCTTTTTCATCTGTTTGTGTTGGCCTGGCCATCTTCAAGTGTCTGTTATCTGTGAGACAGAGGACTCTAACAACAGCTCCATTGTACAGTCTTATCTTAGGAGCACTTGGGCTCTTTCACACTTGGTTTCCCTAAGAAAGTGATGGCAAATTCTGTCAACATCTCACACCTGTTTTGTGTCCTCTAAAATAAAAATCTGCCCAGGCACTTCAAGAAGCTCACTTTATTACTGAGCTCCTTTGTGCCCTGTTTTTTGTTCCTTTGAATGTTCTCTTCAGAAGTAATGTCCAAATGTATATCTTCAATCATCTCTCCCAGTTAAACTAGAAACATGTACCTATTGATTGTGCTTTCCTTTTGACCTTCATACCCCATTTGAATCATATGGCACAATCTTCATCCTATATTCACTGCTGGATGACGTGACCTTGTTACCACACTACACTATTAAAATCTTGAATGTTGAACTCAGACGAAGTGCTACATAACATCTAGTTCTGTGGACATTTACAGGAGCTCAGTACATGCTGAATGATAGTAATGATACCAACTGAACTTGTCTTATAAGGAGTTACTCTGCTTTGTTAATTGAAAGTTACAATCTTGAGTTTCTGAATATTAAAAGAAATCAAGATACTAGAAAGAGAATTTGTGATTGTGCAATCATTGTAGACAATCAATCTGAGTCATCATTGCTGATAGATACATTCTGTTTTTATTCCTAACAATAGAAATGGTTTATTCCTAGTTTTTCTGACATCAAATGATCATTCATTAATCTCTGTCTCACACTTTATACTCAGATAAATTCCACAGGCATCAAAGATTTAAACATGACAAAAGAAAACACAGAAGATTTAGAAGAAAATATAAGAGAATCCTTTCTAACTTTGGAGTCCAAACCAAGCCCAAGTCCACTGTCTTTAAGTTGATTTCAATTTATAGTGACCTTATAGGACAAAATAGAACTGCCTATAAGATTCCCAAGGCTGGAAGTATTTATGGAAGTGAACTGCCACATCTTTCTCCTGTAGACAGTTGGTGGGTTAGAATTGCCATTAGCAGATGAGTGCTTTAACTGTAACAGCAGGGATGCTTGAAGTCTTAGAGTAGAAAAGGCTTTTGTAAATACGACTTCAAAATTTGAAAGCCACAAAAGAAAAAGGTTATTAATTAAAATAGCTCAGACACAAGATAAATGACAAACTAGTAAAAAAAAAATACAATGAAATCTCAAGGAACTAATTTTTTTAATATATAAAGAACTCCTAATTCACTAATAATAAAGAGACCAGTCACTCAGTAGAAAAATGGATAAAGTTTAAAGTATATTTGTAAAATATAAATTATTCTTAAGCATATGACTAGACAGTGGCTTCACTCGTGCTAAGAAAGATGCAAACTAAACTTATACTAAATACTATTATTTGTCCAGGAAACTGGCAAAAATGTGGTAATACACCTGTGAAGAAATAGATACTCATATAAGCTGGTGGGAGTATAAATGTGGACAACCGCTATGAATGCATACAGAAATGTTCCAGCAATTTCACTTTTTTGTGTGAACTTATTCTACAGATCTATTTTGGCTATTTGTAAAATAACATTTCTATAAATGTATTCATTAAATCACTTTAGCAATATCAAAATACTGGAAATTACATCAGTGAACAACAATGGAGGCATGTTTATATTAATTATATTAGAATAAATTGTTCTATAGTCATAAGAAAATAAGGAAACTATGAGTGAATATGAAAAGTTGTCCAAGAAATATTGCTTAGTGGAAAAAAGAAGTTGATAGGAAACCATAGCATTCAAGGAAATGGACTGGAGCAGTATCTCTGAAGAGATTCTCTATATTTTGATTTTTGAACTATGAAACTACCTATTCAAGAATTTTTAATAGAAAATTTTAAAAGGTCAGTGGAGTTAAGCAGAATTAGGAAGACAGGTTAGTTTTTCATTAGTTTTCAAAGTCTCCTTCACATTAATACAAGCAGAACTGTCAACATTTTTATTTCTTTTACCTTTTAAAATTCACTGTAGAGAAACAGTGTGGACTAATTTGATACTGCATCTCAAAATCTTGCCAATGAAACATTTTCTAACACATTTAAAATATATGGGTCCTGAACACTTTCTGACACTCTTTTAGAGTAAGTAGGTGAGAAGAATTTCAGCAACACAGCAATTTGTATTTTGATATTCTAATATATATCCTACAGGATGTGAGGAAATATAGTCAGTCTCCTGGTTATGAACATTAGATTTATGAATGACTCATACTTGCCTTTTAATGTTATGTAAATTTACTTTAAATTTGAAATGATTAAACCAATCCAAATTTGTAACAAATTCTTCATCACAATCACAGCATTTAAATCATTGAAAAAATTTCAAGCCTTTTCTTGTACTAAAATATGGCTAAATAAAAGCCATGTGCACCTCGTCTGATTTATCCATAAACTCAACTTAAGGGCACACTTAGGAATGGATCTCATTCATAACCTGGGACTGCCTGTACTGAAATCTTGCATTTCTTTTTGGCAGAAGTGTATTGATTAGAAAATCTATTTCCAGTGATATTATTTCACACTTGATGGCTGTATAGAATAAGGATAATGATGTGTTTCTTTGGAAAATTATTAATCTATGATTTTTTAGTCTACCAGTAAACCAGTTGCCATTGATTTGACCTGACTAATGGAGACTCCATATATGCCAGAGAAAAACTGTGCTCCACAGGATTTTTAATGACTGATTTTGGGAAAGTAGATCACCAGGTTTTTCTTCTGAGTTGCTTCTGGGTGGGCTCAAACCTGTAGCATTTTAGAAGCAGTGAGTTAACTACTTGTACCACCCAAGGACATGTAGTCTAGGGATAGGGATTTTTCTCTAGTCAGGATCACTATCCAAATACCTCATAGCAGAACTATTTGGTGAAAAAGTGGGAAAAAATGAGCGCTGAGGTAATAAATATTAATTGAGTAGATTACTAAATTGTTGTTGTCAAGTGCCGTCCAGTTGATTCCGACCCATAGCGACCCTGTATAGGGTTTTCAAGGAGTAGCTGGTGAGCTTGAACCACCAACCTTGCAGTTCAAAGGGCTTTACAGTCTGACGCATTAACCCACAATGCTACACCAATAGAAAAGTAGATTTACTGAATGTCTACTATATGCAGTGAGCCCTGGTAACACAGGGTTTACACGTTGGGCTGTAAACTGTCAGGTCAGCAGTTCAGCTCCACCAGGTGCTCTGCAGGAGAAAGATGAGACTTTCTGTTCCTGTAAAGCTAATGCAAAAATGGCTACAACCATTCATTGGCAGAGAACTTCCAGAGGTTCAAGCTGGTTTCAGAAGAGGATGTGAAATGAGGGATATCATTGCTGACGTCAGGTGGATCTTGGCTAAAACATACAATACCAGAAAGATGTTTACCTGTACTTTATTGAAAACACTGAGACTTTTAATTGTGTGGATCATGACAAGCTATGGACAACATTGCAGAAAATTAGTGTTCTGGAACACTTAATTGTGCTCATGAGGAACCTGTACACAGACCAAAAGGCAGTTGTTCAAACAGAACAAGGAAATACTGAATGGTTTAAAATTAGGAAAGGTGTGTGCCAGGATTATATTCTTTCACCATACTAATTCCATCTGTATGCTGAGCACATAATCTAATAAACTGGATTACATGAAGAAAAACATGGCATTAGGATTGGAGGAAGACTCATTAATAATTTGTGATATACAGATGATACAACCTTGTTTGCTAAAAGCAAAGAGGACTTAAAATACCTACTGATGAAGATCAAAGATCACAGCTTTCAGTATGGGTTGCACCCATACCATATGGAAAACAAAGATCCTCACCATTGGACCAATAAACAACAACCATATAAATGGAGATATGATTGAAGCTGTCAAAGACTTCATTTTGCTCAGATCAATGATCAACACTCATGGAAGCAGCAGTCAAGGAATCAAACAACATATTGCATTAGGCAAACGTACTTCACAAGACCGCTTTAAAGTGTTGAAGAGCAAAAATGTCAGTTTGAGGACTAGTGTGTGCCTGACCCAAGCCATGGTATTTTCAATAACCACATATGCATGTGAAATTTGGACAGTGAGTAAGGAAGATTGTAGAA
>NW_006408545.1:12366504-12368544 GCF_000296735.1 Chrysochloris asiatica | reverse complement strand
GCGGTACTGACTCAATGTCACCTAACAACAACAACAAATTATTTACAGCCTCAGAAACCCTATACAGGATTGCTATGAGTCAGTACTGATTCCACAGCACACCACCACCACCATCACTGTATGCAAGACAGAATTAATAGGCACAAAAAGAGAGTGATTAGTAGAATATGCTTCCTATGTAAAGGAGGTTACATTTAACACATCAAATAATATACATAGACAGTCAAAATGCAAAGCAAAAGATTTTGTTGTTGTTAGGTACCTTCAAGTAGATTCCGACTCATAGTGAACCTCTATGGTGTTTCTGAGACTGTAATGTTTATGGGAGCAGAAAACCTCATCTTTCTCCTGCATAGTGATGGGTGGATTGAACTACTAAATTTGTTGTTAGCAGTCCAGTGCTTATCCTAAAGATCCATCACCATTCAATTCAAAGCAGAATAGAAGGCTTCAAACTAGTTCATTCCATTTAACATTCTGCTGAGAATTTGTATTTCCTCCCTAAATATACTGAATCAGAATCTACATTTTAACAAGGTCCTTACCCTAACTAACCCACTGCCATTAGGTTGATTTTGACTCACAGCAACCCGTTATATTTTCTGAGGCTATAAGTCTTTAAGGAGCAGAAAACTTCATCTTTCTTCCATGGATCACCTGGTGGGTTTGAACTGCCAATTTTGAAGTTAACAATCCAGTGCTTACCCTACAGCACCACCAGAGTTTCTTAACAGGATCTTCAAGTAATTGTTAAAATAGAGATTCTAATTCAGTACATCTGGGGTGGAAATGCAAATTCTCAGCAGGGGATTGAGCCTGAATAAACCAATTCAAAGCTCTGGCAGAATATAAATTGTTAAAAAGCAGACTTATAGAGGAAAGGGAGAAAAAAGCATTCCTACCTGGATAGTTGCAAAGCTCTCCAAAGTAAGAGTTGTAATTGAAACATGCAAGCATTTCTTTGCACCAAAAAGGGAAAAAGACTTTCATTATAGATTGCAACTCAATGTAAAGAAAACGAAACTCCTCACAACTGGACCAATAAATAGCATCATGATAAATGGAGAAAAGATTGAAGTTGTCAAAGACTTCAATTTGCTTGGATCCACAATCAGTGCTCATGGAAGCAGCAGTCAAGAAATCAAATGATGTAATGCATTAGGCAAAATCTCCTATAAAAGATCTATTTAAAGTGTTTAAGAGCAAAGACATCAGTTTGAGGACTAAATTATGCCTGACCCAATCCTTGGTGTTTTCACTTGCCTCATATGCATGTGAAAGTTGGACAATGAATAAGGAAGATAAGAGAAGAATTAATGTGGTTGAATTACAGTGTTGTGAAGAATATTTAAAGTACCATGGACTATCAGAAGAACAAACAAATCTGTCTGGGAAGAAGTACAGCTAGAATGTTCTTTAGAAGCAACATGGCAAGATATTGCCTTTCCTTTATTGAACATATTGTCAAGAGGGACCAGTCCCTGGAGAAAGAAATCATGCTTGGAAAAGTAAAAGTCAAGAAAAAAAATGAAACCCCTCCACAAACATGGATTGACATAGTTGTAGCAACGATGGGTTAAAACGTAACAATAATTGTGAGAATGGCACAGGACTCAAAAGTGTCTGTACTGTTATGCCTAGGGTCTCTAGGAATCTGAATTGACTTAACGGGACCTAATACACACACAACTACTATATATTGTTGTTGTTCGATGCCATCGAGTTGCTACTGACTCATAGTGACCCAATGTACAACAGAACGAAGCATTGCCCGGTCCTGCACCAACCTCACAATCATTGCTATGTTTAAGCCCATTGCTGATGTCACTATGCCAATCTACCTAGTTGGTTGTCTTCCTCTTTTTATCTGACTCTCCTTCACTTTACCAAGCATGATATCCTTCTCAAGGGATTGGTCCCTCCTGATAATATGTCTGAAGTATGAGAGATGAAGTCTGGTCTTCTTGGCTTCCAAAAAGAATTCTGACTTTACTTCTTGTAACACAGATTCATTAGGCAGTACATGGTACTTTTAATACT
>NW_006408545.1:12364048-12364819 GCF_000296735.1 Chrysochloris asiatica | reverse complement strand
ATGGATTGGCAAAATGGCAGCATCAATGGGCTCAAGCATGGCAACAATCATGAGGCTGGCCCAGAATCAGGCAATGTTTCATTCTGTTTTGCATAAAGTTGCTATGAGTCGAGACTGACTCAGCACCTAACAACAACAATAACAACAACAACAACAGATTGAGTAAGTATGGTGAAAGAACACAACCCTGGCACAAACCTTTCCTGATTTAAAAACTTTCAGTGCTCCCTTGTTCTAATAACTGCCTCTTGGTCTATATAGAGATTCCTCATGAGCACAATTAAGTGTTCCAGAATACTCATTCTCTACAATGTTGTCCATAACTTGTCATGATCCACACAATCGAAAGCCTTAGTAGAGTCAATAAAGCACAGGTAAACATCTTTCTGGTATTCTCTGCTTTCAACCAAGATCTATCTGACTTCAGCAGTAATCTCCCTCGTTTTACATCCTCTTCAGAATGTGGCTTACACCTCTAGAAGTTCTGTCAATGAACAGTTGCTGGCATTTTTTGAGCTATCTTTAGCAAAATTTTACTTGCATGCGATTTTTTTGTTATTTTTAAGTTTTTATCATGAATTGAGTGAAAGTTTACAGGGGGCAGATCATCAGTTTTACATTTAACAAATCATACACCTTCTTTCATTACAATGATTATAATCCCCTCCATGAACCATCAGTTAACAGTATTTCTCTCTAATCACTTTAGCTTTTTTTAAAAAACAAAAACTAAAAACACTCAGGCATATATAATAATTTACACCTCCAAAG
>NW_006408545.1:12361425-12363197 GCF_000296735.1 Chrysochloris asiatica | reverse complement strand
GCAAAGTCAAATGGGTACTGTCTGCAAATGTGGGTGTTCTTGTACATCTCCCTTCACTTCATAGCAGCTGGATGCACTCTCAGGTCTAGCCCTCTGTGGCTATGTCCTTGTACATGGGCTCAAGTGTCCTCAGTTCTCACCATACTTTGGACCAACCAGCCCTTCCTCTTCTCTCTCTCATCTCCAGGTAAACAGGAATCATTGGACTGTGTTTGAACTCAGCCCATTTCTTCATTGCTGCCTTTCCCCCTCTTCCACTCACCAGTAGACCAATGTGGTCACCAGCAACTTTACATGACTAATCATGTATTCACTTTGAATTTCAGTCTTAGAGGGGAGTTTGTCCTAAAGGAAATTGATTGCTTGCCTTGATGGCTTCCTAGTGAACAGTTTATTTTTGTGGTAGCCAGTTATGCTGACATTTTTGTTTTGGGTTTTTCCTTTTGATCTTTCTTTGAAGATGTAACTTCTGTCACTCTAGCTCTTCCAGGCTGGTTTGCTTGTCCTTTCTAGTGGGAATGTTCCACCTCAGAATTTTCTGGATGGGACTCAGGATTCCACCTAAGGTCCTACACTCTGCAAAGGCTTTGCAAGAGGCCTATTTCACTGGGCAAGTTCTAGAACCCCTTTTAGGTATTCCAATCAGTTATAGGCTGAAGATGGGCTTACATATTTTCTGTAAGCATGTTTCCCTCCATTCCTTTCTATCCCTCTCAAGTGTCTATTTTATAATACTAAAATAGAGAAACCAATATTCATAAGAAAGTCAAGCATTTTAGTATTCTTTCCCCTTTTCAAATTATGCCTAGATTCCTGTATCGCAGAGCCCTGTTGTTCCAAGGTTGAGCATGAATCACTATTTACCTCTGCCCCACTTTGCCCGTGCACACCTGTCTCAGTGTTCCCCTAACTATCATGTTCTTCCACCACCTCGCCCTCTTTGTATTGCCCTCCCCAACACCTGAACTAAACCCCCCACCCCATCCCCACTGTTGTGGTTACCTTATATTCCATTAATTCTTCCCTCCATTTAAGATAGTCTATTTTATCCTGTAAAATACCTGACCTTCTCACCACCTGGATCTCTGTTCCTCTGTGTTTACCTTCTTTCGTATTGTAGTTGTTTTGATCATAGGCTGACCTCCCAGAGCCTCTGTTCTTATAATTTTATTCTGTTCTTGACTCTTCCATTTGTTGAAAGAGTTCATGGTAATGCTGCCACATACATCATTCTCTGGTTGATATCTGTTCTTCTCCAATGCCTTCAGTGTACCTTGGACTTTTTCTTCAGTATCATTTGCTCTTGATCATATGCTGCCTCCTGAAATGGTTGAACACTGGCCATTTCTTTTTGGCACAGTGACTCTGTGTATTCCTTCTATCTTCTTTTGATGCTTTCTGCTTCATTCAATATTTTGCCCATAGAGTACTTTCATTTTGCAAGTTGATGCTTGAGTTTTTTCTTCTGTTCTCTCAGCTTGAGAAATGCTGAGCTTGTTCTTCCCTTTTGGTTTTCTAACTCCAAGCCTTTGCCACATTTCATTATAATATTTGACATTGTCCTTCTTGAGATGACCTTTGAAATTTGTTTTCAGCTCTTTTACCCCATCATTTCTTCAATTTGCTTTAGCATCTCTATGCTGCAAAGCAAGTTTCAGAGTCTCTTCTGACATCCATTTTGATCTTTTCCTTCTTTCCTGTCTTTTTAATCACCTTTTGCTTTCTTCCTGTATGGTATTCTTGATGTCATCCCACAATTCTTGTGGTCTTCA
>NW_006408545.1:12334952-12360580 GCF_000296735.1 Chrysochloris asiatica | reverse complement strand
CTCACTAATGCCTAGGATATCAATGTTTATGCATTCCATTTCATTTTCTACAGTTACTAATTTTCCTAGATTCATACTTCATACATTCCATTTTCTGATTATTAATGGATGTTTACAGCTGTTTCTCTTCATTTTGAGTTTTGCCCTTTCAACAAATGAGGGTCCTAAAGGCTTTACTCCATTTGCATCATCATGGCCAGCTCTACGTTGAAGAGGCAATTCTTCCCCAGTTGTATTCTGAGTGCCTTCCAACCTGAGTGAGGGGCTCTTCTTCTGGCACTATATCTGACAATATCCTTGTGCCTTTCATCATGTTTCAGTAGTCAATATTCTGGTGCTATCTGACAATATTCTGACTGTCTTCTGACTGCTATTCATAAGGTTTTCAATGACTAAATATTTGGAAGTAGTCCATCTCTCAGTCTTCCTTGTTTGTGTTTGTCTGGAAGGGCAGATGAAACCTTTTCATCATGGGTAAGCCTGATGGTATTTTAAATAATAGTGGCATAGCTTCCTGAATCACAGCAACATGCAAGCCACCACAGTATGACAAACTGATAGACGGGTGGTGGCTTGAATGAAATAGCCCAATACTTTTCTTACTAAAGCACTTTCTTATTGCTTACCCTGTCTGGCTTGATACCCAGGAATTTCTAAAGTACGTCAGTTTCTATTTCATACTACAAATTAATAATAAATGCTGTATACCAATGGAGTTAGTTATTTCAAAGTCTAATCAACCCTATACCAACAGAAACCATCAAACTTCAGAACCTAAAAAGATGAGCACAAGGCACAAGGCCTTCTGAGACCTCCAGAAAGTTCAGGCGCCAGTATCAGCTCCCCTGGGAATAAACAGAAGGCCACTGTCTTGCTACCTCCTCAGCACCATACTTCCATCCAACAGCAAATGTTAGTCATTTGAGGAAATAAATTTAGGGGGGACTAATTAATATTAAAAAGGAGCTCTGGTAGCGTAGTAGTTACAAATCGGGCAGGGTCGCTATGAGTCGGAACCGACTCCACGGCAAACAACAACAACAACAATTAATATTAAGGAGCTCTGGTAGTGTAGTGGTTAGGAATCAGCTGCGAACCGCAAGGTCAGCAGTTCGAAACTACCAGCTGCTCTGTGGGAGAAAGATGAGGCGTTCTGCTCCCGTAAATTTTCACAGCCTCCCCCCCATCCAAAAAAAAAAGCTAAAGAGGATAGAGAGAAACACTGTTAACTGATGATATATGGAGGGGATAATAATCAATGTAATGAAACAAGCTATATGAATGGTTGAATGTGAAGCTGATGATGTGCCCTGTAAACTTTCACTCAATCCAAAATAAAAACATTTAATTAAAAAAAAAAAAAAAAAAGATTCACAGCCTCGGAAACCCTGTACAGGATCGCTATGAGCCAGAACTGACTTCACAGCACATAACAACAACAGTAATTAATATTAAATATAAAGAGCCCTGGTAGCACTGTTGGGTAAGCATTGGTCTGCTAATCACAAGATTGGCAATTCAAACCTACCAGCCACTCTGCCAGAGAAAGATAAGCTTTCTGCTCACATAAAAATTTACAACCTTGGAAAACCTACAGAGTGTCAGAATTGATCCGATGGCAGTGGGTTTAATAATAAATATAAAAACATGGAAATATCTTATTAAACAAATCCATGTTTTCACAATAGTGCTTATAAGACAGATGTAAAAATTCCCAGGGCCTGACAATCCGAAATATTTACCAAGGGAAAACTGCACGACTTGAAAACACTGCTAGACAAAGCTGCATTCCCCCAGCCAATGAATGACTGCTGTTAAGTACCATAGGGCAGGTTCTGACTCAGCCATCCTAATAGGGTTCCCTAGGAATGGCTGGTGGGTTTGAACCTCTGCTTTGTGGTTCAAAGCATTCAGGTCCAGTACTTATCTTACAGCGCCACACCAGGACTCTAGCAAATCATTAAATATTAATAAACTAGTTTCAGGGTATTGTGTGTGTGTGTTGCTCTGAACATACAACATTCTAAATAGGGTTTCAAAAGTTCATGGAAAAATGGAATTGAGAAATAATGGAATTTTTCCATGAACTTTTGAAATTCCCTTACATATAACGACTTTATAGCTTACGCAGCCATTTCATAAATTAATATGACCATGAGACACTTCTAAAATAATAATACACTGAACTAGGAGATGATAAAGAAATGAATTCTTAACGCACATAGCAAAAACAAATGAACAAACCTAAAGCCAACTAAGCTGAACTAATTTTTTTAAAGAAAAAAGTATAGCATTATAGTTGTTGTTGTTTTTAAGCACTGTTGAGTCAATTCCAACCCATAGTAACCCTGTGTGGGGTTTTCAATGAGCGGCTGGTAGGTTTGACCTACCAAACTTGTAGTTAGCAGTCCAGTTTGAATCACCGACTTTTTTTTTTTTTGAGGTCAACACCAGGACTCCTAACACTATGGTGGTGGAGTTCTAATTTCGAAAAATATAATCTTTCATATAGGTAAATTTGACATTTATATTTCAGTACTAATCTTCTAGTCTTTGAACATTTGGAGGACTCTGGGCCAGTGAATGCATACTTCCCAAGTGAAACTTCTATGCAATTGCCACAAGTCTCCCCCAAAGACCTGGTTCTCCTTTTCCTCCCCTTTTACCCTTTGTCCCTAGCCATTCCTCTGTACGCACTCCACAAACTGGCGTTTAGAATTCTAAGCAATAGTTTCACTATTTGGGCTCTTGTTATAGATCCCGTGGATAGATACATTTTCTTTAAAGAGCAAAGGTTACCAAAGTTCAACAAGTGTTTGTCATTACTTTAAAATATCTTGCTCTCCGGTAAATTACATAGAATATATAGGACTGCATGCCTGCAATCCAGCAGCCAAAAGTATTCACTGAAAGAATTTACTACTTTTTTTGTAATAGAAACTGTCACTTTCTGCAGATAGGTATATTTCTTCTAATAAGAATATTTCCTTGTAATTTTGGTTGGACTAGTTCAAAATAGGAGTCCTGATGTGGTTCTGTGGGATAAAGCATAGGACCACAAGGTTGGTTTGAACCACAAGGTCAGTGATTCAAACTCACCAGCCGCTCCTTGGAAACCCTATACAGGGTCACTATGGATAGAAACCAACTCAGCAGTACTTAATAACAACAACAGCTTAAAACAGGAAAGGATTCATCACTCCAACACTAATTAGCATACCTCAGTTATGACCTGGATACTGTACTCATGCTAAATGGAATCTCAACTTTCAAAGGACACAAACGACACCAAAATGCCTTTATCCTATAAATAATGAAGAAAATCCTGGAGTAAAACTGGAAGAAGCATTTTTTAATTTAACACAAACAGTGTTGAAGGAAGGAAGATTTGATACCAAGATCTGAGATGAATCAGAAAACCAGTTTTCATTATGGCTCTGTTATATTTTCTTCCTTTAGCCAGAGGCAAATTATGAAATCTCTTAAAATACCTTTCTTTCTTTCTCTCTGTTCTCTCTCTTCGTCTCTCCTCAGTCTTTCCTATCTATCTCCTCTTCTTGCCTCTCTCTTCTCTGTCTTTCTGTTTTTAATAACACTTAGTTACTTCTAAGTGTTGCTGGGAGGATTCATAAGTGTGTTAAGTGCTTTGAAGATGAAAAGCAATATATAAATGCCTAAGTATTACTATAAAAGTTCAAGTAAATGAGCTCATACCATGTGATTTAAATGGAATGCATGTGAATACACAATCCACAGATAGTCAAACAACTAAAGAGCTTCAGCTAAGATTCATAGCTTGCATGGCACTAAACCTTTTTAATATCATAGAATGTTTTCAGAGCTGAATAGCTCTCAGGGATCATTTGATACAAGTCCTTCATTTTACAGATTAAGGAAAAGAGAGCTTCAGATGACCACACCAAGAACACACTGATGAATAGGGACTAGCATGGGACAAGAGGTCAAATCTCAAACCAGTGCTTCCTATACCACTCCATGCTCAACTTTAACAGCAAGTCAAATAAATGGATGAAAATAGCAAGTTCACTTGAAATGATGGCATTTGGTACCACACATCTGAATAATGGGAGACATACTGATTTAAGATAAGATGGAATTCTTTTTCTTCTTTCAACCTGCCTGTAGGCATATGCTGACTCTAGTTTGTCTTTGATGCTATGTTTCCATTAGAGTGTAGCTCTAAGAATCTATAATTCAGGGCTTCAAACTGGTTCAAACCAGTTCAATCATGACTGATGAAGTGAAACCAGGACAGACCAGAATTTCCAAAATGTGGGTTTCTGGAATGACAAACAGAATGTAAAAAATTTCAGGTTGAATGGGAAATTCATAAAAGACAAAATTAGTCCTTTCAGGAAGGAGCCTGATGCAAAAGACTGGATTACTGCCAGAACGTTAGAGTCCAAAATGAGTTCAAAGCATCATGGTCAGTAACAATCTCTGAGCAGGACATCTTTGTTTCTGACTCTGCTAGACAAGAGATTTGATTGCTCTGCAACACAGGTTGCCTTTGTTTTCTCAGAAGAAGATTAAGTTTCTAGCAAGGCATCATCCTATAATCTTCCCAATCTGATTATCATTCCAGGTATTCAAATTTTGCAAATTCTGGTCTACCCCAGTTCCACTTCATTAGCCATGACCAAACCAGGAAGAATCAGCCTGGTGTGGCACTGGACTGCTAACCACAAGGTTGGTGGTTCAAAACCACCAGCCAGTCCTTAAAAACTCTATACAGGGTCACTGTGAGTCAGAACTGACTTGACAGCACTTAATAACAACAATAATATATATTCACATTCTAATGATCCTGAAACACTGTGCTAGGGTTGCCCTAACTATACTCTTAATGTGGGTAAGTGAGAATTGTAAAGACTAATTCCAGTTGACTCCAATCCCAATATCTGAAGAATGAGTATATAGATATATCATCCCTAAACTGACAATTCTTCTTCATCTGGGATTCACTAGATCTATGGTAGACCAGATAATTTTCATTGCTGTTAAGTTGCTAACTAGTGCTAATGTGATTTGGAATCACACTTTGAGAAACACTGGACTAAAGATAACAGCACACAAATTGGAGTTTGCCTCTGCTCTGATTAGCCACTTGAGTTGAGACCTTCCCAGAGTGAAAAGAGAAGTTGGCAATTAATTAGGTTAAATTAATGCTTGAAGACTGGAGTTCACAAATTCACAGATCCATATTGGGCCCACAAGTGTTTTCTTGTTTTGTTTTGTTTTTCTTTTTTAACAAATGTTTTATTTGGTTCACATATATTTTTTTTATTTAAACTTGGTTGTCATGGCATTTTGTATATCCAATTTATGGCTTCTTTTTAAAAAATCAACTATATGATAATGTCAAGCCATAAACCAGCCCTTTCTCCCCATCTCCTCTATTCAAGGAGTCAGTCAGGGGACCCCAATTTCCACCTTATTTTCTTCTTTTGCTTGGACTGCCTCATTTTTGACTTTGTGTACAATGCAGAAAATTGGTCTAAAATTTCAAGCCTTCAAATAAATAATCTTTCTAGTTTCATTATCTGCTATGCACAGTTTTATTAAATAAACCAGGCCTGTCATCACTCACTTTATTTTACTATGTTCAATTTGAAAGCAGGCTTTCCTACATAAGAAAGAACAGAACAGAATTTCACATCATTGGCTAGTATCCTTTGGATTAAGCAGACAATTTTTCATTTTTATTTCATTTTAAAACAGCTAAATGTTGTCTTTTTAACATTTAAAAGCAGTTCAAAAGTTAGAAGAAGCTTAATACAACATGCTTTGTTTTGTTTTGTTTAAATTTGTTTTGTTTTATTGTGAATTCAGTGAATGAAGGTTTACAGACCAAATCATCAGTTTTACATTCAACAAGCATACAATTTGGTTCATCTTAATGATTGCAATGCCCTCCACGTAATAACACTTATGCCACTTCCTCCCTGTGGTTCTTATTTCCATCCCACCCTCCCTCCCAATCCTTCTGAATTTTGTCCTCAGGTAGATGTTGCCCTTTTGATATTGAACAGCTGACCATCCCATGGTTAGCACACCTTACTAGTGTTGTTCCCTCTACATACCTAATTTCCTGGAAGTTGGGCCGCACGGATGAGTTTCCAGACCCAAAGTGTGGCCAAGGGCCATCATCTCAGGTTCCTCCAGTCTCTTTCAGGTCAGTAAGCCTGGTCTTTTTTATATTTTTGAGTTTCATTCCACATTTTCTCCCACTCTATTTGGGAGCTTTCAGAGCACTCAGGAGTGGTACAATCTACTTCTTCTGGTCTCAGAGTCATGGAAACTTATGTTCATTTGTTTCATTAGTCCAGTGAATTAATTGATTCCAAGCACCTTCAATTTTCATCACTCTCCTTTCTCTACACAAGGAAAGAGTAACACCTTAGATGGTCAACTCATGAACATGAGATCCCAGTCACTACTTACCAAAGTGGGATGTAGAACATTGTCTTTGGGGACTATGTTATGCCAAGTGACATTGGTGCCCCATGAGACTCTGGTCTTGAGCTCTCAGGCCCAGCAATTCTTTGCCTCAAGATGTTTGGTAATGCCTAAGAAGTTGTCATAATTTTACCACCTGTAGGTATGGCACCATAGGGTAAGCACTGGAATGAAGGGTCAGTTTGAACCTCAAAGTCAGTGGTTCAGTCTCAGCAGTCACTCCTCATAAGCTTTAGACAGGGTTGCTATGAGTTGGAGCCAACTCTATGACACTTAACAAAAACAACAATTCTCCAACACAGAAAATAAAAATACAAAAGGCAGCTCCAGAAGACAAAACAAAGTGTGCAAAGACCTGGAGTTAGAAAACTGAAAGGGAAAAATTGTTCAGCATTTCTCAACCTGAAATAACTAAAGAAAAAATTCAAGGCTGGACTTGAAATATTGAAGGATTCTATGTGCAAAATATTGAAAGATGCAAAAAGCATAAAAAGAAGATGGAAAGAATACAGAGTCACTCTTCCAAAAGAAATGTTCAACCATTTCAAGGAGGAAATATATGGTCAAGAGCCAATGATACTGAAGGAAGAAGGCTAAGGTACACTGCAGACATTGAACAAGGCTCTGGGTATTTATAGAATACAAACTAAAATCTTGCAAAAATAGGTGAGGCACGCATTCATCTAATCCAGGAAATTTGGAAGACAGCTACCTGGTCAACCTTATTATGCACAGCAGAACGAAACATTACCCGATCCTGGGCCAACCTCACTACTGTTGTCATGCTTGAGTCCATCGATGCTGCCTCTTGGCCAATCCATCTTGTTGGGGGTCTTCCTCTTTTTCTCTGATCCTCCACCTTACCAAACATGATACCACGTATAGCATTAGGTAAATCTGCTGCACAAGACCTCTATAAAGTGGTCAAAAGCAAAGATGTCAGTTTGAGGACTAAGGTGCTCCTGACCAAAGCCATTGTATTTTCAACAGTTTTATATGTGTGTGATGGTGCAACATTGAATAAGAAAGACTACAGAAGAATTGATGCATTTGAGTTATGGTGTTGGAGGAGAATATTAAAAGTACCATGGACTACCAGAAGGAAAACAAACCTGTGTTGGAAGAAGTACAATCAGGGTTCTCCTTAGAAGACAGGATGGTCAGACTTCATCTCTCAAACTTTGGACATATTATGAGAAGGGACCAGTCCTTAAAGAAGGACATCAAAGTGTAGTGTCAAGGAAAAAGAGGAAGGCCTCTAATGAGATGGACTGTCACTGTGGCAGCAACAATAGGCTCAAGCATAGCAACGATGATAAGACTGCTGCAGAACCGGGCAGTGGTTCATTCTGTTGTATATAAGGTCACTATGAGTAAGTACTGACTTGATGACACCTAACAACAACAATGCTCCACCACAGGAGCCCTTGTAGCATAGTAGGTTATGTGTTAGGTTGTTCATCACAAGGTCAGCAGTTCAAATCCACCAGCCACTCCAAGGGAGAACCATAAGGCTTTATGTTTCCTTCAAGATTTACAGCCTCAGAAACCCTATACAGGGTTGTTATGAGTCAGAACCAATTTTATGGCACACAAGCACCATCACTACCATCACCTGCCCCTGACTCACTTAAGCCGAAACTTTGGGAATGGAGACCAATAGTCTGTGTTTAGAAGTCCATGTATGAAGCAAATGGTTAAGCTATTGGCTGGGGACCAAAAGGCTGAGTGGTCCAAGTCCACCTAGAGATGCCACTTACAAGGCTATCGAGCACAGTTCTACTCTGACACATTGGATTGCCTTGAGTGGGAATCAGCTGGTTTAATCTGTGTTTTACAAAGTCTTCTGCAATTTTGATGCGTGAGAACCACTATTTTAAATCATCAAATATGTATGATAAATCATTTTATCTGTGCAAATAGCAAAGTGTAAAGTCAAAGGACTGAGTGAAAGCGATTCATAAATAATTTTAAATACTTTTTTTTAATCTGTATTGTTCTCTCTTTAGCAGTACTCTTAAGAACATATGATTTTCCATTTTCATCTTTCTAAAGGAAATTTTGTGTTTTAGAATTTTATTTTATAACTTGCTTTGAGAACTGAAAGGCATATTCTTTGTTTTTAGACTGATATAAGAGGCCATCATTCTAGTACAAAAAAAAAAGGCAAGAAGTTAAGCCTACATTGCTATTTGTCTTATTTCTTTTCAATATTCTTAAAAGTCAAATGTCAGCAGACCAGTCAATCGAGTTGAAGTATTCTCCATCTGTGTTCTAACATCTATCTCTAGCATGATAATCTACTGATTCTTAAAGATTACAGTATTCAAATCACTAAGGAATTGCTACAAACAGCCTTGCCTGTGTCCCATCCGCAGAGGTCTTGACTGTTGGCCTGAGATAGGGTCACATATGACTTTTTAAAACTCCCCAGGTGACATTTATGTGCTGTTGGCGCTGAGAACACCTCTTGTGTTCTCACACACACACAGCATTGGTGGTGGTGTGCCATTGAATTGGTTCCAACTCTTAGCAACCCTGAGGCTGTAAATATTTATGGGAACGGAAAACCTCATGTTTCTTCCCAGAATCCACTGGTAGATTCTAATTGTTACCATTATGCTGTCAGGGTTCCTTGAAGCATTGGTGTTGTTGTTGTTGTTAAGTGTCGTCGAGTCAGTTCTGATCCATAGCGACCCTGTATAGGGTTTCCTAGGAGCAACTGGTGAATTTGAACCACCAGCCTTACAGTTCAAACCAACTTTGCAGTCCAGCACATTAACCCACATAAGTGGTGACATAAAAATCAAACCTTAGCACTCAACTTTTCCCTCTGCATGAATTTAAAGCTACCTTTCCTCATGTGAGCTTAATCTAGTGCAAACCAAACTCATCAAATTGATTCTGACTCATTGTGACCCTAGAGGACAGATTCTCACTCATTGCCCATAGTTTCCAAGGCTACAATCTTTCTCCTACGGAACAGTCAGTAGGTTTAAATTGCCAACCTTTTCATTAACAAGCAAGCAGGCCCCTTTAAACTAATCTCTTGTTAATAAGTACCTTTGAGTCAGTTCCAACTCATAGCGACCCCACATAGGGCTTTACCTTGTAGAGTTTCCAGAGAACAACTGGTGAATTTGAACCGCCAACCGTGAGGTTTGCAGCCAAGTGCTCATCCTACACCACCACATAAGAACTCTGAAATAAGTCTACTAAATAGAAAATCTAGAGAAATAATCATGAAGTGAAATGACCTAAACACAACATCACTATGTTTATACCAAGCAAAGATAAGAATGTTTAGAGATAGTTCACGCGTCAAAGATTTTTACTAAAAAACGAAAGACAAAAAAACTTTTTTTTTTTTTTTTACTCAAAATTTTGTATTATTGGCTCAACTCTCCACTTTGTTCTAGGGTATAAACACAGCCTACAGCAAAAATAGTGCTTACTTTTTTATTTACTTGACCAAAGGGTGGGTGGTAATCAATTCTTAGTTTTCGTGGGTAGGGTGCTGACACACCAAAATCCAAGCACCTTCAGTCTTTTGCTGGATTGTTTCTTTTGACAATGTTAGGTTTGGACCCAAACGCAGAAATAATCTATATTCCCCAAACTTTTTTTTTTTAAACTTTTTTTGCAGCTCCTAGTGTTTTTGTGACAATGCTCTCTTCCCACTGTTTCCTCATGGCAAGCTAAAAGATCTGTAGTTTTTGACCTTTTGATATAAAAACATGCATCAGAGCCACACTTTTTTCTTTGATTTAGGGAAGTAGCAAGAATGTATGGAACAACTATGCAGTTCACATTTCCTCTTATAAACAAAAGAAAAGGGCAACTCATAAGAGTTTCTCACTGACTTCAGGGCCCTTTTCTTTAGAGAGAGAGGGAGTAAAGAAAGAAAAGAGAAATACAGAAAACATTTCATTTTTCAAGTCTTACCAAGATATTTATATTGGATGGTGGGTCAAACATATATTTTCAAAGTTGCAATAGCAGTAAAATGAGATGAAATCCTACTGGTCATCACAATTTAATTGTATGATTTTTGTTAGGAAAATTATCTAACACCCCTAAACCTTGGATTTACTGTTTGTGAAATGATCTGATGGAATTCTTATGTAGGTTCAATTCGGTCACACAGTGAAACCTGTAAGGGCCAGAACTCTACAGGCCTTTTTTGTTTTTATTGTTCTCGAAAGCTTTCCACCTTTGAATGGGTGCAGTCTTATGATTTTTCTATTACTTGATTTAGTGGAAATTATTTACTCCTCTGACAGTTTTCTGTCTTACACAGTGTCCAACTCTTGCAGATGATGCACTATATATAATGCATTTGCAGGGAAAGTGGTGGTTCTGTAGGAGAAGCACTGGAAGGCAAACTGAAAGGTCTGAGTTTAGACCCCACCTACCGCTCCTAGACAGAAAAAGGAGACTTTCTGATCCTACAAGCTCACAGCCTCAGAAACCCCATACAGGGTTGAGATGAATCGGAACCAATTAACTACAACAATATATTTGCACAAGTGCCTAGAAAAATAGATGGCAACTCTGTTATTATTCTAGGCAGACACTCTGAACTCTAGCTTAGGCCACATTTCTCAAAGTGTTGTAGGATAATCACTGGACTGCTAGCCACAAGGTCAACAGTTCAAACCCACCAGTCACTCAGTGAGAGACAGATAAAGCTTTCTGCTAGTGTAAAAATTTACAGTCTCAGAAACCCTATATAGGATCACTATGAGTCAGAATTGACTCCATACAGTCTGTTCCCAAATTGAAGTGTTTAATCATTGAGAAGCAATGACTTGCTTAAGTCCAACCATAGATATAGCTATATATATATATATATATATATATATATATATATTTAAAAGAACAACAGAGAAACTAGTAAACTCAAAAACTTTAGGGTTTGGACAGCTAGATAAAGTATTTTACAGTTCAGCATTAACTTTGGAGGAACAACCCATAAACATGAATACAATCAATCCAAGTGGATGAGTAGGGACTGACTATGGGGCATGTGTCATCAAGAAACTGAGTCTTTCATTCTAACTCCATTGGAGACTAGCGTGATGGGACTTTGACCAAAACACTGACATGTATATATCAGCAGACAGCAGAAGACCAGCATGTGCATGAGTGTGACGCTGAAGCTGTCCAGAGCAGTGGCCATCTCTAAAATAAGTTAATCCCACTAATCACACTAGGTTATTGGCTCAGAGCCTCTCTGGGGCCATCCCAGCAAGCAGCAACCCAACTTCCTGCCACTCTCTGAATTCTTTCTCTGGTGTTGCATTCCAAACCAGCCCTGACTCTCTCTCCCCAGGGCCTCTTCGAGACTCAGCCTCGGGAATTATGTGACTGTAAGAAGACACTTCAAGGAGACTAAGGATGGGAACACTTTTAGCTCACAAACAAATCTGAAGTGGGGATGTAGCCCAACACTCCCAGATGAAAGAAATGTATGCTTGTGAATCACTGAAAACAGCAGGAAACCAGACAAGAAGGGTCTTGTTCCAGAGTAATAGCCTCACTCAAAGATTAAAATAGGTCTGACCTTTGTCTATGGGATTGTGTCGTCTCAGTCATATTTAGGAGTTCTGAAAACCTCCATCTGCATGTTACGAAACCACATTTCTGGGCCAAGGGGTGGTCTATGCCTGAACACAGAGAAGCCTCTTATTCAGGGATGCATCTAACTTGGGCTACGGCTACTAAGCCAAGAAAATGGAGCTTGTGGAAATCATAATTTTCTTTTTCGTGTCCGAATGAAGTTAGAAACAATGAAAATACAGCCTAGAAAATTAAGACTCTCTAACCAGTGCTGATGTTATGTTTCCATCACTTCTACATAGGACTCTGGAAGTCCAAATCTCCTTGTGTGGCTTCTCTGCTTTAAAAGCCCAGGGGATGAACTGATACTTTTGTTTTGGGAATTAGGGGTACAGCTTTGCTCACAGTATTAACAGAAAAGAATACAAACAATACAAACTATTTATAGTCAGAGTCCCCAGAAACAGGAATCTAGAAGTTGATTTGCTAATTCCAATCCTACCAATGAGTCACTGTGCCTCACATATGAATTATTACTCTGTGCCTCAGTTTTACCTTCTATTAAGTGGAGATAATAATACCCATTCCTCCCTACTCAGTATATTGTGAAAAGAAATTATTGCATCTGTGAGCCTTGGAGAGCAAAGACTCAAAGTATCACTACTGTTATTTCTTATTGCCAAATAGTCACCATGGTAATCACAGCTTCTTTTACTAATAACCCATGCCACTTATGGCCTGGTAACCTAAATATCAATAGGTGAATATTAATTCTGTTGATGATCTCTGTTCTTTAAAATGGTCTTAAATTCACGTAACATCTAATTTTGCTTTGTCACTTACTTCATTTTGTCAAAAATCATTTTGCATATGAGTAACCCAACTAAAGTCCAGCAGGAACTGAAGACTACAGTGATCATTTCAATGATTAAATAACTAATGGTGAGCTTGGGATGTCAACCTTTGGTCTCAGAGTGCATCATCCAATTAGATAATGCGTGGTCAGTCATTTCATGACCTGGTTTATTCTGTCTTTTGACTCTATTAAACCTGAAAAGAAAATGTGGTATCTCTCAAGCAAATATTCTATTTGAACCATCCCTATCACCAAGCATTATTTCAAAACCTGCCTGTTAAGATTCAGATCATGTAGTCCATACCAGCAGATTATATATCCAAACCAAACCTGTTGCCATCTAGTTGTTCCTGACTCAAAGCAACCATATGGGGTTGAATTTCCAAGATGTAAATCTTTATGGAAGCACAGTGCCACATCTTTTCCCTGTGGAGTGGCTGGCAGGTTCAAACTGCTGACCTTCATTTACATCACCTGGACTCCTTCCCTAAAATAGTCCTCTGTCATATTTTATCAAACTCAATTTTTACTTATTAGTGATTTGTTTTTATTGTCATTGTTAAGTGCCATCGAGTTGGTTCCGACTCATAGCAATCTTGCATAGGGTTTACAAGATGGGCTTGAACCACCATCTTTCTGGTTACCAGTTCAGTGCTTATCCTACAGCACTATTTTTATCAAGGGGTAGGAAATAGACGGGCTGAAATCTAAACAGGGTAGAAAGCATTCTCATATATTTGTATTAGGCAACTCTTGGGTAAGGTGAAGAGAACTACAACAGAATAAGCCATCTCAGACAATTGTACGTGGCTATCAAAGAAGCGCCAAGGTAGTGTAGTGGTTACGAACCGGGCTGCGAACCTCAAGGTAGGCAGTTCAAAACTACCAGCTGCTCCACAGGGAGAAAGATGAGGCTTTCTGCTCCCAGCCTCGGAGACCCTGTACAGGGTCGCTATGAGTCAGAACTGACTCCATGGAACATAACAACAAAAACAACAACATCCTGGTCCTGGTATGGTGCTGTGGGCTAATGCGTCAGACTGCAAAGTCATTTGAACGGCAAGGTCCGTGGTTCAAGCTCACCAGCTGCTCTTTGGAAACCCTATACAGGGTCACTATGGGCCAAGTGGCAGCATCAATGGACTCAAGTGTGGCAACTGTAGTGAGGTTGGCCCAGGATCAGGCAGTGTTTTGTTCTGCTGTGAGTAAGGTCGCTATGGGTAGGTACCGACTCGATGGCACCTAACAACAACAACAACAAATGGGTCGGAATCGACTCTATGGCACTTAACAACAACAATCCTGGTCCTAGTAAGGAGCCTTGGTAGCTTAGTAAGTTACGAATTGGGTTGCTAACTACAACATCCGCAAGAAAAAGATGAGGTTTTCTGTTTCCATAAAGATTTACAGCTTAGGAATCCCTATACAGACAGGGTCCCCGTGAGTCTGAACCGACTCAGTAGCATACAACCACCACCACCCTCGTTCCATGGTATAAACAATTAATACATTTGACTGCTAAACAAAAGGCTGAAGGTTTGAATCCATCTAGAAGTGCCTGTAATGAAAGGCCTGTCAACTTGCTTCCAAAAATTGAGCTATTGAAAACCATATTAGAGCAAACTTCTACTCTGACATACCCAAGTTGTCATGAGTGAAATCAACTCAAAGGCAACTGGTACCCTTACTCCAGCTTGGAAGGAAGTATGCAAAAATATTTGCAAAGGATGGCAATGGCTTCCCAGGCAAACTCCAATTCACCAGGAGCAAACCGAGGCTGAGCAGAGAGTCAGAAATCTTTAATGCAAAGTACTCACTAATTCTACCATTATGTTTGGTATACAAATGTCATGGATGATGTAGAGACCACTTTAGTGTTTCACCATGTTTCACAGTTTCAGTATGGAATTGCATGACAGAAACAGTATGCCACAGAAAGAAGACTAGGAGGGATCTTCTCAGGGACTTGGCAGCAGAATGAGGAAAACATGTACAGCTAAGCCTGGTAAAAGGAAGAAATTAAAAGAATGAGATGACAAGTTAAGCTCAGAAAAACAGACTTGCCTCTGGACTTCCCACCCCTAACCCAAGACAATCACCAACAAAACTTGACATCAGTCCTTTTGCTTACTGCTCACTTCCCTCTCCAAACTGCTGATTCCCTTGATACTTTTCTGTCAGGCCCTATTACAACATGCAACTTTTTGTCTGTCCCCTTCTGAAGGATCCCATCCAAACTCCATACTCTGAGTTAGTTATTCAAAAATATTTATTTATCTATTAACTGTAGAAGTCAAACTATAGTGCATAACTTGTGTTTCCTAAAATTTGTGCACAAAACAAAATTAATCTCTTCTCAGTAGTGTACCAAGGAGAGGTCAAAGGGCATGGTCTGCCTCAGATGCAAGCAACACATGTAGAGAATGTAAAAATAATAATGAGCAAAGAAGAGTAAAGAAAAACAAAAATTCAAGGAAGTAAAGAACTCATGGGCCACACAAAGCACAGCCTCCACAAGCTAAAGGCTGCCCTACTACCACTATCAACCACCTTCATCAGGTTCCCAGAAGGTCCTGAACCAAGTAAAAGAAAATTTTTAAATGATAAAAAATAAAAGACCAGATTTACTAATCTGATCATTGATGTTAAGCATCATAGAATCAGTTCCAACTCATAGTGACTGTATATACAACAGAAACAATGCCAGTCCTTCCCCATCCTAACAACTGTTGTTATGTTTAAGCTCATTGCTGCTGCCACTAGACCAATCCATCTCCTTGAGGGCCTTCTTCTTTGTCACTTACCCTACACTTTACTGATGGACTCAAGCTTGGCAACAGTAAGTGAGGTTGACCCAGGATCAGGCAGTGTTTCACTCTGCTGTGCATAAGGTCGCTATGGGTCGGTCGGTACCAACGCGATGGCACCTAATAACAAAAACAACACTTTACCAAGCATGATGTCCTTCTCCAGAGACTGGCCCCTAATGATAATATGTGTGAAATATAAAAGATGAAGTGTGGCCATTCTGGCTTCTAAGGAGCATTCTGACTGTACATTTTCCAATACAGACATGTTTGTTTTTCTGGCAGTCCATGGTGCCTTCAATATTCTTCTCCAACAGCACAACTCAAATTCATCAATTATTCTACAGTGTTCCTTATTAATTGTCCAAATTTCACATGCATATGACACTACTGTAAGGATTGCAATTAACATCAGGTAACAAATGTGTATAAATTCTTGATTGGTAAAATAATCTGCTTTGTAAACTTTCACTAAAATCACAGCAAGATGTTCAATAATAATAATAAAATCAACTCAATCAGTCTGCCTTTTATCTTCACCATGAGCTTGTCAGTCCAAATTAATGTCAGCAATAAAATTTCCCAGCCCAAAAATTTTTGTTGGTACAAGTTCTAGACAATTGCTGCAAATATTGTTGTTTTAATAAAACATATGCAAATTTAAAATACATACAGAACATATTATTATAAAATAAACATTGGGCTTTACATGGAAGATAAAGTCAAAGAATTCATATTTATAAGCACAGAGACTCAGCTACACCCATTCCTTGGCAAAGAAAGTTCAACATGATTCTGATTCATTAGAGCTCACCAGAACACAGTTTGTGCCTCCGATGCTAAGGCAGTACATAGTCCTACATTTAAAGCTGTAGATTCAAAATAAACAATGCTTGTAAATACAAAGAAAGAGACCATAAATTGTTTCAATTTTGCCTTTCTGTGTTACCCCTTGGAGTTGTGGTTAAAAGTTTATAATAATGGAATAAATTATATTGCAGTATACAATCTTTCCCTTTTCTCCAATATAGATTAATGTATGATATATTAATTTTTATTTATGTAATTAAAACATTTTGTTTCATTGTTATTTTAGTTTTATGTTAAATTTAGTTGTTTGCATGATTATTAATATTAAGTTAAATTGAATGTTATCACCAATGTTTTGGGGGCAGCATGGTGACTCTCTGCTATTCATAAGGTTTTCAGTGACTAACTATTCGGAAGTAGTCCGTCACTCCTTCTTCCTATCAGGAGCCAATGATACTGAAGAAAGAAATCCAAGGTGCATTGAAGGAATTGGCAAAGAACAAGGCGCCAGGAACTGATGGAATGAAAATTGAAATCTTTTAAGAAAGTAGGGCAACACAGGAGGCACTCACTCATCTCTGCCAAGAAATTTGGAAGACAACTATCTGAATGACTGGAAGAGATCTGTATTTGTGCCCATTCCAAAGAGAGGTGACCCAACAGAGCAGAAATCACTGGACAAACTCTTTGATATTGCAAGCAAGTAGAGTTTAGTAAAGGTAATGCAGAAACCGCTGCAAGCACACATTGACAGAGAGCTTCCAGAGGTTCAAGCCAGATTCAGAAGAGGCCTTGGGACGAGGGATATCATTGCTGATGTCCAATGGATCTTGGCTGAAAGCAAAGAATATCAGAAAGATGTTTACCTGTGCTTTATTGACTACACAAAGACTTTCGATTGTGTGGATCATTACAAGCTATGAACAACATTGCAAAGTATGAGTATTCCTGAACACTTAATTGTGCTCATGAGGAATCTGTACATGGACCAAGAGGCAGTTGTTCGAACAGAACATGGGAACACTGAATGGTTTAATATTAAAGAAGGTGTGTGACAAGGTTGTATTCTTTCACCATACTAATTCCATCTGTATGCTGAGTAAATAATCTGAGAAGCTGGGTTCTATGAAGAAAAACATGGCATCAGGATTGAAGAAAGACTCATTAACAACCTGCGATATGTAGATGATACAGCCTTGCTTGCTGAATGTGATGCGAGGAGCACTTAAAATACTTACTGATGAAGATCAAAGAGCCTTCGGTATGGATGGCATCTCAATGTCAAGAAAACAAAAATCCTCACCACTGGACCAATAAACAACATTCTTATTAATGGAGAAAATATTGAAGTTGTCAAGCACTTCATTCTTCTTGGATCAACCATCAACAGTCATGGAAGCAACAGTCAAGAAATCAAATGATGTATCACATTAGGCAAATCTGCTGCACAAGACCTTTTTAAAGTGTTGAAGAGCAAAGATGTCAGCTTGAAGATTAAGGTGCGCCTGACCCAAGCCATGGTATTTTCAATAACCTCATATGCATGTGAAAGCTTGACAGTGAATAAGGAAGCCCGTAAAAGAATTGATGCTTTTGAGTTATGGTGTTGAAGGAGAATATTGAAAGTGCCATGAGCTGCCAAAAGAACAAACAGGTCTGTGTTGGAAAAAGTGCAGTCAGAGTGCTCCTTGGAGGACAGACTGGCCAAACTTCGTTTCTCATACTTCAGACCTATTGTCAGGAGGGACCAGTCACTGGAGAAGGATATCATATTTGGTAAGGTGGAGGGTCAGAGAAAAAGAAGAAGACCCTCCGCGTGATGGATTGGCAAAATGGCAACTTCAATGGGGTCAAGCATGGCAACACTTGTGAGGTTGGCCCAGGACCAGGCAGTGTTTTGTTGTGTTATGCATAGTGTCACTATGAGTTGGTACCGATTTGATGGCACCTAACAACAACAATGGTGACTCTGCACAATAAGCACTGAACTACAAACTACAAGGTCATTTTCTCAGGAGAAAGATGAGGTTTTCTGCTCCCATTGCTTTGAGTCCGAGCAGACTCTGTGACACTTAACGACAATAACAACAATCATCTATGTTTTTCTGGCCATTATTATTTTTCATTTCATATCTTTACTATTGAAGGAGCCTTGGCAGTGTAGTGAGTTCTGAAGTGGGTTGCTAATTGCAAGGTCAGCAGTTTACTAGCTTCTCCACAGGAGACAAATGAGGCTCCCTGTTTCATAAAAATGTATAGCCTCAGATACCCTACACAGGGTCACTATGAGTAGAAACTGACTTGACAACACACAACTGCCACTACAATCATTATTACAGAGGTGCATTTTTCAAATATGGATAATAAAATTTACCAAGATTGAATGTCGAAAATACTAAGTGACTTGTTATTCTATTGTTTTTATGTGCATGTGTTTCATTATTCAATATCCAGCAAACATACATTTGTTGTTAAGTGCCATCGAGTCCACTCCAACTCGTAGTAAGCCTGTATAGGGTTTCTGTGGAGCAGCTGTTGGGTTTGAACCAGCAATCCTGTGATTCGTAATCCAGTGGTTATCCTACAATACTGATATCAACTTAGTCTTGGTTATATGGGGGGAGGGGGAGGATGCAGGAAGGAGAGGTCGGCTCTTAAAAAGTTTATGGAAACATGGAATGAGAAGAGAATGGAATTTTCCCATAAATTTTAGAAGTCCCCTGGTATGAAGATCAATAAAAACACAGCTTATACCTTGAACTGTCAGTGGCTGTCAGATGTGGTAGATTGGCAAGGTCCAGGTATGAGTACAAATTCAAGTTCTAGCTGGGCATACTGACACAGGTCTAATTTACAAAGGAATGAATTCTAGACAACACAACACCAAATTCCTTATATCATTCATTTCCCCGTAAATGAGAGACCTGATGTGTGCCAAAAGGCTTGATATTTCTTCCACTTCCTGAAAAAAATATTTACGAGCCTTTCCTAATCCAGTTTTGTGAGTATGATTAGGAAGCGCCCACTACCATAATATCTTCTTATGCCATTCCAATATACATCCAAACAAGTGAAGCTGGATTATGCACATCACGTGTAAAAGGACCGGTTCCTCCTAATCGTTCTCCTGAGTATTCTGTGTTGAAATATGGAGAAGTCTGTATGGAGAGCTTCCTGTTGTTCGTGGTATCTGGATGATGGGAAAGGATGTGAGAGGTAGCAAGCCTAAAATAAATAAATTAGAAGGATCACAAGGCCAAAGAGCAGGAAAAATCATCAATATTTTTTTTTTTCATGCTGCTCCAACATGCACAGGCACAGACACGCACATGTACACACACAAATCCCACTCCTTCAAGGAAACCAGAATAATTTCCCCAATTCTCAGGAGGGAGGGAGGGGAATGCATCCAACTGAATTTAAAATTACTACTAGTCAATTAGAGCCTGAGATTTTATTCTTCTGAACTATATTCTGTATCTCTTGTCAACATGAGACTCCACGTGATTTCTTTTTTCATCAATAGTCTTTGACAGAGAGTACCCTCTCCTATCAAACAGAGCACCTTGGAAACTTCTGTGAAGAACTTTACAGGTAAATGGATAATGGGGTAATGGGATGGAATTGAGCAAAATTAATTTCAAGTTGAAAAATCAGAGAAAAAATATACCTGTAACCAGTAAGGCCCATTAATCAATGGAATAATCTCTCAAGAGAACTGACAATGGCCCCCATCATTGATGTAATTTTAAACAAGGATGGAAAAAAGCATTGGTGAGTGTTCTGTAAGGAAGCAGCCTGAACTAGTTATCTAGTGCTGCTATAACTGAAATGCCACAAGTGAATGACTTTAACAAACCGAAATGTATTCTCTCACAGTTTAGGAAGTTAGACATGCAAATTGAGGGCAACAGTCCTGGAGGAAGTCTTCCTTTCTTTGTCAGCTCTGGGGGAAGATCTTTGTCTGCTATCAACATTTGTGGAGCAATGTTCCATGAAATCTCTATATGTCTTGACATCATTCTTCCCCCTGGGTCTAGGAGGTTCTCAGCTGGAGGGACCCCAGGTCCAAATGACATGCGCTGCTCGTAGCTCTTCTTTCTTGATGGTAGTCAGATCTCTCCTCTCTGCTCACTTCTCACTCCCTTTCTCTCTTATAAAAGGTGTGACTCAAGCAAAGGTATAACTTAAATAAGTGTGGGGACTTAAATAAGGGTAGGACTTGCCACATCCTTTTGTAAGGCTGTGGTTTATTATATAATCCACCCTAATCCTGTCTTATTAACATATGTTATTGTTGTTAAGTGCCCTCAAGTTGGTTCCAACTCCTATCGACCCTATCTATATAGCATTTCCAAGGAGCAGCTGGTGGGTTTGAACCACCAACCTTGTGACTCAAACTGACCTTGCAGTCCAGTGCATTATCCTGCAGCACCACACCAGAACTCCATTAACATATAAAGGTTAGGATTTATAACACATATCACTAAATAAAGAATAATAACATCAGATCACAAAATTGAGGATAATCGCATAATACTAGGAATCATGACCTAGACAAGTTAGCACCTATTTTGGAAAGATACAATTCAATCTATGATAGTCTTTATTGAAATGAAGAAGAAAAATGACCTAATTTTTCATTTATAATTTTCAGAATTCTGGCTTGAATGACCTCTTCACACATAATATCTAACAATTTGAAGTATTCAAGAATAAAAAAAAAAAAAAAACACAAAAATACTTTCGAGTAATGTTGAAAGGAGACTTTTTTCCTTTTCTTTTTTTTAGGAAAATGAATGAAGAATTTTCACTCATCAGATTTAAAATTGCAATTGGATTTTCAATTAAGAGTGCTATCATGAGCAATGACTGGTTTTTATTAAGATGTGTACTAAAGTCACTATCAGTTCTATGCAAAGTAATAGAAAGGAAAAGATCATTATAATTTTCTTATATAAATTCATTTGTTGAGCTCTACTAAGTCACAAAATTTTGATAAATAATTAAGGAAGATTCAGAAGAAGTACAAAGGCATAATAAATCTCTTAAACTGAATGAATAGTTGCTATTAAAGAGAATTATAATCACCTGAATTGAATTTCCACACAAAATTGTAGGATCAACAAGAGGAAACAAATTAAACCACATATAACTCATATATTCACTATCACCTAAAAGAAACCCCCAATCCAAATAACCTATCATAAATAAACACAAACTTTAAATTTCCCTAGATCTTCTATTGCCACTAAAGTTTGTGTGTACAGAATGAAAATAAGTAGCTTGAGAGACTCCACTAGAGAGAAGAAAAGATAGTAGGGTGCTTAGAAAATACAGAGAAAATTCACCCTCATAAAGATAAAACCAAATCAACCCCACTGCCATCAAATCAATTCCAACTCATAGCAACCCGGTATGGAGTTTCCAAGGTTATAAATCTTCATGGAAACAGAAACCCTTATCTTTCTTCTGTGGAGCAACTAGTGGATTTGGATTAATGACCTTTGGTTAGCAGTCCAGTACTTATTCAACAGCACCACCAGGGTTGAAAAGTGACTTTTAAGGCAAGAGTCAAAGAACTTTAAAAGGAAACATTCTTAACAATAAAAACCAGACCTAAATTCATAAGGTAGTCATAGTTCATATCTATGTATATATTCATTCAGTGTGTGTGGTGTATTTTAAGATCAAAATTCAAATGTGTTTCCATGTAGTAGTCACCCTTTCAGCATATTTGTCATTGCAGCTGATGTTGATATTGACACTTCCCGTAAGAATCAAATCACATTTTTTTTTTTACTAAGACAGGAAATACCACTCAGCACTGGAATACATATGAAAATCAGAAACTCTCAAAGATGTAATGCAGGAAATCAACCACAGAATATATAAATAGTCACAATGTGACTCGCATTGTAAACATTCTCTTCCTCTTTGAAGCAAATGCTGAGCAAAGCTTTCTATATTTCAAAAGCAATATTGATAAACTCTCAGAATGATCAAGTCCCACACAGTTAGCATTTCTTCCTTCATACTTAATTTTACTGACTTCATATGGTTGCCACAGCTTAAAATATAGCCTATGTAGCACGTATATGTATTTAAGTTTAGAATCCTCTCTTCATAGAGTTTGTTGTTGTTGTTGGCCACCATGGAGTCAGCTCCCAACACATGGCAGCCCCATATACAATAGAACAAAATACTGTTCAGACATGAACCATCCCCATGATGGGTTGGAAATTGCACCATTGATTTTCAGATTTTCAGAAGTAGATCACCATAGCTTTCTTTATTGTCTGTTCAGCATTATAGCAGCATGCAAGCCTCGCTGGGGTAGTGGCTGAGTTTAAGGTGCATTGGCCAGGAATCAAATCCAGGTCTTCTGTGCGGTTGTAATTGTTAAGTAAAGCCGAATCGGTTCCAACTCATAGCCACCCTGAATAGGGTTTCCCAGGAGCAGCCGGTGGGTTTGAACTGCCTACCTTATGGTTCACAATCTAGAGCTGATCCTACAGCACCACACATCTGTATAGGAAGTGAGAATTCTACCACTGACCCACCGATGCCCTCACTTTTATGGAGTAGGTGGAATATAGCAACAGTTGTGATCATCAACAACTTTCTCCTTTGAGTATGTGAGGGAAATTGAGCTACCAAGAGATAAGAAATCTGATTCCAGTTTTGAGAGGCTTACAGGTTAGTGGGAAGGGATGATGTAATGCTAATTAATAACACAGATAACAATACAGTTAGCCTACCTATAAACTGTAGTTGTAGTTCTTACCTCTTGATAAGAATGAGAAGAACTGACTATTACAAAACACTCAGCACAGTCCCTGGCACACATCATCATTACAGGCAAGTTGCCAGAAGAAGGGGGAGCAATAATCAAGAAGAGGTGAGGCAGTCTGAAGCAGTCCGGGATACATCCTTGGGTGACAGAGAACTTAAACTGGGCCTTGAAAAACAAGAAAGACCAGACAAAAGACAAACAAGTCTCTGTTCACTTCTGAAAATGGGGATTGGCAGGACCAACCAAGATGATGACACATTCTCTGGAATTTTTTTCTTAGGTGATCTTGATGGACTGATTTCCCCTATCTTTTAAACCTGCTTTTCTAGGTAAGTGCAAACATGAGAGCATTAGCTCATTTACAATTTAGCTCTAATCCAATTTTGTTTCATTTCAGAATTCCTTTGGAGAACAACATGAGAGCACTCACCAGCCAACACTGCCTGAAAAACCTCTACAGGGCAGTACTCATGAGACCCTCAGGGAACAACAGAGAATGGAGTTTTATAGCTGATAAGCTATTTTTCCAACAGATCTACCCAGCTAATCCTCCTCTAGTCACTACGGGTCAGTGAGAGTCACACACCCTTTAAATTAATGGGAAGTCATTTCTTAACTCACTTTTGGGAAATGTTACCAGTGATTCAGTGATACAAGTTGCCTCACTGGAATGTCAGCAGGATATTACATTCAACAGTTTCCCTACCACCTTGGTAAGAGGTGAGTTCCCCACACTACAATGTCACCAATAAACTCTCCTGGTATTGATAAGAGACAGTATAGAAATCAAGGGCATTCTTACTTTTATAAACATTATAGAAGCTCTAGAAGATGTTTTGGGTGGGTGCTTATAATTTATTATCCAAACTGGAAGCACTTTAAGACTATAATGGGACACTATTAAGTATTTTATCTACAATAAAAGACATAAACTTGAAATACCTCCCCCACCCCGTCCAAAAATGGATATATATGACCACCCTACCTTGGATCTTGAAGTCTTGTCTTTTAAGAAAAAGGCCCATTCATTTACTAAGCAGGTACCAGGTACTAGACACTACAGTGAATGCTGAAGATATCGCATTGATTGTCTTTGTCCCACAAGCCTCAAAGACTAGTTGGGAAAACAAAGAAGTAAACATGCATTTATAAAGCACTGTTGTTGTTGTTAAAGTGCCTTCCAGTTGGTTGCAACCTGTGTAGAGGTTAATGACCCTATATAGGGTTTCCAAGGAGCGGCTGGTGGGTTTAGAGGCCAGGAGTATGAGGGAACAACTAACCCAGCTTAAAGACTGAGAGAAGACTTCCTAGAGGAGGTGCTGACTTAGATGTGTCTAAATCAGACTATGAGAGACAGTAACTGAATTTCAGGCTTAAATAAATAACATACAAAGTCATTGAAAAACAAAATGATCTATTATAAGAGATATTGACCACTTATTTCTTAGGCACTTATTTTGACCATACTTGTAGCACTTCAATTTTATGGACAAGAAAAATGAAGCTTGGGAATATTAAGTAATGTTTTATTTTAATATGAAGCAGTTTTAAAACATTGAAAGGAAACATCTTTGTTCCTGCTTCTTGAGACTTGCTTCGACCAGTAGCGTCCATTGTATGTGACACTATGTGATTTCCAAGGTCATGTCAGAAAGGCTAAGCATCTTCCAGCTGACTTGCTAGAACACTAATGTCCAATAAAATACTGAATTACCTTGAGACAACAATGATGAAGGAGCCATTTGTAAGCACTCTGGTCAAGAAGCCCAGATGAACTCATCCTTCAGCCTTTCCAACCCAAGCAGTAGACACCTTAGAAATGAATATTTCAGACCCAGCAAAGAGCTGTCATCACTAGCCCTTTACTGAATCCAGACATAGAGTATTTGTAGCATTAAAATGTTTATTGTTTTATACCACTACATTTTGGAGATGTTTATTATAATAGCAGTACACACTAAAATACAAAAACATTATTAAGCAAGCAATGAGTCAAAGAGGATCCAGAAAATCTAGCATCAGAAACCATTGTTTCCTAAAATATCATTTAGTTTTGTTTTTATTGAAAATATCCACAACTAACTAATTTCTCCATGTGCAATACAGTGACGTGGATTACATTCTTCAAGTCGTGCCACCATCCTCACAGCGCCTTTTTAAATAAGTCCTCCACCATTAAGACTAACTTATAGTCCTCTTTCAAGGAGCTCTGGTAGCATTGTTGTTGTTGTTAAGTGCCATCGAGTCGGGTCCGACCCATAGCGACCCTGTACAGGGTTTCCGAGGGTGTAAATCTTTACGGGAGTAGAAAGCCTCA
>NW_006408545.1:12329446-12334662 GCF_000296735.1 Chrysochloris asiatica | reverse complement strand
ATAGATAGTGCTCTCTCTCTCTCTCTCTCTCTCTTTTTTGTCTGTTTTAAGAATATATTTTCTATTTTGTTGTAGTCATTCTTTTAATTATTGTCTCCCAAGAAACAAAGCTGAATTTGGGGTAATAATAAGCTTTTGTAAAAATGTTTAAGTGGGAAATTTAAATCCTCAGCTTCACTTTAGAGGATCACTTTGATAGTTATGTGGAAGAGAATTCTGAGGGGAATACGGTTGAATACCATTTTGTAGATTATTAAAGAAATTTATGTAATCAATAAAACAATGATAATGGCAGAAATTATGAGGAGCTATGGGGAAACATCAAGAAATACTATAGGACTTCAAAAGTTTATGGAGTTAGGACAGTCTTGAGAAATTACTCTCTCTGTCCTCCATACTGCTGGCTTTCTGCTAATGAAGCTTGTGTTGGATTTCTCCCCGTCTCTGTAATTGACTACAGTGACAGGCAGCAAATCTTCATTTCTGTTTGGCGACATTTCTGGTGACCACACTCACAGACCTCGCAGACTTCTTCTGTAACCTTTACCCTTTCCAGCCTAGAGATTGTGTCCTCATCAAAACATGAAAGATGGGTCTGACTCCCAGTTAGCAGAGAAGTGGACAGGGTGTTTAAAGATAGTGCTGACCACCCCCACTGCTTTCAAACTTGTGTGTCTTAAGACCTGGACTCACCACCCATGAGTCAAAAAGAATGCCAGACAATAATGGGCTGTGAATTATTCCTCCAACTTGAGCTGTGATTAAAACTGCATGAAACTTCTTTCTCCTACTATAGGTTGGACACTTAGATCCAATCCACATATCGCTGTTTTGTTGTTAAGTCCCGTCAAGTTGGTTCCAACCCATAGTGACCCTCTAGAGGGTTTCCAGGGAGTGACTGGTGAGCTTGAACCACCAACCTTGCAGTTCAAACCGACTTTGCAGACCAGCGCATTAAGCCACAGTGCTACACCAGGGCTCCGGGGTGAAAATGCTTAGATATACCTGGGTAAGTATGCAATGAGTACGTCTGATTTCTGTTTGAAGAGGGATTGTATGTTGAACAGTCCTTGACCTCCTGTCTTATTGGTATTAGTACTTTTATAACACAGCTCCAACAGGGCAGCTGAACTTTGTGGAACTAAGGCCTTCTCCTACATCCCCACTAGCTTTACAGGGGTGAAGTGGGGGAAGGAGAGGCCCTATACATTTGAAAGTCTCACCACCTTCCTACCTCAGATACAGGAACTGACTGATACACCTCATCACTAGTGCTCCCTCCACTTGATTTCCATATTGATCTACATCCATTCAGTTCAGCTGAGCATGTGGACTGAATAGATGTAGATCAATCTACACTGATCTTTTTGTAATGCTTGCTATGGTCTTGACACTAAATGTGAAAAGCAACAGACGTGCCAAGTACACTGGTAAAGACCCTTAATGTCACCTCCCATACTATTGTTGCCCCAAGTGTAAGGGTTTCTTTAGAGTAGATAATGAAAGTTAGTTGTCTTATTGACCTAATCTAAACTGGCTACCCATGTTAATAGTGAGGGTTAGGTTTGTATTGTCATAGAAATTTTCATATGTTGCTGTATTCAATGCTTACCTTTTCCTATCACCCTTTGTAAAACTTGCTATTTTTCACAACTTAAGCTTAGTTCTTTTGGTCCAAGGAACAATGCCCAAGATCAAAGTAACTATTTTCATTTGAAGCAAATTTCATAGGAATGAAATCTAAAAATAAGAATGGAGAACGATAGCATGAATCTACTGACCTAAACAAAATGGAGTCAGTTAAGTCATTAGGTCTCAAATGAAGACCCCGCAAATGAGGAAGTTTAAAATCTAGCAAACATGATCCTCTGGTCCTTGAAGGAAAATTTTTTGTTGTTGTTAGGTGCCATTGAGTTGGTACTAACTCATAGCGACCTTACACACAGCAGAATGAAACACTTCCCGATCCTGGGCCAACTCACTATTATTGCCACACTTAAACCCATTGATACTGCCATTTTGCCAATCCATCTCACTGGGGGTTTTCCTCTTTTTCTCTGACCCTCCACCTTACCAAACATGATATCCCAACGACTCGTCCCTCCTGACAATATGTCTGAAGTATGAGAGACGAAGTTGGGCCAATCTGTCCTCCAAGAAGCACTCTAGCTGCGCTTCTTCCAACACAGATCTGTTGGTTCTTCTGGCAGCCCATGGCACTTTCAATATTCTCCTCCAACACCATAACTCAAAAGCACCAATTCTTCTATAGTCTTCCTTATTCACTGTCCAGCTTTCACATGCATATGAGGTTATTGAAAATGCCATGGCTTGGGTCAGGTGCAACTTAGTCCTCAAGTTGACATCTTTGTTTTTCACCACTTTAAAAGGTCTTGTGCAGCAGATTTGCCTAATGCTTTACGTCATTTGATTTCTTGACTGCTGCTTCCGTGAGTGTTGATAGTTGATCCAAGAAGAATGAAGTCCTTGACAACTTCAATCTTTTATCCATTGATAAGAATATTATTTATTGGTCCAGTGGTGAGGATTTTTGTTTTCTTTACATTGAGATGCAATCCATACCAAAGGCTGTGCTCTTTGATCTTCATCAGTAACTATTTTAAATTTTCTTCAGTTTCAGCAAGCAAGGTTGATGCATCACCTGCATATTGCAGGTTGTTAATTAGTCTTCTAATGCTGATGCCACATTTTTCTTCATAGAACCCAGCTTCTCAGATTATTTGCTCAGCATACAGTTTGAATAAGTATGGTGAAAGAATACAACCCTGTCGCACACCTTTTTTTAATTTTAAACTATTTGGTGTTTCCATGTTCTGTTCAAACAACTGTCTCTTGGTCCATGATTCCTCATGAGCACAATGAAGTGTTCTGGCATACTTACTCTTTGCAATGTTGTCCATAGCTTGTCATGATCCACACAATTGAAAGCCTTTGCGTACTCAATAAACCACAGGTGAACATCTTTCTCATATTCTCTGCTTTCAGCCAAGATCCATCGCACATCAGCAATGATATCCCTTATTCCACGACCTCTTCTGAATCTGGCTCGAACCTCTGGAAGTTCTCTGTCAATGTATGCTTGCAGCCATTTCTGTATTAGCCTTAGTAAAACTTTACTCGTATGGGATATCAAAGATATTGTCTGAAGATTTCCGCATTCCATTGGGTCACCTCTCTTTGGAATGGGCACAAATATGGATCTCTTCCAATCAGTCAGCCAGATAGTTGTCTTCCAAATTTCTTGGCAGAGATGAGTGAGTGCCTCCTGTGATGCCTCACTTTCTTGAAAGATTTCAGTTTCAATTCCATCAATTCCTGGTGCCTTGTTCTTTGCCAGTTCCTTCAATGCACCTACAGTTCCTTCAGTATCTTTGGCTCTTGATCATATACTATCTCTTGAAACAGTTGAACATCAACCATTTCCTTTTGGTGAATGAAGGACAATAGGATGTGCTTAAACCCACAAAGATAGTTGTCTCAGGAATTAAGCAGCTCAGACCCTAAAGTAGAATGTATGAGAAAGTTTCTTTCCTTATTGTTCCTTTTTCCAAAGATTCCAAAGCATATAGTCTTCTGTGTCTTCCTTATTCAACTTTCATGTGCATATGAGGTGATTAAAAATACCATGGCTTTAGTTAGGCAAACCTTATTCCATATAGCAGACTTTGCTCTATAACAAAGAGGTCTTTTTGCAGCAGATTTACCAAATGCAATATGTAATTTGATTTCTTCACTGCTATTTTCATGAGCATTGAGTGTAGGTCCAAGCAAAATGAAGTATTTCACATTTTAAATTTTTACTCCATTTATTATGATGCTACTTACTGGCCCAGTTGTGAATATTTTCATTTTCTTTATATCAAAGTGCAATCCATACTGAATGCTGTAGCTTTTTTTAAATCTTCATTAACAAGTATTTTAAGTCCTTTTCATTCCCAGTAAGCAAGGTTGTATAATCTGCATATCGCAGGTTGTTAATAAGCCTTCCTCCAATCCTGATGAACCATGTTTCTTCATATAATCTAGTTTCCTGGTTTATTTGTCCAACATTCAGATTGAACAAGTATGCTGAAAGGATACATCTTGGTGCTACACCCTTCCTGACTTTAAACCATTCAGTACCCTCTTGTTCTCTTCAAATGTCTGCCTCTTAGCTATGAATTGGAGCCCACTCCATGGCAACTGTTGTTGCTCTTATTGTTAGTTGCCCTGGAGTGGGTTCCAATTCATAGTGATTCTATGCACAATAGAATGAGATACTTCCAGGTCCTGCACCACCCTCACAATTGCTTGTTTGAGTCCATTGCTGTTGCCACTATGTCAATTCATCTCATTGGGTGTCTTTCTCTTTTTCACTGACCCTCCATTTTACTAAGAACGATGTCCATTTCCAGGGACTGGTCCCTCCTCCCAAAATGTCTGAAGTATGAGAGATGAAATCCTGACATCATGGCTTCTAAGAAGTATTCTGGTTTGACTTCTTCCAACACAGATTTGTTTGTTCTTCTGGTAAACCATGGTACCTTTGATGTTCTTCTCCAACACCATAATTCAAATGTATCAATTCTTCCATGATCTTCTTTATTCATGGCCCAACTTTCACATGCATATGAGGTTATTGAAAATATCATGGCTTGGGTCAGGCGCATCTTAGTTCTCAAACTGATATCTTTGCTGAAATCCGCATTTTCTCCTGAATTTTGCTTGGATTTCTGACAGTTCCTGTTGTTGTACTGTTGCAATCATTTTTGAATTATCTGCAGCAAAATTTTACTTGCATGTGATATTAATGATATTTTGTATCACTTTCATAATCTGTTAGGTCACTTCTCTTTGGAATGGGCACAAATATGGATCTCTTCCAATTGGTTGACCACATAGCTGTCTTCAAAATTTCTTGGCATAGGTGAGTGCACACTTCCAGAGTTGCATCAATTTGTTGAAGGATTTCATTTTGTATCCCATCAATTCTTGGAGTCTTGTTTTTTGTAAATGCCTTCAACAGGTTCAGCATTTGCACAGCTTCCTTATGAGCACAATGAAGTGTTCCCCAAACCTATTGCAGATTATCACTGCTCTGGTAGCGTAGTGGTTACGAATCGGGCTGTGAACCTTAAGGTCAGCAGTTCGAAACTACCAGCCGCTCTGCGGGGGGGAAAGATGAGGCTTTCTACTCCCGTAAAGATTTACACCCT
>NW_006408545.1:12314046-12329085 GCF_000296735.1 Chrysochloris asiatica | reverse complement strand
ATGAGATGGATCAGCCAGGTGGCATCATTGATGGACTCAGGTGTGGCAGCGGTAGTGAGGTTGGCCCAGGATCGAACATTGTTTCGTTCTGCTGTGCATAGGGTCGCTATGGGTCGGTTCCGACTCGATGGCACCTGACAACAACAACAACAACAACAACAATGTGGAATATAGTCAAGGTCATATTTTGGCTCTCATGGACTTATTTTAATTTTCTTCAGCCTGAACTTGCATAGGAGTAATTAAATGTCTGTTCCACACTTGCCTCCAGCCTTGTTTCAACTGATGCTATTGAGCTTCTTCATTGTCTATTCCCACAGATGTAGTCAATTTGATTCCTGTACACCTTCAGTCCTTGAATTAATCTCATAAACATGCCTGTTACTTGACCATTTTGAGATTAGATGTGTCCCTGGTTTAAACTGCTTTGAAAACCACTTGCATAGGCTATTGTTTTAAAAGAAACTGTGGGACAAGATACACTTCTTCTTTGATTATCAATAAGAACAAAATATAAGGCAGCTTACCCAGAAGACATTGCCCCCCCCCCCAATCCTTTAAATTGTAGCACTGTGGGTTAAAACACCAGACTGAAAAGTCATTTGAACTACAAGGTTGGCTATTCAAGCTCACCAGTTGCTCCTTGGAAACCCTATACAGGATCGCTATGGGTCGGAATCGACTCAATGGCACTTCACAACAACAACAATCCTTTAAATGGAGTCCTGGTGTGGCACTGTGGGCTAATGCACTGGACTGCTAAGTCACTTTTAACCACAAGGCCGGTGGTTCAAGCTCATCAGCAGCTCCTTGGAAACCCTATACAGGGTTGCTATGGGTCAGAACTGATTTGTGGGCACTTAACAACAACAGTCTTTAAATGGCATATTTTGCAGATAATCTAGAAGAGGGTGGTATCTTTTGATGTTATATAGCACCTTTTTTTGATACAAGAAGTTGTGCTGTTTACACAACATTAAAGCCAACCAATTAGCTGGAAATAGACTTGTTTAACATATTAAAATCCTGCTCAATAAATTTGTTCCTCCAGCACTTGAAAACAGTGACCACCACAACAATGAAAAGACAAAGCGAAGCTATTTTTAAGGAAGCTTTGCCTCATTAAGTCATTCTTGAGCTGTGGTTTTCCACCTGGGCAATTTTGTCCCTTCCTCAATTTCAGGAACATCTGGGAATATCTGGAGGTACTAGGGAGCGTGTCATCTAGTTTCTAGAGGCCAGGAATGACACTAAGCATCCCAAATAAACAGGAGAGCCACCCACATCAAAGAATTATCCAGTCCAAAATTTCAGTAATACTGAGATTAAGTTTATGCCCACAGCATAAAATGATCAAGGATAAATTTTAGACTGCTTCAGATTCACAATGTATCCCTGTGTGGCGCTACAGGGTAAGTATTCAACCTCAAGGTCAGTTTGACCTACAAAGACAGTGGTTCAAACTTACCAGCCACTTCTCAGAAGCCCTATACAGGGTGACTATGGGTCAGAACTGGTTCTATGGCAGTTAACAACAACAGATTTATGAGAAACCCTGGTGGAATAGTGGGCTACACGTTGGGTTGCTAACCACAAGGTCAACAGTTCTAATCAACCAGCCACTCTGCAAGAGAAAGAGGAGAATTTCTGCTCTCATAAATATTTACAGCCTCAGAAACTCTACATAGGGTCACTAAACTGAATCAATTTGATGACTGTGGGAAGACAAAAGACACACTATGAGTTGGAATAGACGCTACTTCAGCTTCTAAACATCTTTGTCTTCACCTCCATCATTTTATTCTGTTAACCTACCTTGTTGTTGTTGTCAAGTGCCAGTGGGTTTCCTTGTGGCTAAGATGTCAGATTGCAAAGTCATTTGAACTGCAAAGTCGATGGTTCAAGCTCACCAGCTGCTCCTCGGAAACTCTATACAAGGTTGCTATGGGTCGGAATCGACTCGATGGCACTTCACAACAACAACAATCTTTACAGGAGCAGCTCACCAGGTCTTTCTCCCCTGAAGCAGTTGGGTTCAGACAACCAAAGATATTGCTTAACTGTTGAGCCACCAAGACTCTTTAACATGACTACATTCTAGTCTCAAAGTGCAGTCAGTTGTATTAAGCCCCAGGTCAGTAAACTGAAGTCTAAATTTCTATTTTTTGTAAATGCCTAACTTTCCTGGTATAGGAAAAGCACTGGACCACAAGGTTGGTGGTTCAAACCCACCAGCCGCTCCTGGGAAACCCTATGCAAGGTTGTTATATGTGTTAAAAAAAAAAAAAATCCTCTATTACTCAGCAAAATGAGCTTCTCTTTAATGTGAATATTCTCATATATTACATGCTGATTTTTACTGTAGTATCCCACCATGAGAGTGGGAACTTCTTTTAACATGGTTCCCACATTTAGTGACTATCTTGTTGTAGCCCTGTATGTTTTTCAGTACACTGACAAACTACTCATCTATAGCTACTGTTTTATGTATTACTGTACAAATAAGTACAACTGTATTACTCCCAAAACAAGTATCGCTGCCCTCATCTGCATGTGCTCTTTCCAGATCCTCAACACTTAACGATAGCAGGGTGGATGCCTTTTCCTTTTCCTGAGTTATCCGTGTTGACCAGACAGAATAGGATTCATTTTCATTAAATGACTTTGAAACACTCACTGAAGTGGACCGGGTAGTTTTCCACTTATTTGTTCTCTTTGACTTGATGATATTTGTCAACAATACACAACTTTTGCATGCTTCATTGGCTGTGTTTCTAGGTTAGGACTGACTTAAAGGTTGAACTTTACAGACCAAAAATCTTATAGATAAAATGTATAATACATTTCTATTCTCTGTCTCTCTTTCCTCTTCACATTTGCCATAAGTAACTTGAGATCATTTTGAATTTCTGAATCAGAATTGTTTTGGTTCGATGCAGTCAGTTGGTTCAGGCCTATAGTGACCCTGTATAGGGGTCCAATTGCTAAAACAAGATTTGTTTTAGTTTTAGTAAGTCAGCCACTTCAGTTACTTTCCACTTAACTGATTTTTTGAAAAGAGACTTAGAAGTAAATGACAAAGATTTCTATTTATTAAACAGTTTTAAAGTAGCAATCATGTTGAAAAAAATAAAAAGCTCTTCAGTAGATAAGCTCGGTTTGGATTTCCTAAAATGTCTATTTGTTTTCCAGAATTTATAAATGTGCTAAGCTTTCAACAAGAAATATAATTTTAGGAAATCATAGTCATCTTTACCAACTTAAAAAAATCATTAGTATATTTTATATAATATATTCACAAACAAGTCTTCAGCAATTAGGTTAAACAGTAGAAATTAATGATTTGGTTCTGTTCAACAGTCATCACTGTAAATACAAACTATCAATTCCAAAAAAGTAATTAAAATTTAACTTGGTACCTCCTGTGCACATTCTGACTCACCCAAAGTGAGAGACTATTTTCACGAAAAGGTGTACAACCTCAATGATTTCCATTTTATATATTGAAAATAGAATCTAACAGCTCAATTGTCAGGTGCCGCTGAGTCAGTTCCTACTTGTACTGACTCTGTGTACAACCGAATGAATTGCTGCTCAGTACCCTACTATCTCACAATTGTATGTTTGAACCCATCGTTGTAGCTCAATATGCCAGACCAACTCCACTGTCAATTCTGACTCATATGTAGGGTTTCCAAGGCTGCAAATCTATACAGAGGCAAACTACTCCATCTCTCTTCCACTGGGTTGCTGGTGAGCTAAAAACACTGACCTTTGGTTAGCAGCTGAATGCTTAACGCACTGCATTATCAGGGCTCCATAGCCAGAAATCTCAGGCATTGAATACTGAAAGGTGACTCTTGTAGTTGCTATGGGTCATGGAGTCAGTTCCGACTCATAGCGACCCTGTAAAGGGTTTCTGAGGCTGTAAATCTTTGTTGTTGTTGTTAGGTGCCATCGAGTCGGTACTGATTCATAGCGACCTTATGCACAGCAGAATGAAACACTGCCCAATTGACAGAATCTGTGTATATGGAAGACTGGCTGCAGAAAATCTTGGGCTATCAACTTTTATATAAATCTTATTATAAAAAAGAGAGAGAAAGAGAAAGAAAAGATTAATCATAGTTGCAAAAGTCTACCAATGTACTTAAAGCTTTATTAAAACGTTCTACTTGGAGTCTGGTGTGGTGTTGTGGGATAAAGCACTGGACTACAAGGTGGGTTCGAATCACAAGATTTGCAGTTCAAACTCAACCGTTGCTCCTTGGAAACCCTATACAGGGTCACTATGAGTCAGAATCAGCTACATGGCACTTAAGAACAACAGCAATACTTGCACTTCTGAAAGTAATTTCATACAATAAGATTTCTTTGCTGGTACATAGACACTGGTTTCAATTCCAGTTCTGCAACTTATTAACGAATTTGGATAAATTATTTAGCCACTATTTTCTCATTTTAAAAATGAAGGTAACCTTTTTCCTAAGGTTGTGACAAAACTAAAATATGAAACATGTTTAGCATAGTGATTGGCATATAATAAATACATATGCACAAAAATGTTATGTCATAAGACTATATTATTAAAGAGAAGAAAAATATTGTTGTATATAGTTTTTTTAAAGAAAAAAAATTTTTTCACCCTCAACAATATTTTTACAATGGATTATTTGAAGTATTGTGGCACTAGACTGCAAGGTCGGCTTGAACTGCAAGATTAGTAGTTCAAACTCATCAGCAGGTCCTTAGACCCCATACAGGGTCACTATGAGTCAGAACCAATTTGGCGTCACTTAGCAACAACATTTGAGGTATATTAACCCTTTTTTATTATGATGAAATATATGCTGTTTAGAGTTGTCCTTGTTACAAAGAAAGAACAGACCAGAAAGAACAGGCACATGATTAAGAGAAGTGCTGGAAGACATCTGTAAGTGAAGCAGAGTTTAATCTACTTTCCTTGATGAGGTCATTTGTACAACAGAGAAAGCAACCACTTGTTTGTAAAGTGATTAGATTGAAAATACCAGGCATTGTTTGTTGAAATATTCCTTTTCACTTATACAGCTCCAGTATTTGCTTTTATAAGCAGCCTGACAAGTGAAATGGAATGCCAATAACCTTCTCTCCACAAGAAAAAAGGATAGACCTGAGAAGAAAATAAATGCATTTAAAGAAATGGTGCAGAACTTCATACAGATAGATAACATTCACTTTAAAAAAACAACAAACCTTAATCTTTGCAGAGTCAGAGGCAGGACAAACCCAAGATCTCTCTACAGAATGAAATTGGGATATATTTTAGGTCTGATCCAATTAATATTAACAAATTAAAGATCTTTGGTTCACTTACTTTACCTCAAAACATAAAAGTCATCTACTAACAGATCCAGCTAGCTAATTGTTCACAGATCTTCTAAAAACCACTAGATTGATATAATGTGTGTAAACATGCAAATGGCTAACAAGTAAGATTGCTAGATATGTTATTCATACTTCCTTAAACTCCTGGTGTGGCACTGTAGAATAAAGCAATGGACCGCAAGGTCAGGTTGAACCACAAAGTCAGTGATTCAATCAAATCCACCAGTTGCTCCTGGGAAACACTACACAGGGTGGCTATGAGTCAAAACTGACTGGATAGCACTTAACAACAATATAGAATGGTCATTGCCTCCACCAACTTCTATTTCCCCACATCTGGCATTGCATCAGGAACCAGCTAGATAACTCTTTAGGCAACTAGACTCTGACAGCCATTTCCTGCCTGACTTATTTTCTTGATTTTATACTCCTTTTCAATATATTGTTGTTGTTACATGCCATCTAGTCAGTTCCGACTCATAGCGATCCTGTATAGAGTTTCCCAGAAACAAGCTGGTGGGTTTGAACCACCACCCTTGAGGTTCAAACCACCCTTAAGGTCTAGTGCTTATTCTACAGCACCACACCAGGACTCCATACTTCAACTAGCTCATTGTAAAAATATTGTTGAGGATAACACAGGATTTTTTTTTTCTTTAAAAAATCTATACAAAAATAAGCCAGATCAAGTGAGTATTATCTGCAAGTGTGGGTGTCCTTGTGCATATGCCCTCTCTTCTTATCAGCTGGATGTTTCACTCTATACTCTAGTCCTCTGTGGCTATGTCACTGACTCTGGGCCCAGGAGTCCCCAGGTCTTGCCATACTGCTGGCCAACCAGGTCTCCACCCGGGTTCAAGGAGTGTATTGAATGTTGTAGGACTTAGCTCACAGCTTCATTGCTGTTTTTCCCTCATTTCCCCTTATCGGTGACCAATGTGGTCACCAGTCAGAGCGCATGTCTGCTCATGTATTCCCACCTAGTCTAAGTCTTAGCAGGGGGTTTGCCCTGAGGGGACCCAACCACTTGCCTTGATGTCTCCTGGTCGAGCAACTTGCTTGTTCTTGTAATAGTCAGTCAGACTGCCATTATTGTTTTTTTTTGTTTTTCCTGTCAGTCTTTCTTTCAAGAAATATCTTCTATTCTTCTAGCCACTCCAGGCTGGCCTGCTTGTCCTTTTAAGTGGAAATTTCCCTCCTCAGAAGATTCTGGATGAGGTTCAGGTTCATTTACTTTTGTCCCAACATTTCAGATAGTTTGGCATGTTATTCTCTTGGTGTTCTGGTGTGAGTGATAATCTATTTCTCTACTATATGTTGCTGACTTGAGACATGTATTACTAAAATATGTATAGTGTATAAGGAAAACTGAAGAACTGATGCATTTGATTTATGGTGTTGGTGAAGAATACTCAATATACCATGGACTTCCTGAAGCAAACCTGTCTTGGAAGAAGTACAATCAGAATGCTCCTTAAAAGCAAGCATAAGGGTGACAAGAACATCTCACATCCTTCTGACATGTCATCAGCATGGTCTAATCCCCAAAGTAAAACATGCTGAGTAAAGTTGAGGATACAGAAAAAATAGGAAGACCCTCAACAATCAGTGGCTACAGCAATAGTATCAAACACAGCAACAATTATGAGGATGACACAGGACTAATTGTGAAGGTGATAGTGTTTTGTTCTGTTGTACATACGGGTACTATGAGTCAGAAAAGACTCAATGGCACCTAACAACAACAATATTTCCAATGGTTGAGTGAAGTCTTGCTAATGAAGGCATACACAGAGTGAGGAAATAATATGTATTGAGGTATTCTGGCAAAAGAGTTAATTCTGACACATTTACTTGATATGTGATTTGATGAAAATTATCTAATCTTTCTCAAACTTTAATCTTCTGCAGTAAAACCAGATGATAATATATACCCTCTGACATCAGTCATTGTGAAACTACAATAGGTTATAATATAGGAAAATTCTCCATAAATTATAACACTTGATATATATCAGATAGAATTCTTGGACTAAAATTAGGCTTAAAATGTTTTGTTTCTATACATACCTTATGTAGATAACTTAGTATTTCCACAAGCCTTTTATATATCTAGTATTTCAAATGTACTACTGATTTTATAATATTGGGTTAGAAAAAACCAGCAAGGAATCAAAATGACCTGATTGTTAGCCCATGCAATAAGAATTCTAGAAATTAGCTCAGCCTACTTCTTGACTTGACTTTGAGCACTTGAATAGTAGAATTAGTAGTTAAATGCAAGGGTTCAAGTTCAGACTTTGCCATTAACAAGTTCAGTAGAATTAAGCAAATTAATAAATTTAGGTCTCAGTAGACTTAACACTGCTACCTATTTCACAAAATTATGACATGTAAATGAGATCATTAAAAAAATCTTAGCATAGTGTCTAATACAGAGCAAAATTTCAGTAAGCATTAGCTATTGGGTGTAGTTTTTTAAAATTCTAACAAAGCATTGAGGTGATTCAATCTCTATCATTGAAGAGTAGGAAGACCTAGCTCCTGACCCTGAGAAAACTCCAAATGTGTCTTTTGAAGCTAGAAGAATGACAGCTGCTGCCCAGGTCAGCAAATATTTATTTATTAGGTAATTGCTATATGAAAAATACTCTGCCAGGCACAGTGGAATATTTGAAAATAAAATAAAATATTGTAACTGCTAACAAGTAGCTTATAACAAGTGCATAGCGTAGCAGAATGTGGACAATGGCAGAATAAATGTACAATAAATAATAGTGTAGTTCAGTGTAGATAGATTTTAATACTAGGACTAGACTGCAAAAGGTTGCATGGAGACTAGCTTATGATGTTGACATATGGATTAGCTCTGAAGTGGGTAAGACAGAGGTACTCTTGGTGAAATTAGATTAAAAAATAGGGATTTATTCCCAAATATTTAGCTGGCTGTTAAAGTTAAACTGAAATTACAGGCTATTAATATAAAACTTGAAAACAAGATACTAGATAATATCGGTCCTGCCCATAAAGATCTAGAAAATAGTTACTATGAGTTTATTATGTTTATCATATCATTCTGAATTGATAATTTGGATATTTTGGAGGCCAAAGACATTTGGCTCATGCTAATATCTTTAAAAACCAATTCAAGTTGGATGACCTGGGTTCTTATATATGTTTTATGCATCTAAACACACATAACCATGAAAAGTTTCCAAGTATGAGTGGTATAGAGAAAATCAGGTATGATCCTAAATCATATTAAATCAACCACTGAGTGTTGTTCTTCCATCTAGTGACTTTTAGTCCTTTATTTTAAAATTCAACAACAAAAAATGGAATCTGTGCCAAGAACTGTGAATACGGGGGATTAAAAATTAAGTGAGATTATAGGACTGTCTTTACAGTTGATCCACTACAAACAACAGGAAATAAAATTTTCTCTTTACGGGACTACATTAGCTCTTAATTCCCATAGGCACACACAGTGAATTCTCCACTCTGTCTGTCTGTGACTGCTGTTTCACAGTACTTGAACTGGTGTGGTCTTTTCCAAATTGGTATTTCTCTCTAAATAGATGATTTTTTTTTTTTTTAAATTTCAGAAAATAGATTTTTCTGCTTACATGTTTCAGTGTTCCGAATCAAGGCACAATAAATTATGACTATTGATAAAACTGCATAAATGACCATTGAGTAAAATACAATTGCTGCATTTATTTAATGGCTAAATTTAGATTTCCAATGCAAATTAAAGCTGCTGAGACTTTATTGAAAGGAATGTTTACAATCCTGATTGCAAAGATACGTATCTACTCTCCATGTAAGATTATATTTCTGCTTTTATTAAAACAGGCCCTGTTGCTGCAATTTTATAAGCTCAGAAAGGATCGTAACTAGGAACATAACATCTAAATTTTCATTTTCAACCTCAGAATTTTCACTATTCATTAATCTGATGCTCTGACTAGATTTGTTACAATTTTACAGACATTTCACTGACTCAACAATCACTCTTAGAAAATATATGTAGACCAAATAATTCTATTATTTTAAGTTATCTGTATGCAATATCACTTCAAGCCACTTATATACTAATTAAATCAATTATTCTGGTGGTCAATTCAATGCAAATAGCACTCATAATTTTGAAAAGCAGAATTATTTTTTTCTAAGTTAGAAGCTTCCATATAAATTCAATCAATATGCACATTATCACTGGCCTAATTTGGGATCACTCCATTTCTAATGCATGACATTTAAAGAAAGGATATAAATGACAATGCTTGTTAGGAGATAGGTTAGTGTTCTTCATGGCACACAGAACGAAAGGCAAAAAGAATCCTGGTCAAGAATGTAGCTCCTGGGTTCCTGGGTGGTACAGACGGCTTGTGCTCAACTACTTACTGAAAAGTTGGCAGTTTAAACCCACCCACCCTCAGAAATAAAGCCTGGTGATTGGTTAAGAAAGCCCTATGGAACTCAGTTTTCTGTAATACATGGGGTCACTATGAATTGGAATTTACTTAACAGCAACTAGTTTTATTCAATGACTTGGCACAAGGTCAAGGAAAATGTCACAATAGTTATTTGTGCTGTGGTAGCTCCTCGTTACTTGGAATATTAGAGTAAAGACAGAGCAAGAGACCTTAAACACTGACTGAATAAAGGTATTAAAGTTTTGTAAAATATGAGGGAACTGACCGAGCAGGGCAAGGAACCACCTCTTCAGACTTGATTTCACTGTTAGCATTCCTAACAACATTAATTTTGGTATGAACAGTTAGCATTCAAGCATTATTTTATCCCAATAACAAGACTTCCTTCTAAACTGTTCAATAGGTGCTTTGTTGTTTTTGTTAAGTGCTGTCAAGTCGGTTTCAACCCATAGCGACCCTGTATAGCGTTTCCGAGGAGCAACTGGTGAGCTTGAGCCACCGACCTTGAAGTTCAAACACCTTTGCAGTCTGGTGCATTAACCCACAGTGCCACACCAGGACTCCTCAATAGGTGCTTTACGAGAGAATAAATTGGTTAACAACCCAAGAGTTATTATATTCAGCATTAGATTTATCTTCTGCTATCCAGGACTGCAAACCACAAGGTCAGCAGTCCAAACTCACAACCTGCGTCTTAGAAACCCTTTATAGTACCACTGTGAGTTAGCACTGACCTGATGGCACTTACCAACACCAGTTACGTTAGCATGAGGAAGAATATGCACCACTACTGCCAGGTACATTTGAACCACAAGGTCAGTGGTTCAAACTCACTAGCTGCTCCTCAGAAACCCTATGCAAGGTTGCTCTGAGTCGGAACCAACTGGTCAGCACTTAACAACAACAATTGCTCTTTGCTTTTACAGTGTAGGACAAGATAACCTCTGAAGCGTCTTCCAGATATGGGTACGTTCCTGTTCAAAATGTTAGAAATCTTTGTAGAGTAAGGGCCATCATGTGTCCTGGTGCAAGTGTACTGAAGGAGAAAATGATGTGCATCATCCTCTAGGTTATAGGACTTTGTCATCACAAGCAGTGGTATTGAACACTACTGAACAAACAGTTTATGCTCCAAAAGGCATTTTCTGAAACATAGAGTCAGTGGCACTAAATCAACATTACTTCTACCATAACTCCTTCCAGTAACTTTGTAATGAGTAAGAAGATATGCACAAATCAGCCAGTGATGTTGTTTTATCAATTTCAGTGGCCTGCGGTTTCAAACGTGATGGGCACTGACTGCCACTGTATTTGTCCTTCTCTATTATCTTCCCTTTACTCAATGGGAAAGCTAGAGACATCCCTCTGACTAAATGGTCTCTATGTCCAAGAAAGCATGTAACTACTGTAAGGAGAGAATACAGACCTAATTATGTCTCTCTTTCTGTATTAACATTTTTTTTCTAAAACCGGAATTGTCCAATTTCAATGTGAACATAGACATTCCAACATTAGATTTAGGAACTTTAACTGTATCACTCTTTGCCCCCTCCCCAAAGTATTCAAATATAGCATGGTTTGTAGCTTAAAGGCAACATAAAATAAAATTCAGAAAATGTCATGGCAACACATCAAACATTTAATGTCAGGTTCCCTTATGTTCATTGCATTGCAAAAGGCAACCACCAATTATGCAATTTCGAAGTGATATTTTACTTTGTAATTAAAAACCAGATTCCCTGCACTTGGTATTTGTAGAGTGTATGTGCAAAAAATTGCTTCTTTGGAAGGGAAGATGGTATCTTTGCATTTTGAAAGACCTTTGCTTACAGTGCTCTTATAAGTAAGCTGTTCCCCTTTGTTAGTTTCATGGCCTTCACTTCACACTTAGATATGTTATCAAGGAATCACCAAATAACATGCAAGTCTAAGCCCACTGTTCAGAATGAGCTATAAATTTTATTAGACAACTTCTTTTCTCAATAGGAAAATATTACCAAACCCATTACCATGAAGTCAATTCCAACCTGTAACCACCTGCTAAGATAGAGTAGGGTTTCCAAGGCTGTAATTCTTGATGGAAACAGACTGCCAGATCATTCTATCATGGAGAAGTGAGTGGGTTTGAACCACTGGATTTTCAGTTAGCAGCTGAGTACTCACATATAGTGCTATTGTTGTCGTTGTTATGTGCCGTGGAGTCGGTTTAGACTCATAGTGACCCTGTACAGGGTTTCTGAGGCTGTACATCTTTACAGGAGCAGAAAGCCTCATCTTTCTCCCGTGGAACAGCTGGTAGTTCCGAACTGCTGTCCCTGAGGTTCGCAGCCCAATTTGTAACCACTACACTACTTTCACTTAATTGTAATGCTGAAATTTTCATGTGATATGTTCGCTAGTCTTTTAAATCCTAAACTATCTATTTGAATGCAATTTGAATAACAATGTACCAATCAATATTACTCTAAGGAAAATAAAATATCTGTTATATTGATGAAAATACTTGTTAATGGTTTCTTGATTCTTATTCTTTTGGGTACATTTCTAAAAGTCAGAGGCACATATTTTAATTAAGGTTCTTCATCTGAAGGTGATTCATCTTAGAGTCTCTATGTGATATATGTGGGGCTTTCTTTATTCTTACTCAATATAGCACACAACTTGCCTAAATAAAGTCCCACAGACATTTAAGGAATGTTTTATAATATATTACCAACCAATAGACTAAATGTCCATTCTTGCTAAGGTCCAATAAATTAAAAACTAATTATAACTGTATACATTTTAGCAGAGCAACTACTTTAATTGGGATAAACATCAAGGTCCAAGAGACATGTTTACTGATAAAGCTACGAGATCTTTTTTTTTTTCTTTCTTTAAGTTTTTATTGTGGATTGAGTGAAAGTTTACAGGTCAGATCATCAGTTTTATATTCAACAAATCATACAACATGTTTCATCACAATGATTACTTTCCCCTCCATGTACCATCAGTTAACGGTATTTTTTTCTATTCACTTTAGCTCTTTAAAAAAAAACAAAAAACACTCAGGTATATATAATAATTTATACCACCAAAGGGCATAATCTGCATGTCTGCCTCCTGGCCACCATCTCTTAGTTCCTCTCTTCCCATGAATGCAGAGTCCTCAGCTGCTCCCCCTCTCTATGTCCCCATCTCTGCTTCCATCTCTGGTGTCACTGATTCTCTGGATAAGATCCTGCATTCCACATGTGCTCTTCTCCCTTGATGGTCCTAGGGTCCTTTATTTCTGGACTGTAAAATTAACCACTCCCCCATTTTTATTACAAAACTTCTACCTTTACAATTGTGACAGTTGCAGTTAGTCATGATAACAATTATTCACTATTGAATCATAAGAATCTAAGCCCCATCTCTTTTAACCAGACCTATCTAGACAAGATGACAACTATTCAGTGGGGTCTCTTTCTTCCACCGCCACCACCCCACACTCTTAAATTAAACTCCCTCTTGAACCCTTGTAAGCCAGTCAGTTTCTGCCTTTATCACCCTCTCGTTTTAGGCCACCAATGTCTAAAGTTGCCCAACCCTCTATACCCTGTTTACACAGGGGATAGATTGATACTTGATGTGAAGACTCCTTCCCTCTCTGTTGGTATTTAGAGTTACTAAGGAGCTCTGGTAAAGGAGCTCTGGTAGCGTAGTGGTTACGAATCGGGCGGCGAGCCGCAAGGTCAGCAGTTCGAAACTACCAGTGGTTCCACGGGAGAAAGATGAGGCGGTCTGCTCCCGTAAAGATTTACAGCCTCTGAAACCCTGTGTAGGGTCACTATGAGTCGGAACCGATTCCACAGCACATAACAACAACAAGGAGCTCTGGTAGCGTAGTGGTTACAAATCAGGCTGTTAACCTCAGGGTCAGCAGTTCGAAACTACCAGCTGTTCCACGGGAGAAAGAGGAGGCTTTCTGGTCCTGTAAAGATTTACAGCCTCGGAAATCCTGTACAGAGTCGCTATGAGTCAGAACTGACTCCACGGCACATAACAATAACCCCAATGAGTATAGTTCAAGTTCATAAAATTATAGCAATTTAGCCTTTTTTTCCTTTACAAAATTATTATTTTTTAAAATCTTCCTCTAATCGAGTTCTGATTATCAAGCCATTGAGGCTATGTCAAATGGGTACTATCTGAAAATTTGGGTGTTCTTGTGCATTTCCTCTCACTTCATATCAGCTGGATGCTTCACTCTCAGTTTAGCCACTACTAGCTCTTTTATACAGGATTTGTAACATTTATTTATTCTGTTCCGAGATCCTCATAGATGAAGTAGGTAAGCCACTGGTTCATTGAGCTCTCTATAAAAAGGATATTACAGTTGACTCAAACTTCAGAGAAGGTAGGTGATTTATTATTACTTCCTAGAAAAAAAAAAAAAGGTTTAACAAAATGTAGTCGCTGTCCCTTTCTTAACTCCAAAGCATTTTAAAAAGTAAAAAATGTTTAAAGCAAGGATGAAACACAGCTCAAGCTAATTTGTTTTTTTAATGCTTTTTGGTTGGTAATATAATCATTTCTAACACATGACCTATTGAAATAACATGCCTATTTTAGAGCCTATTCACCATGTCCACCACTCGTCTGTCAGTTGGTTGGACTGTGGTAACTTGCATGTTGCTGCTGGAAGTTATACCACTGGTATTTTAAATACCACAAGGGTCACCCATGGAATTGATTGAATACACATCAAAATCTTTCTACAAACTGATGCAGCACTGGAGGCACTCACTCATCTATATCAAGAAATTTGGAAGACAGCTACTTGGCCTAATGATCAGAAGAGATTCATATTTGTGCCTATTCCAAAGGGAGGTGACCCAACAGAAGGCAGAAATCAGAGAACAATATCATTAATATTACATGCAAGTAAAATTTTGTTAAAGATAATTTTTTTTCACTGTACCAATAAATAACATCATGATAAGTACAGAGAAGTCTGAAGTTCTCCAAGACTTCATTTTCCTTGGATCCACAAAAAATGCTCATGGAAGCAGCTATCAAGAAATCCAATGATGTATTGCATTAGGCAAATCTGCTGCACAAAACCACTTTAAAGTATTTAAGAGCAAAGATGTCAGCTTGAGGACTAAGATACACCTGAACCAAGTCATGGCATTTTTTAATAGCCTCATGTACACGTGAGAGTTGGATAGTGAAAAAGGAAGACTGTAGAAGAATTGATGCATTTGAG
>NW_006408545.1:12301628-12312876 GCF_000296735.1 Chrysochloris asiatica | reverse complement strand
GCTGATTTTGCAGTCCAGGAGCAGAGATCCCTGGAACCATCAAGGGAGAAAAGCGAAGTGCAAGACCCTTTCCGGGGAGGCAGTGACACTTTGTATGGAGGTAGAGGCAATGAAGTGGACAGAAGGAGTGACTGGGGAGTCTGAACTCAAGGACAGAGAGGGGTTGTGTGCTGGCGGCTGGTGGGCAGGAGTATGGGGTGTACCCTTTGGGTGTTTGATGATGCATGCAGGAGATTGTGATTATTGCAATGAAACAAAGTACGATAGGATGAATGTAAGGATAATGTTCACACATGTAAACTAACACATAATTCACAATAAAAACTTTAAAAAAGAATGCAGCACTGACTGTCAAAGCAAAAACAGAATTATCGTTTAAAAACTGTCAACAGGTAATCTCTAGGGAGGCAATTAAAATTGCAGAATAGGAACAAAGAGTGACTTTCTTTTTATACTCTATATCTCTATATCATTTTCACTCTTTCAAACAACATAACCTTTCATATTATTTTTTATGTAAAAATTAATTTGCATGCAAATAAAACCATAAAGAAAACCAATTCTACTTTAAGAAAAAAAAAAAAATCCACCTATTTTGTGGAATAGCTGAAATAAAATTGGAATATTGCTGTTTATAGTTCCCTGAATTTATGTAGGATTGGTGTCAGCTCTCTATTGTTGTTATGTTGTTGTTAAGTGGGGTTGAGTCAGTTGCAACTCATAGTGACCCTGTATAGGGTTTCCAAGGAGTGTATGGTAAGCTTGAACCACCGACCTTGCAATTCAAACTGACCTTACAGTCCAGTGCATTAACCCACAGTGTCACACCAGGCTCAGCATACAGTGTGAATAAATACGATGAAAGGATACTATCCTGATACATGCCTTTCCTGATTTTAAATCATTCAGTATTTCCTTATTGTGTTCTAACCACTGCCTCTTGATCTGTGGGTTCCTCATGAGCACAGCTAAGTGTTCTGTAATATCCATTCTTCACAATGTTATCCATAGTTTGTTATGATCCACACAGTTGAATGCCTTTGCAGTCAACACTCTATAATCCTCATGAAAATCGAATTGACCTGATCAGTTTCTGAAACAACTTCCGGTCCACTGTTCTTCTGTCAGTGTGTCATTCTGTGTTGACTTGTTTTTGGTGTAACGCTGAAAGCTGTGCCACTGGTATTTTAAACACCTGCAGGATCACCCATGTTGAACAGGTTTCAGTGGAGTTTCCAGACTAAAACAACTAGGAAGAATGAGAGATGGACCACTTCTGAATAGTGAACAACTGAAAATGTTAAACATAAGGACTTCAGGCTCATTGCTTCCCAACCTCTCGGTGTACATCTCTTCTGTCCTTCCTCTTGGTTTCTGCTCTTAACTCTTGTAGAGGTGGAATCAGCCACAGGTTGCACATGCCAACAAAAAACAGTCATGACAATCCCATTTACACTGTCTTTTCATTGTTTTCATGGAAGTGATTCAAAAAGTAGCTGGAAAGTCTTATTCTATAAAGGCAGACAGAAGTTTTCCTGAAAATTGAGAGTCCTGCCCACACACTTCCTATGAGACAAAACCAACATTTAATTTTTTCCTTAGGGAAAACCTAATTGCTTGAACACTCATTTAGCTAGGGCTTGTTTATACTGAGGCATGTTAAGAGTGTGATGCTGTAGGATAAACACTGGACTTATAACCATAAGGTTGAGGGTTCAAATCTGCTCCTTGGAGATCCTATACAGGGTCGCTATGTGAAGGAACCAACTCAATAACTTCTAACAACAACAACAAAGCATGTTAAAATAAAAATTACCCAGTATGGACAATGACTAATGGAAGGTATCACTTTTCATTTAGTTCTGACTAAGCATTTGTATGCTTGGTTAACATCCACTTATATTTTCTTAAGCTATTATTTTAAAAGATTCCAAACGTTTCTATGTATCTCATTTTTAAAGGCAATTTCAAAGATAATTGTTTTTATTAAACCATAAAATCAAAAAGGGTCTACCACAATTACTTAGTCCAAACCCTCATTGCATAGGAAAAGAACTCAGACCCCAAAGGGTTATGACTCCCCTTAACTAGATCATGTCAAGTTAAGCACCGGAAGCAAGCATGTCCTAGTGGTACAGTGCTTAAAATCCTCAACTTCTAACCAAAGGTCAGTAGTTCAACTCCACCAGCTGCTCAGTTGAAGAAAGCTATTGCATTCTGTTTCTGCAAATATTATTGTCTTGTAAACACTATGGGCAGTTCTATTCAGTTAGTAGTGTCATTATGAATATGAAACAATTTCACAGCATTTGATTTGGTTTTTTGAGTTTGGCCAAAAGGGAACGCTCTTCTGTTTCATGTCTACTTTCACAGTATTTAGCTTATAAGAAGGAATTTATAAGAATGAGCTCTGCTAGGGTTGTGGGCTTGAAGTTGGGCTGTTAACCTCAAGGTCAGCAGTTTAAATCTACCAGCTGCTCCATGGGAGAAAGATGAGCTTTTTCTCCCTCAAAGATTTCAGCTTCTGTAATCCTATACATGGAGTCCTGATGTGGTGCTGTTGGTTAATGCGCTAGACTGCAAAGTCAGTTTAAACTATAAGGTCAGCAGTTCAAGCTCACCAGTCGCTCCTTGAAAACCCGATACAGGGTGGCTATGGGTTGGAACCAACTATGTGGCAGTTAATAAAAACAACAACAACAACAACAACCCTATACATGGTTGCTATGAGTTGGAACTGACTCCACGGCACACAACCACTACCACCATAAGAAGAAACCTTTACAAAATCTTTAGAAATCAATTCCTAAAAATCTTTACTACCAAAGTTTGAGTGAATCTTTACACTTAAAACTAAAACAGACAAAAACTCTAAAATATGGAAATATTTGTCATCAGTGTTCTTTATAAAGATACATATCTATTTTAAATGTGTTTTTTAATGTACTCATTTTAATATTCTACTCTTCAATCTATAAATCATATCCTTCTTCTTGCCAAACTTGGCATCCACAAAGAATCTGGGATGGAATACTTGGCTAAATTTCCTTTGTTATGGATATTACAAAACCAGACAGATAATATTTTTCCATGCAACTTGGGACATTACATGTTGAGTGAGTTTGCAATGATAACAGTAAAAAACATTTTATATACAGTTAAAACCATATGGTGATATGGTTATGACTATATATAAAATTAATTTGGGAGAACATAGGTGGTTAGTATAAATTCCAAGATATATTTATTTTGAAAGTTTGAAGTTTGTTAGGATTTCAGGAAATGATTCTAGTAATTTTTAAATAGGTCATGTTTTTAGGTATTGAAGTTAATTTTAGAAGTGATAATATCTAGTTCCAAACAAAATGGAAAGTTAAGACAATTAGTCCCTGAATTGAAGAACAAGGTGTCCTAACAAGATGAACTCAAATGAGACCCTTTTTTGTTTCAAACTTACTTGTTGAAAATTTTTTTTAAAATAAAGTAATTTTTTTTGCTTTAATAAACAGAGTATATACAAATTACTTAAGTTTTTCTGGACTGAAAATGTGACAATGCCTTAAAGTCATCACTCTGATAGCAAGTAGAGTTAAATGGCTGTATAGATTTGACTAGGAAAAGTATCAAATGTTGACATGATTTCTTGTTGACACCAAGAAATATCCTGAAATTATTTTTGTTGTTTGTTAAAGTGCTTGAGAGGAGATGTTTTTCTTGTTTGTGTGTTTCAACCACTCCTAGACTCTTCACAGAAGTGTTGTTATTGTTAAGTAACAATCAAATTGGTTCTGACTCCTAGTGAACCTATGCACAACAGAAGGAAACTTTCACAAAGGTTGTTATGCTTGAGCCAATTGCTGCTGCCTCTGTGCCAATCCATTTCTTTTTTGGGGGAAAGAGGTCTTCCTCTTTTTCGCTGATCCTTCACTTTACCAAGCATGATACCCTTTTACAGAGACTAGTCCCTCCTGAGAATGTATTATTCTTTACTCAATCAGACTATCATCACATCCCACCAAGTCCCATGATACACCTTACCTCTTCTTAAGAAATTATAAGAAAGCAAATGATGGTTACATACAATTTCAGTTTACTGAGTTCCAGTTAATTGTTGTTGTTGTTAAGTGCCCCCAAGTTGGTTCTGACTCATAGCAACCCTATATAGGAAGAATTTCTGGGAATTGGCTGGTGGGTCTGAACTGCCAACCTTGTGGTTAGCAGATGTGGTGCTGTGGGTTAATATGCTGGACTGCAATGTTGGTGTGAACTGCAAGGTTGGCTGTTCAAGCTCACCAGCTTCTTCTTAGAAACCGTATACAGAGTCACTATGAGTCAGAACCAACGCGACAGCACTTAACAACAACAAATCTGAAGTCAAGACAATAAATGCAAAAAGCAAAAAATGCTCTTCCTTGATTCAACCAGATTATTCTTTTTTGTTGTTTCGTTTGTTTGTCTACTTTTGTTTTTAAATTTTTTATCATGGAAATTTTCAAACATACATAGAAGTAGAGATAAGAGGATAATGGACTCTTGTATCAATTTCAAAAATTATCAACATTTTACCAATCTTGTTAATTTATTCCCCTTTCCTTTTTCTTCTCCTCTCCTCCTTCTTTCCTTTCCCTTTTTTTATTTGTGGGAAAGTTCCCAATGGTTTGTCTTAATAAGAAAGTAAGTATACATTGTTTCCCTTCTATTATATGGGTGATGGGGGACACAAACAAAAAAGAGAGAATTTTCCTTTATTTTTTTCCTTTATTTTCTTTTGAACTGTCTTCCCAAATTACCACGTGTCTACCTCTACTCAGTGAATAATCCTCTCTTCCCTCCCACTCCTGATAGCCATCAAATCACACAAAGTTTATTACATAATGGAAACTTTTTCTTGGCTTCATACAATATCTGCCAGATTATTCTTATTGGACATTAACATATATAAAGCTAAATTTCTCTTGCTATGGATATTACAAAACTAGACAGATAATATTTTTTCCATGTAACTTAGGACATTCCTTGTTGAATGAGTTAGCACTGATAACAGTAAAAGACAACAAAAACAAAACAAACACTGCATGCACTGTTGAAAGCACGTCACTTATGCAAAAACTAAGACAGGACATTGCTCTGAAATGAATATTTCCCTCAATTATTTCCTTTGGCTATTAGTAGTTTAAGGAATAATTACATTTTTTTTTCAGACATTAGAAATAATTTAACATGTATTTTAACAATTAAGGAAGCCTAAATATATAGAGGAGTGTGATGTTGTGAGTTGTTGTTGTTAGGTGTCAGCAAGTCAGTACCGACCCATAGCGACCTTATGCACAGCAGAACAAAACACTGCCCGATTCTGGGCCAACCTCATTACTGTAGCCACACTTAAGTCCATCGATGCTGCCACCTGGCCAATCCATCTTGTTGGGGGTCTTCCTCTTTTTCTCTGACCCTCCACCTTACCAAACATGATATCCTTCTCCAGCGACTGGTCCCTCCTGACATTATGTCTGAAGTATGAGAGACAAAGTTTGGCCATCTTGGCCTCCAAGGAGCACTCTGGCTGCCCTTCTTCCAAAACGGATCTATTGTTTTTTTCCGGCAGCCCATGGCACTTTCAATATTAGCATATGTATATGTACATGTGTTTGAAAACACAAATATATGAGTTTGAAAGAGAATATTTATAATGGGTAACCACAGGGAGGAAGCGGGACAGCTGTTGTTGCATGCAAGAGATTGCAATCATTGAGATGAAACAAAGTGTATGATTTGTTGAATGTAAAACTGATGATCTTGTCTGTAAACCTTCACTCAATTCACAATAAAGTTTAAAACAAGAATCTTTTCAAAATAGAACATTTCACGATCTATCTTTGAAGTACAATGCTTTCAGTGATAGGATAGTATCTATACACCTACAAAGAAGACCAATTAATATAACTATTCAAATTTAAGCACCAACCACTAATGGCAATGAGAAAGTAATTAAAGATTTTAGCTTCTGCTGTTTGAAATGGATCAAGCATGTAACTAAGATGAATTGATAATTACTAGTGATTGGAATGTGAAAGCTGGAAGCATAGAAAGATCAGTAGTGGGGAAATCTGACCTTAGTAATAGAAATTACTCTAGAGATTGCATGATATAAATTAGCAATTTTTCATTGCTGATACCTTTTTTCAACAACATATATTATAACTATACACATAGTTCTCATTGGATGCTATAAGAGAATCCAATAGATTACATCTGTGGAAAGAGATGACGAAGAAGCTCAACTTCATCAGTCACAATAAGGTCAGGGACTAACTGCAGAACAGACCATCAGTTGCTCATGAACAAATCCAAGTTGAAGGTTAAGAAATCTAAAACAAGTCCACGAGAGCCAAAATATGACTTTGAGTGTGTCTCACCTGAATTTAGAAGCCAATTCAAAAATAGATTTGACATAATGAACACTAATGACTGAAGACCAGACAAGTAAATTGATATCAAGGACATAATACACCAAGAAAGTAAAAGTTCATTAAATAGACTAGAAAGAAAAAAGACCAAAGTGAATGTCAGAAGAAACTCTAAAACTTACTCTAGAACATAGAGAGGCTAAAGTGAACCAAAGAATGATGAAGCAAAAGAACCAAAGAGAATATTTAAAAGGGCAAGTGAAGAAGACAAAGTAAAATATTATAAGAAATGTATAAAGACAGAGCTAGAAAATCAAAAGGGATGAACATGTTCAGTGTTTCTCAAGCAATAGAACTGTAGAAAAAATTCAAGCCTGGAGTTGAAATATTGAAGGATTCTATGGGGAAGATGCTGAATAACAAATAAAACACCAAGGAACAATAGTCACTGTACCAGAAAGAATTGGTTGATATTTAACCATTTCAGGATGTAACATATAATTAAGAACCAATGGTATTGAAGGAAGAATTCTAAGCTGCACTGAAGCCACTAGTGAAAAACAAGGCTCCAGGAATTGACAGAAAACCAATTGGGATATTTCAAGAAACAAATGCAGTGCTAAAAGCAATTCATTTATTCCCATACATTTGGAAAACAGTTACCTAGCCAACTGAATGTGTCCATTCCAAAGAAAAACAATCAAGGAGAGTGTGAAAATTACTGAACAATACCATTACTGTCACACACAAGTAAAATTTTGTTAAAAAATGATTCAAATATGGTTCTACATCGATATGGAATTGCCAGAAATTTAAGGCAAATTCAGAAGAGGATATAGAATGAAGGATATCATCGCTGATGTCTTGGATTCTGGCTGAAAATAGAGAATACCAAAAAATATTTATTTGTATTATATTGACTATGGAAAGGCATTCAACTTTGTGAATTATACCAAATTATGTATAACATTTCAAAAAAGTAGGAATTCAAGAACATTTAATTATACTCATATAGAACCGGTACATAGTCAAAAAGGTAGTTGTTTTAGGAAGGATATTGAAAAAGGAAAAAGGATATTGCCTGATTTGAAATTGGGAAACAAATATGCTGGGTTGTATCTTTCATCATATTTATTCACTTTGTATGCTGAGTAAATAGAGTATATAATCCAGAAATTGGACTTAATGAGAAAGAACATGAAATCAGGATTTGTATAAAAGCCTGTAATACACAGGTGATAAAACCTTGCTACTGAACGCAAACAGGACTTGAAGTACGTACTGATAAAAATTAAAGACTATGCCCTTCAGTATGGATTACAACTAAACAAAAAGCAAACAAAATTCTTTCCACTGAACCTATAAACAACATGATAATAAACAGGAAAAGACTGAAGTTGTTAAGATTTTCATATTACTTGAATCAACAATCAACACCCACAAAAGCAGCAGTCACGCAATAAAAAGGACATATTACATTGGGCAAATCTGCCGCAAAAGTCCTGTTTAATGTGTTTAAGAACAAAAACAAAATAAAAACAATGATGTCACTTTGGAGATTAAGATGTGCCTGATGCAAGCAAAAGTATTTTCAATCACCTCATAAGCATTCAAAAGACAGAAAATGTATAAAGAAGATTGAAGAACTGTTATTGTGGTTAGGTGCCCTAACGACCTTATGCACAATAGAATGAAACATTGCCCGGTCCTAAGACAACCTCCCAATACCTGCTAAGTTTAAACCCATTGCTGCTGCCACTGTGTCAATCCATCTCATTGGGGATGTTCCTCTTTTTATCCAACCATCCACTTTACCAAGTATAATATCGTTCTCCAGGACTAGTTCCTACTAATAATATATTCAAAGTATGAGAGACAAAGTCTAGCCATCTCGACTTCCAAGAAGTATTCTTGCTGTACTTCTTGCAACACAGACTGGTTTGTTTTCTTGGCAGTTCATGGTACTTCTAATATTTCCCTCCAACACCATAACTCAAATGGATCAATTCTTCTACAGTCATCCTTATTCACTGTCTAACTTTCGTATGCATATGAGGTTATTGAATCAGACTCATCTTAGTTCTCAAACTGACATATTTATTCTTTCAAGAGGTCTTGTGCAGCAGATTTGCCTAATATAATGTTGTTGTTGTTAAGTGCCGTCGATTCAATTCCAACCCATAGTGACAATATTACAAGTGCCATGGGCTGCCAAAAGAACCAATAGATCTGTTTTGGAAGAAGTGCAGCCAGAGTGCTTCTTGGAGGCCAAGAAGGCCAAACTTAGTCTCTCATACTTTGGACATATTGTCAGGAGGGAACAGTTGCTGGAGAAGGATATCATGTTTGGTAAGATGGAGGGTCAGAGAAAAAGAGGAAGACCCCCAACGAGATGGATTGGCCAGGTGGCAGCATCGATGGACTTAAGTGTGGCAACAGTAGTGAGTTTGGCCCAAGACCAGACATTGTTTTGTTCAGCTGTGCATAAGGTTGCTATGAGTCGGTGCCAACTCGATGGCACCTGACAACAACAATTGTCAGGAGGGTACACTAAGCATTATGAAGCTCTATGCTGACCCTACCTGTAGACATGCACACACTGCAGGAGCAGTGCTTGCAATATATCCCAAGACGACTTGAAGGAGGAGACACACATTAGTTCCACCCATCACATGTCCCCACAAGTCAGGGCCAGAATTTGTTCTTAGGCCTCCTATTGTGTTTGACTTTGGAGGAAAAGGTGTTCCTACTTCTGCATCCACTGTTTATCACTCATTCTACTCCACTGGTGCCTAGTCTCATAAAGTTCCCATTGTCAGTAATGAACAGGCTGCAAATAATCAGAGGTTTTCATCCATTCCAAAATAAAATATTATCCAATGTCATTTAAAAACCTGATAAAAGTTCTCAGTCACAGAAATGATATTATTTAATCAATACCTTGGTTGAAACGTTCTAAAAAGTTCCCTGCCCCCCACCCTCATGGAATAAAATAATATTATTTATACATATTTGTACCCATTCCAAAGAAAGGTGAGCCAACAGAATGCAGACATCATCGAACAATACCATTAATATCACATGCAAGTAAATTTTTGCTGAAGATAACTGAAAACAATTGCAGCTGTACATCAACAGGGAGCTGCCAGAAATCCAAGCCAGATTCAGAAGAGGATATGGAACTAGGAATATCACTACTATTGTCAGACGTATCTTGGCTGAAAACAGAGAATACCAGAAAGATATTTACTTGTAATTTCTTGACTCTGTAATACCATTGGACTATGTGGATCATAACAATCTATGGATAACACGGTGAAGAATGAGTATTCCAGAACATTACTGTGCTTATGAGGAACCTGTGCATAGACCAAGAGGCAATTGTTCAAATAGAACAAAGGATACTTAATGGTTCAAAATCACAAAAGGTTTCATCTTTCTTCCTTAAAAGCCAAGATAATGAGACTTCATCTCTCATGCTTTGTAAATATTATCAGGAGGGACCAGCTCCTGATGAAGGACGTTATGCTTGTTAAAATGGAGGATCAGCAAAAAGATGAAGGTGCACAACAAAATGGATTGCCACAATGGCAGCAGCAACAGGTGCAGGTGCAACAACAGTTATAAGGGTAGTACAGGACCAGCCAGTGTTTCATTCTTTTGTGCATAGGGTCGTAATGAGATGGAACTGTCTCAACAGCACCTAACAACAACAACAACACTCTAGTCTCTGTGTGGAACACATAAACTGATTATCTGGATTATATGAAGAACAATGTGGCAGTAGGTTTGGAGGAAAACTCATTAACAACCTGAGAGAGGCAAGTGACACACTGTTTGCTAAAGCAAAGAAGACTTAAAATACTTATTGATGAAGTTCAAAGACAACAGTCTTCAATATGGAATGCACATCTACATTTAAAAAAAATCCTCATATATAACCAATAAATAACATCATGGTAAATGGAGAAAAGGTTGAAGTTGTCAAAGACTTCAATGCAGCAGTCAAGAAATCCAATGAATAATTGCATTAGGCAAATCTGCTGCAAAAAAGACCTCTTTCAAGTGTTAAAAAGCAAAGATGTCACTTTGAGGACTCAGGTGTGTCATACCCAAGCCATGGTATTTTCAATTATCTCATTATGTTATTGTTGTCAAGTGTTGTAGAGTCAGATTTGACTCCTATTGACCCTGAATAGGGTTTCTAAAGAGTGGCTCATGAGTTTGAACTGCTGACCTTTTGTTTACCAGTCCAGTGCTTATCCTATAACACCACACTAGAACCCCAATATGCATGTGAAATTGGGGCAATGAATAACTAAGACCACAGAATAATGCATTTGAATTATGGCTTGGAGAAGAATACAAAAAGTCCAGTGGACCACCAGAAGTACAAATAAATATATCCTAGAAAACCTACAGATAGAATGATCCTTAGAAGTGAGGATGGCAAGACTTTATCTCTCATATTTAGGACATGTTGTCAGGAGGGACCAGTCCTTGGAGAAGGGCATCAGCAAAAAATAGGAAGACTCCCAACAAGACCGATTGACACAGTGTCAGCAACAAATGTGAGGATACCTTAGCATCAGGCAGTGTTATTATTCCATTGTTTATAGGGTAGCTATGAGTCAGAACTAACTAGATAGCACCTAACACCAACATCTATCTATCTATCTATCTATCTATCTATCTATCTATCTATCTATCTATCTATCTATCTATCTATCTATCTATCTATCGGTCTGTCTGTCCATATTTCTCTATTTTGTTGTTGTTGTTAGGTGCCATCAAGTCAGTACTGACTCACAGCAACCCTATGCACAACAAAACAAAACACTGCT
>NW_006408545.1:12300137-12300763 GCF_000296735.1 Chrysochloris asiatica | reverse complement strand
TTGATGCTGCCATTTTGCCAATCCATCTTGCTAGGGTTCTTCCTCTTTTTCTCTGACCCTAATTCTTACAAGGACTGAATTTCTTGAGGCCTAAATATAAATTTGTATTCATTTTACTGAAAATAAATCAAATAATATACAAGAAGATGCACTTTGATGTGTTTTAGAAAAGAAAAAGCAATATATTGCTTTAAAAAACATGATTCTTAAAAGTAAAAATTATTTTTTGACCAATAATATCATCCATGCTCACATAATCAGATGGCAATATAATTGAAGAAATATTTGGATAGCGGATGTGGGAAATGGAGATGGCAACGTTTACTGAGAGGCTAGACACTGATTTTCAAGTCTGTAAAAATGTTACCAATAATCACGAGTTGAAATAAAACACATGGAAAATTCTTTTAGTGTAAGGATTGTCTTTGATTTTTCTTGTATCAGTTTTGTAAGTTTAAAACTCATTTTTAAATGCTGAATAAATAATACCCATAGTAAGTGAACATTATTTTAAACAATTAAATATGTTGAGTACTAACACCAAATGTAAACTAGCCTCAACCTGAAAAATTTGAAAATTCTGAAAACCAAGAAAAACAATAGCAAATAAAATAATTTACAACCTA
>NW_006408545.1:12296547-12298128 GCF_000296735.1 Chrysochloris asiatica | reverse complement strand
ATATATATTATAATTTTCATTCAGATGACCATATGACATGAGCGTATAATGAGAATTTCTTCTATTTTTAAATACTCTTCAGATATACAATTTTAGTAATAGTTCTGATTTGGTAATAGGATTTAATAATAGACCTGAGATCTCCTGCCAGCAGCCATGTGAGTTGGCCATCTTGAATGCAAATCCTCCAACAATAGCCAGATCTTCAGAGGACTGCAGTCCCAGATGGTTTCGTAATTGCGGTGTCATTGGAGACACTGAGCCAGTCACACTAGACTAATCTAATACCAGACTTCAGATCTGAAGAAAATAGGACACAATAAATGTTTTGGGATTTCAACTGTTAACTTTAAGAGCAAATTTTTATGCAACAATAAACAACAAAAGCATCCACAACAACCTTTTTACTAATGATTTTTGTTGTTGTTAAGTGTTGTGCAGTCGATTCCAACCCATAGTGACCCTGTATAGGGTTTCCAAGGAGCAACTGGTGAGCTTGAACCTTGATCTTGCAGTTCAAATGGCTTTGTAGTCTGGCGCATTAACCCACAGCACCACATCTTAGGAGTTCTTTATCTATTCTAGATACAAGACTTTGTCATATTTATGTGCTAAAATTCATTTTCTCCCTAATCTATGACTTCTAGTGACCTATAGGACAGAGAAGAATTGCTCCATAGGATTACTGAGACTAAATCTTTATAAGATCAGACAGCTTCATGTTTCTCTGTGAACGGCTAATGGATTTGAATGACCTATCTTGTAGCAGTCCCCTGTGGCTCTGTGGAATAATTCACTGGATTGCAAAAGTCAGTTTGAACCATAGGTCGGCAGTTCAAGCTCACCAGCCATTCCTTGGAAACCCTATAAAGGGTGCTATGGGTTGGAACCACTTAAAAACAACAACAACCTTGTTAGCATGGTAATCTGCTAGCATAGTGGTTATGAGTAGGGCTGTTAACCACAAGGTCAGCAGTTCAAAACTACCATTCCTTCCACTGGAGAAAAATGAGGCTTTCTGATCCCGTAAAGGTTTACAACCTCGGAAACCCTATGCAGGGTTGCTATGAGTCAGAAAACCAAGTCCACAGCACACCACCACCTTGTTAACAGTCCAATGCTTAACTCACTGCACCCCCAAGGCACCTTGTGACTTCTTTTGTCATTTCTGAATAGTGTCTTCTAGTGAGCAGAACATTTTAACTCCAATTTAACTTTTTTCTTTTTTGATTAATACTTATTTGTGTCCCATCCATTAAATATTTGCCAACTTCAATATCATAAAGATATTCTCTCACTTTTTTTTCTTCTTGAATCTTATGATTTTACATTTTAGAGTTTAGCTCTACAATCCATCTCAAGTAACTTTTTGTATAGTTCAAGATTCATTAATTGTCTTCTGTGTTAATACCAGTTTTTCCAGCAGGATTTGTTAAAATGACTTTATATTAATTTTGGATTGACTTGATTGACTTTTAGAAATACAATGTGCAAACAAAAAGGCTAAAAGTGATACTAAAAATGTTAGTAGTAATTATTTTTAGTGGGATTGTAAGTTTTGTTTGGTATTTTTTAGACTTT
>NW_006408545.1:12295260-12296307 GCF_000296735.1 Chrysochloris asiatica | reverse complement strand
ATTAAAATCTGTATATGTTATAGTTAAAATGAATAGAAGTAAGTATAAATTATGCATATAACTACACACATTAATACAGAAATATCTTATTAATTTAGATAAACATCCATTTGAATAAGTACTGTAAAAATGACTATACATTTAAGTTTTTATTTGTTGTTGTTTTTTAACTTTCAATTACAGAGAATTTGTACAACTCTTAACATTTAAAAGGTAAAAACTTTGGACATCACTTTGGATATGAATATTTTGTTATTTAAATTTCATAATTATTTATATTCATATTATTTCGGTGCTGGTAAATTGTTTTTCAAAGTCTCAAAAATCTCTGCTTCCTCACATGGATTAAACATTTGTCTCAAAATCCTGTATGCCATTCTTTGAAAAGTCTTATAAGTTCAAAGGTAAACATCAAACTCTGTGAGTTTGAGTATCTCTAATGGAGACAGAATGAAGGCAGTCTTACTGTAAATTCATTGTATTCTGCCTGAAGAGATAAATATATATCTCTTCAAAATATATATCCAAAAGAGGAAGATAAGCTAAAAATCAACTGTAAAAAATGTATAACTCATCAGTTTCGATTACAGAAATGGCACATAAATTTTTTTGCTTTCTGTTTAGAATTGGTTTCAGCTTCCCTGAGTTTTGCTTCAGGTTTCCTTTGCAACCTTAAATGATCAAAGTTTGATCATCAAACACCATTTCTCTCAACCTGGCTTTCCATTCTCATTTTCACAGCAATTCAAACCAGTTTAGACTACCCAACTTAACCAAAATATGGTCAAATTGGAAAATTCTCATCACACCTGACCTGTTTTAGCTGCATGACAATCTGGCTTCAAGCTTCATTGCATTAATCTGTGGCACAGTAGTTAACAGCATGCTTCTCTGGGGGCAGTATCCTGGGGCATGGAGAGCAGTGAAGCAGCCGTCCTTCTAATAAAGCTATGTAATCAAAACATTTACTGTCACTGCTAAAACTATTGTGTCAAATTAAACAGTACATATGCACTGGTGAAAGTACATAGAATATTGTTGTTGTTA
>NW_006408545.1:12288467-12294245 GCF_000296735.1 Chrysochloris asiatica | reverse complement strand
GATTAAGGACTGAAAGATTTCATGTGGAAACTTACGCAGCTGCTGTCCATTTGTCTGTATTAATAACAGACCTGTTTTATTTTGTTTGGGGGTTTGTCAAATTACAGTATCCTGTACTGTTCTCTTGTCTTATGGAAATAAAAGGAAATGTAACTGTATAGACATTTCATCCTGTATTTTTATTTTCCCCTAATTCTCCTGGGCTCTCCCGGAATTGTAGATCAGATGAGAAAACTTAACTTTAACTGAAAAGTCAGAAAGATTTGATCTTGATCTGTTGTAAACTAGTCACTAATAGAAATGAAAGCTGTACACTTTGGAAACCTTGGCTATAGTGCTAGGGGGTCATGAGCAAACTTCTGAATAAATGGTTGGACTGGAATTCTGGAACAGCTTTCCTATTCCTTTGCCCAGTCTCCTTTCCCCACAATTTCCATAGCTGCTTGTCCCAACTACACTTTTTGCTTGTTCTCATCCTATACAAATTAATACTGTCATCAAAAGTATGTCACATTGGTGAAGAAGGCATGTTTCTATATCAGCAAGTAAAACAATTAATTTCCTTTAGTCTGGCATGGTGCTGCAGGATAATGCACTGGACTGCAAGGTCAGCTTAAACCTCAAGGTCAGTGGTTCAAACCCACCAGCTTCTCCTAGGAAACCTTATACAGGGTCACTATGGCTCAGAATGGCCAGGACTCGACGGCACTTAACAACACCTCCTAGGATCAATGTAAAGTTATAGAATAATCCAAATCAATTTAAAAAGCAGAACTTTTCAAAGATGAGATCCCTGTGTTTTTAGAGCTTATGTTTTTTAAATTTGTGCCAAAGAAGGATTTGACATAAATTAGGCTAGCAAGAAATAATCATCATCATGCTTAACCTTTGACCTTTCCTGGACCTGACACATACACACACACACACAAACACACACAGACTACTGATTTTGAAAAAGGAAAAAAGAATTTGTCTAACAATGATAACTGATTTGAGGAGAAGTGGATCCAGGTATAGCAGATAGCAAGCCTATCACCCTCATTGTTATTAAAGAAGATCTATGGAGAGGAAGAAACTATGCTGTGGCTCTATAAGATAAGCACTGGACTGATAACCACACGGCAGTTCAAATGCACCAGTTGCTCTGGGAAACCCTATACACAGTCACTATGAGTTGGAACTGACTTGATGGCACCTAACAACAACATAGAAGGGAAAAGGAGAATTGCTTTTTAGTTCTATTTATGGATACCACATTTATTTTTTAATAGTCATCTAAGGGCTTTAATGGAGTCCTGGTGTGGTGCTGCAGGATAAAGCACTGGACCACAAGGTTAGTTTGAACTGCAAGGTCAGTGGTTCAAACTCACCAACTTTTCCTCAGAAACCCTATACAGGGTCGCTTTGAGTCAGAACTGACTCCGCGACACTTAACAACAACAATGAGTAATAAGGAGCTCCGTTTGGTAGCATAGTGGGTTATACATCGGGCTGCTAACCAACTTCCAGGTCAGCAGTTCAAATCTACCAGGGGCTCCATGGGAGAAAGATGAGACTTTCTGCTACCATAAAGATTTACAGCCTCAGATACCCAACACAGAGTTGCAAAGAGTTGGAACTGACTTGATGGCATGCAGCTGCAGCAACAAGGTTTTCATTAGTTGCTTCTTCCTCCATCTTTGTTGTTCATTCATTTGTTCAGAAACAAGCAGAGTTCTGCACTAGGAACATTTACTTGTTGTAAATAAACAACTATCCTGGATAATCTTTTAATCTGGTAGAAAGAATCAAGTATATAAATAAACATAAATAAATAAATAAAACATTATAGATGCAATTATAATGTGTGAGCACAAGGAGAAAATGGTCACAGCTTCCTGGGACAGTGACAAAAAGGTGCAATGAAAAGAGACCATGAAAGTTGAGGATATTTGTTGGGTAAGTGAATTGAGCAAGAAAAGGAGAGAATTCCTGGAAGTGAAAGTAGTATGAATAGAAGTTTGAAGGCATATAATTCTGTAGCCTCTTCAGGAATTGTATATTTTTATGTATGTCTGATATTTAAGATTCCAGAGACGGCACAGTGAAAGAAAAGCTAAGTGGAAGATAAGGGTCTGATAATAAGAGCTAGGCTCACTATGTTAAAGGGTTTGGAATGTATCCTATGGCAAATAGAAAGTCACGTAAAGGCTTTAGCGTGGAATAGCATGATCACATTTAAAAGGTCATTCTGGTAGAGGTATCTTAGAGATGCAAGTTAGGAGTCAGGAAGAGTCAGTAGAAGAGTAGTGATGATGGATGGTGAGAGGCTGAATTAAGGCACAATTGAGAGACTGGAAAAGAGAGATGACTAAAAAAAGAGGGAGAAACTTAGGAAGAGGCCTGAGATAGAATTGTTAGAAAGGCAGGAATTTGTAAATTGTATTACAAATTGAGAGATGAGAGTACTAAAAAGATGGGAGTAACTACAATCAGAAGCCATTGACAATCCAAAGAAAGTGAAGGTACATTGGAGTCCATTGGATTTGTCAACAAAGAGGTTATTGTTGACTTTTTCAGAAAAGTTTGAAGGTAAATATTATCAAACAGTAATGTCAGTGGCAGGAAAGTCAATATCTGCAAAATTAGGGGTTGGTCCTCACACTTTTGCCACGCTTGAGCCCATTACTGCTGCCACTGTGTGAATTCATCTTCTTCTTCGTTGCTCCTCCACTTTACCAAGCATGATGTCCTTCGCCAGGGACTGCTCCCTCCCAAATAACTAGTCTGAAGTATTAGAGATGAAGTCTCACCATCCTGATGTCTAAGGAGCATTCTTCCAACACAGAGTTTTTTGTTGTTCTTCTTCTTCTGGCAGTCCATGATTCTTTTAAAATGCAGTGAGCTTCATTAGAAACATTTATTATTAATCTACACCGTGACCTATCTGACCAGGATCCCTGAGGATAGGGCCCAGGAAACGATTTTAACAAATCCTGCAGGTGATTCTGATAAACACTAAAGCTTAAGAAGCACTGGTTTAGGTATCAAAGACGAGAAAATTCTGACTGCACTGTCTCCTCTTGGCTTAAACTGCCACTTAAATTCTCGTCTTCATATAAGTGTTCTCATTTTTCTTTCATGCCCTTTCATTCTTTCCTCCTTCCTCTTTTTTCTTCCTCTATCTACCTTTGTCTTTCCGTTCTTCTTTTTCACTTCCTATTTCTTTCCTACTCACTTTAACTTTGAGCTGTCCCATTCTACAAGAGGCATACAAATCTAGCACTTCTTTCTACTCACCAGTTTGCCAACCTAAGCAAGTCTTACAGATACCCTTGCTCAGCATTATGAAAGGACATGAGTCTCTATCACTGAGACCATTCAGATTGCAGAAACTACAGTACAGATCCAGTCATTGCGCAGTTCTTTGATTTTAATGTGACTTTAATTAGATAATATACTAATTGTCAAGAAAATATCTGATGCACAAAAAAGCATCAGCCTTTCAGTCCATAGGCAATTTACAGAATATTTGGAGACGGCAATGTCGGTTTGAACTACAAGGTTGGCAGTTTAAGCTCACCAGCCACTCTGCAAGACACTAGAAAGGCTCACAGTGAATTGCAACCAACTGGAAGGCACTTAACAACAACAACAACATTTTTTGATTAAGTGCTCTTGCCTTCATCATGTTGTTGTTGTTGTTATTAAGTGTCTTGAGTTGGTGCCACTCATAATGACCCTGAAGAGTTACTGATGGATTTGAACCATCAACCTTGTGCTTCAAACTGATCTTGTGGTTCAGTGCTTATCCTACAGTGCCACACCAGGATTCTGCCTTCACCATTGTTGTTGTTATGTGCCTGCAAGTTGGTTTGGATTCACAGCAATCCTGTACAGGGTTTCTGAGGCTTTAAAACTTCATGGGAGCAGAAAACCACATCTTTCTCCCAAGGAGCAGCTGGTGGGCTTGAACCTCAAACCTATGATGCACAATCCAGTGCTTATCAAATGGAACCACCATACTCCTCTGCCTTCACCATATGAAACAGATAATAATCGCAGCTGATTATTAGCTATCAAAATAATATTAATATTAATAAAACTATGTTTAACTGAAGTAGTCTCTTATTATACAACCTATCACTACTAATAACTCCTGATTAGTTCCTTCTTAATATGGGTCATGCTCTTATGAATGCTATTTATAGATCTTAATTTGTTTAAATATCCTCAACCCCATGAGTTCAATTCTATTACCATCTCTATAGATGAAGAAATGGAGACATAGAGAGGTTACACAACTTATTCAGGGTCTCATTGCTGGGAAGTGCTAGTGATGACATTTGCATATAGGCAATGGAGCTTTAGGGTCCGGATCCCAACCACTGTTTTACCATTCCTCAAGTGAGAATACGTTGATTTATAAAAGACACTTTTTGAACGTAACATTTTATATTTCACACCAAGAGTCAGCTTCCTTAAATATTTACATTCTTTCAGTTGAAAGCCATATCGTTTGGTGGAACAAATGCCAGACTAGAAACCAAAAGTCTTCAGTGTTAATCCTAGTGTCATAGTCAACTAGCTGGGTGATTATGGGGAAACTCACAGGTTTAATCTCAAAGAACCATGATAACCTTCTGTTGAAAAGATGGTGTTAGACTTTATTAGGTTATATTCATGGTTTTCTCCAGATTTAACTTTCTATGAATTCTAAAGATGAAACATAGTCCCAAGAAATAATTAGACTTAGTCACTAAAGTGTGCCTGACCCCAAACCATAGTATTTTCAATCAATTCATATGCATGTGCAAGTTGGACAATGAATAAGGAAGACCATAGAATGATCAATGCATATGAATTATAGTGTTGGCAAAGAATATTGAAAATACCAGAAAGACTGCCAGAAGAACAAATTATCTTAGAAGAAGAACAGGCAGAATGCTCTTTAGAAGTAAGGATGGTGAGACTCTATCTCTCATACTTTGGGTATGTCATCAGGACAGATGCCATGCTTCACAAAGAGGAGGGTCATCGAAAAAGAAGAAAACAAAATAAAATGACACAGTGGCACCAATGGGCTCAAACATAACAACAGTTGTGATGAAGACACAGGACCAGGCAGTGTTTCTACCTGTTGTGCATTGGTCCCTATGAGTTGGCCCCAACTTGATGGAACCTAACAACAACATGAATATAAATATACACAAGCACGTAAACTTTATAAATATCCTTTGAGCTAAAATGTAAACAAATAATGTAAAAAAAATAATAAAACTCAATATAGCATAATTCTTTGGTACTAAGGTGGAACATAAGGGTTTACTACTTCATGAACAGCATGTACAAAAATAAAATTAAGTTTATTTGCTCAGTGTAACTGAAGTCAGAGATGAACCATCATATCAGTTATCTATTGGAAGCCCAGTTAATATCACTATTATTCAAATTTATGCACCAACCACTAAAGCCAGTGAAGATGAAATAGAAGAATTCTACCAACTTCTTCTATATGAAATTGATCAAACATGAAATCAAGATGTATTGCTCATTATTGGTGATTGGAAAGCAAAAGTAGGGAGCAAAGAGGAAGAAACAGTAGTTGGAAAATTTGGACTTGGTGATAGAAATGATGCTGGAGAATGAATGATAGATTTCTGTAAGACAAATGATATTTTTTATTTCAAATACCTTCTTTAGACAGCATAACAAACGACTATACACATGGACCTCACCAGAAGGAACACATAGAAATCAAATTGACTATATCTGTGGAAAGAGAAGATGGAAAAGCTC
>NW_006408545.1:12283095-12286220 GCF_000296735.1 Chrysochloris asiatica | reverse complement strand
CATTGCTGTAACAATTTACAATAAATTTAGTGACTTAAACAAAACAAATTCATTATAATCCTGGTGGTAGGAAATTTGCAATAGAACTCATGGGGTTAAAATCAAGGTATCTTCAGAGCTATATTCTTTTGGAGGATATAGGGAAGAGACAGTTCCCTTGCCTAGTCCTGATATGGTTCTGTAGGATAAGTACTAGACCACAAGGTCAGTTTGAACTTCAAGGTCGGTGGTTCAAACTCATAAATCATTCCTTGGAAACTCTATGCAGGGTCGCTATGAGTCAGAAATGACTCTACAACACTTAACAACAAGAGGATACCCATATTTTTTGAATCCTGACAACATTCCTCCATCTTCAAAGCCAACAACAGGTTGAACTCATCTGACTTCACATCCCTCTGCCCTTTCCTATCTCCTCTTCCACTTACAATAAACCTCATGATTAGCTCCGCCCATCTGGATAATCCAAGGTATTCTTCTCATGATCCTTAATCCCATCTACAAAGTCCTTTTGTAGATAAAAGGAGAAGTAGGTATAATTCCTTTGTAGGCAACATATTTACTGCTTGAAAATTATCTCTAGGTAGCACACTGGTCCCTTTTTATTTATTTTCCTTCTCTCAGGGATCACAGTTTTTTTTTTTTTGCTAAAATCTGAAAATAAATTCCATATATATTTTGTCTTGCTTTTAGTTGCTTAAGGCAGGGAGGTAAATTTGGTCCCTGTTATCACCAGGATTGGTTGTATATATGTCAATAGCTCCCAGGTTAAAGTATAAATTCAACATAAATCCAATCAAAATTGCTCCAGAGTTTTCAAAGAAAACTCTTTTCAAAGAAATTATATGGACTGATCTTAAAATATATTTAAAAGCACAGTCAAAACTCAAGACATCTTTTTTTTAAAAGAATGAGATGAATCTTGGCTGACATGATATAACAATGACAAAAATCTTCTAATTGCAGAGTGAGTCCTGGTGTGATACTGTAGGGTACCTGCTGAAATACTAACCACAAGGTCAGCAGTCCAAACTCACCAGTCACTCTCAGAAACCCTATACAAACTATAAATTGGAACCAACTAGACAGCACACAACAACAACAATAGCAAAGTAAAATTATATAGTTTGGGAGCAGGAATAGACAAATAGATTCATGGACCCTGGTAAAGATTTGTATAGTTGGTAAGTCCTAAAACTTAAGCTTCTTAACTTCACTGTAAATGTGAAGTTAAGCATTGCCTCTGACAAAGTAGAACAAAAGATATCATATAAAGATCATGTTGGTTTTGTCACAGGAAAATGAATAAATGCTATAAAATTTAATGTATTTGCCACATTAACAGATTAAAAGGAAAACCATGTGAATGATTGTTTCAACCTACTCAGAAAATTATTTGGATGAATTAAATCTATTCATGATTTTTTTTAAGTATTAAAAATAAAAATGGGAGGGAAGGAAGCTCCGTACACTACTAAAAGATATCTATAAAAAATCTATAATAAATATTATAATCAGTGGTGATCCATTTATGATCAGGAACAAAATAAATATACCTGCTATTCTTAAATCAAGATTGGAGGACGGCTAATTAGCAACCTGTGATATGCAGATAACATTACTTTGGTTGCTGAAATGAGGAAGACTTGAAGTACTTGTGATGAAGAGCAAAGATTACCATCTTCAGTATGGATTACACTTCAACATAAGTTCAAAAAAAAGGTCCAATATGCAACATAATGATAAATTTGAAAAAAGACTGAAGCTATCAATCATTTCATTCCACAATCAAATTCCATGAAAGAAATAAACTAGAAACCAAATGCTGTACTGCATTTGACAAATCAGGTGAAAAGACCTTTTTTAAGTGTTAAAAACCAAAGATGTGACTTTGAGAACTAAGGTATACCTGACCCAAACCATTGTATTTTCAATTGTCTCATATACATTCGAAAGTTGGGCAATGATTAAAGAAGACTGAAAAAGAGTTGAAGTCTTTGAATAATGTGTTGTCAAAGAATATTGAAAATACCATGACTTGCTAGAAATATAAACAAATCTATCTTAGAAAAAGTACAGTCAGAATGCGCCTTAGAAGTGAGACTGTTCAGAGTTTGTCTTACTTACTTTGGACTAGTCCCTAGAGAAGACCATCATATTTGGTAAAGGAGAGGGTCAACAAAATAGATAAAGACCCTCAATCAAGCACCGTTGCTGCAACAATGGGTATAGGCAGAGCAATGTCTGTGAGGATGGTTCAAGATCGGGCAATGTTTCATTCTATTGAATATTAGGATCATTATGAGTTGGAACCAACTTGATGGCACCTAACAACAACATTCTGAAATCTATACAACAATAAAACAAAACACAGGAAAATAATGAATGCATGTATAAATAGCATGATTGAAATGGAAAAAAAAAAAAAACCCGAACATATCATGTTTTGTTGATAGTATCAAATTAACATTGTGCACCATTTGTCAATTTCAACTCATAGTGATGCTTTAGGATAGAGTAGAACTGCCCTACACTGTAATCTTTATAGGAGTAGGCCACCAGATCTGTCAGTGCTGCTAACTGACTTTCAGACTAGCAGTCAAGCAATTTAACTACCATACCATCGAGGTTCCTCATTGTATTATAGTTTATAGAAAAAGCTTTAAGAAAATCTACAGATAAATAATTAGCTATATATATATTTTTTAAACTTGTTATACAAAACCAATATAATTTCTAAGCCCAAGAAACAAAATACACACATTAGAAATTTTAATTATTTTAGATACCATCGCCATAAAATGAATCATACAAATATAATGTTGAATAAAGGAAACATGACAGAATTCATATAGTAACATTCTATACACATAAAGTTTAAAACCAGACACACCTAAACTATATTGTTTAGGATTGCATATTGATGTGCTAATATGAAAATTACAAGAATGATCTGAGTATCACAAATGTCAGCTAGCAACTTTTGGAGGAAGGTTGAGAGGTTGCATCTAGGAATATTTTCTAAGGGAACTGGGAATGTTCTATTCCTTGACCTGAGTAATATTTGTACAAGTATTTACTTTGTAATTATTAACATGTACATATATGTGTTATGGTCTTTTATA
>NW_006408545.1:12279273-12281895 GCF_000296735.1 Chrysochloris asiatica | reverse complement strand
AAAAGGGATTGTTGTTGTTGTTAGGTGCCATTAAGTCAGTACCGACTCACAGCAACCTTATGCACAACAGAACAAAACACTGCCCAGTCCTGGGCCAACCTCACGATTGTTGCCACTCTTGAGCCCATTGATTCTGCCACTTTGCCAATTCATCTCACTTGGGGTCTTCCTCTTTCTCTCTGACCCTCCACCTTACCAAACATGGTATCTTTCTCCAGTGACTGGTCCCTCCTGACAATACATCCGCCATATGGGAGATGAAGTTTGGCCATCCTGGCCTCCAAGGAGCACTCTGGATGCACTTCTTCCAACACAGATCTGTTTGTTCTTTTGGCAGCCCATGGCACTTTCAACATTCTCCTCCAACACCATAACTCAAAAGCATCAATTCTTCTACAGTCTTCCTTATTCAATGTCCAGCTTTCACATGCATATGCGGTTATTGAAAATACCATGGCTTGGGTCAGGCACATCTTAGTCCTCAAGATGAAATCTTTGCTCTTCAACACTTTAAAAAGTTCCTGTGCAACAGATTTTCTTAATGCAATATGTCATTTGATTACTTGACTGCTGCTTCCATGAGTGTTTATAGTTGATCTAAGAAGAATGAAGTCCTTGACAACTTCAATCTTTTCTCTGTTGATAAGAATACTATTTATTGGTTCAGTGGTGAGGATTTTTGTTTTCTTTGCATATTATGGCTTGTTAATGAGGTTAAAAGGGGTAAGGAGAATAAAATTCAACATCAGACCAAGGCCAATGCTTATGAAGCTGAGGTCAGACGTACCTGTATCCTCCAATCATATTTACCAATTCAGATACTGTGTGCTTCCCAAGGCACTCTCCATTTCTCTGCTAGGTTCTTATTCTTCATTGCAATGACCATGCAGAACTTACAGACAATATTCACAATTATGGGACTTTAAAAAAGTCCAAGATAGATTTGTTGTTGTTGTTTTTTAGTGTCCTCAAGTCAAGTAAAACTCATAGCATTCCTGTACAGTATTTCCTAGAAGCAGATGGTAGGTATGAATCACTGACCTTGTGGTTCACAACCCAATGTTTATCCTACACGGTCACATAAACCTAAATGTGAAAGCTGAAACAGTCAAAATTCTACATTAAAACATCTGACCTTGTAGTGGATAAATATCTTTAAATTAATAAATTAGATTTCATTAAAATTAAGAATTGCCCATCAAAAGACAACATGAAGAGAGTGAAAGGGAAAGTCACAAAGTGGAAGAATGTGTTTTAACTACATAGTATATCTAAGTGTGGTCTTGAATCCACACTAAGTAAAGAAATCCAAATCAATATGAAAAGGATGAAGGATCCATAAGAAAATTAGCAAAAGACAAGAAGTACTTTTTAAAAGAGTACTTATGAAGAGTCAATAAGCCTATGAAAAGTTTTTCAACATCATTAGGCTTCAGGAAAATGCAAATAAAAGAGAACATGAGAAATTATTAAATTAAATCATATAAAATCACTTATAAAAATGTGCTTTTATGTAGTTCAACATAATACAGTGTGTATAAAATTAAAGTACTGACAATACCAAGTGTTGGTAAGCAGCTGATACTTTCCTACACACTGGTGGGAGTGGGGATCTAAAAAAAACTGTTGACTATCTCTACTAAAGGCAAACATGCATTTACACTATGACTAGAATTATACTTCTGGGCATAGTAATATACTCAGGACAATAAAGGGTGCTGTCTAGCAAAGGACAGTACAGTAACATTTATGGCTGGGATGTATGACAGTCAAAAGTATTAAAGAGCCCACATGTAAATCAGCAGTAGAATTGAAAATGGTAACATTTTCATGTAATATAATATGACACAGAATTTAAAAAGAATAAAATATTTCTATGTGCAATAACATGGATGAATCTCTCAGATATAATGTTGACTTAAAAAAAAAAAGAATCCCAAATTCTATTTCCTAAGACTTCAAAACAGATCAAACCCTAGCAATAGGAGGCAGCATACTGAGTATAGGGCATACAGCTATCAATAGGGGAGGGGACATGAAAAAGCCTACTATGGTCCTGGAAATATTTTCTATCATAATTTGGTAATGACTATGGAGTCCTGCTATGGCGCTGTAGGATAAGCACTAGACTGCAAGGTCAGTTTAAACCGCAAGGTTGATGGTACAAACACACCAGTTGCTCCTTGGAAACTCAATACAGATTCTCTATGATTTGTAGCCAACATGTCTGCACATAAGAAGAACAACAACAAATATGAGTATACCCATATACAGTAATTCTGTATACTTCAGTTTATTCACTTTGACTGTAATACCTTTATAACAATAATAATTAAAGACACATGATATGAAAATATAAACCTGATCATTATTTTTGCAAAACTTACTTGACAAGGGATTAGGCTTTAAAATAGGTAACAGATTCCTAGATATTTTAAGAAGCATATGCCGCAATAAGAGTCCTGGTGTGGCACTGTGGGTTAATGAGCCAGACTGCAAAATCATTTGAACTACAATATCGGCGGTTCAATCTCACCAACTGCTCCACAGACACCCTTTACAGGGCCACTAGGGGTTGGAACCGACTCGACGGCACTTAACAACAACAACATACCACAATAG
>NW_006408545.1:12278601-12279116 GCF_000296735.1 Chrysochloris asiatica | reverse complement strand
CACACCAATGTTCACAGCAGCACTTTTTACAATAGCAAAAAGATGAAGACAGTGTAAGTGCCCATCAACTGAAGAATGGACAAACAAACTGTGGTACATACACACAATGGAATATTATGCTACCTTGAAGAACAACAAGGAAGCTGTAAGCTATCACATAACATGGAGAACATTGAGGACATTATGCTGAGGAAATTAGTCAGTCACAAAAGGAGAAATAATGCATAGGACCACTACTGTAAAAGACTAAGAAAAATTATCCATAATAAAGAGGGGGGGGAGTGGGTTCTTTGCTGGTTACTGGAATGTGGAGGGTGAGGTGAGGGGAGGGAGGTGAAGGTGGAGCACAGGGTAGGGTATAGACACAGGATAGTTGGGTGCTGGGGATGGGGGGCAATACATGAGAAGGGGAGAGGAATGGAAGAACAACACAGATGGGAAAACAATGAGGCAGGTTTGCATGGGCTAAGTGGGACAGAGGTAAATAATGATGTATGCACAACCTTGGAACAACA
>NW_006408545.1:12271628-12278501 GCF_000296735.1 Chrysochloris asiatica | reverse complement strand
AGAGAACATCATTGAAAAGAAAACATAATAGACTAGACATGCATGAAACGATGCTGAACTTCATTAGTTATCATGGAAGTGCTAAGTAAAATCACAAGACACCATTTCACCTAAATAAGCAAAATTTTTTAATTCAACTATGCCAAGTATTGCTAAAGATTGGAAAAGTCAGAACTTAAACATTTCTGGCTCCATACATATGCATTGGACTGCGAATCACAAGATCTGAGTTTCAAACCCACCAGCTGCTCTGCAGGAGAAAGATGAGGCTTTCTGCTCCTGTAAAGATTTTAGATGTCTTATAGTCCTGGTGTGGCGCTGTGGGTTAATGCACGGGACTGCAAAGTTGTCTTGAACCAGAAGGTCTGCAGCTCAAGCTCACCAGCTGCTCCTTGGAAACCCTATACAGGGTCATTATGTGTCAGAACTGAGTCAATGGCACTTAACAACAACTACAAACTCTATACAAGGTCACTATGAGTTAGAACCAAATTGAAGATACTTAACAACAACAACAAACATGTCTGCTGGCAATTCACATATGCATGTAAATTTACACAATGTCTTTGAAAAGCAATTTGATAATATTTATTAAAGAAAACTGTGTATAAACTAGGACTAGCAACATTAGTTGGAGAAGCTTTTGCACATGTGTTCCAGGAGACATACATAGGATTGTTTGTGACAGCGATGTTCTGTAAAAATTGGAAGCAATATCTAATCACAAGAGAATTGATAAATATATTGTGATATGTTTACACAACAGAATGACACATAGACATGAAAATAATCTATGGCCACTAGTATCAACATGAGTGAATCTTAAGAACACAATATTAATCCAAAGACCCAAGTCACAGAATAATAAATACATTTTTATAACATTTAATGAACATAGAGAACTAAACAATGGACTGATAAGATTAATGCTTTACATCCTAAATTGGATCGAGTGTGCACATGTATTTATAATTGCAATTTTATTTAAATATTTACAATGAACTTCTATATCATATTAGGAAAAACATTTTTGCTGGTGTTTTGTTTAAGATTGGAGCACAATTAAGTGATCTCTTATGTCTCATCTAGCTATCGTAAACAACAGGGCACTGATATTATATTAAAATTCTATCTTTGATATTCTACGTGTCTGTACATTCCCAAATTGGAAATCTGTAAAATATTATTAACTGGAACACTGACTAACAGGCACTCTTTTGTTTTTGTAATACAGTACCTTGAAAAACGTAATTTTGTACCTCAGCCTTTCATCAAAGAATTCAAACAAAATGTTCAAGGTCAGCGAAACAATTTTCTTTACAAGTTTTATCAAACGGGGCTGGAGGGCAGGGAGAGACAGAGATAAGGCGTGAGTTTCAAGGACCTCTGATATATGAAAAGTGTGTTGGAAGATTCATATCTTTACAAATTAATCATTTTAGAAATCACTCCATCCTGTTGGTGTAACATAAACCAAAAGAGAAATGAAGCTTTCCAGTTGAAGTATCAGTATCTTTCAGGTTGTGATTCTCTTTAAACAGCGCACATTTAAATAACATGTTAAAAAGTCTTCCAGTAGCTGGAACACTAGGTGCGATTTTGCTAAAAATTCCTTTGACAGACCATTGGAATAAAGAAGTGTCTTTGATTTGAGCATGATATGGACTATTGGACTACCAAAACATGCCACAATTGTTCAAAACTCTTAAAAAAAAACTCTTCTCCAATTTTTGGCTTAAATATCTTTATGGAAACAGGCTGCTACATCTTTCTCCTAAGAGTGGCTGGTGGGTTCGAACTGCTGACCTTTCAGTTAGCTGCTAAGCACTTAGCCACTGTGCCACCAATGCTCCTCAGTTTTGTATAGACACCTTGTAAAGACTATCCATTTGTACAGAATAAGTTACCATTCATCTATTATTATTACTTGTTGTTAAGTACCGTGGAGTCGGTTCTGACTCATAGTGACCCTGCACATGGTTTCTGAGGCTGTAAATCTTTATGGGAGCAGAACACCTCATCTTTCTCCCACGGTACTGCTGGTAGTTTCGAACTGCTGACCTTGAGTTTGGCAGACCGACTCGTAACCACTACGCTACCATAGCTCCTTCTGCATATATAACCAAACTGCCTCAAATAACCCTGGATAAAGTATCAGTATTACTATTTTCCTCTTTCTATCCTCTTATTCTCCAGACACAAAGCTCAAACAAAACTTGCAAAATAAATTGGATACGTATATATATTTCACCTGTAGTTTCTACCTGAATTCATGTCTATAGGTTGAGCTTTTTGTTAAATATCTACTTGTTATACTATTAAAGCAAGTCGAACAAGTCTAAAAGTTTGCTGTTTAAGGGGAGGAAAGGTCTTCTATCTATAATTCCCTATCTATATCATGAACCTAAAACTGAAATTCATGTTTCCATCTAGTTGTTTTCCCCTTGGTTTCTTCATTACTATGGCAATGGGGAGAAAAGAGCGGCGGTTTGTAAATATTTGTGAAAGTCCTGATAACTTAGTGACAACCCAAAACTTCCTGGTTCACAGCATACAGTCGGGGCTCCCTCCTGGGGAAGTGCACTTTGTAAAAGCTGTAAAAGCGTGTGTTCAGTTAATGAGTCAATATCACTATTTCATCTGGGTGGTCCATTTTATTTTGACTAAACACACTTTTATTACTTTTATCATACTTATAATTTAAAAGGGTGGCTTTTTGTTTAAATTATTGCCGTTTTCTGGGAATTGTTGTGCTCTTTTTCTTAGTCATTATAGTCTCTGTTGTGTTGTTGTTAGCTGTCTTTAAGCCAACAACAGCCCATGGAGGCTCCATGCACAACAAAACAAAATATTGCTTGTTCCTACACCATCCTCATAGTTAGCTGCAGATGGGACTATTTGATCTGTAGAGTTTTCATTGAGTGATTGTTGAAAGTAGATCACCAGTGTTCCCTTCCCAACGTGTTTGAATTTAGACACGCCATTGAAACTTGTTCAGCATTACAGCAACACAAGAACCAACCCTGACAGATTAGTGATGCCTATTTTTAAGGTAGGGTCCTGGTGTGGCACTGTAGGATAAGCACTGGACCACAAGGTGGGTTTGAACAATAAGGTCGGCACTTCAAATTCACCAGCCACTCCTCAAAAACTCTATACAGGGTTGCTATGAGTTGGACCCAACCTGATAGCATTTAACTACTACAGCAGCAACAACTTTTAAGGTTCATTGGCTGAAAAATGAACTTGGGTGTACCGCATGGAAAGCAAACATTCTAAATTTGAATGTCCCTGTTTTACCACTATACTGACCTTTAGAATTCAAAGTCTTCTAACAGAAAACTGAATTTGGAAGAGCAGCAATATTCTTACTTTTTCCATATACTTCTTAGAAGGAAGAGAGGTAGGACTGGAGTCCTCCAATACAGTTGAACTGCAATATGTTTTGACTTCCTTAAAAACATCTACCTACTTGAGCATCAAGGATGTCAGCTTGAGGACTAAGGTGTGCCTGCCCCAAGCCATGGTGTTTTCAATAACCTCATATGCATGAGAAAGCTGGACAGTAAATAAGGAAGACCATAGAATAATTGATGCTTTTTGAGTCATGATGTTGGGGGAGAATATTGAAAGTGCCATGGGCTGCTAAAAGAATCAATAGATCCGTTTTGGAAGAAGTACAGCCAGAGTGCTCCTTGGAGGCTAGGATGGCCATGCTTTGTTTCTCATACTTCGGACATATTGTTAGGAGGGACCAGTTGTTCGAGAAAGATATCATGTTTGGTAAGATGGAGGGTAAGAGAAAAAGAGGAGGAACCCCAACGAGATGGATTGGCTAAATGGCAACATCGATGGACAGTAGTGAGGTTGGCCCAGAATTGCTGTGTATAAGGTTGCTATGAGTCGGTACTGACTCGATGGCACCTAACAACAACAACAACTTGTGCATCACATTTGTGCCCTATTATTAAACCTTTAATTTCAGTGTTTTTTCTAAATACTAGTGGTAATTTCAGATGTATTAAAATCTAATAACATTATTCTAAAAGGAAAAACAAAGTAGCAAACTTACACAACATATTTTCTAGACTCTTGTTATTGTTGTTAAGTGTCACCAAGCCAGTTCTGACTTTTTCTCATGGAGCTGCTGGTTGGCTCAAAAACTGACCTTGTGCTTCATTATTTGGTGTTTATCCTACAAAGCCACGACACTCATAAATTATATATGAAAAAAAGTACTAGTTGTGGTTTTTCTTGGGGTGGGGGCAGTGGCTGTGTATCTTTCTGGGTTGTTTTTGTTTGTTTGTTTGTTTGTTTTATTACTATGAATTGAGTGATGGTGTACAGAACAGGTCATCAGTCCCACATTGAACGAATCATACACTTCGTATCATTCCGATGATTGCAATCCCTTCCTTGTACCATCAGTTCACACTGTTTACCTCTATTCACTTTAACGCTTACACTCCTAGTTAGGAGTGTTCCACCACCTTCATCTTTCCTGTGCCAACCTCCTTCTTGTGTATTTTGCCTTCTTCATCACCCAAGTTAACATATTCTACCTTATAAAAAATTTTCACTTCCCTCCCACCCCTGGTAAACATCATAGAATGTTTCTTTTAGTAAGCAATCTTATGGTTGTCTCCAAACTTTTGCTATTGTGAAGAGTGTTGCTTTGCATGTAACGTGTGTCTTTCGTAGATAGCATATTGAAGGAGACTGTTTTCTTATCCATTCTGCTACTTTCTGTCTCTTGACTGGTACATGTAAAATATTTACATTCAATGTAGGTATCATAGGAATGAATTGATTGCTGACTTTTTGCTGTGTATCTTTTTTGTGGTGTTGCTAGTTTCTTTGTTCCACATTAATGTCTGCACTGAGTTTATCTTGTTTGTGGGTTTTCTTTCCTTGTCTTCATTGCTGTTCTTTCAATGTTTACTAAATCTTTCTGATTTTTCTCTTTTTTCATTTTGATGTGAAGGTGTATTCACTTTCTTTGAAGTTGCCTAGTAATTTATTAATTTTTCCCCATTTAAAACAGTTTGTTTTATCTCAAAATCTACTTGCTTTCCTTGCCATTTGAAGATTCTGTATCTACAATATTCTCTCTTTGTTTTGTAGCTGACTTCGTTATAAAGCACCATCTCTTATTCCCTATTTTTAGTCTTATAAATTTGTCTACTTTGTATATTTCTATATTTGAATTGAGTTCTGGGTGGTGTTATTATGCATGTAATCTCAGATTGTTGTCTGTTGTTGTTGGTTCTCAGTCCAAAGAATACCCTTTAGTATGTTATTAAGTTGATCTGGTTATTACAAACTCCTTTAATTTCTTTTTTATTTCCTAATTTTGCCATCTTATTTGAGGAACAACTTTGCTGGGTATATGATTCTTGTGGCTTTTTTTTTTTAAATTTCAGTATTTTGTATATGTCATCCTATTGCCTTCTTGCCTACATAGTTTCTGCTGAGAAATCAGAGCTTAGCCTTATTGGTTCTCTTTGTAGGTAACTTTTTGTTTTTCCTGAGCTGCTCTCAGGATCCTTTCCTTGTCTCTGGTTCTGGAAAGCTTGATTATGATATGTCTTGATGATTTTCTTTGGGGGTCTATCCTGTTTGGTGTTCATTCAGCTTCCTGAATGGTTGTCTTATCATGTTTCATGATGTTAGAGAAGTTTTCTTTCAGCAACTCTTAGACAATTTTCTCTGTGCTATTTATTGTTTCTTCGTGTTCTGGAATTCTGATCACCTATAAATTATTCCTCTTCATGGTATCCTACATAAATCTCAGGCTTTCTTCCAATTTTTTCAACATTTTTTCCAATGGTTCTTCAAACTTACTAGCATTGAGAAATTTATCTTCAAGGTCACTCATTTGGCTTCCATTGAGTCAAAGTTACTGCTTTACCCTTTCAATGCCTTTCCCATTTCTGAGATCTTAGTTCTTCTGGATTTCTATTTGTAGGTTTTGCATTGTTTTAATTTTTTGTTTATTTTATCTGTTTGTTTTTGTAGAGTTTTCCTAAATTCTTCTAATTTTTTTTTCCCTGTATTTTCTTTTCCTTGATCGTTCTGTAAATACACTGAAGATACTTAAACATCATTCTTTGGAATTCTTTCTCAGTTCCACCACCTTTTCTTCTTCATAAACATTTTCTGGCTCTGCATCTTGGTCATTTGTTTGAGGCACTCTTTTTTTTTCCCTTCAGGTAAGTTAAAATTTTCCGTTGTCTCTGAGACATTGTGGTGGTGTTGTATTTGTACCTAATGATTTATTTTGGTGTGCTGCTGAAAGTGAAAAGGACTTAAAACCCTTATTGATGAATAACAAAGACCCCAGCTTTTAGTATGGGTTGAATTTCAAATTAAAGAAAACAAAAATCCTCACCACTGAGCCAATAAGTAACATCCATATAAATGGAGAAAAGATCCAAGTTTTCAAAGACTTTATTTTGCTTAGATCAACCTCCAACACTCATGGAAGCAGCAGTTAAGAAATTAAATGGTGTATTACAAATCTGATGTACAAGACCTCTCTAAAGTGTTCAAGTGCATGGATGCCAGTTTAAAGATTAAGATGCAGCTGAACTAAGCCATGGTATTTTCAATAACCTCATATGCATGTTTTTATATTGTGTGGGTCGTGACAAGCTATGGACAACATTGAGAAGCATGAGTATTCCAGAACACTTAATTGTACTTCTGAGGAATCTATACCTAGACCAAGAAGCAATTGTTCGAACAGAGCATGGGAACACTGAATGCTTTAAAATTGTGAAAGGTGTGTAACAAGATTGTGTTCTTTCACCATACTTATTCAATCTGTATGCTGAGCAAATATTACAAGAAGTTGGGTTCTATGAAGAAAAA
>NW_006408545.1:12262454-12268562 GCF_000296735.1 Chrysochloris asiatica | reverse complement strand
ACTGATGAAAGGAGATGCAGAAAGCACTCATGTGATAAAATAGTAAATAATTACTATTAGGACTGACTGTGAGGGACATTTTGTAACAAAAGGAAGAGAGTGGTTGACTTTGCAGTCCAGGAGCAGAGGTCCCTGGGACCATCAAGGGAGAAAAGCCCAGTGCTGGAGCCTGCTAATTAAAACAGTGACACCAGAGATGATGACTTGGAGAGATGGAGCGACTGGGGACTCTAGACCCAGAGATGGAGAGGGGCTGTGTACTGATGACCAGGGGGCAGCGGGGTGTACCATTTGGTGATGCATGGAGGGGATTATAAGCATGGCAATGTAACAATATACAATAGGCTGAATGTAAAGCTAATGTTCTCCCATGTAAACTATCACATAATTCACAATAAAACATTAAAAAAACAAAAAAAAGAAGATACTTCCTTTTCCTATTCTAAAGTTGCTAAGAATCAAGTGCCAAATCCATGAATTTCAGCACTCTCCCAGGGCTGTGTTATTTCAACAAATATTTATTGAGCAATTTTTATGTGTAGAATCTTGAGTTAGGTCCCATGAGGAATAAAAGTCAATGGTACTGGGGAGTGAGATGCGGCCTTGGAACACTGAATATAAGTGAGAAATAAGAGTTAAATATTCAATTGTGCTCACTCTGTGCTAAGAACTATTCTAAGCACTTCATGTGTTTTCATTCATTCAACCAACAACTTTATTAGGTGAGGTCTGTTATTATTAGATGAAGAAATTGAATTTCAAACAGTTTGTGTGTCTTACCTAACATAAATCAGCTAATAAATGCAAGGTTAAAATTTGAACTAAAGCAATATGGCCTTGGTGACCATGCTCTAACCCACTTCACTAGATAGCAGTAGGTTTGGCAAGGAAGAGAAGAATATTCCAGAACAGAGGAAAAGATGCTAAGATGGAAGTAAGCCTGTGAGAGCAATGTGGTTGCCAATGGCTTTATAGAAAAAATACAAGTAGAACACAATAAAGCAATGTAAGCTGCAGAAAAGAGCTGAAAACTTTACATTAAAAATTTACCAAGAGATGAATAAAGGCAAAGGTGAAGATGAGCAGAATATGAGAAAACTTGAAGCAAATGGGTTGCAAATGTACAAGAACACAAAGACATTTTTCTTCTGAAATATTTTGCAGTGATAAAAATTGAGTTATTTTAGACAGACAGAGAAACCAAGTAAAAATACACAGACATTAGATAGGCAAGGATGGGAAGGTGGGTCACTGAGTTAGAGAAATGTCAGGGTTCTCTAGCTGACCAAATGAGAGTGCAGGAAAGGGTTCTGGGAAGAACCAATGTTACAAACTGAATGAAGAAAAGAACTTTATGAAGAAAATTACTCTGGCTTCATGTAGGCAGGCCTGTCAGATAGTGTGGTGCAGCTGAACAAATTGCATGCAGTTCATTCTGACTCCATGTAGAAATGTGCTCAGTAGGATTCTTATACTGATCTACTTACATAGCTGAGCTTCGCAGACCAAAGGTATTTGACATTAAGATCCTACATCATTCTTTTCTACTCTTCAGAAATATAGAATTATCCCAATGCTTAGTTGCTCCATTTTTTACTTGTGGAACAAATGCAGGACTGAATGTGATTGGGAGGAAACAACAGTGAAAAGCATCCCCTGTATTACTCGGGAACGCAAGGAGCCGTCACATTTGAGATAAAATAAAAGAGAATGCTTTTGCAATAAAGATCCTAGAATCTAGCATCAGGAAAGTAGCTACTTCTTAAGAATCAGGAAGGAAAAGATTTCAAATATACAAATGTCTAGTGGACAAAGGATCTTCAGTCTTTTTCAAACTTTGGGGTTATCACAGACACACACAAAAATAAATATATAATTTGTAGTTGTTGCAGAGACTGGTCCAGCTGTTTACTTACTGATCATCTGTATAAACCAGTCAGTAAACGTGCTTATAGAAGGAAAGAAATGTGTGGTGCTCCATCCCTAGTACAGAATTTCATTTTGTAAGATTCTTGTAACCATGCAGATATGATCAACTGGCCTTGGAACACTCACCAGGACCCATTCACTCCTGACAGGCCATGCTCTTTACAGTCTCTGTTCTGTAGCAACTTTGGATGTCTGTTAAATTGTTATTTGTTACAAAGCATGCTTTTGCTATGACAGATGCCCCCAGCTCCCTCTCCCTGCTGAGCTCATGGAATCACAGCTGTGTTGTACCACAAGTACAGTGTTGTCAAATCTTTGCTTTGTTTAATTATTCAAGTTGGTTTCACCACAGAATTAAACTGCCTGGGGACATTATGGGATTTCAGTACAAACAACACACGGTCATATAGATGCCAACTCTTGCCAAGTATGCTACATAGACGCTGATTCGCACAGTGGTTAACTGACAGCACACCCCCTAATAACCAGGAGCAGATAGAAATGGAGCAATTTAATCAAAAGCCCATTTGCTTCCATATTGTATCACAGTCCTTCAAGTTGGAACCCTGAGTTTGCCCAAGGCCAACATAAATCAGAATCCCAATCAACAAGTTACCTCCTCAATTCTGTTACTCTGGCCAATCTATACTTGACCACAGTTCAAAGTTGTAGTTTCCTGAATTTAATAGATATGTCAGGATAAATTTTATCCTCTGAAATTTACTTTTTCTTTATTCTTTAGAGTACTTCTGTGTTGGAAGAAGTACAGCCAGAGTGCTCCTTGGAAGCCAGGATGGCCAAACATTGTCTCTCGTACTTCGGACATATTGTCAGGAGGGACCAGTCACTGGAGAAGAATATCATGTTTGGTGAAATGGAGAGTTGGAGAAAAAGAGGAAGATCCTCAATGAGATGGATCAGCACATTGACAGCAGCAATGGGCTCAGGTATATAAAGTTTGTGAGGTTGGTCCAGGATAGGGCAGCATTTCATTCTGTTGTGCGTAGGGTCTCTATGAGTCAGTACTGACTCAATGGCACCTAACAACAACAACAACAACAACTTTAAAACCATAGGGAAGTTTTATCTATGAGCTAGATGTTGCTCATTACTCCAGAGGGACAACAAAAAGAATAATTTGGAGTGATTTTGCCCTCCCATACTATTCTAAAAATAAATAAACAAAAGAATATTAAGAGAGGAAAAGGAGTTGAGAGAGAGTATCTAATCAGAGTCGCTCATTTTGCAAACAGGAAATGGAGACAGAGTAACTTAAAAAGCATCACATAGTTCAGAAGGAGCAGCTCTCCCACTTGTCCCTGATCCCATGCCATCCCCAATCCCCAAAAAGAATTGCTGTTGAGTTGATTCCAACTCTTGGCAACCTCATATGTTGCAGAGGAGAAGGGCGCTCCATGGGGTTTCAGTGACTGTGTCCAAGGCTCCTCACTTGTACCATACCTTCACCAGTCACAGAAGGGAAACAAAAGAGGCTGATTTTCTATCATTCCTCCCTGCTTTTTTTTCCCCTTTTTTCTGCAGTTCCCCAGGGGCGAGTGTCCCTCCCTTGCAGAAAGAAAAGTCTTGACTGCCTTCTTTCTCCTGTGTTAACAGTAAACTGTGAGCTAGATAGAACAAAGAGGCAGTAGGAGCAACTTCGGGGAGGTCATATTTATAGGGCAGAGTGCTTCCCATATTCCCTACAATATCCTGGTGCCTCAATGTCTATGAGCTAAAAAACGAACGCTTAGAAGGGGACTTTTCTTGGCCACCATGTAACTAGGAGCACAGCTGCACTGGCAACGGAACAATTCTCCAGGAGCAACCAGGCATGGGTCCAGCACCTCTGAGAACTGACGGGTTGGTGGGAGCTGACTTTTTCACTTCACCCTTGGAAAGATGCATTGCTGAGCTCTCCCAGGCTCAGAGGGGAGAAACAGATTAAGAAGTTGTATAAAAAATACCTTTTCATAGGTTCTGGGTTAACTTAGAGAGAATCACAAAGAAATAAAATAAAGATGTCTGGTGTAATGTACACTTTCCATATTTCAAGGATTAGTAGGTTTATCTAGTTGCTTTTAGCTTGATTTAGAGAAACATTGATTTCTTAGAGATTTAAGGAATCTAAGAAGTAAACAAGTACAAAATACCTATTAATTGAGGCATTCTATCTGCAAAGGATGGAGTCCTGGTGTGATGTTGTGGGCTAATGCACTGGAATGAAGGTCGGTTTGAACCATAAGGTCGGCGGTTCAAATTCACCAGCCACTCCTCAGAAAACCTATGTTGTTGTTGTTGTTGTTGTTGTGTGCCGTGGAGTCGGTTCCGACTCATAGCGACCCTGTACAGGGTTTCCGAGGCTGTAAATCTTTACGGGAGCAGAAAGCCTCATCTTTCTCCCGCGGAACAGCTGGTAGTTTCGAACTGTTGACCTTGTGGTTTGCAGCCCGATTCGTAACCACTACGCTACCAGAGCTCCTTCAGAAACCCTATACAGGGTCGCTATGAGTCGGAACGAACTCAACGGTACTTAACAACAACAACAACATCTGCAAAGGAGTCCGGGTGTGGCAATATAGGACAAGCCCTATACCACAAGGTCAATTTGAACTTGAAGATCACTTATTCAAACTCACCAGCCACTCCTCAGGAAATACAAGGTCACTATGAATGGGAACCAAATCGATAGCATTTAATAACAACAATAACTGCAAAAGGCTTAAAGTTTTTCATCTTAAATTCATCATCAGGTGATGAAAATAAATTAGAAATTTTAAATTGTTCTTCTACTAATAAAATATTTTCTAGGAAAGAGAAAATATTGAATGTGTTACAGTATGGAAAATTCATTAGCAGAAGTAACAGAGAGTTACTTATGGCTGTGTTGTTGTTAAGTGCCGCTGAGTCAGTTCTGACTTATAGTGGCCCTCGACAAAGTTTCCAAGGAGCAGCTGGTGAGCTTGAACCAACAACGTTGCAGTTCAAATGACTTTGCAGTCTGATGCATTAGCCCACAGTGCCTAAGTAGTACAGTGCTTATTCTATAGCGCCACACCCAGTTGTAGCTGGCCTCGAAGAAAATGCCTCCTGGTATGATGCTTTTGGATAAACACTGAACTACTAACTGCAAGTTGGGTGGTTCAAACCCACAAGCCACTCCTCAGAAGTTCTATACAGTATCGCTATGAGTTGGAACAAAAGCAAAAATTATGTGCCAGGCACTTTATAGGCAAAAGCCGGTAACAAAAACAACAAAAATAAGACTTGGTCTTGCAGAGAAATTATAGCAAAGGTATGAGTAGCTAGACAACTCTGTTTTATCGATATTCACTTTATAGCGTTTGACCTCCCTCCTACGCTCCAGTCCTGAACTTTTAACAACTATTAACATCTCCTTCTTCCTCTGTAAGCAGACATTCCATTGCATTCTCAAGCTGAACATGTCTAAAACGGAATTTATTATCTTTGTTCCAAAACTGATGTTCCTGTTTTTCTATTAATGGTATTACTGTTTTCAAAGCCATTCAAGTTAAGAGCTTAAATGTTATTTTTTATTCCACAAAGTCACATTATCCTGCTGGTCTTTCTACATAATATTTTAGAATTGCATTCTTCTGCTCCAGTCTCATTGCTTCATGCCTTTATATATATGTTGAGGCCCTCACATTATCCTATACTAGTAACTAATTCTTCTAATTCATCCTATCTCACTACCTTGTGTACCATGACATGAGAAAACTTTCTAAAATATTTGATCTCTACACTCTCCTACTCAAAAGTTTTGATAGCTAGCCTTTGTTTTCAGAATACTCTAATTGCCTTAGCTTTGCATTTCGTAATGCCCCATTTTCTAGTGGTACTTGCTGGACTGCAAACCACAAGGTCAGTGGTTTGAGTCCAGTAGCCATTCCTTGGGAGAAAAATGAGGCTTTCTGCTCCCACAGATTTAACGCCTTGGACACTCTATGTGTTGGAATTATCTCAGCGGCACTTAACAACAACAATAATTTACTGCCCATCATCATCTTCCCTGGTCTCTAAAAGAGGGTTTTGTGCTTTCACCACTTGTGCCAGTTGTTAATATCATTTCTCTACCTGGAATGTTGTCTTAGTTACTTAGTGCTACTATAGCAGATTGAAGAAGTTGGTAGAATTCTTCTATTTCATCCTCACTGGCTT
>NW_006408545.1:12244008-12262093 GCF_000296735.1 Chrysochloris asiatica | reverse complement strand
GACCTTAATCCATTCATGTCATCATGGTCAACTCTGCTTTGAGGAGGCATCTCTTCCCCAGTTGCATATTGAGTGCCTTCCAACTTGAGGGGCTCGTTTTCTGGCACTCTATCTGACACTGTTTCTCTGCTACTCATAAGGTTTTCAGTGACCGAAGATTTGGAAATAGTTCACCACTCTTTTTTCCTAGTCTGTCTTTGTCTGGAAGCTCATTTGAAACCTGTCCATCATGGGTGACCCTGCTGGTTATTTAAAATACTGGTGGCATAGCTTTCAGAATCACAGCAACTCACAAGCTACCACAGCATGGCAGACAGACGAGTGGCTGCTGTTTGGTTTTATGTCGATACTTTTTATGTATACAACTTTATAAGGGCTCAATTTAAGCCCTCTTCTGGGGCTATTCTAAACAGGGCTAAGGCAACACCTGGTCCCAATGTAGATAAATTTCCTGAGAATTTTGTCATTTGTTTCTCTTTAGAGTATGGCTCATTTTCTCGAACCTCCATGTTCAATGCATTCTCCATTTAATCTGTAGGTGTTTGCTGCTCTGTTGTCACTTTGGATTGGCCAGGTGGCAGCAACAATGGACTGATGTGTGGAAACAGTAGTGAGGTTGGCCCCGGATCAGGCATTGTTTCATTCTGCTGTGCATAAGGTCGCTATGAGTTGGTGCCGACTCGATGGCACCTAACAACAACTATAACAGAAATACCTCAAGTGGATGGCATTAGCAAACAGAAATGTATTCTCTCAAAGTTTGTTGCTGTTGTTGTTGTGAAGTGCTGTTGAGTCAGTTCTGACCCACAGCGACCCTATGTAGGGTTTCCAAAGAGTATCTGGTGAGCTTGAACCGCCGACCTTGCAGTTCAAACAGCTTTGCAGTCAAATTTAGGGTTCCAGCTCTAAGGGAGAAGGTTATCTCTCTATTGGCTTACAGTTTAAGAGGAAAGACCTTGTCTCCTTTTAGCATCTGTGGGTTCGGCATTCTTTGGAACTCTCCACGTATCTTGGTTGGCTTCAACCTTCCTTTAGGTATAGGAGGCTCCCAAAGCAGGGACCCTGTCCCTAAAGAACTGCACTCAGTTTGTTTAATCCCTTTTATATCACAAAAGAGATTGTCTCAAGATACAACTTAATCCTGTAGACTACATCCTGTCTCATTAACATCATTTGTTGCTGTTAAGTGTTATCAAGTGTTTGGTTCCAACTCAGTGGCTCTTAGAACTCTTTATGGGAACAGAAAGCCTTATCATTCTCCTATGGGGCAGCTGGTGGGCTAAAGCTGCTGACCTTGTGGTTAATGGTCCAGTACTTATCCTTCAAAGCCACAGCACTCCCCAATAACAACTACTCCCCAATAACATTATGCTGTTGTTAAGTGCTATCAAGTTGATTCCAACCCATAGTGACCCTGTATAGGGTTTCCAAGGAGTGACTGGTGACCTTGAACCAATGACTTTGCAGTTCAAACCTACTATGCAGTCCAATGCATTAACCCACAGTGCCCTCCTAGAGGTGAGGATTTACAACACCTAGGATAATTTAATCAGATCACAAAATGGAGTATAATTACATTCTGCTGAGACTCATGGTCCAGGCAAGCTGACACATTTTTTTGTGGAACATAATTCAATCCATAATAAATGCCTTTATCCACCTGAGTATTTTCAAGTAGCTTTCCCTGCTCATGGCTTTATTTTCTTTTAATTGACACAATATTACAAGCACTTAATAGATGTGCCATTCATATGCCCATATGACATTGTTAGCAATTAAATTGCATCCCCAAATAAGATATGCTGAAGTCACAAACCCGGTACATGTGAATGTGACCCTGTTTAGAAATAATACCTTTAAAGATGCAATCAGTTCAGTTCACCTAATGCCTTCCAGTATGAATTCTAATTTGATACGTATGAGTGGTGTCCTTACTTAAGAGGAGAGGAAACACAGACATACGCACAGGGAAGCCAGAAGCAGTAACTGGAGTGATGTATCTACAAGCCAAGGGTACTAGGGTTTGTTGGCTGTCTCCAGAAACCAGGAGAGAGACAAACTCTCCCTTAGAACTCTCAGAAGAAATCAACCCTGATTTTGGACTCAGCCTCCAGAGCTGTGAGACAATAATTTTTTGTTCTTTCATGTCACCCAATTTGTTAAACATTGTTATAGCAACCCTAGAATTCAACTATAAGGAGCTCTAGTAGCGTAGTGGTTATAAATCAAGCTATGAACCGCAAGGTCAGCAGTTCGAAACTACCAGCTGTTCCGTGGGAGAAAGATGAGGCTTTCTGCTCCAGTAAAGATTTACAGCCTCGGAAATCCTGTACAGGGTCGCTATGAGTCAGAACCAACTCCACGGCACATAACAACAACAACAACAGGATTCAACTGTAGACATATGTTGTCTTTTGCTATTTTTGAGTATATATTCTATTATGTATTCACTGTTGTTGTCAAGGGTCATCGAGTCATTTCTGACTTGTTGTTGTTAAGTGCAGTCGAGTCGTGCAGTTGAGTCGGTTCCTACTCATGTCAACCATGTATAGGGTTTCCAAGAAGTGGTTCAAACTGATCTTGTAGCCCAGTGCTTATCCTACAGTGCCACACCAGGATTCCAATGATTGCTAGTGGTTACCAATAATTTGAATACAAGAATCAGTTTTTTGTTGTTGTTGTTGTTAGGTGCCAACAAGTTGGTACCTACTAAAAGTGACCCTATGCAAAACAGAAGAAAACACTGCCCGGTCCTGGACCAACCTCACAACAACCTGAGCCCTTTGCTGCTGACACTGTGCCAATCCATCTCTTTTGGGGTCTTCCTCTTTTTCTCCAACCCCCACTTTACCAAACATAATATCCTTCTCGAGTCACTGGTTCCTCCTGATAATAGGTCTGAAGAATGAAAGATGAAGTTTAGCCATCCTGGCCTCCAAGGAGCACTCTGGCTGTACTTCTTCCAACACAGATCTGTTTGTTCTTTTGGCAGCCCATGGCACTTTCAATATAGAACTAGTTTAGGAATTCAAAATTAAATATGGGAACCAAGGCATGTACCTGACATTAATATGTGTCAACAAGTGGTAAGTACTACAAGCAAGTTAGAAAGTAGGGAACAAGAGGGAGATTAAATGCAAACAGGGATCGCCAAGAAAAACATTAATGGAGAAAGTAACATATGACTTGAACCTTAAAAATGGGTAGTATTATATGATGTCTTTGACATGCTACTTTTTCCAAGACTATGTATTGATGAATAATTGCCATGAGAGGATTAATTAATTAATTTGAAAATGGATACAAAATACAAGATGATTTGTCAGAAATCATCCACTAATTTAATGACAAAGATTATAAATGTTTTAAAAAATGTCCCATGAACAATTCTCAATCCAAATAGACATTTCAGCCTTTTTTCCTATAACTTTCAAATCTACCTAGATCCTTATCACATTATTGTGCTGTTCCAGAGGCAGCCCGTGTCTGAAAACCAATAGAATGGTGGCCACATGCCCTGTCTTTCCAGTGCCTCGTCTCTAAACTGCTTCTGGAAATCTCATCTTTCCAGGGGAAGCAAAATACTCTAGGGTCTTGAGTCTAATGAGTCATGTTGCTTCCAATTAGAACTGGTTTGAGCCAGAAAGTAATGCTTCTCCTGGTTTATAGCCAGAGTTAGATCCAGGACTTCCTTTAGTCTCAGGACCTTTGGTCAACCCTGGCACTGACATCACTTGGTTTGCTGTCACCCACTGTGGTAACTCATGGACCTCATGAACCTCACCATGCCAGACCATAGAGGACTTTTAGTAATGTTTATTATCAATTTTAATTATAGAATACTATACCAATTTTATTGAAAATTGCTTAAATGTAATATTCCTTAGGTTATATGACTACTAACAACAAAATCATTTTGTAAAATCTTTCTACATTGAATTCTAACATGATTAGTTAGACCATTAGTAACTAAGTGAAAGCCTTGTCTGAGTTTTCTCCTTCTTTTCCTTTAATTACTATCTCATTCTCAAAAGTAATTGATATAAGCTCACAAATACTAGTTACCACAATATTGTAGTTAAAATAGCAAACATTTTGAGAAAATCAATGACTACAAAAATGCCAGCAGCAATGAAAACAACATCACATGCTTGTAGCATGAGCTGATGAAATTACATGATTCAAAGCATCATTATAATTAGGAAATAATGACAGCTCCGACTCAAGTGCTTTAGAAGGTTCAAAAAGTAAATTAGCATAGCATTTTAGCCTTGGAGGCATCTTGATACATGTAAACTGGGTTTTGAAAAGTGTTTTTGTTGTTATAACTAACTATAGAGCTATTTTTATAAAAAATAATCAATTTCTGCTGAAATGCTGCACAAAAATTTTATAATTATTTTGGTGTCACCTCCTCTGACTGCATATCCAAAACTCCCTGAGTGGTGCCACTGAATCCTTGTTGTTGTTGTTAAGTGCCGTAGAGTCGGTTCCGTCCCATGGTGACCTTGTATAGGGTTTCCGAGGAGCAGCTGGTGAGCTTGAACCACCGGCCTTGCAGTTCAAACTGCTTTGCAGTCTGGCGCATTAAACCACAGTGCTGAACCCTGGTCCCATGATATATATTATCAGTATATCAACTTTCATGCTTGCCATGTACTGAGCTTCCCATCCCTACAGGCACTGGCATGTTACGGGTGCCTAAAGAGGAGGTTATAAATATTAATCAAGAAAGTGAAGTTCATGCCTGAGAATGTTATGACAATCGAAGTAACACATAAGCCAGAAATTGCTTCCACTGAATAAGGAGACATCTTTTCTCTGCATGATGTCTCTGCCTGCATGTAATTTCCTGTAGGGATGGCAGCATGAAGGAGAGAGGGAAAAGCAAACCAATATGGTTCTTTATAATGAATACATTGATGAGGTCTTATGAAAGTAAATAAAGTTCCTGTAAAACACTAGGAAATTTCTTTGAAAATAGCCTGTAAATTGGCTATAAAGGTTACCTTATCCTGAAAGCTGAGACCATGAATATAATTAGGACTCACAAAAAGAACCCAGACCATGGGTAAGAAGGAGTCCACAGAATCAGGACTGCTCCGTGTAAAGGGGTGAAACCAGAGATTGGAAAGTAGGAATGTTAATTGCCTCCTGAATGGGCTCCTGGGGTGATTCTGCAGACCCTTTCCATTCTTTTGGGGGCACAGTGATGGCGACTGGAGGTAAACCATAAAAATTTCACCACTGGACTAAGTTCCTGGCTTTGTGCTGTTAGAACAGCTGTGATCACTCCCAGCCTGCATTTTCTTGAATACTGTGGAAACTAAATATACAGGGAAGGAAGAGAGTGTGGTTCCAAAAATCCTTAATTTTTATATAACCTAGTAATTAAGATTTTAAAATAATTTTTCAGCTCCCTTCAATTGGCACACCATTAAGGTCTGTTTATATTTATAGCTCATGTTTCTGTAGCTTTTAAGAGTTTATAAAAGATATGCTCACAGCTTATCTCATTTGATAATCCCATCAAATAAGTTAACTAAAGCCAGGGAAATTTGAACAGCTGGTTCAAGGTCAATTAATGCCTCAGAGGGTTCTGAAGAATCCACTTGTCAGAGATTCTTTGAGACATTCTGTCAAATTGAAGTACTATTTTAGTGACACAGAACTCATGGTCACTAGTCCAAGTATAATAGGACCTCAGTAAAAACGGGGCAAGAAAGGACAAGTATTTTTCAACTACTGATGGAAAGTACAGGCTTAGTGAATGTTAAACACTTAAAAAGAAGTCTTTGAGAATCTGCTTCTTCCTGGTACAAATTACACGCACAGGGTGAGTAGAAAATCTCCAGCTCCCATATCTGTGCAAAATGAAATACAGTGAGGGTAAATGCCTAGATAACGTTCTTGCACTAAATGGATTCTTGTTGCTGTTATTTGGTGCTGTCTAGTTGGTTAAGATTCATTACGACCCTATCTATGTACAACAGAATGAAACGTCTGATCCTGTACCATCCTCACAATTGTTATGTCTGAACCTGTTGCTATTACCACTTACTGGGGGATCTTCCTCTTTTTCACTGGCCCTCCACTTTACCAAAATTGATGTCTAGGGACTGGTCCTTCCTGAAAGTATGTCCAAAGTATAAGAGACAAAGTATGGCCACCCTGGCTTCTAAGGAGCAATCTGTACTTCTTCTAACACAGATCTGTTCATTCTTCTGGCAGTCCATGGTGCCTTCAATATTGTTCTACAACACCATAACTCAAATGCATCAGTTCTACTACAGTCTTCCTTATTTCTTATCTAACTTTCATATGCATATGAGGCTTTTGAAAAGCGCACCTCAGTCCTCAAATTGACATCTTTGCTGTTTAATACATAGAAGAGGTATTGTGCAGCAAATTTGCCTAATGCAATATGTCATTTGATTTCTTAACTACTGTATCAATGAATGTTGATAATGGATCCGGAGCAAAATGAATGTAGGAATTATTCATACTTAAGATTTTAAAAATGCTTTTTAAATTCAAATCTTTAGCAGGAAACAAGCATATAAATTTATTGTTGTTGTTGTTGTTGTTGTTAAGTGCCGTCGAGTCGGTTCCGACCCATAGCGACCCTGTACAGAGTTTCCGAGGGTGTAAATCCTTACGGGAGTAGAAAGCCTCATCTTTCTCCGAAATAACTAAATATGGGTATCTTAAAACTCCAGAAAATAAAGACAGAAAAAGAAGAATCATCGAGTCTTTATTGAGGACATCACTTATATTTATTAATTTGGCATCTCAAACACTTTATTTAAGTGGTAACTCCCTAGTTTCATTATTTTTATCAAAACCTACCAATGAATAATAATGGGTTAAATTTCACTACTCTTTTACATAGAATTTTTTTTTTTTAATTGGGGAAAACAAATCAGGTCTGATCTACAAATAGAATTTTAAATGAATATCAGTAAGAAAAGTCTAGACAATATTTTAAATATGGTATCAATAGGGACTTCTGGTGTGGCTCTGTAGGATCAGCACTGAACTTCAAACCAGAAAGTCCGCAGTTCAAACACACCAACTGCTCCTTGGAAATCCTATCTATATAGGGTCGCTATTAATAGGAAACAACTCAACGGCATTTAACAACAATCAATATAAAGGAACCTTTAATCAAAAGTAAATCTTTTACAATAAAAACTCACAAATTTGCTTTTTTCATATTCTGATACTAGCCTATATTTGTTTTATACCTGGTCACGTATGTGTGATCTGCGCATGATATAAGAACAAATCATTATAACCATATTTATATAACCTCCAATTAGTTGGATGCTTTATTTATTCTGATTTTTCTTTAAATATATATATCTCATTCAATGAAAAGCAGGAATGTTTGTGTGTGTAATAGGGCACTGTAGGATAGCCACTGGACTGCAAGGTCAGCAGTTCAAACCCACTAGCAGCTCCTAAAAAGCCCTATAAAAGGTCACTATGAGTCAGATCTGACTTAATGGTACTTAACAACAAACATTGTTAAGTGAATGTTTTCATTGAATGAAAGCTTTAGATTTTGGGGGAGTGATTGCTTCTCCTATCAAGAGATTGTTGTTTTTGGTAAATGCTGTCAAGTCAATTTCCATACACAGTGACCCTGTATAGGGTTTCCAAGGAGTGGCTGGTGAGCTTGAAGCACCAATTTTGCAGTTCAAACCAACTTTGCAGTCCAGGAATTAACCCACAGCGCCATACCCAGACTCCACTATCAAGAGGTATAATCTGTATCTTCACCTTTTAACCTAGGATTTGCTGTATAACCTGCTCTGACCGGCAGCAAAAAAAACCCAAAAAAACTAGTTAGCTGTGAGTTGACTCTGACTAATGGAAATTTCATGTGTTTTAGAGTTACACTGTGCTCTGTAAGATTTTCAATAGCTGTGATCTTTTCGAAATAGATAACTAAGCCTTTCTTCCAAGGTTTCTAAGTGTGGGTTCGAATCACCAACTTTATGGTTCTAACATAAATATGTTAAGTGGATGACTTTAACAAACTAAAATTTATTCTCTAACAGGAAGCTAGAAGTCCAAAATCAGAGTGCTAGCTCTGGGGAAAGGCCCTTGTCTCCTTTCAGCATTGGTAGACCCTATATTCCTTGCTGACCTCCATGTATCTTGACATCAATCTTTCCCTGGATCTAGAAACTTCACAATGCAGGAACCCAAGGTCTAATGAACACATTCCATTCTGGCGCTTCTTTCTTGGTGGTAGCAAGTATGTCCCTTCTTCTTGGCTCATGTCTCTCTTGTGAGATAAAAGGTGTTGCAGGTCACAACTCTGAGGAAGTTTCCTTTCAATTGATTGGCTGTTCATAGCAGATGTCACCATGGAGGGATTATATTGTATTAGATCTCATCAATGGGAACTTCTACATATTAATTGCCGGGAATCCTGGGACAGTCATGTTGACACAAAACCTCATCACAGGAGCCAAGTGTGCAACCATTTGTACCACCCAGGGACCTTGCTTTTGCCAATAGGACACTAGAAAATATGATGAGTGCTGTGGTTGTTGCCATTGAGGCAATTCTGAATCACAGGGACCCTGCATAAGGTTTCCAAGGAACAGGTGGTGGATTTGAGCCAGGGTTAGCAGTTCAGTACTGATCCTACATCACCACACCAGGATTCCATGACAAAAGCAGAGACTTGAAAAAGATTTGTACATTTTAGAACTTGACCTCTTTTGCTACTGGGACCTTTATGAGCAGGCCCAGACCAGTCTCCCAGATGAGAGAGATCCCATCCATCTCAGCTGTTCAAGTTTCCCGACGAGGCCTTAAACATGTGACTATCCTTGAGACCATCCTAGACAATCCAACCCCAAGTAAGCCATCTACAGAAACATGAGCTATAATAACTAGTTTTAAGCCACTACATTTTTATTTAGGTAGTTTGTTAAACAGCAAAATCTGACACATTGACCTAAGGTGGTTGTCATAGCTACAGAAATTTCCAGAAATATCTCCTCAGTGGATTGCTTAGGGAATAGCTACTTTTATGTTAAGAATATTCCCAAGAGCTCAAAACACTATATTTGTGGGGGAGTCCATGTGTGGCATGTGGGTTAATTTGTTGGACTGCAAAGTCAGTTTGATCCACAAAACAGGCGGCTCAATCTCCCCAGTCACTCCTCAGAAACCTTATTCGCTAAGGGTCAGAAATGACTCCATGGCACTTAAGAACAACAGTCACTTTATTGTAGAGTCCTGGTGGGGCACGGTAGGATAAGCATTCGATCATAAAGTCACTTTGAACAGAAAGGTTGGAAGCTCAAACTCACCAGCCATTCCTGGGAAACCCTATACAGGGTCGCTATGAGTCAAAACCAACACAATAGCGCTTAACAACAACAACAACAATAATTTTACTAGGAAAAAAAGGACTCAACTATTAAAACCAAGAGTCAAAGCAAATTCTGCTAACCTTGTTGTTGTTGTTGTTGTTAAGTGCCGTCGAGTTGGTTCCGATCCATAGCGACCCTGTACAGGGTTTCCGAGGGTGTAAATCTTTATGGGAGTAGAAAGCCTCATCTTTCTCCCGTGGAGCGGCTGGTAGTTTCGAACCGCTGACCTTAAGGTTTGCAGCCCGATTCGTAACCACTACGCTACCAGACTCAAGAAGTAAATGACAGTTGTTAAGGTATTAAGAGCTAATTGCAAAAATTTTATCAGAGGTCTTTGTAGCTACAATGACTCAAACCTTCAAATCAAAACGTTAATTCACCCTCATCACCCACTACTATTCGTTCATTTACCCCTGGACCACAATAGCAAAATTCTGAGCATCTACCACCAACCTATCAAAAATTTCTTATTTCTGAATTGTGAGTGTCCTAACTGGATATGTATTAGAGTATATAAATAAAATATAATTTTAATAAAGAAAAATATAAAGTTTCTAAAATCAGACCATGTTCAGAATTTATCACAAAAATCACAAGATTTTCTGAGTAAATTCAATGCTGTAAATATGCTTCAATGAAAATCTATGGAAAACTGAGGAGAAAATAACGAAATCAACAAAATAGGAAGGAATGTGGCAACATGATTATATTAAGATATCAAGCCTAAAATAATAGACTGGAAACAAACATCGTTTTCCAAAGATGATCTAATTTAGACTACACTAAAAGGAAACACATAGTTGTTTTGTTGTTGTTTAGTGTCATCAAGTCAGTTCCTACTTGTAGTGACCCTGTATAGGGTTTCCAAGGTGAATTTGAACAATCGGCCTTGCAGTTAGCAGCCTAGTGCTTATCCTACAGCACCACACCAGTACTCCATGGTAGAGTCTTTTAAAATCACACACATACAAAAACAAAATTCTATAAATCTCCTCAACAGAATTATAAATTGTTGCTGTTGTTGTGTGCCGTGGAGTCAGTTCCGACTCATAGCGACCCTATACAGGGTTTCCAAGGCTGTAAATCTTTACGGGAGCAGAAAGCCTCATCTTTCTCCCACGGAGAGCTGGTAGTTTCGAACTGCTGACCTTAAAATTTGCAGCCCGATTCGTAACCACTATGCTACCAGAGCTCCTTCTCCTCAACAGAATTATAAATAGGACATATTTATTCAGGTACAGTATGTATAACATTAGTAAAATATTGAGCACAAGAGACATCATTTCTACTAGACATGGAAATAATGATATAATTAAATAAGGACATATAATTATGACACCACAGACTAGTTCCTTTACTCAGTTTTTGTTGTTGTTGTGAAGTACCATTGAGTCTGTTCTGACCCATAGCAACCCTGTGTAGGGTTTCCAAAGAGCAGCTGGTGAGCTTGAATCGCAAACCTTGCAGTTCAAACAGCTTTTCAGTCTGACGCATTAACCCACAACGCCACACCAGGACTCGCCTTACTCAATTAGCAACCATTAAAATCAAACTAACCTAGAAAATGAGCCAAATAATATTAATCAGATTCTATTGGTGAATTAATAACCAAAAGCATAGGATCATAATGCAAATCAAATTTTACTGTACTGTATGGAATTGCCAAAATTATGTTGTCCTAAAATTCCATATCAACAGTTTCTCAAGAATAACTGGACAGCCTAGAGTGGTGGAGAGTGAAGCGTCCAGCTGATAAGAAGAGGGGGCATATGCATAAGAACACCCACACTTGCAGATAATACGCACTTGACCTGGCTTCAATGACTGGATGATCAGAGCTCAACTAGAAGAAGAAAGAAGAGGAAAAAAAGAGCACTCTGCTACAACTTGATAGACTTGACCTATACCTATGGATACAGTAGCTCAAAAGAGGGAACAAAACTTTACAGTGAGGATCATTCCCACCCCCTCTATACACAGAGTAGACAGGGATGGGCAACTTGGACATTGGCTAGGGGGGGAGGGGGGCGCTACAAAGGCAAGAAGTGACTGACTTACAAGTTTTCAAAAGGGAGCCTAGATCCAGAGGGTGCAGAGGAAGGTAGAATCTCCACTGAGTAGTATCCAATCTGTCTGGGCAGGGCTGATGAAAGGAAATGGGGAATGGACTCTTGCAGTACAATAGAGAATAAATGTTATCAGGATTGACTGTGAGGGTTGGAAATGTAAAGGTAGATGTTTTGTAGCAAAAGGAGGGGAGTGATTGACTTTGCAGTCCAGGAACAGAGGTCCCTGGAACCATCAAGAGAGAAGAACGGAGTATGGGACACTACCCAGAGAAACAGTGATGCCAGAGATGGAGGCAGAGACAATGACATGGAGAGATGGAGCAGCTGGGAACTCTAGACCCAGAGAGTGAGAGGGGTTGTGTGCTAACAACCAGGGGGTAGGCTTACAGTGTATACCCTTTGGTTGGTTGATGATGCATGGAGGGAATTGTAATCATGGCAATGAAACGATATATGATAGGATGAATGTAAAGCTAATGTTCTCCCATGTAAACTATCACATAATTCACAATAAAACATTAAAAAAAAAAAAAACTAGCTGGACCACTAACAGTTATTTATTCACTGCCTACTGATAGACAAGATGATGCTATACAGTATTTCTTTGTATAATTTATGTTCTAAATGTTTACAACCACTACTCATGTGTCAGTTTGTCGTACTGTGGTGGTTTGCATGTTGCTGTGATGCTGGATGCTCTCTCACAGGCAGTTTATATGCCAGCAGGGTCACCCATGGAGGATAGGTTTTAGCTGAGCTTCCAGACAAAGACAGGCTAGGAAGAAGCAGAGGCAGACTACTTCTAAATGATAAACCACTGAAGACCTTAGGAACAGCAACATCACACTGTTAGATATAGTGCCAGAATATGAAAGGCACTCAAAATATAACTGGAGAAGAGCTGCCTCATCCAATTAGAGTTGATCATGATGACATTAATGGAGTAAAGCTTTTGAGACCTTCATTCATTGATGGAGTACAGCTGAAAATGAGGAGAAACAGTTGCAAACACCCAATTAATAAACAAAACATGGGTGTACATGGGATCAAGATAGGAAAATTGAAATGGAACACATAGAGATTGATATCCTACACATTAGTGAGTTGAAATGAACCGGTATTGGCCATTTTGAATCTGACAATCTTATGGTTTACTATGTCAGGATCCACAAATCAGTAAATATTCAACCATTTCAAGAGGTAGCAAATAATCAAGAACCAATGTTACTGGTGAAAACCAAGTTTCCAGGAATTGACAGAACACAAATTGAAATATTTCAACAAACTGATGCAACACTGGAGATGCTCACTCATCTATTCCAGAAATTGGGACGATAATTACTTGGCCAACTGATTGGAATAAATTTACCATTCCAAAGAGAAGGAAGCCAATAGAATGTGGAAATTATCAAACAATATCATTAATATCACACGCAAGTAAAATTTTGCTGAAGATAATTTTAAAATGTCTGTATGAGTTCACCGACATGGAAATTCAAGCGCAATTCAGAAAGAGACACGTAATAAGGGATATCTTTGTTAACATCAGATGGACCCTGACTGAAAACAGAGAATACAAAAAAGATTGCTACTTGTGCTTTCTTGACTAAGCAAAAGCTTTTGACTGCATGGATCATGCCAAGCTATGGATAACATTGTCAAGAATGGATATTCCAGAACACTTAATTGTGCTCATGAAGAATCTGTGCACAGACAAGAATAAGGGAAATAGGGGAAAGTGTGTGTTAGGATTGTATCCTTTCACCATACTTATTTAATCTATATGCTGAACAAATAATCAGAGAAACTGTACTATATGAAGAACATGGCATCAGAATTGAAGGAAGACCCATTAACAACAGGCAGATAATATTTGCTGGAAGTGAAGAGGACTTAAAATACTGATGAAGATCATAGACAACAGCCTTCAGTGTGAATTGCAAATCAATGTAAAGAAAACAAAAATCCTTACAAGTAGACAAATAAACAGCATCATGATAAATGGAGAAAAGATTGAAGTTGTCAAAGACTTCACTTTTCTTGGATCCACTATCAATACTCATGAAAGCAGCAGTCAAGAAACCAAATGACATATTTCATTAGGCAAATCTGCGGGACAAGAACTGTTTAAAGGCAAAACAAGAGCAAAGATATCAGTCTGAGGATTAAGGTGTGCCAACAGCCTCATCTGCATGTAAGAGTTGGGCAATAAATAAGGAAGACCATAGAAGAATGATATATTTGAGTTATGGTGTTAGAGAAGAATATAAAAAGTATCATGACTGCTAGAAGAACAAATAAATGTATGTTGAGAGAATTACTGCCAGAATGCTCCTTAGAAGCTAGGATCGTGAGTCTTTGTCTTTCATACTTGGACATGTTAACTGGAGGGGCCAGTCCTTGGAGGAAATTGTTCTTGGTAAAGTAAGTGGAGGGTCACTTAAAAAGTGGGAAATGGATTGGCACAGTGGCAGCAGAAAAGGGCTCAAGTGTAACAACAATTGTGAAGATAGTGCAGGCCCGAGCAGCATGTTTTTCTGTTGTACATAGGGTCTCTATGAGTTGGAGCCAACTAGATGGCAACCAGCAATAACAACAACAAATTTTTAGTTGTGATCCTGTTATTCTGAAATGGGGCCCGTTGGGTCATTTAGTCCTGTACTACCCAAATAATGCTATAAACGGCAGGCAATTTCTCTAATGAGTTCACAAAAACTCATTCACTGCGTATGTTTACCTTGCATTACTATTCCAGCTGCTACACAATGGATGGCAATCTTTTCAGTAGAAAAAGAAGTGCTGCATTCCAGAAGTGCTTTGTATGGAAAGCCCTGGCCTCATCTCTTCCCACAACCCAAATCACATCAAACTACCCAAGCTACCAGGAATATGCCATGTTCTCAGACACCTCCTTAATTTTTGCACAAGTTGTGCTTTTCTGCCTAAAATGCCTTTCTTTACTCCCTGTTTCTTTGTAAAAGACACATACACTTAACTGCTTGGCATTCTTCAAGGACAAACTCTACCTCTCTGAAGCCAGATTTCTTAAAGCTAATTACTTCACTATAGCATCAACTTTTTGTGAGTATGCATAAAATAATTCCATTCTAGCATCTAAGACACTGAACAGCAGTGTATCTGTTTGTGCATTTGTTCCCAATCTATTAGACCGTCAGCTTCTCAAGACAGAACTTGTATTTAATTCTCCTTTATATGCTCAAGGCTTAGCATACTACCTAGAACTTAATGGGCACATAAAAGCAGTGAGTAAAGAATGGATGAATGAATGAATGAATGAATCAGAGTATCAGAATTATCCTAATTTCTCTGAATAACCTAAAAGAAGTAAGTCTTAGAAATAAGAATTAAACCTCAGTTTCTTCTTCTGTTAAATAAGAGGGTTGGACTAGTTGATGTAAAGACCTCTCAAATAATAGTAATGAATATTTGTATTGTTATTAAGCTTCTTCTAAATGTGAGACACTAAATAAGAATTAATTGACACTAATTCTTACAGTATTCTTGCAAAGTGGGTACTTTTTATTTCCAATTTTTATATGAGGAAACCAAACCTAAGATTCAGTAACTAGACTAAGGCTCCATAGTCCAAAGTCCATATTACTCTCAAGACTCTAGTAACTAAGAATGTTGGCATCTTGTAGGTGTATCCTAAGTGTTAACATATCTATCCACTTTTGTATGCAAGTGGAGGATTATCTATCTGCCTTACACAAGATTTCCATGTCCTCTAAGAATGATAATAATTCAGCCATTCTGTTTTGGACTGCCAAGTGCATAAACCACACCAGTCAGTACTGAAATCTACTTGCGATCTTGGCAGTCAACTCCTCTCTAAGTCAAACTGAGGCTCACAGGATTCTCGGAATCCCTGACCAGACAAAACCTCTACTAACAACATATATTATAAATGGTAATATCTTATTAACAAGTTGATGTCATTGAAGAACGTGGATATATATTTGAAGTTTCTCTGTAGTAGAGGAAAAAACTCTACAGAATAACTAAATACAAGGCATAAGAGTTTCTGAATAACAGGATTTTACTGCTTATATGCATGAGTTATTATTTACATGAAGTCATTTTCTGCTTATTGGAAGCAAATAAAATCAAAACATAAACATCGGGAAATATAATGTTTACACACCCTATTAATTATCAGCATATTGGTATTGTTGTTGTTATTGTCAGATGCCTTCTGTCAGTTCTGAACTCATATTGAGTCTGTACAGGGTTTCCCAGAAGCAGCTAGTGGGTTTGAACTACCAACCTTTCAGTTAGCAGTGCAGTGCTTATCCTAAAGTACCATACCAGGATACATGAGTTTAATGCATAATTATGTTATACATCTTACACAATCATTTTTGCTCTTTATGTTCATAACTTTGTCCTAACATTTTTTAAAACATATAAATGTCAATTCAGGAAGCACCTTTTCACTTGTTTTTACAATATATGTGGAGCAGGGCTGGGGGTTTAGAAAAATATATACCAAAAGTTTAACAGAAATTATTTCTGGGAATTGGGATTATAGGAAACTTTCCTTTTTGTACTATTCATTTTGGCATTATTTTCATTTTTTACAATGAATGAACATGCATTGCTTTTATAATTAGAAAAAGTGAATACATGACAGCATTTTTGAAACAATAGCTACCAACAATTACATTGCATTGGTTTTATTAGAAGTATATGTATATGGATGTTAAATCAGAAACTTGAGCTATATTTTACTCTGGGTGATTTAGCAATGCTTCGTATTAGAAAATAAAGTTGTTCAGATGTGTAGGGAGTACTATCTAGTGTCTGGCCTTAAATGAGTATCTAGGGATTGACACCATCTCACCAGAATGCCATGTAATAGTGAGTCACAAAATGCCTTTAATTTAACATCATCTCAAAAGTGTATTCAAACATTTGGCACATGGAGTACTATGAGCCCGTGAGGGAAATGTTCTAATCCTTGAACACAAGGACTCCAGGCTAAGTTTTTCAACTAAGCCTGCATCACTTCTAATTTTGACAGTAAAATCCTCACCAAAATTTGGCAATTAAACAGGTAACAATACTGCCAAACAGATATTATTACTGATGAGCCTTGTTTCCTTTCTGCTGAAACATAAGGTTATCTATCTAACAATGGTTGGCTGATGTAAATAACAAACAGTTTTCCTTGCAATTTGTCTCTTTAATCAATTGACAGGAGAAAGAAATACTGCCTTATAGTTAGCTCTGTTTGCCCACCAACACTATATTTCAGGGATTGGCAAATTATAGTCCTGCCTACCACCTATTTTTGTACAGCCCATAAACTAAGAATTGTCTTTTAAATTGTTGCAAAAAAAATTTTTTTTAATAATAATTTTTTGTGACACAAGAAAATTACATAAAATTCAAATTTCACTGCTCATATATAAACATGTAGTGGATACCAGCCCATTCATTCGATTTATGTATTATCTATGGCTACTTTTACACAATGCCAGAATAGACTTATTACAACAAAGCGTGACAGGCAATAAAAGGCCTGCAGAACCTAAAATATTTCCTATCCGCCCCTTTACAGAAAAAGTGCTGATCACTGATATCATTGCTCTAGAAGATTGTACACTGCAAGAAAACTCACAGAGGATAAATTACCCAGGTCAATTCAACCAAAGCAATACTAAGCCTGCTAAAGGAATAAAAGCATTAAAGAACAGAGAAGAATTAGGAGAAAGGGCTGTTCTCACTACACATGTTATTGTTTAAGTTGCAGTTTCTTAGCCTTATAGAGGTAAAGAATGTTAATTACCTACTTTAGTTGTTGATCATACACTTCAGTGTACAATAAATTTCATGAGCATCTCACTGGTCTATTTTCCATGAGTATAACAGGAAGTCAGTGTTGTAGTATGTGAAGCTAATTAACACAGGGGCTGGCTGACTAAGTAAGGAGCAGCCCACTATAACCAAACCCAAATCTGGAGAATTAAGAATGTCATCCCATTCTAAATTCTAGGAAGTGCTGCTACAATTATTACAGATTTCTATAATAAATAAGAGCAGTACTTTAAACATCTTTAAACTCATACATTCATGCATAATCTGTTGTTGTTTTATAAACCCTGTACAGGGTTTCTGAAGTGTAGCTGGTGAATTTGAACTGCCAAACTTGAAGTCCAGTGCTTATCCTACAGCTCCACACCAGGATTCCTATTATATACATATATATACACTTTAGCATATGCACTGAACTGTTAACCATAAGGTTTGTGGTTCAAACACACCAGCTGCTCCTCAGAAACCATATATAGGGTCTCTATGAGTTGGAACCAACTTGAAGGTACTTAACAACTATGGTGGTGGTGGTGGTTTTGTGTTTAGGATTTCCAAGGCTATAAATTTTTGTGGGAGCAGAAAGACTTATTTTTCTCTCTTGGAAATATTCGAACTGTTGACCTAGCAGTTAGCACCCCAGTTTATAATCCACTACGATACCAGGGCTCCTTTCTTAACAACTATATATAGCTATATACATATTGTTGTTATTGCTAAGTGCTGTCGAGTCGGTTCCAACCCAGAATGATCCTGTATGTTGTTGTTGTTGTCAGGTGCCAT
>NW_006408545.1:12241607-12242623 GCF_000296735.1 Chrysochloris asiatica | reverse complement strand
TGAAAGATTTCAATTTTTATTCCATCAATTCCTGAATAGGGTTTCCAATAATCAACTGGTGAGCTTAAACTGTTGACCTTGTTGTTCAAACCGACTTTATAGTCCTACACATTAACCTACAGTTGCTGTTAATTCTGACCCATGGTTTCTCCACATGCTCAAAGTACAACTGTATGCCATGGAGTCTTCAAGGCTGTGGTCTTTCTGAAACAGATCAGCAGACCTGCCTTCCAAGGCATCTGTGGAGTCAAGCACTTAACAGTTTGCACCACCCAGAAACCTGAACACTTACTTCTTTTTTTTTTTTTTTAACAATTTAAAAAATTTATTTATTTCATCCACAGATTTATAAATTACCTGGAAAGCTATTGCCTAAAATATAATATAATCCATAAGCATATTAATTGTTAGCTCTTTGATTAGCTGATTAATTAAAATATATATTTCAAATAAAATCTTCAAATGCATTCACAATCAAGGTGAAACTATTGTCTAATTCTGTTGTTGTTAGGTCCTGTCAAGTTGGTTCCAACTCATAGCAACCCTGTGTGTCACAGAACAAAAACCTTCCTGGCCCTGTGCCGCTCTCACAGTCATCGGTATACCTGAGTACATTGTTACTTCCGCTTCGCCAATCCACCTCATGGTGGTCTTAATCTTCTTCACTGATTCTCTATTTTGCCCAACATGATGTCACCCTCCAGGACTAGTCCATTCTGACAAAATGTCAGAAGTACAAGAGACAAAGTCTGGCCATCCTGGCTTCTCAGGAGCATTCTGGTTATACTTCCTAACATAGATTTGTTTGTTCTTTCGGCAGTCCTGGAGTTTTTAACATTCTTCTTCAAAACCATAATTCAAATGTGTCAATTCTTCAAGTGCCTTCCTTATTCATTGGCCAACTTTCTTTGTTTTTTAAGTTTTTATTGTGAATTGAGTGATAGTTTATATGGGAGAACATAAGTTTTACATTTATCCTATCGTATTTCGCTTCATTGCAATGACTACACTCTCCT
>NW_006408545.1:12234193-12240535 GCF_000296735.1 Chrysochloris asiatica | reverse complement strand
TAGACCAACATGGTCACCAGCAAGATTACATGCCTAATTCGTGTATTCCCTTTGAGTTTCAGTCTTGGAAGGGGGTTTGTCCTGAAGGGACTTGATTGTTCACCTTAATGGCTCCCTGGAGAACAACTTGCTTGTTCTTGTAGTAGTCAATCAGACTGCCATTATTGTTTTTGATTTTTCCTGCTGGTCTTTTTTTCAAGAAGTATCTTCTGCTCCTCTAGCTGCTCCAGGCTAGTCTGCTTGTCTTTTCAAGTGAACACTTATTTCAATTGGTAAGATTCAAAGAAAGGTCAGGGTTTTGGTGAATTTCTATTATATTTAGTTATTATAATTTTTATTTTGATAATACAAGAGCAAAAAATCACTTTTTTCTCAATCACCACTTAGTTTTCATGTAATTTGAATTTATTAGATGCATTGAGTGTATTTGCATTCTCTTGGTCTAATTAATGAAATAAAAAGTATGAAATAGATCTAGTGAGGAAAACATGAGCACATAAAGTATAGTTGTGATACACAAATACCCATGATGCTGGTTATGGAAGTCTGTGCCCGGCATACCAAACAACAAAAGGCAACTCACATTTCAATTAGGCACCAAATTATAATTTGCCCAAATTAAAATTATAATCATGTCCTATATGACAGAGAACTTCAAAGACAGCTGATTCTTACAGCAACCACCATAATTTTTTCAAGTGAAGCTAAAGGTTCAAATTTGGTTTGATAGGCCCTTTTCCTTCTTCTTGGCTAAGAAAGAAACAAGACTGCCAACCAGGCAATTTACACTATTCAAACTTCCCTTCCAAATGCTCTTTAGCAGAGAAGATATGGGTCAGCCAAAGAGGCATCAATTCCTCACTGCAAAGCTGGGACACCAGCATCCCAAGGCAGCTCCTTCCAGCTCCTGTGGCTGAGGAGGATATTTCCAGCTCCTTCCAGCTCCTTCTAGCTCCTGTGATTGAGGAGCAGCTCTCAAATGCTCTATTCCAGGTGTTGCTGTCTCATGAAAGAATGAAAATGGAAGTTTTGTCAGACCGATCTTGGCAGTTCCATGGGAATAGCAATGAGAATAAGGAACAAATAGAATAATCAAGCTATAATGTAGTGGTTTTAATCATCCTCATTAAAAATAGATAATAAATTTTCCTTGTTGGAGAACAGAAAAACAAAGAACACAAATAATATTTAATGTACTAACTCACCAAATCTTCCAAGGATGTTTCTCACCAAAGGAGAGCCACAAACACCAAAAGTAGGAGCTAAAGAAATCTGGGGAGCCCTGTGAAGAGTGACATAAATATGTCACTAACCTACAAGAATTGCGTAAGTCCCGCCATTTTCTTGTGGGAGGCTCCATTTGTCTTCTGCACAATAACAGGTATGAAAAAAGAGTTCATATTCAATTGGTTCATTATCAAGAAAAGAACCTCCCCTGAAAATATAATGGTGTCAGAATCCTAAGCATCATATATTGTTTCAATTAGCTCAGCTAGACCTTCTAAAGCATTTGATGACTATTTCCACAAGCTCTAGAAATTTAGGTAAGTCCTGTGTCAAAAAAAAAACAACAACAAAAAACAATGTCTTCTTCATTTTATTTGTTTTATTTGCCTCGTCAACTGACTTCTGCTCCATGCAACTTGTCTCTGCTCACTTTCTTGTTGGTTGCTCAGGGAAGACATTTACTGGAAGACTTTTTCCAAAGGTGGTGGTTAGGCCCCACTCAAAGCCTCCACCTACTATCTCTCAGGATTTAATCAGCTCTGACAAGGTAAGGCCAGTGCAGTCCACATGGCTCTATGAAGTCACATGTGTGTATTTGAGCAGCTTCTGGATGAGGTCTACATGGACATGTATCAGCAAAGCACTTCAGGCCCAGTGTGTCCAGAAGACTCCCTCCTTGTACTCAGCCAGCAGAAGCCCAAGAGAGATCTCCCACTAGTTACTGATAACTTTGTCCCAGGTAAGGCAGCAAGGGCACAGAAGTGATCATGAAAACATCATGGAATCCTGCAGGTCAAACTCCATCTTCCATCATCTTATATATTCCTTAGTCAGTGTGCTTTCCATAAAGGTTTTGTTTTCAGAACAAGGCATATTTGTTTCATCTACCAAACCTATTTTTGGCCAGATCAACATTTAAATGGCCTGACTACTCTGAGTATTTTAATTTTGTACTGTTACATTGAATCTGATCTATCAGGCATAACTAGTATCTTGCTTGAGGCACTGTGTTTAAGAATAAGGGAAGATCCAGTGTTGGGGGGTGTGCAATACACAAGAAGGGGAAGTGGGGTAAAAGAACAAGGTAGATAAGAGAACCACCTATGTAGGTTTGCATGAGCTAAATGAGGCAGAAGTAAATAGTGATCTATGCTCAACCTTGGAACAACAGGGCTCTGTGATACAGGGATTGAGGCACAGTATGAATGGGTAAAAGAGGGCAAATAATGTTAAAATTCTTGACTGTCTTATGGATATTTGTTTTCCTTGTGTGCTATTGTAAAATAGACAGTTGAGTAAGATAGAAAGGAATATCTGGAAACTTGATTACAGAAAGCTTGCAAACCCCGTCTTCAGCCTATAATTGATTGGAATACCTAAAGGGGGTTCTAGATCTTGCCCAGTGAAATAGGCTTTTTGTGGAGACTTTGTAGTGTATAGGACCTTAGGTGGAATCCTGATCCCCATCCAGAACCTTCTGAGGTAGGACATTACCACTTGAAAGGACATATAGACCAGCCTGGAGCAGCTAGAGGAACAGAAGATACTTCTTGAAAGAAAGACTAGCAGGAAAAAACAAAAATGGCAGGTTGTTTGGCTATTAAAAGAACAAGCAAATTGTTTGTGAGGAAGACATCAAGGCAAGTAATTAAGTCCCTTCAGGACAAACCCCCTCCAAGACCGAAACTCAAAGGGAACATAATGAGCAAGCATGTAAGATTGCTGGTGACTGCATTGATCTACATGTGAGTGGAAGTGGGGGGAAGGCAGCAATGAAGGTATGTGCTGACTTTGACCATGTTCCATAGACTCCCATCGATCTTGAGATGAGAGAGAGAAGAGGAAGCCCTGGTTGAGCTGAAGTTTGGGGAGTACTGAGAACTCCTGAGCCATGGGCACTGGCTTAGCCATAGAGGGCTAATGCTAGGAGGGAAGCATCCAGCTGGTACAAAGTAGGGGGAGATGCATAAGAAAGCCCAAACTTGCAGAGAGTACCCACTTGACTTAGCTTCACTGTCTTGATGATCAAAACTCGACTAGAGGAAGATAAAGAAATTTGATAAAGAAAACAAGTGCAAATTGCTACAATTTGATGAACATGACCTATACTTATAGATGTAGTAGCTCAAAATACCAACTGAGAGGGAAGCCTCAAGGATCAAGCCTATCCCCTCTGTACAAAGGATTGATAGGGATGGGCAACTTAGACAATGGCTACCTAAAATGGGAGGAGGGGGAGACTATAAAGGCAAGAAGTGGCTGGCTTACAAGTTTTCTAGAGGCAATTTAATTTCAGAGTGTGTGGGGGAAGGTAGAATTCCCGCTGAATATTTTTCATCTTGTCTAGATGGGTCTGGTGAAAGGAGATGGGGATAGGATTCTTTTGATTCATTAGTGAGTCATTGTTATCATGACTAATTGAGATTGTCACAACTGTAAAGGAAGAAGTTGTGTAACAAAAAGGGAGATGGGGTAGTGAATATTAAATTCAAGGAACAGAGGGCCCTAGGACCATCAACAGAGAAGAGCATAAGCAGATCATGGGACTCTAATCAGAGAAGCAGTGACACCAGAGCTGGGGGCAGAGGTGATGGCATGGAGATAGAGAGTAGCTGAGGACTATAGACTCATGGAAAGAGAAAGGCTGTGTGCTGGAGGCCAAGAGGCTGGCTTGTAGAATGTGTCTATTGATTATTTAAACGATTATATATATTCCTGCTTGTTTTTGTGTACATAAAACAAAAAACACGGAGGGAATAGAAGCAAATACCATTAACTGATGATGCTTGGAGGTGATTGTAATAATTTCAATTAAACAAAATATGATAGGTTGAGTGTAAAATCAATATTCTCCCATAAACTATCAATTCACAATAAAAGTTTTTTTGAAAGAAAAGAAAAACCTTATACCCAAAGTACCTTTTCCTCAGAGGGATTGGCATTAGATGGATTTGGCAAGTCCAGGCACATGTAGATATCCAAAAAAGATCTATTGTGAATAGTAAAAAAAAAAGGCATGTAGATGTAGTTACATTTTTCAGGATTCTATCTATGTGAGATGAAATTTGTATCTATTGACTGTCAAAGAATAAACTGGAAACTCTTAAAATTAAAGCAAAGAGTTTTATTGACGGAATTGTGGGGGAAATGTATGAATGGGAATCACAAGGTCCAGAGGATACACATTCATACATGATCCAAAAAGGAGGCAATTCAGGGAGCGTTTATTAGAAAATACAAGAAATTTCAATAAAACTAAATGATTGTTTGACAATTAGATAATGGTTACGAATTGGGATAGGGAACATCTGATTAGTATAAGAATACAAGGAACTTTAATATAAATTCAGTGGTTGGATGACATTTAATCATAGTTTCAAAATTGGGTACATCTGGCCATGAAACATTCATGAGACCCTCCTTGCATGACCTAGGGGAGGACATGCTAATTCTTAAATTTATCTTAAGTAAGCGTCTGTTTTGAGAATTGTTCTGAACCCAGGTTTTCTGAACAAGGCATGTTCTTAAACAAGCAAAACTCTTAACCAAGCAAAATCTCATTCATCTCTAAAATTTTTTTATCTAGTAATGTTCTCAGGGTACAGTGGAAGACCACAAAAATGACAGGCTGAACTTCTTGATGCCTAAGTTATTTTTAATTCATAATGTCATTTGGGCCTCAGACCTTAGCATAGCCACCACCTCATGTCAGGATCCCTAAGTTCATTTAGGATATTCTTATTTAGTATTTAAAATAAGCTCCTGGAGACCAACAAATAGAATATACAAGGTTTCCTCTGATACGTCAGCTGTAGAAATGGTTACAAGAATGTCACTGCTTAGGATGCATCATTGAGTCTAAAATTAGCTACTCTGAATTGAAACTTTGATAAAATAATCCTGGTACTTTATTTATTTATTTATTAAAATGCACAGATTTATCCTGGCATCAAAATATTTGCTGCTACAGTTACACTGTTGAGAGAGATCAAACATATGTTTTGCAACCGTACCAAATTAAAGACAAAGGCTACGCTTAATTGAGCTTTTTTGCAATTTTTTTATTAAACATAAAATTTATGAATAAAATAATCATTAATAGCCTATTTTGTAGGTGACATTTGAAATTAATACATAAGGGAGTTTGCTGAGATTTCACTTATGTGAAGCATTTCAAAACTATTAGGTCAAAAATAAATGCCCAAAATTTCGACAACATAAGTATTACTCAAATTGAGCCAGAATACAGTGTGAGTAATTAATTTTAAACCTAAAGTAATTTAATGGTCAAAATTATAGAATTATGTTCTATTTCCTTGATTCATACTCGTGAGTCAACGTGATGTTACCTAAAAGGAAAAAGAAACAGAAGTAACAAATGTCAGGGTAGAAGAAGCTACGTTATTGTGGGAGGAATAGTCAAAACACTTTAAAGTCTAACTTATACTCTGCTACAAACTAGTTGTATTTAGGCAAATCACTTATCACTTTCTAGAACTTTCTCCGACTCAGCACATATGTAAATACCCCATTTAATAACAACAGGATAATGATATAAATTAATATTATTTCCTAATAAATGGCATAATCTACAAGTATAATGAAGACAATTCTAAACCTGTGACTAATGATTTAAGAGTCACGAATCCAGAGATGTTTACGGTTCCTCATTGGCAAACTCAATATAACCAATATATCAATTCTTTGAAAATTGATTTATGAATTCAATGTAATGCCATCAACATTTCAGAAAAACAGTGCTTCCATAATTCAAAGAATCTTACACAATTTCATGAGACTCCTCTTGACCACTGAGAGGTCTTATATATTCTAAGTTTTAAAAAGTAAATGAGTGAGAATACTAATTTTTTTTTTACGGAAGAATAATAATAGGTGACTGGCCCTGTTATTGTAGTTGTCAGGTACCGCCAAGTCAGATCTGACTCCTACCGACCCTATGTACAACAGAACAAAACACTGCCATGTCCCATGTCATACACACAATCGTTATAGTTGAGCCCATTGCTGCTGCCACTGTGCGAATCCAGATCGTCAGAGTCTTCCTCTTTTATGCTGAATCTTCATTTAACCAAGCATTATCCCTCCTGATAATAT
>NW_006408545.1:12233031-12233915 GCF_000296735.1 Chrysochloris asiatica | reverse complement strand
TTTGTTCTTCTAGCAGTCCATGGTACTGTTAATATTCTTCTCCAACACTATAGCTCAAAGAAATGCTTCAATTCTTCTACAGTCTTCCTTATTCAATATCCAACATTCGCATGTATATGAGGTGATTGAAAATACCATGACTTGGGTTAGACACACCTTAATCCTCAAACTGACAACTTTGTTCTTGATCTTTTTAAAGAGATCTTGTGTAGCAGGTTTGCTTAATGCAATACATCATTTAATTTCTTGGCTGCTGCATCCATAAGGGTTGAAAGTGGATCCAAGCAAAATGTAGTTTTCGACACTAAGAGTATAAAACAAGAGTCCACAGATTGGGGAAAAAAGTGTTTTCAATGACATATCAGCAAAGTTCAAAACAACTGAAAACAACAAATGCTGGCAAAGGTATGAAGAGACTGGGACCCTTTTATACTGCTGATGATGCTGTAAAATGATGCAAACACTGTGAAAAACAGTATGGCACATCCTCAAAAAGTTGGAATTACTCATACCTTATGTCATATCAAACAAGGGGCTACTCTCTAATATGTATAGAAAACTACACCTCTACAAGAAAAAGACAAATAATCCAAATAAAAACTGGGCAGGGGACATAAAAGTCAGCCAAAAAGACATTCGGATGGCCAAAAATCTTATGAAAAAAAGTCTGCAATCATCAGCTATTGTTATTGTTGTTAGGTGCCATCAAGTCAGTACTGGCTTACAACAACCCTATGTACAACAGAACAGAACACTGCCCAGTCCTAGGCTAACCTCACAAATGTTGTCACACTTGAACCCATTGATGCTGCCACTTTGCCAATCCATCTCGCTGTGGGTCTTTCTCTTTTTCTCTGACCCTCTACCTTAACAAACATGATATC
>NW_006408545.1:12227795-12232931 GCF_000296735.1 Chrysochloris asiatica | reverse complement strand
TCTTCAACACTTTAAAAAGGTCCTGTGAAGCAAATTTGCCTAATGCAATACGTCGTTTGATTTCTTTTTTTTTAGTTTGTATTGTGAATTATGTGTTACTTTACATGGAAGAATATTATCTTTACATCCATCCTATTGCATTTCATTACATTGCAATGATTACAATCACCTGAATGCATTATCATACAACCAAAGGGTACACCCTGTATGCCTGCCCCCTGGCTGCCCGCACACAGCCCCCTCCCTCCTCGTCTCTGCCTCCATCCCTGGCATCACTTCTTCCCCAGAGAGGGTCTCACACTTCGCTTTTCTCTCGTTTGATTTCTTGACTGCTGCTTTCATGAGTGTTGATAGCTGATCCAAGAAGAATGAAGTCCTTGACTATTTCAATAGTTTCTCCATTGATAAAAATGTTTTTTATTGGTCCAGTGGGGAGGATTTTTGTTTTCTTTACATTGAGATGCAATCTATACTGAAGGCTGTGGTCTTTGATCTTCATCAATATTTAAAGTCATCTTCACTTTCAGCAAGCAAGGTTATATCATCTGCATATCACAGGTTGTTCATGAGTCTTCCTCCAATCTTGATGCCACATTTTTCTTCATTTAACCCAGCTTCTTGGATTATTTGCTCAGCATACAGGTTGAATAAGTATAGTGAAAGAATACAACACTGTTACACACCTTTCTTAATTTTAAACCATTCAGTGTTCCCATGTTCTGTTGGAACAACTTCTTCTTGGTCCATGTACAGATTCCTCATGAGTGCAATTAAGTATTCAGGAATGCTTATACTTCACAATGTTGTCCATCCACACAGTTGAAAGCCTTTGCATAGTCAATAGAACACAGATAAACATCTTTCTGATATCCCCTGCTTTCAGCCAAGATCCATCAGACATCAGCAATGATATCCCTCATTCCATGGCCTCTGCTGAATCCAGCTTGAACCTCTGGAAGTTCTCTGTCAATGTATGCTTGCAGCCATTTCTGTATTACGTTTACTAAAACTTTACTCACATGGGATATCAAATATATTGTCCGATGATTTCCACATTCCATTGGGTCACTTCTCTTTGTAATGGGCACAAATATGGATCTCTTCTAATCAGTTGGCCAGACAGATAGTTGTCTTCCAAATTTCTTGGCATAGATGAGTGAGTGCCTCCAGTGCCATCTCACTTTCTTGAAAGATTTAAATTTTTATTCCATCGATTCCTGGTGCCTTGTTCTTTGCCAGTTCCTTCAGTGCACCTTGGACTTCCTCCTTCAGTATCATTGGCTCTTGATTATATGCTACCTCTTGAAAAGGTTGAACATCAACCATTTTCTTTTGGTACAGTGATTCTGTGTATTCCTTCCATCTTCTCTTGATGTTTTCTGCATCGTTCAATAATTTGCCCAGAGAATCCTTCAATAATGAAAGTCAAGGTTTGATTTTTTTCTTCAGTTCTGCCAGCTTGAGAAATGCTGAGTGTGTTTTTCCCTTTTGGTTTTCTGACTCCAGATCCTTGCACATTTTGTTGTAATAGTTTACCTTCTTTTCTTGAACTGATCTTTGAAAATTTCTGTTCAGCTCTTTTACCTCATTTCTTCCATTTTCTTTAGCATCTCTATACTGAATAGCAAGTTTCGGTGTCTCTTCTGATATCCATTTTGATTCTTTCTTTCTTTCTTTCTTCCTTGCTTTCTTTCTCTCTCTTTCTTTCTTGTCTTCTTAATGACTTTTTTGTTTTCTTCCTATATGATGTTCTTGATGTCATCCCACAACTCTTCTGATCTTCTGTCTTTAGTGTTTAATGTATCAAATCTGTTCTTCAGATGATCTCTAAATTGAGTTGGGATATACTCAAGGTCATATTTTGGCTCTCATGGACTTATTTTCATTTTCTTAAGCTTCAGTTTGAACTTGCATCTGAGCAATTGATGGTCTGGTCCACAATCTGCCCCTGGCCTTGTTTTAACTGATGATATGGAGCTTTTCCATTATATCTTTCTGCAGATGTAGTCTATTTTATTTCTGTGTATTCCATCTGGCAAGGTCCATGTGTATAACCATCTCTTATGTTGTCTAAAGAAGGTATTTGAAATTAACAAATCATTGATTTTGCAGAATTCATCAGCCATTAGATAGATGCAAATCAAAACAACAATGAGGTATCATCTTGAAAAAATCATGTGGAGACCATGTCTGACTTCCCCTGGCTTCACAAGGGGAAAAGAGAACTAAACTCAAAATCAGCCAATTCCTTTGAAGTGGAAGTCAGACATGCTTCCACCCTACAGCCTTCTTTACTCTTTCTGATACCAACCATTCCTCCCACAGCACTCTCTGCTTCACATCTGGGTTTGATAATTCATGCAATGGCCACACAGAACAATACTCATAATTATGGGGTTTATGAGGGAAGTGAATAATGTATAATTCAGGATCAAAAGAGCTCAGGACACAGTTGTTCGCCAGTCAAGAACACCTCTTGTCTGCCATATTGCAAGCATGTCTCACTCTTATCTTCAACCTCTAAGTCTTGTGTTCCCTTGGTCTCTGTCCTCCTCCAGCAAGTGTTACAAAGCTCTTTAAGCCAGTCTGTGAATGCCCAAATAGCACATTCTTCAAGGCAGCCTTGTGCCAGTAGATTCTCAGCTTTACTCAGTCCATGAGTCTAGAACCCGAAGTTGCTCTGTCACCCCATGCCACCACCTCCATAGTCACCTCTGCCATCCTCGTTTCTCTAGTAGGAATCTCATGCTTCCCTCATGACCTTTCTTCTTGATGGTCTTCAGATCCTTGTCTCTGCTTCTGACATGGCTCCTTTTAAGCCTAGCTGCAAGGCAAAACTAATCAATCTCAGCCTCAGAGTCCTGGATACCTTATTTGCATGGTCCCACCCAATCACTTGGTGGGAATTAAAAAGACTGGATAGAAAAGCTGTATCAAATATATTCAAATCACTACACATCTCACACCAGCATTAATAACAAAGTTTATAAAAACAGAAAATAACAAATGCTGGCAAAGGTATGAAGAGACTGAGATCTTTTAATATTTCTGGTAATACTATAAAATGATTCAGATACTGTAAAAAAACAGCATGGCACTTCCTCAAAAAGTTGGAATTACTCATACCTTATGTCCCTGCAACCCCTTATATATATCCCTAATAAAATAAGAGCCATGACATGAGTAGGTATATGCACCACTATTCACAAGAGCAAAAAGATGGAGACAGCCTAAATGCCCAGCAACGAAAGAATAGATAAACAAACTTTGGTACATACCCACAATGGAATGCTCTGCAACACTGAAGAATAATGATGAATCTGTGAAACACCATTTGACATGGATGAACCTGGGGGACATTACACTGAGTGAAATTAGTCAGTTAGATAGAACAGGACAAAAATCCTATGAGACGACTATTGTAAAAACTCAAAAATAAGTTTTCCTGCTTAAAAAAAAAAAAATCTTTAATGGTTATCAGGGATGAGAGGGGAGAGAGAGTAATTCACTCATTAACAGGTATATACATGTTGATATGGCTGATGTAGAAGGCAATATACAACAAGAGGGAGATTAGCAGAAGAATGATGAAGCCATGTGAAGACACAGAAAGTAATGCAAGGGTTAAAGAGGATAGAGGTAAATACTGTTATATATACAACCCTACAACAACAGTCTTCTACAGGTAGGTATAGGTTCAATGGGTATGTGAGGGAGAATAAAAGCATCTCCACAAATACATAAGGGTTTGACAGAGGATATTTGTCCATGAGTATTTATCTTTGCTGCAAACACACCTATGAATGTAGTGAAGCATAAAAGGGACCTAATTATGAAACCTTCTTGGGCATTATTAAACATTTTGAGGCAATGAGTTGCTGGGCCTGAGGTTCAGGACTATGGTTTCAAGAGACATCATGGTCAATTGGCATAATATAGTCTACAAACACAATGTTCTACATCTTAATTTTGTGAGTAGGGACTGGGATCTTAAAACTTCATGAGTGCCCATCTAAGGTGCAACTATTGGTCTCTTCATGTGCAGAAGGAAGAAGGATGATGAAAATTGAAGATGTTTGGAATCAATTAATTCAATGGACTAATGGAACATGTAAACATCAGTCTTCACAACTATGAGACCAGAATTAGATGATGTCTGGCTACCATTATCAACTGCTATGAAAGGAATCACATTAGAAGTTCTCCGATAGAGTGGGATACAATGTGGAACAAAACTCAGAATTATGTATTAAAAAAAGACTGGGCTTACTGGTCAAAAAGAGACTGGAAGAACCCAAGACTATGGCCCTCAGCTACATTTCAGGTCTGGATAGAACTTACCCATGTGGCCCAATTTTCAACCAAGCAGTTGAGAGGTACATAGGGGAGACAACAACATTAGTGAGGTGTGCTCACTATGGAATGGTTAACCATTCAAGAACAAAAGATCAATATTTACACTGGGACAAGGTTCAGAGAGGTGGGAATGGAAACATGAACCAGAAGGAGGAACAAATAAATGTTGTTACATGGAAGGGATTCCAATCATTGAGATGAAACAAAATGTGTGATTTTTTGCATGTAAAACTGATGATCTGCTCTGTATACCTTCGCTCCATTCACAATAAGTATCAAAATAAATAAATAAGGAAAACAAGTGACAGATATATCAATACAAAACTATAAGATTTTCTGCAAAACAAAACATCCCATCTTTTAAACCAAGTTAAAAGATATGACAGACTGTAAGAAAATATCTGTAACATACGTAACAAAAGAATTAATGGCTAAAGTGTGTGAAGAATATAGGGTAATAAAACGACAAGCAATTCAATATAATAAAGTAAAAGAATGAGGAAAATTAAAAAGAAGATAAAGTGATGAAGGAATATGATAAGATGCTGATTTACTAGTGATTTTCATTACAGAAAACTAAGCAATTGATAAATGCACTTTGACAAGGACATGAGGAAATAGGTACTTTACTGTTCATCTAACTATAAATAAGCACAGTATTTTTGTAGTCAATATAGCAACATGTTAAGGAGCTCTGGTTGAGTAGTGGTTACGAATTGGGCTGCAAACCTCAAGGTCAGCAGTTCGAAACTACCAGCTGCTCCGCGGGAGAAAGATGAG
>NW_006408545.1:12225353-12227565 GCF_000296735.1 Chrysochloris asiatica | reverse complement strand
CCTATGTGATTGTTAAAATGAATGAGATTCTATTTGTACTCAAAGGCATTCTCTAAGATATAAAGGTTTAAAAAGGTCACAAAGTGAAATACATATGGAGAATAATTTAATTCATACCATATGCCAAACTCACATACAGAACTACTGTGTTAGCATGAAAACAAATAGAGAAAATTGGGAAGACCTACAACCTGTTAACAGTATTTATTTTGAGGAGGTAGAATAACTACTAGAAGAAGGAATTTCAAAGGGGAATATTTTTTCAGTTGTAGTTTCCTGTATTACTTTATAAATATAGTTCCCACCTTATGCAGAACTACTTACTCATGTAATCAATTATAAGATTTACAAAGTTTAAAGTGTTGGTTCTTGTTGTTGTTACACATTCATTTCTTTCTTTTTTTTTTTTTTAAGGTTTTTATTGTGGAAGCTTTACATTCAACAAATCAAAATCATATATCTTGTTTCATTACAATGATTATAATCCCTTCCATGTACCATCAGTTAACAGTATTTCTCTCTATCCACTTTAGCTTTAAAAATAAAAAAAAATAAAAAAATACACTCAGGCATATATAATAATTTACACTTCCAAAGGGCACATTCTGCAAGTCAGCCTCCTAGCCACCGGTTCTTAGTCCCTCTCTTCCCATGAATCTAGAGTCCTCAGCCGGAGCTCCCTGTCTCCATGCCCTAATCTCTGTCTCCATCTGTGGTATCTCTGCTTCTCTGGATAAGGTCCCACATTCCACTTGTGCTCTTCTCCCGTGATGGTCCTAGGGTCCTCTGTTTCTGGACTGTAAGATTAATCACTCCCATTTTTAGTACAAAACGTCTACCTTTACAATTGTGACAGTAGCAATTAGTCATGATAACATTATTCACTATTGAATCATACGAATCTGATCCCCATCTCTTTTCACCAGTATCATCTAGACAAGATGAAATCTATTCAGTGGGGACTCTTCCTTTCCACCCATACTCTTAAACTAAACTCCCTCTTGAAACCTTGTAAGCCAGTCACTTCGTGCCTTTATGCCCCCTCATTTTAGGCAGCCAATGTCTAAATTGCCCATTCCTATATACCCTGTGTACAGAGAGGATAGCATTGATACTTAATGTGAAGACTTCTTCCGTCTCTTGGTATTTAGACTTACTACCTCTATGAATACTAGGTCAGGTTCATTAAATTGTAGCAATTTACCGTTGTTTCCTTTATCCAAAAAAATTTATTATTTTTTCTTGTAATTTCCTCTAGTCGAGTTCTGATTATCAAGTCATCAACGCTAGATCAAATGGGTACTGTCTGCAAATTTGGGTGTTCTTGTGCATCTCCCCTCACTTTATACCAGTTGAATGCTTCACTCTCAGCTCTAACCCTCTGTGGCTATGTCCTTGTCCATGGGCTCAACTGTCCCCAGGTCTCACCACACTTTGGACCAACAAGCCCTTCCCCAGCTCTCTCTGTCAATGGGACTCAATGGACTGTGGTTGAACTCAGCCCATTTCTTCATTGCTGCCTTTCCCCCTCTTCCACTCACCAGGAGATCAATGCAGTTGCCAGCAAGCTTACATGCCTGTTTGTGTGTTCCCTCTGAGTTTCAGTCTTAGAGGGGAGTTTGTCCTGAAGGAACTTGATTGCTTGCCTTGATGGCTTCCTGGTGAACAGCTTGTTTATCCTTGTAGTAGTCAGTCATGTTGACATTTTTGTCTTGGGTTTTTCCTGATGATATTTCTTTGAAGATATATCTTCTATCACTCTAGCTGTTCCAGGCTGGTCTGCTTGTTCTTGGTAGGGGGAATGTCCCACCTCATAAGGTTCTGGATGGGACTCAGTATTTCACCTAAGGTCCTATACTCTGCACAGGCTTTGCAAGAGGCCTATTTCACTGGGCAAGTTCTAGAACCCTTTTAGGTATTCCAATCAGTTATAGGCTGAAGACAGGCTTACAAGTTTTCTGTAATCATATTTCCCAACATTCTTTTCTATCCTACTCAAGTGTCTATTTTACAATAGTAGGCAAGGGAAACCAATATTCGTAAGACAGTCAAGAGTTTTAGTATTATTTCCCCTCTTCAAGCTATGCCTAGTTCCCTGTATCACAGAGTCCTATTGTTCCAAGGTTGAGCATGCATCATTATTTACCTCTGTCCAACTTAGGCCATGCAAACCTGTCTCAGTGTTTCCCTATCTATTTTGTTCTTCTGCCTC
>NW_006408545.1:12214984-12224508 GCF_000296735.1 Chrysochloris asiatica | reverse complement strand
GACCTAGTTTGGTATACTGATGGTAGTTCTTTCTCCTAAGATAAAATCAAGCGGGCAGGCTATGCCATTATATCTGAAAGCGAAGTCATTGACCAGGGCTCCCTCCTTCCTCAAACAACTAATCAACAAGCAGAGCTGATTGCCCTCACACAGGCCTTTACCTTAGCTTCGGAAAAAAGACTCACAGCTTATACAGATTCCAAATATTCTTTCCATATTCTGCTTTCACATGCAGCCATTTGGAGGGAAAGAGGTTTTTGTTCCACTAAAGGTAATTCCATCCAGAATTCTAAATTTATTATGGAACTACTAAAGGTTTCCAGGCTGCCCGCAGCCATTGGCATTGTCCCCTGTAAAGCTCACCAGTCAGACCAGTCACCTACAACCAAGGGAAATAATTTGGCTGATCACATAGCAAAGAAAGCAGCCTTAACACTGACTTTACTCCCTAGTGCCTCAGTAAATCAAGGAGTAGAAACTCAGAAGTTGAGCTTGACCCAGGATCAACTTAAGTACCTTCACACAATTTTCCACCCCAACTCTAGAACATTATTTACCTTTTTAGAACCATTAGTCACTGTATCCCTATCTGACAAGCAATTTTTAAAACATCTTTCCTCCACCTGTGAAATTTGCCAAAAGACAAATCCATCTTCTAAACCCACCCCTTTCGCTACACACCAAGCCAGGGGTCTGCTCCCCAGCCTAGATTGGCAAAGACTTCACCCACATGCCCAAAGTTAGAAGGTGCAAATATCTTTTAGTTCTAGTTAATACCTTTTCTGGGTGGGCTGAAGCTTTTCCTACCACAAATAAGCGAGTTTCCATGGTCTCTGCTTTCCTTTTCAAGGAGATTATTCCCCTCTTTGGGCTCCCAACTTCCCTCCAGTCAGACAATGGCCCCGAATTCACTTCCCACATAACTCAAGGACTTTCTAAATTATGGGAATTTCCTGGCACCTCCACATCCCCTTTCACCCTCAATCATCAGGGAAGCTGGAGCGAACCAACAGGTCAATCAAAGCTGTCCTTACTAAGTTAACCCTAGAACTTCATGCTGACTGGGTCTCGCTTCTCCCCTTAGCCTTGTTATTCCTCAGATCTTTGCCTAAAGCACCTCTCCAAATTTCTCCTTTTGAACTAACATATGGATGCCCTTTCCTACCTCTGGGACTAAAACCTGAAGCGTCTGCCCTTCCACCATCTCTTTTAGTAAGCTGTTTAAATTACTTAAGAACTTTATTATGGCAACATGCGGACTCACGTTTACCCTCACCTTTTCCTGCATTACCTTGCTCCTACCAATCAGGAGACGTAGTCCTAATTGCTCCTCTGAGCCTCCCAAAAGAACCCTTGAAACCTAAGTGGACTGGTCCACAACCACCCCTACAGGAGTTAAGTTAGAGACTCTCTTGAGCTGGTTCCACATCTCAAGGGTTAAACCCTTCCACAGCCCTGCTGGAGGACTCGAACCATCACCCCCTCCTAACTATAATGCTCAGCATGGCTTCGGAAAAAGAGGGCAATCCAAGTAGCAATCCTACCCCTAGTGGCAGCACTAGGTATTGTGGCAGGCATAGCCACTAGAACTGCAAGCATTTCCCATTAATGGAGGTTTTGCTAGTTGGTTCCATAACCCTCTATTAAATTCCCTGCTTCCCTTTCTAACCCCACTATTGGTTATCCTCACTTTACTGGCAGTTGCCCCTTGTGTTCTTCATTTTATTCAATTGCAGGTTAGCCGCATACCCAAATTTCCCAGCAAGCTGCTACCCAGTTGTTGTTATACGCTGAAGACCTAAGACTGCGGAACCAACCTCAGTTCAGCTGCTGACCCGGTTACACCACCGCCAACAATGACTAAGTCATTGCCGACCATGGTCCAAGCCCAAAGAAAGACAACCTCGTCACCCCAATGCCAGCAGGAAGTAGCTACGGAAAAATGACCGTCGTCCCTTCTCCCGTGGGCATGGATCATAGAGATGGCCATTCATTTTTCTTGTTTAACCAAAGAGGGGAAATGTTACAATATCAGGTCTGCCATCTTAGGCTGTTCCTTCCGGGTTCTTCCCTCTCCCCTCCCTTCAACTCCATTTTGTCTGTTTCCCCGTCCTAAGCTACAAGGTGCATAGTTTAAAGGGCTACATGGCTTTTGATAAGCCAGAGCTAAATCACCCCAGCAATGACCACTCCCTTCTTGTTGAACCTATATAAGACCACTCCCTTTCCGTTGACTTCCTCTTCTTTCTGCCTTCTCTCTCTTCTCTTCTGCCTCCTGCCTTGTCTCTCCGGCAGAGGTCACCTTCCTCACCCTAAATAAAAGTCTCTAGATGTGCCATCTGGTGTGCGGTATGGTTGATGAGTGGTGTCGGGGTTTGTTTTCCCTTTCAGTTGCCCAACATGAATCTTAGGCCTTCTTCAGATTTTTTTTTTATCCTTTTTTGTGCTTGTTCTTCTATCATAGTAGTGTTGAGAGTTTTATCCTCTAGCTCACTAGTTCTGGCTTCTATCTCTTCAATTCTACTCCTTTTTCCTTTCAGTGTATTATCCATTTCTGATATTCTATTATTAATCATTTGGACCTCTTTCTGTCGGTGTTGAATTGTTTCCTGTGCGGTAACTATTTCATTTGATTATTCTTGTAGCGCTTTCCTGACTTCTTCCTTATTTTTCTCAACTCCATTGTATAGTGTTTTAATACAGTTTATAATCATTTTTCTGAATTCCTTCTCAGGTATTTCCAAAGCCTGCCCATCTTCCAGTATGGAGTGTAGATCTACTTCCAACTCATTTGTCTCAGTCACTTTATCTCATTTCTGGACATGTGTTGATATGGTCAGCTGTTACTGTTTTGGGGGCATATTCAGGAGTTATCTGTGGCCTTAATGATTAGATGGGTGTGTATTTTGGTATTTTTTATGCTTTCTGATTGCCTCTATGTAGATGTGAACAGGAGATGGGCTTCCCTTTTCACTCTTCTTCCTGAGAAATTTCAAGATGCCACTGTTGGTTGTTGTAACGTAACTCAGGATTTAATTTTCAGCCTATTTCCTTTTTAGTCTGCCTGTTCCACTCCACAATCACCATTCAGGCCTTTTTCCTAGTGATAAGCAGTTCAAGGCCGGCTGTGGCCATTTTGTACTGCCACTTGGTTTTAAGCAGAAACTGTTACTTTAAATTTCGCCCTCTAGTCACCAGAATGGAGCTGCACAGACAGTGAGAGACAAATTAATAGATACCAAAAAAAAAAAAAAAAAAAAAAGAATGTCCACACCTTTATCTCTGCTGTTCTGTCAGGCATCTGTGGCTGCTCTGATCCTTCCCTACTTGGTCTTTCCTAAGATGGTGGCTCTGGGAGCAGCTGAGCACCTTGAATTAGAAAGCAATGGATTTCTTGCTTCTGCTACAAATTCCCCTAGCTGTAATCCTTCCAACCTTCTAAATATTCTTTTATGTGTGGTTCAGAGTTCTGGGACCATCCCCTGAGCCTCTTGGTCTGGTTTTCTGTGTTGTTACTGCCAGAGCTCCTCAGTGCCCTTCCACCCAATCCACCATCTTGTTTGTTCCTCCTTATAATTTAAAATATTTTATGTAAATAACTATGTTTTTTGTTTGTTTGTTTTTTATAAAAGTTCAACTATTACAGAGTAGTAAAAAATTTTATGAAAATGTTTCCTGTTTCTGTGAAGTGGAAATATTTGCCAGATTGAACTTGAAATATTAATGAGACAAGTCTACATAAAGAAAACTTTACCAAAAGAAAGTCATATTTCAAGTAAACTAAATCAAATTTCAGTTTAAAGAAAATGTGAATAGATTATAAATTCTGTTACATAAATCCTATACCTTGTAGAGAGTTTCACTGCCAGCTTAATTTTCACTTTCCTTCACATTACTTTTACTAATAAACTTCTTATAAATGGTGTTGTTATCACTTTAAGTACAGTCCTAGAAAAAATACTAAGATAGACAAAATCAATCATTTTGCTTGTCATGGAAACTCTAGTAGATGCACTTATGAGGTATGCATTTCTTAGACAGAATATGCATTAAGTTTACTCAGGCAATTCCAATAGAAGATGTTCCCCAAATCAGCTCTTAACCTTTTGGAGGCCAGTGCAAAAAGAAGACAAAATCATTTACAAGATTCATAAGATATAATGCAAATTTTAAATATTATTTATAATAATGAAATAATTTCCATAAGTCAATCAGACTGAGTCACCTAATCATTATTAAGCAACTGGCACTGTGGGCAAATGCATCATGCTGCAAAGTCATTTGAACTGCAAGGTCGGTGGTTCAAGCTCACCAGTGGCTCCTTGGAAACCCTACACAGGGTTGCTATGGGTCAGAATTGACTCAACAGCTCTTGACAACAACAACAATCATCTCTGAGGAGTCCTGATGTGGCACTGTAGGATAAGCTCTGGACTGCTAACTTCAAGGTTGGTGGTTCAAACCTACCAGCCACTCCTTGGAAAACATATACAGGATTGTTATGGAACTGACTCTATGGCATTTAACAATAACATCATCAATGGGAGGACAGTGGCTCTATAGGATAAATATTGGGCTGTGAACCTCAAGGTCAGTAGTTCAAGCCCCTTAGTCACTCCAAAAGAGGAGGATGGGGCTTTCTGCTCCAGCAAATATTTACAGTCCTGTGGTGCTATAGTATAAGTACTGAACAGATAAGTCAGTGTGAACCGAAAGGTCGACAGTTCAAACTCACCAGCCATTCATTGGTACAGGGTCACTATGAGTCGGAAAGTTCTTAACAGCACTTAACAACTATCTTCTAGACAATAATAGGCATTTGTACTAGGTAGAGTTCAACCAGAGAAATAGAACCAGTAGGAGATGTATATTAAAAAGTCTATTGCAGGGAATTTAGTTTACACAATTGTGGAGACTTGTTCAGTAAGACTGAAATCCATGGGTGAAGCTGTCGGAAATGTCAGGTGGAAATTCTTGAACATGGTCTGAAGCTGTTGGCACAGATGGAATATCTTTTTTCTGGAAGCCATGGATCTGCTTCTAACTGATTGAATCAGGCCCAACCAGATCATATTACTATAATCCACAGATGATTTATTAAAATCTATATAACAGGCAACAATAGTGAGATTGGTCCAGGATTGTGCAGTGTTTCGTTCTGCTGTGCATAAGGTTGCTATGAGTTGGTACCTACTCGATGGCACCTAACAACAACAACATATAACAGGAAAATATTACTAGGTCTGTGAAAAATTTAAAAACATGGCATCAGACCTCTATGAGATGATTATGTATAGTCACATAGACTTTTAATAATTCTTTTGGCATGTCCCAGAAATTATAGTGAGCAATTATGGTTAACTGCCACTTCAACCATGTCGCCAACTCTGTTCCCTAACAGCCAGCTGGCAACTCTCACTCCAATGTCTCCATTTTCCAGTATCCTCAGATTTGCACAGAATCCATATCACCACTACCTACTTATCCAGATCTTACTCTCTTGCTTCCTCCATATCACCTGACCAACCCTCATACTCTACGACTAGTGTGCCTCTAATTTGCCTCCCTTAACTCCCTCCAACCTGCCATCTTGGATCTATTTCAATGATTAACTTATAAAAATCAATAGGTCTTGCTAAGTCTGACCATATTCAATAGACTCTTGTCAACCTGGGTTGAGACCTGGTTGACCAACAGTATGGCAAGACCTAGGAACTCCTGGGTCCAGTGGCAGTGACATGGTCACAGAGGACTAGAGTGGAGAGTGAAGCATCTAGCTGATACGAAGTGAGGGGAGATGCACAAGAGTACCCATACTTGCAGATAATACCCACTTGACCTGGCTTCAGTGGCTGGATGATTGGAATTCGACTAGAAGAAGAAAGAAGAGGGGGGGAAAGTAATCCACTACAATTTTATGAAATTTGACCTATACTTCTGGATGTAGTAGCTCAAAAGAGAGAACAAATCTTTACAGCGAGGATCATTTCCACCCCCTCGGTACACAGGGTTGACAGGGATGGGTAACTTAGACATTGTCTACCCAAAATAAGGGGTTGGGATACAGAGGCAAGTAGTGACTGATTTACAAACTTTCAAGAGGGAGTCTAGTTACAGAGGGTGCAGGGGGGAAGGTAGAATCTTCACTGAGTGGTTTCCAACCTATCTGGATGGGGCTGATGAAAGGGGATGGGGATAAGACTGTGGTTCAATAGTGAATAAATGCTATCAGGACTGACTGTGAGTGTTGGAAATGTAAAGGGAGACGTTTTGTAACAAAAGGTGGGGAGTGATTGATTTTGCAGTCCAGGAGCAGAGGTCCCTGGGACCATCTAGGGAAAACACCGGATTTCAGGACCCTTTCCAGATAAGCAGTGACACCAGAGATGGATGCAGAGACAATGACATGAAGAAATGGAGCAGCTAAGGACTCTGGACTCAGGGTGGGAGAGGGTCTGTGTGCTAATGGCTCAGGGTGGGAGAGGGTCTGTGTGCTAATGGTTCAGGATGAGGAATACAGGATCAAGAAACACAGGAAGGAAGTAGAATAAATGATGATCCATTGTGGGGATTGAAATCAATGACATTAAACAAATGTATAAATTGTACCCTTTGGTTGTTTGATGATGCACAGAGGGGATTGTAATCATTGCAATGAAATGAAATACAACAGGATGAATGTAAAGCTAATGCTCTCCCATGTAAACTATCACATAATTCACGATAAAAACGAAAAAAAGTCAATAGGGCTTACCATGAAAATATCTCCTTTCAGAACCAGTGCATGATATATTTGAAGACAAAAAGTTTAAGACATAAAACCAACACATCTCTAATGGTAGAATTGAGAGGCATCAGGTTGATTTCCCTAGCTGACTGAGAATATCATTTTGGCTGCTGTCAAATTTTAAAACTGTTCTTTCATATAGGCATAACCTAAAAGTCTTTCATTGTTTCCAGAAGATGCAATGGCTTTGGAGAGCCTTCTCTTATTTATCTAGTGCTTCTATTTCAGAGATACCACAAGTGGATGGCTTTAGCAAACAAGAATTTACTCTCACAGTTTAGGAAACTAGAAGTCTGAATTCAGAAATCCGGCTCCAGGGAAAGATCCTTGTCTCCTTCAGCATCTGTAGGTGCAATATTCCTTAGATATCTCGATGGCAACAATCTTTCCCTGGATTTAGGAGCTTCACATTTGCTTCACAACAATCTTTCAATGGATTTAGGAGCTTCACAAAGGTCCAAAGAATGTATTTCATTCCTGGTTCTTTCTTTATAGTAGTATGTCCCCCTTTCTCTGCTCACATCTCTCCCCTTTTATCTCTTGTAAGTAAAGGTGCTACAGATCACACCCCAGGGAAACTTTCCTTACATCGGATCAAGGCTGTGATGGGATTAAGGATGATGCACCCCATCTTTAATCCTCTTACTGGTTTATCATACTGGATCACATGAGAAATCATCATATAACAACCATATTACATCATTACATAACTGCCAAGCCACTGAGAATCATGGCTCAATTAAGGGACTTAATTCATTCTATGACAGCTTGCTAGTGCCAATACGACACTGCTGGTACCATGCAACCTTACTCTGGACTAGACATCAGCCTTGAAAGCAGTACTTGTAGCAGTGGCTCTGCATAGTGAAAATATATTGGATTTGACGTCCCATCTTCTATGAAGTCTCATGGTTCTTGTTCTGAAGGTGGAGAGAGAGCATTTTTAAACTCAGCTACCAGACATTTGATGGAAATCTGGTGACAAAGTGGTTAAGTACTTGAATGTTAACCAAAACATCACCAAACCTACCAGCTACTCCTAGAAAGATGTGGCAGTTTTTTCTATGAAGATTGGCTGTGTGCTGTGGAGTCGGTTCTGACTCACAGTGACCCTGTACAGGGTTTCGAGGCTGTAAATCTTACCGGGGGAGAATGCCTCATCTTTCTCCCACAGAACAGCTGGTAATTTCGAACTGCTGACCTTGGGGTCCGCAGCCCAATTCATAACCACTATGCTACCAGAGAAGATTATAGCCTTTTAATGTTGCTGTTGTTAAGTGCCATCCAGTCAGTTCCTATGTGCAACAGAATGAAACACCACCTGGTCCTGTGCTGTCCTCACAATTGTTGCTTGAGGCCATAGCCTCATAACATAGCCCACTACAACAGTGTTCTACATCTTATTTTGATAAGTAATGGCTGGGATCATAAAAGCTTATGAGTGGCCATCTAAGGTGCAACTATTGGTTGATCCTGTCCAGAAGGAAAAAGAGTGAAGAAAATCTAAAATGCATGGAAACAATTAGGCCAATTGAGTAATGGACTATGCAACATCAGCCTCTGTGACCCTGTGACCAGAAGAACCTGGTGGTGATGACTTCCACTACTAACTGCCTGAAAGGGATCACATTAGAATGTCCTAGAGAGAGTAGGAGAAAAATGTGGAACAAAACTAAAATTCATAAAAAAGATCGAGTTTACAGGTCTGGAACTGAATTCACTACAGTCTCAATTTTCAGCCAAACAATAGACAGGTCTATATGTCCTGGTATAGCAATGCTGGTAAATATGCTGGACTAAAAGATCGGTTTGCACTGGAAGATTGGCAGTTCAAGCTCACCAATTGCTCCTCAGAAACCCTATACAGGGTCACTATGAGTCAGAACCAACTCAATAGCACTTAACGACAACAATGTAAGGGAAACAATAGCATTAGTGAACTACTGCACACCTTAGAAAAGTCAACCATTTGAGATCAAAAGGGCAGCAATTACCCATAGACAAAGTTCAGGATGAGGAATACAGGATCAAGAAACACAGGAAGGAAGTAGAATAAATGATGATCCATTGTGGGGATTGAAATCAATGACATTAAACAAATGTATAAATTGTTGAATGGAAAACTGATTTTCCTTGTAAACTTCACTCAATCCACAATAAAAATTTTTAAAAAAGGACAATAGCCTGGAAACCTAATAGGATAGTTCTCCCCTGTCCTATAGGATGACTATGCATTGAAATCTACTAAATTTTTAGTTTGTTTGCTTATGTTTTATCCAGACATTTGAGAACACATAAGGAAAATGATTTTACTTTGCAGACATTTGTATATATCCCATCATTAAGATGATAGTTGCCCTTATGTCACATTTATTGTGAAGATTAAGAAAACCAATGAACACAAAAATGCTGTAGTTGTAATATTAACAGAGCATTTACAAATATATGAATAGATGATTTTCTATGAATCTGAAGGAAAATTTTAGTTCTCATAATCACCCAATTTCTGATCAGTCATTAAGCATTGTTATATAAAGGTTCTTGAGCTAAATTCTCAAAACAGTTCCAGAAGACAGTTTGTCTCTAGTTCTACTTTCTTAGATAAGAAAGACAATTAGTTGCCCAACTCTGGATTATTAAGCAAGTGAATAGTAGAGCCTAGACACACAACTATATTTATCCCGGAATTCTTAACTACTATACCATATGTTAAGGAACTCTGGTAGTGTAGTGGTTA
>NW_006408545.1:12163157-12214689 GCF_000296735.1 Chrysochloris asiatica | reverse complement strand
ACCGTATGTTGTATATCTCGCAATGTTCCTAACCATAATAATCATTATGAGGATTCTAATTGTATTAAATTGTTCTTTTCAACATCTTTTTTCAAAAGTAGTGGAAAAAGCAAAAACAGATGAAATTGTATTTGCATATGGATAATAAAATATTGTCCAAAGAATTTCAATATAATAAAATATTGTACAAATTATTAATAGGTTGCTGCTAACAAGATTTCTAATTAGCACTCAGGAAAAAAGAGGAAATCTGAAGAAAACTCAGTTGCTCTAGTTAGACTTTCTATGGAAAGGATGTGATTTTTTAAAATCTCATGCAAATTTTTCAGTGCTGTTTACCTCTGTCATCTCTCATCTAAGGAGATGTCCAAGGGAGCAGTGCAAAGAGCTACTTCCATGAAACATCTTTGACTGGTAGGATATTTGACAAAAAGGTACAGATTAAGGAATGCCTGCTGCTGTGTAAGAAAAGCAAAATGTGGAGAAATGCATTGGATTAATCATGTAAATGTCTAAATGTTTATTAGAATTGACATCAAGTAAGATATATAATCTCACCTCGCTATAGAGATGGACTGACCTGCTGGAAGAAGACAAATATTCACATAAGCAGTAGTATCAATACGGTCGCTTAGTGCAGTGACTCATGTTCTCATCCCCTCCTCCCTTCCTGGATCTCCTCCCGTACCAGACCATACAGAATCCTTAGTAATGTTTACTATCACTTTTCATCACAGAATAATATGTAATACACATCATTGTAAATGGTTTAAATGTAATATTTCATAGATTATATGAATACAATTGCTTTGTAGAATCAAATGCTTTCTACCCTGAATTACAGCATTATTAGTTACATTATTAGTAGTTGAGTAGAAGACTTTTACATTTTTTTCCTTTTTCTTTAATTACTACTTCATTCTTAAAAAAGTTATTGATATAGGTTCATGAATACTATCACAATATTGGAGCCAAAACATCAGAAAAATTGGCCTAATCACTGACAGCAAAGAAAACAACAGTGTATGCTCAGAGCATTTGCAGACAAAATCATGTGATTCGAAGTATCATTGCAACTGGGTAATAATGACAGCTCTGATAGGATCACAGTAGAAAGTTCAAAAAGTAAAAGAATTTTACCCTTATATGTATGCTGACACATGTAAACTGGATTTATGAAAAATGTTTTTGTTGTTATATCTAACTGCAGGGACAACTTTATAAAAAATAATAAATTTCTACTGACAGTGTCACCAGATGCAGTCTGTACCCCTAAAGACCCTTAGTGATGGGTTTTTTTTATGCATATGATTTCACTGCATATAAAATCATCTGCTCTACTACAGGTATTTTAAGACCTTACATATTCTTTTGTCAGTTTCTTTCAAAATTCCTTGTGGATTTTGCTAGACAGAAAAAGAACGAGAAAACAAAAATGGGTTCTGTCCATTCTTTGTTGTTGTTAGGTGCCATTAAGTTGTTACCGACTCATAGTATAACAGAACAAAACATTGCCTGGTCCTGGGCTAACCTCACAAGTGTTAGATTACACACTTGAGCCCACTGATACTGCCACTTTGCCAATCTGTCTCGCTGGGGGTCGTACTCCTTTTTTTCTCTGACCCTCCACCTTACAAACATGATATCCCTTCCAGTGACTGGTCCCTCCTGATAATATGTCCAAAGTATAAAAGACAAAGTCTTGTCATCTTGGCCTCCAAGTAGCACTCTGGCTATACCTCTTCCAAACAGATCTCTTTATTCTTTTGGCAGCCCATGGTATTTTCAGTATTCTCCTCCAACACCATAACTCAAAAGCATCAATTCTTCTACTGTCTTCCTTATTTACTGTCCAACTTTTGCATGTATATCAGATTATAGAAAATACCATGGCTTGGGTCAGGTGCACCTTAGTCCTCATGCTGACATCTTTGCTCTTCAACTCTTTAAAAAGATCTTGGGCAGCATATTTGCCTAATGCAATATGTTGTTTGATTTCTTGGCTGCTGCTTCCATGAGTATTGATGGTTGATTCAAGAAAAATGAAGCCTTTGACAACTTTAATTTTTCTTCATTGATAAGAATGTTGTTTATTGTAATTTCGATTGCTGACTGTGATATTTGCAGCCTGATTCGTAACCACTACGGTACCAGAGCTCACTCTTTAAAGTGTTAAAGAACAAATATGTCACTTGGAGAACTAAGTTGCTTCTGACCTAATCCATGGTATTTCCAATCACCTCATATTCATGTTAAAGTTGATCAATGAATAAAGAAGACTGTAGAATAATTGATGCATTTCAATTGTGGTACTGGAGAAGAATTATTGAAAGTACTATGGACTTCCAGAAGAACAAACAAACCTATTTGAAAGAAGTACAGCCAGAATGCTCTTTGGAGGCCAGGATGGTGGGACTTCATCTCTCATATTTCTGACATGTCATCTGGAGGGACTCATCCCGGGCAAAGGACATCATGCATGGTAAAATGAAGGGTCAACTTCATCATCTCTTCCTTTCAATTTATTCTAGACTCAAGAGCAATTTTCAGAATCTCTTCTAACATCCATTTTTTGGTATTATTAATGATCTTTTAGTTTCTTCATGTATGATGTCTTTGAAGTTATCCCAAAACTCTTTGGTTTTCTGTCAATGCATCATATCTATTCCTGAAATGGTTCATAAATTATGATGGAGTGTTGCTGTCATTGCGGAACTCTGGGTAGAGAACTGGTTATGAGTTGGGCTGCTAACCTCAAGGTCAGAAGTTCGAAACTACCATCCCTTCTGCAAAAGAAAGATGTAGCTTTCTGCTCCTATAAAGATTTACAGCCTTGGAAACCCTAGGCAGGGTCACTATGAGTTAGAACCGACTGCATGGCACACCACCATTGTTGAGTCGGTTGAGATCAAGAGTGACTTTGCACCCAACAAACGAAATACTGCCCAGTTCTGAGCAACCCTCACAATTTTGTTATGTCTCAGGTTTTTGATGCTGCAACTGTGTTAATCCATCTTGTTGAGGTTTTAATTCTATTTGGATCCACAATCAATGCCCGTAGAAGCAGCAGCCAGAAAATCAAAGTATTGTATTGAGCAAATCTGCTTTAGTAGATCTCTTTAAAATATTAAGAAGCAAAGATATCACTAAGGTTCTCCTGACCCATGTCATGGTATTTTCAGTTGCTTCTTATGTGCGTGATAGCTGGCTAATGAGTAAAGAAGAATGAAGAAGAATTGACTCATTTGAATGATGGTGTTGGCAAAGCATATTAAAACACTATTAACTACCACAGTGTTCCTTTAAAATGAGGATGTCAAGACTTCATCTCATGCATTTTGGTCATGTTACCAGTCCTTGGAAAATGACATCATGCTTGGTAAAATAGAGAAACACCCTCAATGAGATCAACTGACACATTCGCTGCAACAAGGGTTGGACCATGGCAATTTTGAGAATGGTGCAGGGCAATGTTTCGTTCTGTTGTACATAGGATAGCTATGAATCAGAACTGACTCAAGGGCACCTAACGACAAAATGTAAATCCTCTCTTTCAGAAGTAAAGAAGAGGAAACGGCAAAGCAAATAATAGACTGACTTGATGCATAAAATAATACACATTTTCTCCTAATTACATTTAAAGCCAGCTTTCTTTCTTGATCAAAATCATTTGCCCACCCTTAACATTTAATTTTCTCACACTTAATTTCCTAGCAAAGCTAGGTCTCTTGTTTCCTTTCCACTATGCCGTGAATATCTTGAGTACTTCCAGAAAGCTGAAACTACATCCCCATTCACTGCTATTGGTGATGCTGATTCAGACTCATAACATTCCCTTAGCACAGAGTCGAATTGCTCCATAGGGTTTCTGAGGCTGTAAATCTTTATAGAAACCAACTCCTTTTCTTTCTTCTGTAGTGTGGCTGGTGGAATGGAATCGCCAATTTGTCAATTAGTAGAGTAATGCTTAACTCACTGTGACACCAAATCTCCTTCATAAAGTATATGAATAGTAACAACAACAACAACAACAAAAACCTTCACTAACTCATAGCAACCCTTTTTAGGGTATCCAAGACTATAAATCTTTATAGGAGCAGAAAGCCTCATATTTCTCTTTCTATCTAAGCATCTTCAATTGACGAAATCTGGTAGCAATTTTCCCTACATCTAGTGTTCTTTTCACTAGATGGCAAAAACATCTACAAATTTTGCATTTACAAAATCTGTATTATCTTATTGTACTGTTCTGAGAACATCCAATAGTGACAAGAAAGAATTATATTTTAGACATCATCAGTAATTTTTAAAAATAGCTTGAATTTTACTTTATCTCCTTACTGATTGATCAAAAGATTCACTCATTTAATGGAGGAAAATAGTAAAAAATTATTTAGAATCATATAAACGAATATGTAGCATATTATTTTATGCATATTTTTTAATTTAATTCTTAGTTCAGTATTTATTAATAAGTTTTAAAGAGTGCTTCAGGACTATTTTATTAAACATATTAACATGCCATTTATATCATTTTATTAATATAATACACAGTTCATTCTTCAGTATAGTGCATATCTGTCCGTGAAAAGGGAAACAATATGAAGATGAGAATATTGATTTTATTGTCGTTGTATCAGAACTTGTTGGAACAAGAAAGTATCCTTAGACAGGATCACCTTAACAGACTAGCCATCAAACCAGTGTTAATTTTTAAGTTAGTTTGGGGAACATTCCTCTTTGGAGCTGACCTCACAAATCACTTAAGAAGCTCTGTCAATATTTTATGATTCCACTTTATGATAATAATTTTTATTGCTATGATCTGTATTACCCACACTGATCACTTAATTTACTAATATAACTTCTGGGTGCATTAAACAATTCAGTGCTCAGATTTCTAAATGTAATTTTATTTACTATGCTTTCTGCTCTATATAAAATTAATATTTGTCTCTAGAGAATTTACCACTGTTAGCATAAAGCAGCTATGATGTAGCAGTACTACACTATCTGAGGACTTGCATTTAAGTTCAAGTTCAAACACTTGTCAAGTTACACAATTGATTTAGTTCCCATAAGCCTAAATTTCCTCTGTTGCCAAATATGAATAAAGATTTGTATCTTAAAAAGCTGCTGCAAGCTGTAATAGTAAAGAGATATGCAATGATATGATACTATCATTATGTTACTGTTTTTAATAAGCACATCTTGTGACAAGTTACCAGTTATGATGTGAATGAAAATTGGCAGGAGAAACAATGAATGTTCTGTGATATAATGAAAATACCAGTGTAGGATCAGCACTGGACTCCAAACTACAAAGTAGGCAGTTCATATCCTCCACAGGGTTGCTATGAGTCACAAATGATCTGATGGCACTTAACAACCTCATTCTTTTTGGCTCAACTATCAACACTCATAGTGGTTAAAAATCAGATTGCGAACCTTAAGGTCAGCGGTTTCTAAACCACCAGCCGCTCCACAGGAGAAAGATGAGGCTTTCTACTCCCGTAAGGATTTACACCCTCAGAAACCCTGTGCAGGGTCGCTATGGGTCGGAACCAACTCGACGGCACTTAACAACAACAACAAATCAACACTCACGGAAGCAGCAGTCAAGAAATCAGACGATGTATTGCATTAGGCAAATCTGCTGCACAAGACCTTTTTAAAGTATTGAAGAGCAAAGATGTCAGCTTGAGGACTAAGGTGAGCCTGTCCCTAGCCATGGTATTTTCAATAACCTCATATGCATGTGAAAGCTGGACAGTGAATAAGGAAGAACATAGAATTGATGCTTTTGAGTTACGGTGTTGGAGGAGAATATTGAAAGTGCCGTGGGCTGCCAAAAGAACCAATAAATCCGTTTTGGAAGAAGTGCAGCCAGAGTGCTCCTTGGAGGCCAAGATGGCCAAACTTTGTCTCTCATGCTTCGGACATATTGTCAGGAGGAACCAGTTCCTGGAGAAGGATATTATGTTTGGTAAGGTGGAGGGTCAGAGAAAAAAAGGAAGACCTCCAACAAGATGTATTGGCCAAGTGGCAGCATCAATGGACTCAAGTGTGGCAACAGTAGTGAGGTTGGCCCAGCATCGGGCAGTGTTTTGTTCTGCTGTGCATAAGGTCACTATGAGTCGGTTCTGACTAGATGGCACCTAACAACAACAACAACAAACAACAATAACAATAAGTTCTCAATAAATACTTGGTGTTGTTTTGTTTTCATCTTACAATTAGGGGGATTTTGTGAAGACCTCTGAATAGCTTTGGAAATGAGAGAGAATTAAGAAAAGTATATAAAATACTGATTTAAGAAGTAAGGATTTGAAGATTAAAAGACCATAGACTTTAGTTTAGATTGCATTTTAATGTAAAGAAAACAAAAATCCTCACCACTGGACCAGCTGTTCCACGGGAGAAAGATCAGGCTTTCTGCTCCCGTAAACATTTACAGCCTCGGAAACCCTGTACAGGGTCGCTATAAGTCGGAGTCGACTCCAAGGCACATAACAACAACAACAATGCAATAGGCTAGCCTAATGTAATAATGTCATTTAATTACTAGACTGCTCCTTCCATGAGAGTTGATTGTATATCTTAGTGAAATGAAGTCTTTGAAGACTTCAATCTTTTCTCCACTTATCATGATGTTATTTATGGGTTCAGTTGTGAGGATTTTTGTTTTCTTTACAATGAGGTGCAACCCATACTGAAGGCTGTAGTCCTTTTGATATTCATCAGTAAGAATTTTAAGTCCTCTCTGCTTTCAGCAAACAAGGTTGTATCATCTGCATATCACAGGCTGTTAATGAGTCTTCCTTCAATCTTGATGCCACATTCTTCTTCATATAATCCAGCTTCAAGGATTATATACTCAGCATACAGATTGAACAAGTATGGTTAAAAAATACAACCTTGGCATACAGCTTTCCTGACCTTAAACCATTCGGTATACTCTTGTTCTGTTCTAACAACTGCTTCCTGGTCTATGTACAAGTTCCTCATGAGCACAGTTCTTGGCTAAAAGCAAAGAGATACCAGAAAGATGTTTTCATGTGCTTTACTGACTATGCAAAAGCTTTGCTTTTGACTGTGTGGATCATGATAAATGATGGATGACATTGTGAAGAAAGAGCATTCCAGAACACTTAATTGTGCTCATGATGAACAGATGGAATATACTCAAGGCCATATTTGGGCTTTCATTAGCTTGTTTTAATTTTTTTCAGCTTCAACTTAAACTTACATATGAGTAATTGATGATCTTTTCCATAGTCAGCTCCTGACCTTGTTCTGACTGATGATATTGAACTTCTTCTACGTCTTCTTTTTTCATAGATGTAATCACTTTGATTCCAGTGTATTCCATCCAGTGAGGTTCACATGTAGTCACCTTTGATGTTGTTGAAAAAATGTATTTGTCATGAATAAGCCTTGTAAATTTCTACCATGTGATCTCCAAGTGTCATTTCTATAACCAGGGTCATATTTTCCAACTGCTGATCTTTCTTCTTTCCAACTTTCATGTTTCAAGCACAGATCATTATCAGTATATATTAATTGAATGTTTGGTCAATTTCAGATTGCAGTTGTTGTCATTGCTGTTGTTGTTATATGCTGTCAAGTGGATTCCCATTCATAGTTGCCCTGTATAGGGTTTCCAAGGAGAAGCTGGTGGGTTTCAAACACTGACCTTGTGGTTAGCAGTCCAGCGCTTTTCCTATGGAGTCATACCAGAACTGCAGAAGTTGCTAGAAATCCTGTTTCTTCATCTTTGGTATTAGTGATTACTGAAAACATTTGAGCAATAGTCATATTAACTTGTCTTCCTTGTAAGTGTATGAATATTATCCTATCACTGACAGGATTGTACTTCAGGAAATATCTTGAAAAAAGTCTCTATTTAACAATGAATGCTACTCCATACCTCACTAATTTGTCTTTCTCGGCATAGGAAACCATATGAATGATTCAAAATTACCAATACCTGTCCATTTCAGCTCATTAATGCTTAAGATACTGATCTTTAAGCATTTCATCTCATTTTTTACTATTTCAATTCTTACAGATTCATATTTCATAAATGACACAGTCTGATTATCAGTGGATGTTTGCAGCTCTTTCTTTTCAATTTGAGTCATGCCACAATAGCAAATGAATGTCTCCAAAGTCTTACTTCTTTCCCATCATTAAGGTCGACTGTATTTTGAGGAAGCAATTCTTCCCTGACAATATTTTGACTGCCTTCCATCCTGAAGGGCTCATTTCCTGGCACTGTATCAGACCATATTCCACTGCTATCCACAAAGTGTCAGTGGCCAGTTTTTTCAAAGGTAAATTACCTGGGCCTCCTTTCCAGTCTGTTTTAGTCTGAAAGGTCTGGTGAGACCTGTCAACTATAGGTGACCCTGCTGATATAGTAAATATAGCAACATGCATGCTACCATACAACAAACTGACCTTTCTCTGTTCTAAAGGAAAGAATTTGCATTAGATTTTTTTAAATTCCATCTTTCTCATGGAAAGTCCAAATACAGTAAGGAGTTACATCAAGTCTTCTCTCTTTTTTTCCTGAGTGCTAATTAAAAATCTGAGGGGCACTTTTCTTCCCTGCCGATGTCATTGTTGCTGTGGTTGCATCAGACAAATCTAGGGGACTGTAAAAGGACCATAAGAAGTTTTAAGTTAGGTCATTCCCCTTACTGTGTGGCTTGTGTGTTATGCCATGGGTATCTTAAATGCTAGTAAGATCACCAATGGTACACGGGTTCCAGCTGAACTTCAAAACTAAGACAGATCAGGGAGAACAAAAACTGGACCACATTTGAAAACCTTGTGAATAGTCAGGAAACACTGTCAGATACAATGTCAAATGATGGGCCCTTTAGGTTGGAAGGCAGTAGAAATAAAACTGGGGAAAATCTGCTTACTCAAAGTAGTTGTTGTTATGTGCCGTGGAGTCAATTCCGACTCATAGAGACCCTGTACAGGGTTTCCGAGGCTGTAAATCTTTACAGGAGCAGAAAGCCTCATCTTTCTCCCGCGGAACAGCTGGTAGTTTCGAACTGCTGACCTTGCAGCTTACAGCCCAATTCATAACCCCTACGCTACCAGAGCTCCTTACTCAAAGTAGAATAGACCATAATGGCATGAATGGAAAAGGCTTTCAAGACCCTCATTTGCTGATGTGGCACAACAGCTGCAAACATCCATTAATAGCCAAAGTGTGGAATATGTAAAGTATGAATGTAGTAAAATTGGAAGACATCAAAAATAAAATGGCACACATGAAGGTTGATATTCTAGGCATTAGTTAGCTGAACTGGACTAGTATTGCCATTTTTAATCAGACAATCATATGGCTTATTATTCCTGTGCTAGGAGCAACAAATTGAAAAGGAATGACATCCTATTCATTGTCAAAAAGTATATATCAAGATTTATCTTGAAGAACAATGATTTCTGTGATAAGATAATACAAGGAAGGCCAGTTAATACCACTGTAAATTTACACACCAACCACTAAAGTTAGTGATGATGAAGTTAATGAATTCTATCAATGTCTTCTGTTTGAAATCTATCAAACATGCAATCAAGATGCATTGATAATTACTGGTGATTGGAATGTGAAAGTTAATAAAAGAATCTTCAGTTGAAAAATATGGCCTTGATGATAGAAATGTTGTTGGATTTTGCAAGTTCATTGCATATACCTTTTTCCAACAACATAAAGATGACTATAAACATGAACCTCACCAGAAGGAATACAGAGGAATCAAATTTATTTCATCTGTGGGAAGAGATGATGAAAACATTTAGTATCATCAGTTAAAACAGGACCAAGAGACAACTGTGAGATAGACCATCAACTGCTCATATGCAAGTTCAGGTTGAAGCTGAAGAAGATTAAGACAAGTGCATCAGAGCTAAAATATAGCATTGGATATATGCCACTGGAATTTAGAGACCATCTTAAGAACAGATTTTATGCATTAGACACAAAGACTAGAAGAATTTTGGGTGACAGCAGGAAAATCATGTAGGAAGAAAGCAAAAGGTCATTAAAAAGACAGGAAAGAAAGAAAAGACCAAACTGGATGACAGAAGAGACTCTGAATCTTATTCCTTAAGGTAGAGAGATAAAGCAAATGGAAGAAATGAGGAAGTAAACGAGCTGAACAGAAAAATTTAAAGGGTATTTCTAGGAAGACTTAGACAAGTATTATAATGAAATATGCAAGACCTGGAATTAGAAAACCAAAAAGGAAGAGAAGAATATACTCAGCAATTCTCAAGCTGAAAGAACTGAGGAAAAAAATTCAAGCTTTGGGTTGCAATATTGAAGAATTCCACAGGCAAAAAATATTGAATGATGCAGGAAGCATTGAAGAAGATGGAAAGAATACACAAGAGTTTCTGTACTAAGAAAAACTGGTCAATATACTACCAAGAGGTGCTATTTCATTTTTGATGACTTCCAATTTTCCTATGTTCATACTCCATATATTCCAATACCAAGTGGTAGTATATGATCAAGAACCTATGATATTAAAAGCAGAAGCCAATGCTTCATTAAAGGCATTGACAAAAAACAAGCTTCCAAGAATTGATGGAATATAAATTGAAATGTTTCAACAAAGTGATGCAGCACTAGATGTGCTCATTTGTCTATGCCAAAAAATTCAAGACAGATTTTGATTTGTCTAGACAAATGACTGGAAAAGATACATATCTGTGCCTATTCCAGAGAAAGTGATTCAACAGAATGCAGAAATTATTAAGCAATATCATTAACATCACACGCAAGTAAAATTTGGCTGAAGAGAATTCAAAAACAGTTGCAGAATTGCAAGACAAGGAGCTGCCAGAAAGTCAAGCTAGATTCAGAAGAGGACGTGGAACAAGGGCTATTATTGCTGACATCAGATGGATCTTGCTTAAAAGCAAAGAACGCCAGAAAAATAGTTGTTGTTGTTGTTGTTGTTATGTGCTGTGGAGTCAATTCCGACTCATAGTGACCCTGTAGAGAGTTTCCGAGACTGTAAATCTTACGGAAGCAGAAAGCCTCATCTTTCTCTCGTGGAACAGCTGGTAGTTTTGAACTGCTGACCCTCAGGTTAGCAGCTCGATTCGTAACCACTACACTACCAGAACTCCCTAGAAAAATATTTACTTGTGCTTTATTGACTATGCAAAAACATTTGACTGTGTGGACCATAGCAAGCTATGGATAACATTGTGAAGAATGGGTAGTTTAGAACTGTGCTCATGAAGAACATGTACATTGATGAACAGGCAGTTGATCAAACAGAACAAGTCAATATGGAATAAATGGTTTCAAATCAGAAAAGATATGTGTCAGGATTATATTCTTTTGCCATACTTATTCAATATTTATGCTGAGCAAATAATCTAAGAATCTGGATTATATAGAGAAGAGCATGGTATCAGCATTGGTGCAAGACTCATTAACAACCTTCAATATACAGATGATACAAACTTGTTTGCTGGAACTGAAGAGGACTTGAAATACTTACCAATGGTCAAAGACTGCAGTCTTGAGTATGGATTGTACTTCATTATCAAATTTCATAAAATTATGGAGCTTCTCAAGCTGAACTAGTAAATAACATAATGATTAACGGAGAAAATATTGAAGTTGTCAAAGACTTCATTTTGCTTGAATCCACAATCAATGCTCATGGAAGCAGCAGTAAAGAAATCAAAAGATCTCTTTAAAGTGTTAAAGAGCAAAGATATTGCTTTGAGGACTAAGGTGTGCCTGACCCAAGTGATGCCACTTTCAGCCACCTCATATGCATGTGAAAGTTAGGCAGTGCATAAATAAAAATGATTTATGGTGTTGGAGAAGAATACTGAATGTACCATTAACTGTCAGAAGAACAGACAAATCTATCTTTAAACAGCCAGGATGCTCTTTAGAAGGAAAGATGGTAAGACTTTGTCTCTTATTCTTTGAACATGTTGTCAGGAAAGACAGGTCCCTGGAATAGAACTTACTGCTTCATGGAGGGACAACTTCTTTGCTGACTACTTTTCTGTTCAATATCTTAAAGCAGAGGTTACTCAGAGCTTGCTTTTGGACTCTCTTGTATTTCCTATGGAGTCCACTTGGCTTCTAAAAATATTTAATGTGAAATGATCACATATCTATATTATATTCTATACCACTCTTTGAGCTTCAGACTTTTATATCCACCTACTTGACTTTTCAACAGAAAGTTTTAGAAACACCTTGAGTATGTTTAAATGGATAGTTCACCCTTCTTTTCAAACTCGGATGGAAGTCTTCCCTTCTCACGTCCTTGGTATTTCTTCCATTTTAACACACCAGTTTACTTCTTTACCTGGCTAAGTCCTACTCATCTTGGAAGCTTTCACTTAAATGGTAATTATTTTAAAAGACCTTCTTTTACCCTCCTAACAAAGATCATTTCACAGTTTACATATCTGTGATTTTTGCTGTTGTTGTTGTTGCTTAATCCTGCCACCCCCCCCCCCCCCCACACACACACACTTCTAGGTTACAAGTATTTATATGGGATACTCCCATTATTCACACTCTCATCTCTGCTAATCTTTGCTTAAATTTTATCTTCCCAATGGACTATAGGATAAGCATTAGACCACAAAGTTGCTTTGAACAGCAAGGTCAGCGGTTCAGACTAACAAGCTGCTCCATCGAAACCCAATACAAGATCGCTAAGTGTCAGAACTGACTCAACTCGATGGCCTTAAAAACAATATTTAAATTTACAACTCAGTCTCCCCCTCATCCCATCTCCCATCTTCCTTTTATCTAGCTTTGGTTCCCTTACAACACTGATGAAGCCTGACCATCCTGGCCTCCAAGCAGCGCTCTGGCTGCACTTCTTCAAAATGGATATATTGGTTCTTTTGGCAGTCCATGGCACTTTCAATATTCTCCTCCAACACCACAACTCAAAAGCATCCATTTTTCTATGGTCTTCCTTATTCACTGTTCAGCTTTCACATGTATATATGGTTATTGAAAATACCATGGCTTGGGTCAGGCATACCTTAGTCCTCAAGCTGACATCTTTGCTCTTCAACACTTTAAAAAGGTCTTGTGCAGCAGATTTGCCTAATGCAATACGTCATTTGATTTCTTGACTTCTGCTTCCATGAGTATTGATAGTTGATCCAAGAAGAATGAGGTCCTTGACAACTTCAATCTTTTCTCCATTGATAAGAATGTTGTTTATTGGTCCAGTGATGAGGATTTTTGTTTTCTTTATGTTGAGATGTAATCCATACTGAAGGCTGTGCTCTTTGAGTTTCATCAGTAAATGTTTAAAGTCCTCTTCACTTTCAGCAAGCAAGGTTGTATCATGTGCATATCTCAGGTTGTTAATGAGTCTTCCTCTAATCCACATTTTTCTTCATAGAACCCAGTTTCTTGGATTATTTGCTCAGCATACAGGTTGAATAAGTATGGTGAAAGAATACAACCCTGTTGTACACCTTTCTTAATTTTAAACCATTCAGTGTTCCCATGATCTGTTTAAACAACTTCCTCTTGGTCCATGTACAGATTCCTCATGAGCACAATTAAGTGTTCCGGAATACTCATACTTCACAACGTTGTCCATAGTTTGTCATGATCCACACAACCGAAAGCCTTTGCGTAGTGAATAAAGTACAGGTAAACATCTTTGTGATAGTCTCTGCTTTCAGCCAAGGTCCATCAGATATCATCAATGATATTCCTCGTTCCATGGCTTCCTCTGAATCTGGCTTGAACTTCTGGAAGTTCTCTGTCAATGTATGCTTGCTGCCATTTCTATATTACCTTTAGTAAAACTTTACTCACATGGGATATCAAAGATATTGTCCGATGATTTCCGCATTCCATTGGGTCACCTTTCTTTGGAATGGGCACAAATATGGATCTCTTCCAATCAGTTAGCCAGAATAAGTTGTCTTCCAAATTTCTAGGCAGACATGAGTGAGCGCCTCCTGTGCCTCCCCAGTTTCTTGAAAGATTTCAATTTTGATTCCATCAATTCCTGGTGCCTTGTAGGCGCACGGGTATTTTCCTATCACAGACAGCATTTGTACTTCAGGACTGAATTGGATATGTTCTATTTGACAACGAATGCAACACCATTCCTCCTCAATTTGTCATTTCCAGCATAGTAAACCATGTGGTCATCAAATTCAAAATGGCCAATACCAGTCCATTTCAGCTCACTAATAACTAAAATACCGATGTTTATGCGTTCCAGGTGGCCAGGCTTTGTCTCTCATACTTTGGACATGTTGTCAGGAGGGACTAGTCGCTGGAGTAGGAATCACATTTGGTAAGGTGGAGGGTCAGAGAAAAGAGGGAGACACCCAACAAGATGTATTGGCCAAGTGGCAGTATCGATGAACTCAAGTTTGGCAACAGTAGTGAGGTTAGCCCAGGATCAGGCAGTGTTTCGTTCTGCTGTGCATAAGGTCGCTATGAGTTAGTACTGACTCGATGACACCTAACAACAACAACAAATAACATTGGCAAACTTCACATATTCCATTAGTTTTATTGATTTTTTTGTGTTTGTTTTCTCTACTCTAGAATTTAAACTCCATAAACATTTACATCTTTATTTCTCACTGATATATCCCAAATGCGTAGCACAATATAGAAGCTCCATAAATATTTATTAGGTAAATGTGGGATTGTGTCTGTTTTTGCTCACCACCACTATAGGATAAGCTCGTGACCTTAAGGTCTGTTTGAACCACAAGGGCAGTTGTTCAAACTCACCAGAGCTCTTCAGAAACTTTATACAGGGTTGTGAAGAATCGGAACCAACTAGATGGCACCTAACAACATTGTTGTTGTTGTTAACTGTCATAGAGTCGGTTCCGACCCATAGTAACCCTGTATAAGGTTTCTGAGGATCTGCTGGTGAGCTTGAACTGCTGACTTTGTAGTTCAAAGGGCTTTGCAGTCATGCATTAACACGCAGTGCCACAACAGCACATTATATCAGGGAAAAAGAGGAGACCCTCAAGGAGATGGATTGACACAGTGGAAGCCACCAGGGGATCAAAAGCAACAATTGTGAGGATGAAGCTGGACCCAGCAGTGTTCCTTCTGTTGTACTTAAGGTGGCTCTGACTTGGAATAGACTCAGTGACACCTAACAACAGCAACACATTGCAAGCTAATCAATTTCTGTGAAATTAAAACTCAGGTGTGTCCTGGTGTGGTGCTGTAGGATAAGCATTGCTCTGGTAGCATAGTGGTTACGAATTGGGCTGCTAACCTCAAGGTCAGCAGTTCGAAACTACCAGATGTTCTGCGGGAGAAAGATGAGGCTTTCTGCTCCAGTAAAGATTTGCAGCCTCAGAAACCCTGTACAGGGTCACTGTGAGTCGGAATGGACTCCAGGGTACTTAACAACAACAGTTGGCAGTTAAACTACTGAAAGGTTGGCAGTTCAAACCCACCAGCTGCTCCTCAGAAACCCTATACAGGGTCCCTGAGTCAGAACTGACTGGACAGCACTTAACAACAACAAAACTCAGGTAGTATAAAATCTAAGATGAATAATGAAGCACCAATACAGTGAGATCCCAAATTTGGTGAGCAATTGAATGTTGCTATCAGATGAAAAGAACATATTTAATTTGTAATCTAAAAAATTACTCCTCTTTTAAATTATTTTTAGGCACATGATTTATTCACATCTTTTACTAAGAAGTCCTACGAAGTACTAATGCAAAGCTAAAGCCTCATGAGGTGTATGAAGTAATCTTTACTAGTATGAAAACATAGCTGAATCAGTGTGCCTAGCACACAGTAGGTTCTCCAGCAGGATTTGTTGAATGATCTGACATTTTAAGCAAAAGTAACTCCGAGCTGGTCTCCCACATAAATCGTACTTTTTCAAGAGAAAAATCAAGATTCTAATTTCAGAAATATCCTTATGCATGGTGAAAAGGGAGAACAAATAAAGTATATATAAATGCCTATTTTCTTTGGGAATTGGTTACAGATATTTACCACTTTTACGTTTTCACTATTCATGAGTTCTTTAATCATATTTATATAAACACCTGTGGTGCTTTATTTGAAACTTTTAACTCTGGGTGTGAGAACACCAAACTCCAGGGCAACAATATACTTATATTGTACAACTTCCTTCCGGTTCCACAGTCTTGTTAACATCCCTTCCCTGCCGAGATATAGTTTTCCAGGAAGTAAATCGCTTTTCATTTCCCAGCCCCTTCCTTCCTCACGCATTTTTCGCCTTCACCGCAACGCATGCCTCCCCAATCTGTTGCTTTAAGGAGTAGGAAATCCCTTGGCTGGTCCCGCGCTAGGGAAGAGGCAGGAGACGTTGGTCCCGCGTTCCGCACCCCTAGAACTCGCCCTCACAAAACCGCCTCCCTTGCCAGGTACAAGGAACTGTCAGCTTTCAAATCTACACTAGAAAATAGTTTTTGTGTCGAAAGGAAACCACCTTTAAACCAGGGCCCGCTAGCGTGGAGTGAATCTGTGTGTTTACACTTGCTTTCTCGCCCCGGAGCTGCGCGGGAAATGATTGGCTCCCCCGCGCCCTCAAGTCCGGGTCCTCCTTCCCCACCATCCCGCCTGGACCCCGCCCCCTCGCGCGGCCATCTGCTTCGCAGTCTGTCTTCGGGTCTCTCACTAGCCCCCTTTCCCCCAGCCCCCTCCCGGCGCCGGCTCCGCCCCTTCCCCTCCCCCCTCAGGAGCTCAGAATCTTCCCGGGCCGTTGCCAGGGAGACAAGCCGATATCAAGCAAATAGGCATTCGGGAAAGAAAAGGGGGGAAAGCTACTCTGCAGCCTAGTAACAAAGGAGCAATAAACGCAATACCCAAATGGAAGACTGAGGACGCGTCTGCTAGAAAATCTGAATTCGAGCTAGCAATCACCCCAATTTAAAACGGGGAGGGGGACGCAGTGACAAGGCATGCTTGAAGTTGGGGTAGGGGGAAGATCAACAGCCTTTAATGAGCTTTTGAGACTCGCCTGGATGGTGGTGTTGGAACAGCCCAGTTAGCTTTTCAATTTGGAACTCCGCTAACACTAGGGATTCGAGTCCATCGCAGCGGTGGAGGGCTTGAGCCAGGCCAGCCGGCTCCCTTAAGGGTGATAACACGTTTGTTGGCAAGATGCAATTCTACGGAAACGTTTTTACGTCGGCTCTGGGGAATATAACTTCGCGATTAAATAATACACCCGAAGGAACTGGACAATGGAGAGACGAAGCTTCACGTAAAGCTGTTCAGCTTGGTGGTTTTCAAAGAAACTCTTGAACAAAGAGTTACTGGCTTGAACCAACAGTCTTTTTCACTCAGAGTGTGACCCATTTCCCTACAATGAACAGAAAATAAAACTGTTTGAGAATTCAGAGCCAGCACCAGGAGAAATGAACCTTTCCCTCGACTGCTTCTTATCTCCATAAGAGAAAGGCTGTTCGTTTCAGGATCACAAAATGTAAACCAGAAAGGGTCGTCTACTTGATATCGAGTGGAAACTTTGGGAACAAATATGTAGGTGGTACCGAAATGAGTATTAGACTGGATCCTTGATTTTCTACCCCAAAGACTTCAAATCAATGTCTTGTCTTTCAAACACAAATAACGTGTGATATAGATACTTCGATGCCAAGTGGTGCAGTGGCAGATCAAGGTATCCGGTATCATTTACATAGCAGCTTTCCTTCTAACACAAGTTAGACTTGGAGCGTTCCGGGGTCTTCTTGGTGTGTCTCAAGACGCAATTTCTCTTTAGAACTGTAACCGTCAATCCAGTTGTTTGGAATTTCATTGCCACTGCTTCCCTCCCAGGAGCACACTGGCGTGCGTGCAACCCTCACATACGTTCAGCAAGAAAGAGTCCATCCAATCCTAGTAGTAGTCTGAAAACGAGCCATAGTGACTCGAATTGCATCTCAACTGTAAATATGTATTCGTATGCTCGAGGTCGTGTCTCTTTTCAGCATAAGGAAAACGAAGTTATTTCATACAGTAATAAAATGTGGATAGCTTTGATGGTTTGCAAATGGTCCTCACTATATATATATATATAGAGAGAGAGAGAGAGAGAGTGTGTGTGTGTGTGTGTGTGTGTGCATGTTTTGGGGAAGAGGGTGTAAAAATCACTAATTGGAAATAGCCAGAGAAAAGGACTTGATGAGTACCTCAGGCCAACCTCAAAATATTTTATGACAATGTGGGAGGGGGAGGGGAAGTGGTTTCGGCTGCTTGCAGTTTTTTGCGTTTTCCACATCTGGCCTACAGACCTAATTCTAACTCGCGATCTCATTTGGTGAAATTCGATATTCGTGGTTTAAATACCTTTCATTTTGGGGCGATTTAACAATTGCAACTGTTAAGAAAAACAAACCCAGTGTTCTGTTTGTGGAACCAATATGAAACGCGGAGAAAGAAAATACACTGCAAACACAAATCTCAGCCATTGTTTTTAACACTCGCGCACACACACACACACAAATACACACATAAACACAAGGAAGATGGGGGAGGGGGAGTGAGACAGACATGGATACTGCCGGACTAGAGTCACTGCGAGTCAAGTTAAGGCTTTCTCCGCCCCCCAACCACAAGTACTTCCCCTCCCCCGTTAATTAATTCCAAACAAAGCAAGCCAATCAAGTGATGCATTATTATTTTCAAGCAGAGAAAGGCGAGAGGCATGTATTTTTTAATTGATTTATTTATTTTGAGGACGTTAATTCTCGGTTCGAGGCTGATTTTCAAACCGTTTGCAAAGCGCGGCTCCATTGTTCGCCGGGCGCTGAAGCCCCGCCCCCTGCTTTGTGTGCGACGCGCGGATTGGCCGACGCGCGCGGGGGCCGCGTCAGCGCCCGCGAGCCCATTCATCTGTGCACTTGGGCGTTGGACCCCGCATCTTATTAGCAACCAGGGAGATTTCTCCATTTTCCTCTTGTCTACAGTGCGGCTACAAATCTGGGAATTTTTTTTTATTACTTTTTTTTTTTAACTACACTTGGGCTTCTTTTTTCGTGCTCGACTTTTCCACCTTTTTTCCCTCCCTCCAGTGCTGCTGCTTTTTGATCTCTTCGACTAAAATTTTTTGATCTGGAGTGTATTTAATCGGTTCTGTTCTGTCCTCTTCGCCACCCCCACTCCCCCCTCCCTCCGGTGTGTGTGCTGCTGCTGCTGCCGCCGCTGCCGCTGCCGCTGCTCGCCCCGTCGTTACACAAACCCGAGGCTCTTTGTTTCCCCCTTTGGATCTGTTGAGTTTCTTTGTTGAAGAAGCCAGCATGGGTGCCCAGTTCTCCAAGACTGCTGCGAAGGGAGAAGCTACCGCGGAAAGGGCCGGGGAGGCGGCTGTGGCCTCGTCGCCTTCCAAAGCGAATGGGCAGGTAAATTCTACCTGTGGTTCTGGTTTTTCCTTTGGTGTCTTTCTCTACTCCTTTTCCTCCTAGTCGCGCCCGAGGCGCATTGGGTGGAGGCGAGCGTGGCCGAATTCCAGTCTGGAAGTTGAATGGATAGTGATAGCCTAAATTGACCATTTCTCATTGGAGAGTGTCTCCCCGACCCTAAAAGAGTGGTTCCCGGAGAATCCTGGAGAGTTCTTGAGTGGAAGGGAGGAAAGGAGTGATCAATTCGACTAAAATGGCGTGGTTTGGAGCTTGATTGAATGTGACTAACTAGGTGCCCCCCGCCCCAACTGGCTTGCATTTGTATTTGGAGGCACGATGGTGTTTTGGTGACTCTTGTGTGTCTGTCTTATAGAGACTGGGTCGCCTTCGAGATCTCTATTCTGGTGTGATTGTAGGGATGGAGAAAGAGAGGGGGGAGGGGGCGTTGTGGGGATGGCGGTGGAAAAAGACGGAGAGGGAAGGGCTGTCTTATTGTAAGCAGAGGATGTGTGCCCTGGGTTCTTGAGAAGGTGGCTGACTAGCTAGAGATAGGCAGATTTCGGTATCTTTCGATGGGTTTTTCCCAGTGCCTCATATCTTTATTCGTAGTTGTCTGTGGAATTACACACCCATCTGATTTAAACGGTATCCTGGTTTAAGAAGACCCGCTTGGTCCTTAAAGAACCTCGCCAGGTGGTCGAGAAGAGGCATTTCGTTTGTGTTTCGGTCTGGATCGTATGTGTGCGTGGCTCCTCGACCACCCGCGAGGGGTTGCCCTGGCGTTACCCAGACCCTGCTGCCGGGGTGGCCACGGCTGGGTGAGCGCAAGAGGTCGGCCATGGGTGGCTGCTTCGCAAATACTGAGCGCCCACCACGCTTCTTTTTCTAGAGCAGATGATGTGTTACTTCTGCCCTAATCTACTGGGGAGGGAGAGCTCTGCCTAGAGACCTTAAACCCGTTAAAAATGCAAAAGGAGCCACCGGGGTGCGCCCGTGCTTCCCAGAACCATCGACGAAAGTGGGTGTGGAAGCAGAGACGAGACCTCAGAAATAAGGGTTTCCCTCTGCCTTACTGGTTTTAGCCCTACTGTGGGAGCCCAGGAAGCCACCTTGAGCTTTGTTTGCGGACTCTGGGCAGTGAGATCCCAGCTCGGGGACGCCTCGGCCGACTGGCAGGGCCTGGTCGGGCAGGGCGGGGTGGCCGACAGCCCCGCCCCTCGGCGCCGGCCCGTGGTCCGTTCCGCGCGGTAGAGGCACAGCGCCCCCTGTCGGCCTTGGAAGCTCGCGGGGCCTTTGCTCACGCAGTATGGGCGCTTCTAGGCTTAAGTGCTGTGAACCCCTTGGGAGTACTTGGTGTTTTGCAATGGCCTTTAGGGTTTAGGCAGAAAGGGGGATGTGCAGCGCTTGTGTAGACAATTGGTTCTGGTTCCGTGCCTTGAAAAGGGCTCGATGCTTCCTGGTCCTCCTTCCAAAGCCCATGCGACGCAAGCTGTGATGGGTTATGTTTTGCTTCTCACGTTTCGGGCTCAGCCCTAAGGGCGTTTGTTGAATGGTCGGCGACTAAGTCCTTAGAAAGCATCGAGGCACGGGCGCAATTCGTCGTTCGAGGAACTCTCGTCTCGTCATCCAACCCCTGTTCATGAGGGAGGCTCTCCCTGGCCAGACGGAGCCCGTGAGGGATGTCAGCCCTGGGGTGGGATGGGGACGGCAGCGCCCAGGCCTCTCCAATGACGCTCCCGCTTTCTCTGCCCCTCAGGAGAACGGCCACGTGAAGGTGAACGGCGACGCTTCACCCGCGGCCGCAGAGCCGGGCGCCAAGGAGGAGCTGCAGGCCAACGGGAGCGCCCCGGCCGCCGACAAGGAGGAGCCCGTGGGCGCCGGGAGCGGGTCGCCCGCAGCGGCCGAGAGGGAGGAGCCGGCTGCCGCTGCGGAGGCTGGGGCCTCCCCTGCGGAGAAGGAGGCCCCCTCGGAGGGCGAGGCTGCCGAGCCCGGGTCGCCCACGGCGGCCGAGGGTGAAGCCGCGTCGGCTGCCTCTTCGACGTCTTCACCCAAGGCAGAGGACGGGGCCACGCCCTCGCCCAGCAACGAGACCCCGAAAAAAAAAAAGAAGCGCTTTTCCTTCAAGAAGTCTTTCAAGCTGAGCGGCTTCTCCTTCAAGAAGAACAAGAAGGAGGCAGGAGAGGGCGGAGAGGCTGAGGGCGCAGCTGGCGCCTCTGCTGAAAACAGCAAGGACGAGGCCGTCGGGGGTGCAGGTGCGGCCGACGCCGAGACTGGCGCCGCGGCCTCTGGGGAGCAGGATGCTGCGGCTCCAGGCGACGAGCCCGCCCCAAGCGAGGAAGGGGCTACTGGCGGCGACCCGCCGGAGTCCAAGGCGGAGGAGGCTGCTGTTGCGCCCGAGAAGCCGCCTGCCAGCGAGGAAGCCAAAGCTGCCGAGGAGTCCAACAAGGCGGAGGAGAAGAAGGCCGAGGAGGCGGGGGCTAGCGCCGCTGCCTGCGAGGCGCCCTCGGCTGCCGGTTCCGGAGCGCCCCCTGAGCAGGAGGCCGCCCCAGCCGAGGAGCCTGCCGCCTCCGCCGCGTCTAACGCCTGCGCAGCCGCGTCACAGGAGCCCCAGCCCGAGTGCAGTCCAGAAGCCACCCCAGCCGAGGCAGCCGAGTAAAAGAGCCAGCGCTTTCGAGATAATCGAACTTTTCTCCCCCGTTTGTTTGTTGGAGTGGTGCCAGGTACTGGTTTTGGAGAACTCGTCTACAACCAGGGATTGATTTTAAAGATGTCTTTTTTTATTTTACTTTTTTTTTTTTTCAAGCAAGCAAATTTTGCTTTTTTTTTTCTCCCTTCCCCACAGATCCCATCTCAGATCATTCTGTTACCACCATTCCAACAGGTCGAGGAGAGCTTAAACACCTTCCTCTGCCATGTTTCTCTTTTATTTTTTGCATCAGTATTAATGTTTTTGTTTTTTCTTGCATACTTTGCATCTTTACTCAAAAAATGTAAACTTTTTTTGTCAATCTATGGACATGCCCATATATGAAGGAGATGGGTGGGTCAAAAAGGGATATCAAATGAAGTGATCAGGGGCCACAATGGGGAAATCTAAGTGGTACATAAAATTGCCACGAAAATGTGCCACTAGAAATGATAGTATAAAGGCTTAGTCTTTCTTTTTGTTTTTTTGTTTTTTTTAAAGAAAAGTTATTACGATGTATTTTGTGAGGCAGGTTTACAACACTACAAGTCTTGACTAAGAAGGAAAGGAAAAAAACAACAAAAAAAAAAAACACCAATACCCAGATTTAAAAAAAAAAAGCTCATAGTCTTAGGAGTTCATTTAAACCATAGGAACTTTTCACTTATCTCATGTTAGCTGTACCAGTCAGTGATTAAGTAGAATTACAAGTTGTATAGGCTTTATTGTTTATTGCTGGTTTATGACCTTAATAAAGTGTAATTATGTATTACCAGCAGGGTGTTTTTAACTGTGACTATTGTATAAAAACAAATCTTGATATCCAGAAGCACATGAAGTTTGCAACTTTCCACCCTGCCCATTTTTGTAAAACTGCAGTCATCTTGGACCTTTTAAACAAAAATTTTAACTCAACCAAGCTGTGATAAGTGGAATGGTTACTGTTTATACTGTGGTATGTTTTTGATTACAGCAGGCAATGCTTTCTTTTCCAGTCGTCTTTGAGAATAAAGGAAAAAAAAAATTCTTCAGATGCAATGGTTTTGTGTAGCATCTTGTCTATCATGTTTTGTAAATACTGGAGAAGCTTTGACCAATTTGACTTAGAGATGGAATGTAACTTTGCTTACAAAAATTGCTATTAAACTCCTGCTTAAGGTGTTCTAATTTTCTGTGAGCACACTAAAAGCGAAAAATAAATGTGAATAAAATGTACAAAATTTGTTGTGTTTCTTTATATTATGATAATGCTGAGACTTCTAGGTCTTAGGATAATTTTGAGGAAGACCTTGCATGCCATCAAGAGTAAATTTTCTTGTGGTTTTTTAATCTGAAGTTGTCAAACTGCATTTCATCATCAGAAGTGTCAGATTACATACAGGAAGATGTTATAACATTCCATGTAAAATTTGTTACCATTTATCTGCATTTAGTTTTCATTTATAAATTGAAAATAGTACTATTTTTATTGTAGTTATATAGCATGTCAGATTAAATCATTTAAGCCAAAATTGGTGTGACCCTAAGACTATTTAAATGTCTTATGTGAAAATTCATAAAGCTATAATTTCTTGTCAGGCTGTTCCAGAAACAAATTTTATACTGAGTACGACTCTATTTAATCCAAACTGCAGATGGGTCATGAAAAATGACCAAATGTATTTCAAAAATGGATTGTGTAGTACCTGCCATTGTAATTGCTTAGCACTTGGCTAATTTCCAAATTATTGCTTGACTTCTGTGTTTACCTTAATAAAACAGGTTTCTGTAAAGAAGTAATGGTGTTGAATGGATGACTGTCAGTTTATGGGCCTTTAGCACTTGCCTGTAGTTGCAAGCCATTCTTTTTAAAATGAAAAGTAACATGTTTGCATCGTATTACTCAAAGGATAAAGTCGAGAATAATAAATACTTCTTTATATAATTATAATTCTTACTAGTTTTATCTGTTGTCTTCTTGACCACCCATGTATATAAAATTGGGTAGTTTTTCTTCACTGGACCCTAAACTGAATTGAATTTTAAGACGTGTATCAGAAATACCATTACTTCATTAAATGCAAAAGAAAAGTTGGTACACAGGCCCACTTTCCTGATTTTGAGGAGCAGTTTGCAGCATAGAGTATATGAATGTCAAAAAGAAAAATTTGCTTTGGATGTGCTTTTAATCGGAATAATGGGTCATAAATAATGGTTCATGACCTTTTCTCAGCAAACACCCTTCCCACTAATTTCAAGTAATGTTTTCAAGGGTGTATACGTTTAGTTAGAGAGTCTTAATCGTGAAGAATGTTTGGAAGTTGAAAGTCAAGTCTGGTAACCAAAGGACTGTTTAATGGGCCTTTCCCACTTTACCAACTCTTTCTCAAACAGATTGATAATCTAGTTGGCTAAGTACAGTGCCGGTACGGAATAGAACTCAGTAAAAACGAATTTACTTCCATAAAGTGAGTCAAAAATATTGTGTAGCAAACTACTATATATATTGCTAGGTCTGTTCTTTTGACAGCTGAAATTTATTAAGATGCATTATTTTAATTTTAATCACTGCCTAAAACATTTTGGTTGGTATTGATGGAGTGGTGGAATTTTCAAGCGATTAAATGAAATTTGACATATACCTTTTCATCCAAAGTTTTGTACATCACATTGTTTTCTAATGGAAAAATGTTAATAATGGCTTTTTTGTATTACTAAAAATAGCTTTGAGACTAAGGAAAATAAATAACTCTTGTACAGTTAAGCATTGTCTATTAAATCTGTATTGGCAGTATGTGTAAAGACGTTTGCTATCGATACAAAAGACTTCCTCTGGATTCTAAATTATTTGATCCAATTCCTAATGCTTGTAAAATAAAGTTTTACCAGTTGATATAATCAAGTCTGCTAAAATAGGATTTTGTACAAATCTTATTTTAAAATGCAGGTTTTAGAGAAAAAAGAGTTAACAATTAGAGCAGCTATTGTTCCATTTAAGGATTTCGAGGTTATGCTTGACATGATACTTAGGATATAAAATTATATCCATTGAAAGTGAGTTAATATGTTTATAAGTCAGTTTAAAAATTTCAGGACAATTTTATAAATATTTGAGAAACAACTAATTTGCATTTCCCCCCACCTTTAATAAAACCATGTAATTAAAGTTAAGGATTTGGGGGTGGGTGATTTTATGTAGATCCTGGAATAGCATATATGAGGACATAGTCTGAGAAAGCTCAAATCAAATTGAAAAAAAAAACAAAACTGGTTAAGTAACAGGACTGTTGACTTTTACCTTCTCTGTTGCACTTTGCACATTGAGCCTTATTTCCCCTCTCTACTAGCCAGGAGTCCTGGTGTGGTGCAATGGGTTAATGCACCAGACTGCGAAGCCATTTGATCTGCAAGGTCGGCAGTTCAAGTTCACCAGCTGACCAGCTGCTCTTTGGAAACCTAATACAGGGTCGCTATGGGTCGGAACCAACTCTATGGCACTTAGCAACAACAACACTTCCCAGCTAAATAAAAGTTCTTAAAGCAGGCTGTAACAGTAGGAATTTTTAAATGCTTTCAATATGTGTTTCTCTAGTCCTTGCTGGGGATTCCAGTTTGAGCACGCCTTTAAAATATACCCAACAATGCTTATCTAAGTTAGGCTTGGTATTTAACAGCTTTTGTTTTAGGGATTTCTGTATGTTTAAAGTATTGTTAAAATATTAAACATATACTTAGGTGTCGTTGGCTAAACCTAGACAAGATCTTTTAAAAATCTTCATTCTGTAATATACCAATCACTAATGAATTATATAAAAACAATCTTTTCAATTGTTACATTTTTGCACATACTTGTTTTAAATTATTGCTAGGTTAATGTGAAATTCAGATAAATTTTATGAGGATTTTACTCAGCCCAAAAGGTACTTTGGAATTCCTCTTTCAAAAATGCACAAGGAAATACATTTCAATATCTACAACGATGGCTCATCCTCTTATTTAAACAAAATAAGACCTAATTTAATCTATCTAATAAATTGATCATGACTTAGCAGAAGTCTTATCTTTGCTCAAAAGATGAAGATTTGCCATCATTGTGAGGAGGTAGAAGGGAATCCCTGGGTGGCACCAACAGTTAAGTGCCCAACACTATTGGCTGAAAGGTTGGCTGTCAGAACCTATCCAAAGGCTCCTCTGGAGATAGGCCTGGTTAACTCTCCTGAAAAATAACAGCCATGAAACACCACCCTGTGGAGCAGTCCTGCTCTGCGCAGATGGAATCACCATCAGCCGGAATCAGCTGACAGCAACTAATAACAGATAGTAAGTATTTCATGTCCAGAAGTTATCCAAGTGTTAGGAGTCTTAGATACATCAGCTAAATTAGTAACTCTTTCAAGATGAGTTGGATATATGGGTTTATGACTTTTTTTTTTTTTTTAAGTCAGTACTTAAAGCCTTATATTGAAAAAGTTAATGAAATGCTTTTTTTCTTCAAAATTATTGAGATTTGAATATTCAAAAATAAAATGCGACAGTACAAAATTTTGGTGTAATTAGGAGTTTTAACACCACATTGCAAAATTAATGACCATCTAGAACTAAAATATGAGTATTCTATATAAGTATCTTGCTTTTGTTTCCCTGATAGAGGCTGAATAAAGAAATATTCAGCTAAAAGTCGTGGTAAGCCCTTAGAAACAAAGGGAGAGAGAACAAAGCAAATCACCGTTTTAGTAAACAGTTGAAATTGGGAGGATTCAATTTGAAGACTACATTGTAATGTCTAAGGATCCCTATAGCATAGACAGTGGTGGTGTTGTAGGATAAACACAGGACTGCAAACCACACCAGACTAGAGCTCAAACCCACCAAACCTATCGCCCGCTGTGAGGGAGAAAGATGAGATTTTCTGTCCCCCTAAAGGTTCCTCATGAGCACTTAACTGGACCCAGAGGCAGTTGTTCTAACAGAACATGAGAACACTGAATGGTTTAAAATTTAAAAAGGTGTGCGACAGGGTTGTATTCTTTCACCATACTTATTCAACCTGTATGCTGAGCATATAATACGAGAAGCTGGGTTATTTGAAGAAAAATGTGGCATCAGGATTGGAGGAAGACTCATTAACAACCTGCAATATGCAGATGTTACAACCTTGCTTGCTGAAAGTGTAGAAGACTTAAAATACCTACTGATGAAGATCAAAGAGCACAGCCTTCGTTATGGATTGCATCTCAATGTCGAGAAAACAAAAATCCTTATCACTGGACCAATAAACAACATTGTTACCAATAGAGAAAAGATTAAAGTTGTCAAGGACTTCATTCTTCTTGGATCAACTATCAACACTAATGGAAGCAGCAGTCAAGAAATCAAATGACTTATTGCATTAGGCAAATCTGCTGCACAAGAACTTTTTCAAGTATTGAAGAGCAAAGATGTCAACCTGAGGACTAAGGTGCACCCTATCCAACCCATGGTATTAACCCATGGTATTTTCAATAACCTCATATGCATGTGAAAGCTGGACAATGAATTGATGCTTTTGAGTTATGGTGTTGGAGAATATTGGAAGTGGCATGGGCTGCCAAAAGAACAAACAGATCTGTGTTGGAAGAAGTGCATCCAGAGTGCTCCTTGGAGGCCAAGATGGCCAAACTTCACCTCTCATACTTCGGGCATATTGTCAGGAGGGACCAGTCCTTAGAGAAGGATATCATGTTTGGTAAGGTGAAGGGTCAGAGAAAAAGAGGAAGAACCCCAGTGAGATGTATTGGCAAAGTGGCAGTATAAATGCGCTCAAGCATGGAAACAATCGTGAGGTTGGCCCAGGACGGGCAGTGTTTCGTTCTGTTGTGCATAGGGTCGCTATGAGTCGGTATCAACTCGATGGCACCTAAAAATAGCAACAACAAGAAAGTTTTATAGTCACAGAAACCCTATATAGAGCATCTATGAGTCGGAATCGACTTGATGACCGTAGTTTTTTGGTTTGTAAAGTCAAGGCAGCTAAATTAGTGTTTGCATTGACTAAATATGACACGTAGTTATGATGTACAGTGTTGAAACACAATCAAGTGAGGAGCAAGGTACTTAATCTCAACAATCCATTTTATGGTGTTTTGCTTTCTCTGTAACTACGATAGTGGTCGGTGACACCTTTTAAAATAGGTTGCAAAGTATCTTGACTAAAGGTCTTTCCTTACTGTTTTCTTCTCTCATCCAGCTTAATCACTCTAAAAGGAAAATTCAACACCCCGAAATGCCAATGTGCAAACCTAAAAGAGTACTACTTCAGGAATTGTTTAGGAGAATACTAAAGAAGCTATAAAATTATTATTCTGAGATTGTATGTTAGCTTTACACGTTAAGAAGATAGTTTCACAGGCAATCAAACTTCTTTCTATTAAGGATGAGCTCTAACTACAGGGGGTTCTGGTAAAAACTTGGCTACATTCATTCTCCAGAAACTTTTATTTTTGTTTCAATGCCATAAAATTGTTAAAAACTAATTAGATGCTCACTATTTGATTATTTTCACACTTCTTAAAGTTCACTTTGATTATCTTGGGAACAACTGTAGGAGCATATAAGATGATGGACCAAACTGAAACATTTTTAATCACTCCGGTTTTGATCCACTGCTGTTCTCTAAGTATACTCATTTAAAGAATACATTATGAAGCCTACACAGATTAAATTGTACAAAATGAAACTTTAGGTTGGGGACAACTTGGCATTTGTTAGATTGCCAAGCAATGCAAGCAGTGGGTGTGAATCAAATTTTATATTTCTAGAAAAATGAAAAATGACTGATCCTAAAATACTCAAACTCCTATTAACAGTTCTTCCTCTTGGCTAATCAGCATCAACTTTAAAACAAACACCTATCTATACCCCAGTTTTAAGGAGCTCTGCTAGCATAGTGATTGTGAGTTGGGCTGCTAATCTCAAGGCCCGCAGTTTGAAACTACTAGCTGTTCCGTGGGAGAAAAATGAGGCTTTCTGTTCTCATAAAGATCGGAAATTCTATATAGGGTTGCACCGCACATAAACACCACCAGCCCAGTTATAAACAGCTGAACGTACATAACTATTACAAACTTTCTAGAAATGTTAATAATCAAACCCAGCTCCAGTGTTTTGATAAAATTAGGACATATAACGTTTTCTAATACTACTACTAAATGACACAGTGGCTGCAACAATGGACTCAAACACAGGAAAGATTGTGAGGTATCATTTTAACATGGTAATCAATAGAAAATCACTAATGAGATACATATTTTTCTCCCTACTTAGTCTTCAAAATTCAGTCCATTTTATACTTAGAGTACATTTCCATTTGGACCATTTATACTTTCCATTTGGATGATAAGGGTCGGTTGCAATCACATGGTCAGCAGTTCAAACTCATCAGCTACCCCTTGGAAACCCTATACAGGGTCCCTATATGTTGGAACCGACTCAAAGGCACTTAACAAAAACAACAAAAGTAGAGAGTTGGCCATGGAATGACACCGTGACTGCTTCAATGGGTTTAAGCATGGTAAACAATTGTGAGGATGGCAAGTAACAGGGCAATGTATTGTCCTGTTGTGTTATGAGTTGTAACCACCTTAACAGCAACTAGCAGCAACAATTACTGCACTATCATCATAGTGAAAAGTCATTAAAGTCTATCAATATTACACCTTATCCCATGTAGTTAGAAAAAAATGTGCAGAAGTTTATTAAGAAACTCGAGGGGATTCCAGCAATGGAGACACACAGGTGTGTTCGCACTTGCTGAAGCAGTACTCTGAATAGAACCTGTTGGCCAGCAGGCATGATCTAATTTCCCTAGCAAAAAGACTGCTTTTATCATGGAATATTGGTCAGAGACTCTTGACTTTTCAAGAAAAAATTATACTCTCTGTAGAGCTCAGAAGCTCCTAAGACAGAGTTAATTAACCGTTTTATATGAAAACATTTTGAGGAAGTAAAATTTAAGTGACCATAGGGTAACATTTCTAAGCAAACTATACCAACTTGAGGTGCCTGTTTTGATGTCTTTGAGAAATTGGCACGTACTGTATGAAACAATTGCTGTTGTCAAGTGCCCTGGAGTTGGTTCTGACTCATAATAACCCTTTATAGGGTTTCCAAGGAAAGATTGGTGGGTCTGAACTGTGGGCCTTTTGGTTATTAGTCCAATGCTTATCCTACAGCGTCACACCAAGACTAGGTGATCTGAAAGAGGCAAGTTTTTAATAAAATTGAGAATGCCTGGTAAAATCATAAAGAACAAAGAGCCTGTCAACTTGATAAGGTCATATTATAAAATATTAGTTATTAACTAGAAAAACTAATTATTTTAACAATGGTATTTTTCTCCACACTCTGAGACACTATCTTAGGCACTCAGTATTAGAGTTAGAAGGACTTCATGTGCAACGTTTGTGTATCTTTAAGAATATTATTTAATCTATGTAGACATTAGTTCCTCCTGTGCAAAACTGGGAATGAAAACAGTACCTATTTCTAGGAATAAATGGACCTAGTCTATTTGGAGTCTGGGAAGTACTCAATGAATGTTTGCTATTATTATTTACTATATAGTGGTGTCCTGGGGTGGCTCTGTAGGATGAGAACTCAACCACTAACCAAAACTTGGCAGTTCAAACCCACCAGCTGCTCCTTAGAAACCCTATACATGATCATTATGAGTCAGAACTGATTCAATGACTTTTAACAACAACAATAACCTGCTATAGTATAAACATTGGCCTGCATTTTTGATCCAGTATTGAACTACAACTTTACGTTAATTGATCTCAGATACTCTGCTCGTGCTCTGAAAGCCTTTGCAATACCATTTAATTAAGATAGATATATGTATTTAAAGGTGTTAAAAGAAAAACTTCTTAGGTGAGATTCTATTCAATACTTCATTTATTAGCTTCTTCTTCTTCTTGTTAAGTGCTGTCCAGTTAGTTCCAACTCATAGTGACACTATATACAGTTTCTGAGGAGTGACTAGTGAGTTTGAAACACCAACTTTGTGGTTCAAATTGACCTCACAGTCCAGTTAGCAAACATTTACTGAATGTCTTATATGCTGTAGGAGTCCTGGTGTGGCACTATGGGAAAAGCACTGGCTTATCTACTAGCCACAAGGTCAGTGGTTCAAACCCACGAGCAGCAATTCAGAAACCCTATGCAGGGTCGCTATGTGTCAGAACTGATACAACGGCACTTAACAACAACAAAAGGCCCTAGGAAATAGACTAGGCATCTAGGGACCTAAAAGTGAATACACTTATGCATAGAACCTATTCTAATGGGAAAACTCAAGTGAAAAATCATACTAATACTACTAATGACAATTCCTAGTGTTCTGATTGTAATTTTTTTAAAAGGATAAACTGATTTAATTGTTTTATAGTCTTGATTTCACAAGCACTGGATGAAAACAAATTGGATATTATTAAAAATAATATTTGATATACCTTTTAAAATGTCCTGTGCTTTTTTGGTGTGGTTGATCTTATTTGAATGGAGTGAAGGGTCACAGAGCAGATCATCAGTTTAACAGTCAGTAAATCCTCCACTTCATGTCATCTGACTGACTGCAGTCCCCTCAATATGACAACACCTATCCCACGTCCTCGCTCTTTCCTTTCCACATCGCCTTTGTCCCAGCCCTTGTGAATTTTGTCCTTAGTTAAACTTTGCTCTTTTGATCTCAAATTGTTGATGACTTTCTGGTGTACTTACCTCACTAGAGTCGCTGTCCCACCTATATATCTGTCTATTGCTTGGCTAAAAATTAAGCCACAGGAGGAGTTCAATTCCAGAGCTGAAGAATGACCAATGGCCATAGTTTCAGGGTTCCACAAATCTCTATCTGACCAATAGGCCTCATCTTTTTTAAGTGATTTTGAGTCTTTTCCCATTTCCTCCCACTCTATCCAGGACCTTCTAATGTGATCCCTTTCAGAGCAGTTGGTAGGGCTAGTGGGTACCATCTAGTTCTTCTGGTCTCAGGGTCGTGCAGACTGATGTCCTTTAGTCCACTGGATTAATTATTTTCAAATGTTTTCAATTTTCATCGCTCTTCTTCTCTCCAATGAGTGACCAATCATTGCACCTTAAGTGGCAGCTCATGAGATTTTAAGATTCAAATTGCTACTTACTGAAGTAGGATGCAGAATATTGTCTTTGTGGTCTATGCCCAGTGACTATGTTTGCCCCTCCCCCACCCCAGGCTATGGTCCTAAACCCCCAGGCTCAGCAACTCATGCCCTCAAGGTGTTTGGTAATGTCAAAGAAGTTTTTATATTTTTGCTACCTATGCATTCCATCGTTCATGGATATGTTTGCACCAAAGCATATGCTTAAGTTTTAATAAAATATTTATTTTAACAAATATCAGGAAAAAAATAAACATAAAATATACTCAGTAGAGTCTCCGATTATCTGACATGGTCAGATTACAAACCACTTGAAAATTGAGTTGTTGTTAGGTGCTGTCAAGTTGGTTGTGACCCATCACGACCCTATGCACAACAGAACAACGCACTGCCTGGCTCTGTGCCAATCTTACAATCCTCACACTTGAGTTCATTGCTGCTGCCACTGTGCCAGTTCATCTAGTTTTGGTGACCCTTCTCTTTATCAAGCATTATATCCTTCCCCAGGGACTGGTACCTTCTGATACTATATCCAAAGTATGAGAGACGAAGTTTGGTTATCGTGACTTCTAAGGAGCATTCTGGTTCTACTTCTTCCAACCCAGATTTCTTTATTCTCCTGACAGTCTATGACACTTTGAGTATTCTTCATCAACATCAAAACTCAAATGTGTCAATTCTTCTATAATCTTCCTTATTCATTGTCCAACTTTCACATGCACATGAGGCTATTGAAAATACCAGCCTTGGGTACGGCACACTTTAGTCCTCAAACTGAAATCTTTGCTCTTGAGCACTTAAAGAGGTCTTATGCAGAAGATTTGGCCAATGCAATATGTTGTTTGATTTCTTGAATGCTGCTTCCATGAGTCTTGATGATGGATCCAAGCAAAATGAAATCTTTTAGAACTTCAATCTTTTCTCCATTTATCGTGATGAAAATTTTTATCATGATTAAATTTATCAAGATGAAAATTAAGTGGTGTTATGAGAAAACAATCATTAGGTTTGTTTTTACTTTTCACAGTTCTATTGAGCTATAATTGACATACAATAAACTATATACAATTAAAGTGCATAATTTGATAGCTCGTATATGTAAACACAGGTGAAACCATCACCAAAACCAAGATAATAACCATATGCTTCTGATTCTGAGGGTCCAGGATTAGAGTTGACATAACAAAAACAGCTCCTCTCTGATAATGTCTGAGACGACCGTTATGGTTATTTGAAAAGAGAGAGCTGCTGGGATGGTTAGATTCAGGCCTTATGTGGGGAGTCTTGATTCTTCTCCATGGTGAGTTGTCTGGGATTGAAAGTTCAAGATGATTCCTTGCCTAACTAGTCTGGTGTTCTGGTTGAGATGACTGGAAAAGAAGAGATCTTACCTGGTACCATGCACTGATAACCATCTCAGGACTTCTTACATAGCAACTGGCTTCTTCTAGAGTTGAACTTCCTAGAGACAGTATACCAAAAGACAGGAACTATAAACTTCTATAGTGGAGGCCCAGAAACTGGCACGACTCCATTTGTGCTCAATTTTATTTATCAAAGTAGTCATGGAGTCCATTCAGATTTAAGGAAAGGGAGACACGGACACCACGTCTCAAAAAATGTTGACTCTTTTAAGCACCACAGTACATGTTGGAGAAGTATTCCTGAGTGAAAAAAGCCTTCAAATTGGACACACAAACAATTTCTTATGGGTTAAAAATGTAGAGATTGGGGGGTGAGGGGTGGGGGAGTAGAAATAATGTCAGTATTTCCATCAATTTCCTCATCATTACTGTTTATTAAGCAAAATTCTTCAAATAACCTGAAGTTTCCATGCCCTAATATGCAATAAATAGGTGTATTTTTGATACAATTACACACAATTGAAGTCATATGTTAAATACTAATGTATGCTTATTACAGAAAATATATATCAACTCTGGTAGTGTAGTGGTTACAAATCAGGCTACGAACCTCAATGTCAGCAGTTCGAAACTACCAGCTGTTCCACAGGAGAAAGATGAGTCTTTCTGCTCCCATAAAGATTTACAGCCTCAGAAACCCTGTACAGAGTCGCTATGAGTCAGAACCAACTCCACGGCACAGAACAACAACAATGATATATTTAATCATGAAAATTATAATCAGGATTCCAAAATTACTATTGGTACATAATTAATTTAATAAAAACATTTGCGATGGCTATATCAGATTCTATGGATGTTACTTTCTTAAGGCGTTACTCTGTTGGGAATCTACTGTTGTTGTTGTTAAGTGCCGTCAAGTCGATTCTGACCCATAGCGACCCTGTGTAGTGTTTCCAAGGAGCAGCTGGTGAGCTTGAACCACCAACCTTGCAGTTCAAATGGCTTTGCACTCTGGCACATTAACCCACAGTGCTACACCAGGACTCCATTACTTTCTCAGGGCATTACTCTGTGGGGAATCTACTGTACTTGATAAGAATTCAGCTTCTGTTTTGCTTTGTTTTATTTTAAGTGGGTAGAGGCGTTGCTACTCTACAGATGGATCTGTTGTATTTTAACAAGCTTTGTTATTGTTTTTAAACGTAGTGGAGTTGGTTCTAACTCATAGCAATCCTGTATAGGGTTTCTGAGGCTTCAGAACTTTGAGGAAGCAGAAAGCCTCATCTTCCTTCCTCTGAGCAGCTGGTGGGCTGGACCCACTGACCTTGTGGTTCACAGTTCAGTGCTTATCCTATACAGTCACTGGTCTCCCTTTAACAAGTTTTACTAGAGATAATTTCAGGTAGAGTCCTTCATATGGCTGAGTAAATATAATCTGCTTTGAGAATAGAATACTGGGCAAATGTTATCAAGTGATGGTGAAAATATATTTTCTTATATGTTCAACAACTATGTGAAATGTTTGAATCTAAAATAAAAAACAGTAAGATTATTTTTAAAGTTAGTGAATTATCAAGTGAACTTCTCAGGAGAATGCCTTTTATTATAGTCTTGAGAAACGCAATAGATTCCATTTAAGGGTAATTAAATGAAATTATTTATTACTATTTGTTTTATTTAAGCCCCCCCCCAAGAGAAGTGGCTAATATTCAGAAAGAAAAAAGAGCTACCTCCCCTTGTCCTTTGGGGTGCCCTCAACCACAACCCAACCGAAGCAATTTGCAGTGATCTCCTGTACCGTCATTTATAAAATATCTATTCTTCTAACTGAAGCACACAGGAATCAGAAGAAGGAATAATCTTTTGTGATCACATGTGCCTGCTTCCATATATTTCTGTAACAGAAAGAATCCAAAAGAACACTTAAACCTGTTAGTTACATGGAGTTCCAGTGTTAGAAACGTGGCCAGGGGGTAAAGAGTTTTCAGTATTAACTAAATCTGGAGGTGTGTCATAGGAGCAAGAAGTGTCTGGTGATGTAATGACATTTCTTAGGAGAGTAAAAGCAGTCCCAGAACCAAACAAAGAAAGCAATAGGTTTCTTTTTATTTTGGATATACTTCTTGCAGAATGTTTAAATCATCAACCTTTTAAGAGGCCCATATCAGTGGGGTTTTTTGTTTGTTTTTAAATCAGTTTCTGTACAAAGTTATAACACTTCTAAGGAATTGGCAGACCAAGGTGAAAAGCAACTAAAACTAATTATTATCATAGAGGTTAGGCCATATTAAAGTAGTTAAACATCTGCCAATGTTCCAAAACTCTAATAGAGGTCTGCATGTAGAGGGTGGTAAATAAGGGGTTGGCATTTAGGGATATTACACTAATTAATTAGCATCAAAAGAAAGAGAATCCATACATGATAGATAGTAAATATAATTGGCAGGAAAAAGTCTCTGAAGTATTCCTATATTGCTGAGCTTTAAGAGTTACTGTTTCACATATGCTTCTTCAAAACATAGCTTCATTGTTCTTTCTCAACAAATTCCTTCCAGATGATGTCAGAAAGAGCGGTTTTATCTGTGGAACTCAGTGCAGGACTCAAGTTTCTTCCATACAGCTATCAATACTTATTGAGAGCCAATTATATATGAGCTATTGTGCTATTTTCAAGATATGGCCATGAAAAAGACAAGTTTCCTGCCCTTGTGGAGCACATGGGCTACTAGAAAGACTTGAAATAGATTAGGACATGCAACAGAAAGTCTCTCATTTTAAAAAAGTGGACCCATACAAAATGTAAATGTTAAAAACAAAATTAAAATATGAAAAAGAAATACTTGAAGAGCCGAAAGGTACTATTCTATTAATACATTTTATTACAAAAAATTATACATGTCAAATTTACCGTAAGCAAAGTCAAAAGAGAAATGTCAAACTGGGAAAATAAGTGTAACTCATAAATACAGGGTTTTATTCCCTAATAAGGACTCCTGGTGTAGTGTTGTGGGATCAACAACAATACGATATTGGCTTTCAATTAATCAAAACTCTTTATTAGGGAATTGTTGTTGTTGTTGTTGCTAACTGCCATCAAGTCGGTTGTGATTCATAGCAACCCTGTATGATGTTTCTTAGGAGCAGCTGGTAGATTTGAACCACTGACCTTGTGGTTCCCAGTCCAATGCTTATCCTATAGTGCCACACCAAGAATCCTATTAGAATCTGAATAAAGGATATGAACTGTTTCCTTATATATATAAATGACTTTTTAAAAAGGTATTAAAGACCGAGGTAAATAGTAATATATGTTCAACCTTGGAACAACAGGCCTCTGTGATACAGGGATTGAGCATAGTCTGAAGAGGGGAAATAATGTTAAGATGCTTGACTGTTTTATGAATATTCATTTACCTTGCCTACTATTGTAAAATAGATACTTGAGTGGGATATAAAGGAATATCAAGAAATACGATTACAGAAAGCTTATAAGCCCGTCTTCAGCCTATAACTCATTGGAATACCTATAAGGGGTTCTAGAACTTGCCCAGTGAAATAGGCTTCTTGCGGAGTCTTTCTAGTGAATAGGACCTTAGGTGGACTCCTGAGCCCCATCCAGAGCCTTGTGAGGTAAGACATTCCCACTGGAAAGGGCACGCAGACTAGCCTGGAACAGCTAAAGCAACAGAAGCTACTTCTTGAAAAGAAAGATGAGCAGGAAAATTCCAAAACAAAAATGACAGTATGATTGGCACTACAAAACAAGCAAGTTGTTCACAGAGGAGCCATCAAGGTAAGCAATCAAGTTCCCTTTAAGACAAACCCCCCTCCAAGACTGAAACTCAAAGGGAACACATGAGCAGGCATGTAAGCTTGTTGGCAACCACATTGGTCTGCTTGTGAGTGGAAGATTATAGGCTGAGTTCAACCACGTTCCATAGATGCCCGTTGACCTGGAGATGAGAGAGAGAAGAGGAAGGGCTACTTGGTACGAAGTGTGTTGAGACCCGGGGATTCCTGAGCCATGGACAAGGACATAGCCATGGAGGGCTAGAGCTGAGAGTGAAGCATGCAGCTGATATGAAGTCAGGGGAGATGCACAAGAATGCCCATACTTGCAGATAGTACCCATTTGACCTAGCCTCAATGGCTTGATGATCAGAATTCAACTAGAGTAATATAAAAAAATCTTTTTTTGATAAAGTAAACAAGTGTAAATTGCCATAATTTGATGAACTTGACCTATACTTATGGATGTAGTTGCTCAAAATACCAACTGAGAGAGACGGAGTCTTCACATCAAGCATCAATTCTATTCCCTCTGTATACAGGGTTGATAGGGACGGGCAACTTAGATATTGGCTACCTAAATTTGGGAGATGATAAAGGCATGAATTGGCTGGCTTATAATTTTTCAAGAGGGAGTTTAGTTTACGCGAGTGTAAGGGAAGGTACAATCCTCACTGAAGAGTTTTTATCCTATCTAGATGGGTCTGGTGAAAAGAAATGGGGATAAGATTCTTATGATTCAACAGTGAGTAATTATTATCATAATTAATTGCAACTGTCACAACTGTAAAGGTAGAAGTTTTATAACAAAAAAGGGGGTAGTAGTTAATGCTACTGTCTAGAAATAGAGGACCCTAGGACCAAGGAATGAGAAGAGCACAAGCAGAATGTGGGACCAAATCCAGAAGCAGTGACACCAGAGATGCAGGCAGAGATGAGGATATGGAGAAAGAGAGAGCAGCTGAGGACTCTAGACTCATAAAAAGAGAAAGAGTGAGTGCTGGTGGACAGGAGGCAGGCTTGCAGAATGTGCCCTCTGGTTGTTTCAATTATTATATATTCCTGAGTGTTTTTGTGTACAACCCTCTCCCCCCACCCCCAGCCCCCCAAAACAAACAAACAACAACAACAAAAACCAAACAGAAGAAATAGAAGCAAATACTGTTGAATGATGATGCACGGAGGAGATTGTAATCATTGCAATGAAAGGATGACTGTATGTTCTCCAATGTAAACTATCACTCAATTCACAATAAAAACTTAAAAAGGTATTAAAGTATGCTCAACTTCTTTTGGAGTCCTGGTATAGCACTGTAAGGTAAGCACTGGACTGCTAACTGTAGCATTGGTGGTTCAAATTCAACAGCTGCTCCTCAAAAACCATATACAGGGTTGCTATGAGTTGGAACTGACTCGAAGGCACTTAATAATAGTAACAACAATAATTTCTTTTTATAAAAATGGAACTACATATTTAAATAGTACTTTCTACCTATTATATTAACAAAAATTATTTTTTGACAATTTGATAGTACCTAGTGTTAGTGAAAGTGTATGAGAACAGTGACTTTCATATATTATTGGTAGAAGTAGAAGTTAGTGAAATCTTTGGAAATAGCAATTTCATAATTATAAATGTTTATCCTCTTATGCCACCTTACACCCTCATTTGCCAGTTTGTCATACTATGGTTGCTTGTATATTAATCTATACTAAAAGCTATGACACTGGTATATTGAATACCATCAGGGTCACCCATGGTGGACACTGTTCAGTGGAGCTTAGACTAGACTAGAAAGAAGGACTAGACCAAGACAGACTAGAAAGAAGGAAAGGTGGATCCTAAAGTGCAATACCAGGATTTCCTTGCACACACTGCTCTCCTGTTAAGTGTTGAGAGCTCTAATACAGGGCATACACAGACTACCAAACATTTAGAAAATTACACAAACAAAAGTAGACAAAATAGATCAATGGGACTATTTAAGGTTAACAGGTTAACCTTAAATAGGTTAACAGGAATCCATTGAATGTGGTTGGAGTTAGTTCACAACTTCATTGCTATTTTTCCCCCACTGCCCGTTATTTGTTACCAACATGGTCAGCAGCAGGACCACATGCCTGCTCGTGTATTCCAATTGAGTTTCAGTCTTGTAAGGGGGTTTGCCTTGAGGGAACCTGACCACTTGCCTTGATGGCTCCCTAGGGAACAACTTGTTTGTTCTTGTAGTAGTCAATTGGATTGCTGTCATTGTTTTTTTATTTTTCCTGCTGATCTTTCTTTCAAGAAGTACCTTCTGTTCTTCTAGCTGCTCCAGACTGGTCTGCTTGTCCTTTCAAGTGGAAATGTCGCACATCAGAAGATTGTGGATGGGGGTGAGGATTCCACCTATGTTTTTGTGCAATGCAAGAAAGCCTCCTTCACTGGACAAGTTATAGTCCCATTTTAGGAATTCCAATCAATTGTTATAGCCTCAGTAACCCTGTGCAGGGTCACTATGAGTCAGAACTGACTCCATGCATGGTACTTAACAACAACAGTCAGTTATAGGCTGAAGCTGGACTATAGTGGGAAACACATCCAGCTGATATGATGTGAGGGGAGATGCACAAGAACACCCACACTTGCAGATAGTGTCCATTTGACCTGGCAATAATGTCTGGATGATCAGAACACGACTAGAAGAAGAAAGAAGAGGAAAAAAAAAAGAGTAACCCATTATAAGTGGATGAACTTGGCCTATGCTTGTGGATGCAGTATGACAAAGGAGTGGACAAATCTCTACAGTGAGGATCATTCCCATCCCCTTGGTACACAGGGTCTACAGGGATGGGGAACTTAGACATTGGTTACCCAAAATGGGGGGACTACAAAGGCTTACAAGCTTTCGGTAGGGAACCTAGCTCCACAGGTTACAGGGAAAGGTAGAATCTCCACTGATTTGTTCCTAACCTGGCTGGATGGAGTTGATAAAAGGTGAGAGGGAAAGGACTCCTATGGTTCAATAGGAAATGATTACTATCAGGTCTGACAGTGAGTGTTGGAAAGGTAAATGTAAATGTTTGGTAACAAAAAGAGGGGAGTGGCTGATTTTGCAGTCCAAGAGTGGAGATCCCTGGAACCATCAAGGGAGAAAACCGAAGTGCAAAACCCTGTCCAGGGAGGCGGAGGCGGTGACACTAGTGATGGAGGCAGAGATGATGATGTGGACAGAAGGAGCAGCTGGGGACTTTGGATTCAGGGAGGCAGAGGGGCTATGGGCTGGCAGCTAGGAGGGGCAGGTGTGTGGGGTGTACCCTTTGGTTGTTTGATGATGCCTGCAGGGGATTGTGATCATTGCAATGAAACAAAATACAGTAGGATAAATGTAAAGATAATGTTCACCCATGTAAACTAACACATAATTCACAATAAAAACTTTTGTGTATGTGTGTATGATACATGCTATATGAGCTACAGAATTTTGATTTTTGTAGGTTTTGTAAAGTTTTTAAAAGTACACAATGCTTTAATGTTTATTACTTACTTTATTACATGAAATATACAAATTTTAATTCAAAGATACCATTTGCCAAATATTAATCAATCAATAAATCAATAAGTGTGTGAGTAGAGGGAGATGGGATGGGAGAAAATGACTCTGGGCTAGATGTATTTCAAATTTTTATTTTTGTATGATTACTGTAATGCATGCCCTTGGCACACCTGCATTTAGATTAGCAATCATGCTACATACTAGAGGAATATACTGAAAGTAATTGAGGATATTTGTATCACCATTGTTTAGGAACTGGGCAACCAAACAAGCAAACTTAAGTGTAGGAGTAATATGGAACAGAGCAGTGGTTATAAGCACTGGTTCTGCTGAATATAAGGGATATGATTTGGGGCAATTTACCTAACTTATCTGTTTTTAAATGCCTCACCTATTAAATAAGAATAACAGAACTAAATAATGGATATTAATTATTATTTATTGATATATATATAAAAATAATATTAATTATTATTTATTGATATATATAAAGCACAATATTGTGAACAGTGCCTGGCACTCAGACATCACAGAAAATATTCTGTTCAGTTTTAAAGTTAGGTGTACTCAAAAAAAAATTAGCACCAACCATCCCTCCCACTGCACCCTCTTTTTAGCTGAATTTGATGGTTCATTGCAATAGCAGCACAGAACTAAGATCCCATACTCATCATTATGGGGTTTATTAGGAAGTTAACACGCTACAATGCAGGACCAGAATGTTCCCGATAGAGTTTTTTGGTCAAGACAGCCTCTTCTTTGTAGTGCACATAGGCAGGCCTCTCTCTGGCCCCTTGACCTTTGTCCTGTTCAGGCAGCCTTACAAAACTCTTTTTGCCACTGCTGATAAATGCTCAAAGGATATTTCATTCCATTACAAGCCTCAGCCTGAAGGTGCTCAGCTTTGGCTCCTTGGGTCAGCAACCTAACTTCCCTCATTAAGTGCCTGGAGGCACCCTACTCCACAAATGAATGTCCTGCTTGCTCCCTAGGCTGGGAAGCCGGCAGCACCGTCTGGTCCTCTGGCTCTGGATTATGCTGCTGCTGCTGCTTCTCTGCCACACTTCCGGTTTCACAGTTTTCTGTCCCTGAGCTGGAAATTTCAAGGAAAGGAAAAGCTACTTGATGTCAGTCAAACCCAGAACCAAATGCACTGACATCAAGTTGATTCCAACAGATAACGAACCTGTATGGGAGTTTCTGAAGTCCTGGTGTGGCGCTGTGTTGAAGATACAGCAAGGTCGGTGGTTCAAGTTCACTAGCTGCTTCTCCGAAATCCTATACAGCGTCACTATGGGTCAGAATCAACTCGACGACACTTAACAACACCAACAATATAGGAATTTCTGACCTTGTAAATCTTTGTGGGAGCAGAAAGCCTTATCTTTCTCCCACAGAATAGCTGGTGGATTTAAAATGCTAATCTTGGGGTTAGCACTCCAGTGTTTATTTATCCTAGAGCACCACCAGGGGTCTTATGATATTAATCATGGTGGCATTAATCAACTTTGAAATTTCCCTGTGTCCATTTGGTTCTATATGAAATAGAGTGATTTGACATCAATACACACCTGCGTATTGCACACTCCCACCAATGTATTTTCATAAGCAAGTATTTTTAATGTGTTGCTGTAAAAAAATAATAAAAAGTTTAGGGTGTTTACAAAATATCTTGGGAGGAGAGTTTTGCTGTTGTTGTTGTTAAGTGTCGTCAAGTGGTTTCTGACCCATAGTAGCCGTTTATAGAGTCTCCAAGGAGTGGCTGGTGAGCTTGAGCTGCCGATTTTAACACTATTAAGTTGTTGTTAAGTGCCGTGGAGTCGGTTCCGACTCATAGCTACCCTTTACAGGGTTTCCAAGGCTATAAATCTTTATGGGAGCAGAACGCCTCATCTTTCTCCCGCGGAACAGCTAATAGTTTCGAACTGGTGACCTTGTGGTTCACAGCCCGATTCGTAACCACTACGCTACCAGAGAGCATTTAACTGGAAAAAGCGCTTCACTAGTTTCTTCTTAGCAATTCAGAAATAAAGCTTTCTTGACTGAGTTCCAGGACCAATGATCCCTGTAGGACATTCACTGCAGATCAGACAGTGTCTACAGTCAAGTTTAAGCCTTAAGTACATTCCATTTGACTTACAATGGAAAGCAATAATATTTGACAATTCATAGTCCAGTTACATTTGTTCACAATCTCAGTATAAATCAATGTGTAGATAAGATATATGATATGCCATCATGAGTTACAAGATTTTTACTTTTGTGAGTTTAAATAAAAATTTAAATAGTTTTAAACTCATTAAATATTTATTAGTTACAACTTTATTTTATTATTAAGTCTTGAAGTCAAACTTGTACTTAAGTCAGAACAGACAGGTGTGGTTCATGCCTAACATCAGTTAACCAAATGTTTGCCTTAGTATACATTGTCTTTTTATACAAATACTGTACACATTATACATTTTTCCAACTGCACCCTCCCACCAATGTATTTTCATAAGGACGTTATGCAAATTTTTTTATATGTTGCTGTAAAAAAAATAGTAAGTATAGGGCGTTTGCAAAAATACCTTTGGAGGAAGCCTTCATTGTTGTTGCTGTTGATAAGTTCCATAGAGTTGTTTGCAACCCATAATGACCCTGTCTCCAGGGAGTGGCTGATGAGCTTGAACTGCTGACTTTGTGGTTCAAACAGACTTTGCACTAACCCACAGCGCCACAGGAGAAGGACACAGTTGGCAAAATGTGTTTTTGTTGTTTTGGTAGGTGCCCTAGAGTAGGTTCCAACACACAGACACCATATGCACAACAGAACAAAGCACTGCCCAGTACTAAGCATGAGCCCATTGCTGCTGCCACTACATCAATCCATCTCTCTGGGGGTCTTTCGCCTTTTCACTGACCCTCCACTTTTTCTACCAGCTCCCTTTGCAGGATTTGGTCCATCCTGATATGTCTGAAGTAGGAGAGACAAAGTCTTACCATCCTGGCTTCTAAGGAGTATTCTGGCTGTACTTCTTCCAACACAGATTTGTTTGTTCTTCAAGCAGTCCACGGTACTTTTAATATTCTTCTGCAAAATCATAACTCAAATACATTAGTTCTTCTAATTTTTCACATGTATATGAAGCTACTGAAACTAGCATGGCTTGGGTCAAGCACAACATAGTCCTCAAATTGAAATCTTGGTTTTGAACACTTTAAAGAGGTCTTGTGCAACAAACAGATTTGCCTAATGCAATACATTGTTTATTTCTTGACTGCTGTTTCCATGAATGTTGATAGTGGATTCAAGCAAAATGAAGTCTTGGACAACTTCAATCTCTTCTGCATTTATTATATGTGAGGATTTTTGTTTTCTTGACATTGAGACACAACCCATATTGAAGTCTGTGGTCTATGATCTTGATCAGCAAGTATTTTAAGTCCTCTTAGCTTTCAGCAAGTAAGGTTATATCATCTGCATTTTACAGATTGTTAATGAGACTCACTTCAATCCCGGTGACATGTTTCTCTTCATATAATCTAGCTCTTGTATTATTTGCTCAGCATATAGAGCGAATAAATATGGTGAAAGAATACAACCCTGGCTCACACTTTTCCCAATTTTAAACCTTCAGTGTGCCCTTGCTGTGTTTGAAAAACTGTCTCTTGGTCTATGTACATGTTCTTCATGGTGTTGCATTCATCATCAAAATGAACATTTCAAGATCTATCTGTAATAGGATAATATCCATACACTACAAGGAAGACCAGTAAATACCACTATTATTCAAATATGTGCATCAACCACTAAAGCAAGTAAGGATGAAATTGAAAAACTCTACCAACTTCTTCAGTCTGCAATTGCTCAAACATGCAATCAAGTTGTATTGATAATTATTGGTGATTGAGATGCAAAGGTTAGAAACAAAGAGGAAGCATCAGTAGTTGGAAAATATGGCCTTGGTGATAGAAATGATGCTGGAGATTGCATTATAAACCTCTTAATTAATGACCTCTTCATTGCAAATACTGTTTTGTTGTTGTTTTTAACATGTACCTCACCACATAACATACATAGAAAGAAAACTGACTTCTGTAAGAAGATGCAGTGCAAAAGCTTCATATGGTCAGCCAAAACAAGACCAGGGACAGACTGTGAAACAGACCATTTTCAATTGCTAAAAAAACAACAACAACAACAATGTGTATAATACATGTTGTTTGTATAAAAATATGGTAGTATGTAAGGACTCCTGGCAGTGTAGTGGATTATGAGTTGGGTTGCTAACCACAGGTAAACAGTTCGAATATACCAACTGTCCCACAAGAGAAAGAGGTTTTCTGTTCCCATAAAGATTTTTACAGACTCAGAAACCCTATACAGGGTGGTTATGAGTCGGAACTGATTCAACAGTACATAACCACCACCACCATGGTAGTACATTGTGTACCTTTCTATGCATAAAAAGAACATTTAAGAAGCAACTCCTGACACACGAAAATATTTTAACATAATTTTTGTTGTGTGGTGTGCCATGGAGTCAGTTCTGACTCATAGGCACCCTGTGTAGGGTTTCCAAGAAGGGCTGGTGGGTTTGAACTGCGAATTTTGTGATTAGGGAGAGTATTAGTCCAGTGCTTATCCAATAGTGCCATACCAGTGATCTTTAACATAATACAGCAGTCGCAATAATAAAAATGTTCTAATGCATGCTACCAAATATTTGTTATTGCACACCATTGTAGGGTCCTCAGATGCTGAATATAATAGGATTTACAGAAGTTGGCTCATAACCACTCATAAATTAGAGAATTTGTAACCCAGGGGCTATCTGTAGTGGATCTGAATCATGTTTTGGATAACAAAAATGTTAAACCTATGGCTCTGGATTGAATTGTGTCCCTCAAAAATATGTGCTACAAATCCTAGCCACTAACAAGCTCTGGTAGCGAATCAGGCTGCAAACAGCAAGGTCAGCAGTTCAAAACTACCAGCTATTCCGTGGGAGAAAAATGAGGCAGTCTGTGCCTGTAAAGATTTACAGCCTCGAAAACCCTGTACAGGGTCACTATGAGTTGGAACCGACTCCACGGCATACAGCCACCACCATATCTCTATATAATCCCATTTGGGAATGGGTTGTCTTTTGTATGTTAATGAGCAGGACTAGTGTAGAGTGTATTTTCAGTCAAACTCTTTTGCGATATAAAAGAGATAAAATGCAAGCTAGCAAGGAAAGATGGAGGAAGAGAGATGCCAAATACATGAAGATGGTCTAGAAACAGAAGCTCAGAAGAAACAAGGCCCTTCCTCCAAACAGCAGAGAGATAAAGCCTTCTTCTGGAGTCGGGGCCCTAAACTATGAGGAAATAAAATTTCTGTTTGTTACAGCCATCCACTTGTGCTATTTCTGTCATAACAGCTCTAGATAACAGCACAAGACAGAATTTTGTACTGGAAGAGTGGGGTGCTACTTTAATAACAGGTACCTAAAATGTGGAAGTGGTATTGGACTTGGGCAGAAACTGGAAGAGTTTTCAGGTGTCAAAAAGTAAAAGCCTAGATTGCTTTGAAGAGACATATTGGTAAAATTATCGATGCCCAAGGCAGGAGTCCTGGTGTGATGCTGTGGGTTAATGCGCCAGACTGCAAAGCCATTTGAACTACAAAGTCGGTGGTTGAAGCTCACCAGCTGCTCCTTGGAAACCCTATACAGGGTCGCTATGGGTTGGAATTGACTCGATGACACTTAACAACAACAACGAAGGCAATTCTGTTGAGGGCTTAAAAGGAGGTGACAAGGATTAGAGAGAAAGTCTCTATAGTCTTTGTGAATACATACGGTGCCAGCAACAAAATAATGCTGGAAATGTGGACATTAAATGTGAGATTTTAAAAGAAAATAATGAACATGTGATTGGACAATAAAGGAAAGGTGATGTTTTTTTATGCAGTGACAATGAACTTATCTGAATTATGTTAAAAGGTTAGGTGATACACTTGGCCATCTGGCTGAGGAGATTTCTAAACAAGATCTTAAAGGAGCTACATGGTCTCTCCTTGATGTTTCTAGTAGAATGTGAGAGGAAAGAAGAGATGGACTTTAAAGTCAACTGGGCAAAATGAAAACAGAGCTTAGAATCAAAAAATTCTGTTGTACAAACTAAGGACATGTGTCCTAGAATGTACATCAAAGACATGGCTAAACAATCTTTCATTAAATATTTAAGCCTATGACTGATGGATTGAACCAATTGCCATAGCCAAAAACCCATCAGCTTAGGCTGAATGTGACAAAGCAAAAGTGAAAGGAACACTGTCTGCCTCTTGGTATTCTACAGGCAGGAAATAGGCCAAAGTAACTACATCTGTTGTTCTCCAAGAAAAGAAAAGGAGTATCTCTGGAACAGCTCAGATATCAGCAGAACTATTAGAAGGAGCACGTGGGAATCAGGGCCTTGGCAGTTTAAAAAGATGGAGCCACAATCTCATGGATCTCAAAAGGTGGGGCCACAGCCTCCTAAGTTTCAAAGAATTGGATCTTTGCCAACTCCGTTTGGAGTGTGTGATGTTATTAAGGTATGCCAGGAGGATAGAATCACTGCACAAAGTTGAGGGGTAGGGCCTGCCATGCCCAAGGGGCATAAGAAAGAGCCTGCTGGAGATGAGGGGTAGAATTGTTACTCAGATGGACTAGGAGAATGGGACCTCCCAAAGTGGAAGGAGCAGAGTTGCCATTCCAGTATATCTGGAAGGCAGAGCTGAAGCCTAGGGCCAATGGGCCTCCACTCAGAGTCTAAAGGGTGTGGCCAACTCCTAGACCCTGGAAAGCAGGGCCAATGTACAGATGGTCATGGAAAAAAGGAATTATTTTCAAATCTAGAGAGATACTATAACATGCTCTGCTATTTTTTTTTTTTTAAGATGCTTGTTGCATCTTATCCCTTCTTTCTTTACAGTTTCTCCTATTTGTAATAGAAATATCTACCTTGTGCCTGTTCCACTATCGTACTTTAAAAAGACATATCCTTTCGTCTAGATCTCACAAAGAAGAATTATGCCCCAAGATGGAATTTGCCTATAATCTCACCGCTATTATGATTAAGATAATTCAGAAGATGCCATTTTGTACTTGAAGTTGATTTAAGACTTTAGTGATGATGTGATGGGGTGAGTATGTTTTGCATGTAGCAATTACATGAATTTTGAGGGGAGAAAAAGGGTAGAGTGCTATAATTGAATTATGTTTCCCAGAAATATGTGTTGCAAACCCTATCCTCTATGCCTGTGGTTGTAATCCCATTTGGGAATGGGTTGTCTTTGTTATGTCAATGAGATAGGATTAGTATTGAGTGTATCTTGAGTCAATGTCTTTTGAGATATAAAAGATTAAAAGCAAGCCAGCAAGGAAAGATGGAAGAAGAGAGACGCCAAGTACATGAAAATTGTCCAGAAACAGAAAATAAGAAAAGACAAGGACTTTTATCCAGAAATGACAGAGAGGGAAAGCCTTCCCATAGACCAGGCACCCTGAACTTGGATTTCTATGCTCCTGTGAAATTGCATGACAGAATTTTGCAAAATCAATGACTTATTTATTGCAAATACCTTTTTTGAACAACATAAAAATTACTATACTCATGGATCTTATCAGATGGAATTCACAGAAATTAAGTTGACTACATCTGTGGGAAGAGATTGTGGAAAAACTCCATATCATCAGTCAAAGCAAGGCCAAGGGCAGACTATAGAATAGATCATCAATTGCTCATATACAAGTTTAGGCTGAAGTTGAAGAAAATTAAAACAAGTTCACAAGAGTGAAAATTTGACTTTGAATATATTGCACTTGAATTTAGAGATCATCTCAAAAACAGATTTTATGCATTAGACACAAATGACTGAAGACTAGAAGAGTTGTAGGATAACATCAAGAATATCATACAGAAAACAAGCAAAAGGTCATTAAGAGGAAAAGACCAAAACAGATGTCACAAGATATTCTAAAACTTACTCTCCAGGATAGAGATACTAAAGCAAAAGGGAGAAATAAGGAGATAAAAAAAACTGAACAGAAATTTTAAAGGGCAGCTCAAGAAGATAAAGTCAAGTATTATGTTCAAAGAAATGTGCAAAGACCTGGAGTTAGAAAACCAAAAGGGAAGAACATGCTCACCATTTCTCCAGCTAAGGAAACTGAAGAAAAAACTCAAGTTCTGACTTGCAATATGGAGGACCTCCATGGGCAGAATAAGGGCCCCTGGTGAGGTACCATAGGGTCAGCATTGCACTATGAACCACCAGGTCAGCAGTTCAAACCTACCAGATGCTCCTCTGAAAACCTATACAGGGTTGCTATGAGTTGGAACCGACTTGATGGCACTTAACAGTACAAACAACATGGGACAAATATTGAAAGATGCAGAAAGCATCAAAATATACAAAGTCACTGTACCAATAAGAAATGCTGGATGTTCAATCATTTCATAAGGGAGTGTATAGTGCTGAAGGAAGACGTGCAAGGTGCACTGAAGGCATTGGCAAAGGAAAAGACTGGAAATCGATAGAGTACAAACTGAAATCTTTCAACAAACTAATGTAGTACTGGTAGCCCTCACTTATCTATGTTAAGAAATCTGGAAATCTATGCCTGGCAAACTGATTAGAAGAGATCCATTTCTGTGCCCATTCTAAAAGAGGTGATCAAATGGAATGCAGAAATCTTCAGATAATATCATGAAAATCACATGCAAGTAAAATTTTTATCAAGATAATTCAAAACTTTACATTGACATGGAACTGCCAGAAGTTCAATCCAGATTCATGCCAAAAAGGGTCGCGGCCACGTGCAGCCTATTTGCTGCATGAACTGTGCCCACTGCGTGCCCAAAGACAAGACCGTTAAGAAGTTCATAATTGGAAACATAGAAGAGGTCACAGCCATCAGGGATATTTCTGAAGCGAGTGTCTTCGATGTATTTGTACTTCCCAAGCTGGTAGGTTTGAACTTCTGACCTTGTGGTTCAAAGTCCAGCGCTGGTCCTACACAGCCATGCTAGGAGTCAATGGAAGCATATACGAATAGAAAAAGTCAGTTTTACTTTTTTTTTCCTGGAGTATTATTCAAGGCATGATAATTGTGATCCAACCCTGTTGCATTTGATCTTGAAGGGCAGGAAGTGTCATTTGTTGCTTTGGCATCCCTCACAACAAATTGTAAGCTCACAGGTGGTGAAACTAATTTTTATTAAATTAATCTTATTTTAAAGTAAAAGAAAGGATAAGGGTGAGCCCTAGTTTCCTAGTTTGCTCATTCTTGTAAATACACCATGTATATCCCCTCAGATTTCTCAAAGTTTGTTAATTGGGTATGAGTTTATATTTTCTTTCATAGTCTACGAAGACTTATTCTAAGTCAAGTTCCATACTTAGAGAAAAAGGAAAAAGAAACCCATGCTAGCTGGCGTTGAAAGTGCTGGTAGACAGAAGCTGGGATCTGAGGGCAATTTTATAAGTTTTAGTGCTGATTACTGTTTGGATGGGATCCACTTCACTGTTGAGGAGTGCACACATTCACAGGTACCTGAGGAACAAGATTACATCTGCACAAAAAACAGACATAGATTTTTATGACAATTAATCTCAATTAAATGAAAAATAAAATGCCAGCTCTCCTAGGCCATATAGTGTAATAAGAAAGGGCCCACACCCAGTGTCCAGGAACCCAGGTTCCTGCCAACATCTCACTTTGAAAGACAAGAATGAGTTGACATGTGCCCAGATTAAGCAGGGATCTTTAGACTCAGAAAGGATCGCCAAAGTTTTTAGGTGATTCAAATTGTATAAGGTTAAGCAGATTTATGGATCAGGCATATGCTGTTCATTGTAGTCTGAACTGTTCTCACGTGATGATAAAGTGATTCCTACTCCTATTTAAGCTTATAGTAAGTAGAGGGCAAAAAGCAAGGAGGAAGGAAGAAAGGAAAAAAAGTATTCCGAGAGAAATAAAGCAAAGAAGAAGGGGAAAGATGAAAAGAAAAAAATCGCATAAGAAATAAAGGGAAAAGCTAAGTGGGGTCATCATAATTAAAGGATTTTGATAAAGACTCTGCAAAGTAATAAAATGTCAATCCCCATATTCTGACTCTAGGGACAGAAACCTGTTTTCTCCAGATATGATAGCTCCTTTAAAGAAAGCTCCAGAAAGGGGTTAAGAAGTAACTTTAACAAGCTAAGAAACCATAAAATAGGCACTCCACACTACAGAAAATGTGTTTTAAGAGGAAGATTGATTTTATTCTGTCCACATTCACATGAGTTTTGACCATATCTACCACTATTGTTGTTACTATTAAATGCATTTGAGTCAGTTTCAACCCATAGCAACCCTGTATAGGGTTTCCTAGGAGCACTTTGGACTTCCTCTCTGAGTATCATTGGCTCTTGTTCATATGGTATCTCTTAATGTTCAACCATTTCAAGAGATACCATATGAACAAGAGTCAATGATACTCAGAGAGGAAGTCCAAAGTGCATTGAAAGAAGTGGCAAAGAACAAGGCACCAGAAATTGATGGAATAAAAATTGAAATCTTTCAG
>NW_006408545.1:12107067-12161822 GCF_000296735.1 Chrysochloris asiatica | reverse complement strand
CGCTATGAGTCGGTTCCGACTCGATGGCACCTGACAACAACAACAACAAGGAGCAGCTGGTGAACTTGAACTGCCAACCTTGTGGTTCAAACCAACTTTACAGTCTAGTGCATTAACCACAGTGCCACACCAGGAACCACTATAGCCTTTACAAAATATACACTATAAAATTTTATGTAAACTAATCAAATGCTTTTTAATCTACCATCAACTATTATATGACCTTAAATTATTTGTAAGAAGCAAGATGTGTTTCTCCAGAGACTGGTTCCTTCTAATAATATGTCTGAAGTAAGACAGATAAAGTGTTGCCATCCTGACTTCTAAGGAGCATCTGGCTGTACTTCTTCCAATACAAATATGTTTGTTCTTCTGGCAATCCATTGTAATTTTAATATTCTTCTTCAACACCATAATTCAAATGCCACAAGTCTTCTTCAGTCTATCTTATTCCTTGTCCAACTTTCACATGTATATTAGGTGATTGAAACTAACATGGTTTAAGCCAAGCACACTGAGTCCTCAAACAGATATCTTTGCTCTTTAACCTTAAAGGGGTCTTGTACCTAGTGCAATATGTAATTTGATTTCTTCACTCATCCTACTCCTTGACTCATCCTGCTAACATGAGTGTTGATTGTGGATCCAAACAAAATGAAGTCCTTGACAACTTCAATCTTTTCTCCATTTATAATAATGTTATTTATTGGTCTAGTTATGATGATTATAGTTTCCTTTACATTGACTTCCAATCTATACTGAAGGCTGTGGTATTTGATCTTCATCAGTATGTATTTCAAGTCCTTTTTACTTCCAGCAAGCAAGGTTGTATCAACTACATATTGAAAGTTGTTGATGAGTGTTCCTCCAATCTTGATGCCATTTTCTTCATACAGACCAACTTCTTTAATTATGTGCTCATTATACAGATTGAATATGTATAGTGAAAATATACAACCCTGGCACACATCTTTCCTAATCTTAAAACATTCAGTGTCTCCTTATTCTGTTAGAACAGCTCCTTTTGATCTGTGTACACAGTTACAAGAATACTGTTAAGTTTTCTGAAACACCTATTTTTTTGCAATGTAATCCATAGTTTGTTATGATCCACACAGTCAAAAGCCTTGGCATATTCATTAAAACACAAGTAAACATCTTTCTGGTTTTCTTAGCTTTCAGCCAAGATGCATCTGAAATCAGCAATGATATCCCTAGGTCCATGTCATCTTTTGAATTGGGCTTGAATTTCTCTGACATACTTTTGTAACCATTCTTAATTATCTTCAGCAAAATTTTACTTGCATGTGATACTAATGAGATTGTATAATAATTTCCACATTCTGTTGGATCACCTCTCTTTGGAATGAGCACAAATATGGCTCTTGTCTAATCATTTGTTCAGGAAGCTCTCTTCCAAATATCTTGGAATAGATGAATGAGTACCTCCAGTGCTGTGTCAGTTTGGTGAAAGATTTCAATTTTTATCCCATCAATACCTGGAGCCTTGGTTTTTCTCTAATTCTTTTAATGTAAGTTGGACTTCTTCCTTCAGTATCAGTGGTTCTTGATAATACGCTATGTCTTGAAATGATTGACCATCAACCAGGTTTTTTTTGGTGCGGTTTTTTTTGTTTTGTTTTGTTTTTTGTTTTTTTGGTACAGTGATTCTGTGTATTCCTTTCATTTTCTTTTTTTGTTTTTTAAGTTTTTATTGTGAAAGTTTACAGGGCACATCATCAGTTTTACATTCAACAAATCATACTTTGTTTCATTACAATGATTATAATCCCCTACATGTACCATCAGTTAACAATGTTTCTCTCTATTCATTTTAGTTCTTTTTTTTTTTAACACTGAGGCATATATAATAATTTACAACAAAGGGGCACATTCTGCAAGCCTGTCTCCTGGCCACCAGCTCTCAGTCCCTCTCTTTCCATCTCTCCATGTCCCCATCTCTGCCTCTATCTCTGGCATCACTGCTTCTCTGAATAAGCTCCCTCATTCCGATTGTGCTCTTCTCCCATGATGGTCCTAGGGTTCTCTGTTTCTTGACTGTAAGATTAACTACTCCCCTGTTTTTGTTACAAAACATCTACCTTTATAGTTGTGACAGTCAAAATTAGTCATGATAACAGTTACTCACTACTGAATCATAAGAATCTTATCCCCATCTCTTTTGACCAGACCCATCTAGACAAGATGAAAACTATCCAGTGGGGACTCTATCTTCCCCCCCACACTCTTAAACTAAACTCCCTCTTGAAACCTTGTAAGCCAGTCACTTTGAGCTTTTATCACCCCCTCATTTTAGGTAGCCAATGTCTAATTTGCCCATCCCTATCTACCCTGTGTATAAAGGGGATAGCACTGGTACTTAATGTGAAGACTCCTTTCCTCTCTGTTGGTATTTTGAATTACTACCTCCATGAATATAGGTCAAGTTCATCAAATGGTAGCAATTTATCCTCATTTCCTTTATCAAAAATTGGTTTCTTTTTTATCTTCCTTTAGTCGAGTTCTGATTATCAAGCCATTAAGGCTAGGTCAAATGGGTACTATTTGTAAGTCTGGGTGTTCTTGTGTGTTTTCTCTTACTTAATATCAGCTGGATGCTTCACTCTCAGCTCTAGCACTCTGTGGCTATGTCCTTTCCATTGGCTCAGGTGTCCCCAGGTCTCACTTCACTTTGGACTAACCAGTCTTTCCTCTTCTCTCTTTCATCTCCAGGTCAATGGGAGTCTATGAAACATGGTTGAACTCAGCCCATTTCTTCATTGCTGCCTTTCCGCCTCACTTACCAATAGACCAATGTGGTTGACAGCGAGTTTGCATGCCTGCTCATGTGTTCCCTTTGAGTTTCAATCTTAGAGGGGTGGCCTGAAGGAACTTGATTGCTCATTTTTTATTGCAATTAGCTTAGTATATTTTTTTTCCATCCTTTGACTTTTAGTCTGTTTTTGTGTTTGTGTAAGGTGTGTCTCTTGCAGAACGCATATTGAAGGATCTAGTTTTCTTATTCTTTCTGCCACTCTCTGGCTCTGGTGCATTTAATCTGTTTACATTCAGTGTGATTATCCATTGTTGTTGTTAAGTGCTGTCGAGTCGGTTCCGACCCATAGCGACCCTGTACAGGGTTTCCGAGGGTGTAAATCTTTACGGGAGTAGAAAGCCTCATCTTTCTCCCACGGAGCGGCTGGTAGTTTCGAACCGCTGACCTTAAGGCTCGCAGCCCGATTCGTAACCACTACGCTACCAGTGATTATCCATAGCTATTGATTAATTGCTGTCATTATGTTTGTTTGTTTGTTTTTGTGGTGCTGCTGGTTTCTTTGGTCTGCATGTCTTCCTTTTCATAAGAAAAAAATGTCCTTATTATTATTTTGTATCTGTTCATTGGTCACTCACTGTCTGCACACCTCCATTCTGGAGACTAGAGGAGGTGTCTAAGCAAATGGACAACCCTCCCCCAGGGGGGGTTCTACTATGCATGCGCAATCTGCTCAGCAGAATTTAAAGGGACATCTTCCACTTAAAACCAAACAGCAGCGCAAAACGACCACAGGCAGCCCCGAACTGTTTATCACTAGGAAAAAGGCCAGAATAGGGCTGTGGAGTGGGAGAGGGACAGACTAAAAAGGAAACAGGCTGAAAATTAAATCCTGAGCTACATTATAATGACCAACATTGACATTTTGAAATTTCTCAGGCAAACTTGAAGGCAAGAAGCTGAGAGAGGGACATTAAAGTCATACTCATATTTGGCTACAGAATTTTTTTTTCCTCTTTTCTCTTTTCTGAAATTTTAAACTACAGTATCCAATCTGTCTTTTTTGCTGTTACTCTTTTGTTTTTTTGGTCCCATCTTTACCTTTAGGGGGCTCTTTTTCTCCCTACATTGTCCAAAAGAGACAGCAATTGCTGTCATGTAGTCAAGCTACAATTACACCCTACAAAATCCCACCATCCAGGCAAGAACCAATACCAGCTGCCATACACCAGGTAGGCAGCCAACACCTGCAACAGTTACTCTGAGTTGATTAATAAGAAAAGTGTAAAGGGAAGCCTGTCTCCTGATCACATCTACCTAGAGGCAATCAGAAAGCATAATAAAATACCAAAACATACATTCATCTAAGTATTAAGGTTACAGCCAACTACTTAATATGCCCCAGAAACAGATGACCATCTCTGAACATGTCCAGAAACAAGATAAAGTGATTGAGACAAGTGAGCTGGAGACTCATAGTGGAAGGATAGCAGGCTTTAGAAATGCCTGAGAAGGATTTCAGAAAAATTATAATGAAATATATCAAAATACTTTTCTTACTTTTGGAATATGTCCTCTTTGGGGTTTACTCAGCTTCTTGAATGCCTATCTTCTCATCTTCCATGATGTTAGAGAACTTTTCTTCCAATAACTCTTTGACAATTTTCTCTGTGCACTTTTTTTTTTTGGTCTTTCTGTTCTGGAGTTTTTATCACACATAAATTATTCCTCTTAATGATATTCTAGTTAAATATTAGGCTTTCTTCAGATTTCTTCTCTTTTATCTGATTGTTCTTCCAGCTAATATTGAAAGATTTTTCTTCAAGATTTGTCTTTGGATTTCTATTGATTTAAATCCACTTTGTCCTTTCAATGTATTATCTATTTCTGAAATCTTACTATTTGTCTTCTAGATTTCTAATTTTAGTTTTTGTACTGCTTCTAATATTTCAATTTTTGTAAATCTAATTAGAAGACATTTTGTATCCTATTTTTTCCTTGTTTTCATCAACAACTTTCTTACTCTTCATCTCAATCCATAAAGGTACTTAAATATCATTCTTTTTTATTCTTTATAGGTAATTACAATACATTATCTTCCTCATAAATTTTTTCTGACTCTGCATTTTGGTCACTTGTTTGAGCCACTCTTCTGTTTCTTCATGTGAACCAGTTTTCTGTTGTTTTCAAGACATTGTGGTGTCACTGCATTTGTACTTAATTGATGATTAGTGTGTTCTTTGGTCCTCACTACCTGACTCCTAATGCTTGTGTTAGAGAATGGAAGTGTGTGCATACTCCTATGTTTGCTGCTCATGTAGTACAATTCAGTGAGGATTTGGCTAATGTTGGATGCTGTTGATTATTGATGAAGTGGTATAGGAGCTGGAAGTGACTCTTTGTATGTGGGCTGGGCTGTATGGAAACAGTTGCTGACTCGTGTTGGGTAAAGTAAGTAGAAGGGAAAACATATACACACACATAAGAAACAAACAAACAACAGCAAAAGAACAGAGACAATAATAAAGGATTAAAAAACAACACACAACCAGAAAAAAAAATGATACAATAACTGAAAAGAGGAAAACAGAGGAAGAGAAAAGAAAATATACAATAAACAAAACTAAGGAAAGAAGGGGGAAAAGAATATTAAAGAAAACTTAAGATTGAAAAAATAAGAATTGGGGGGTGATAAAAGAGAAACAGAAGAAAGGCAAAAGTGCAGATAAAGAAAGGATAAAAACAAGGGAAGGGAGAGAGAAGAAGAAGAACCTAGATAAAAAGAAAGAAAACTAGGGGCAGACGCTGGACCCAGAGAAGAGAAAACTATGAAGGGCAAGGTAAATCTGTATTGGTTGTCAACCTTTGTCATAAAAAATGCCAATGAAGTGGGAGGGGGAAAGGGGAGAAGGTGCCGTACCCAGCTCTAGATGGAGTTCCTATACACCTAGGTGTTGTCTGTGGTCAAGGAACAAAGACCCTGACCTCAGGATCTAATGGTAGCTGATGTCAGGTTCTTTGTTCCTAGAAGGAACTCTCTCAGGCCTAGAAGGCAGCTGGTTTTAAGAGTCCCTGCTTATCCAGGGCAGCAGGGGGCTGACTCTGTGCATTCTGCTCATCTGAAGAGGTGACGTTCACACACCTCCAGACTCTTGTAAGCAAAAGAGTTGGGTGAGGGTAGGAACTGGACATCTCTGATCACCAAGAGAGTGTGGTGAACAAGAGAGAATTGCATCTTTCTCATCACCAGCCATCAGTGTGTGCATCACAAGCCACTGTCTGAAAGCTGCTCAGAAAAGTCAAGATTGCCATGCCAAGTTAGTCAGGTAACAGTTCACCTGTCTGTCTCCTCTCTCACCACCTCTGTTCAATTTCTCCTAGTCAGTATTCAATCCACTTTTCTACCCTTTCTTCTGAAGCTCAAGTTTCCAGGAGTATCATTATGTGTGTGTTTCATTTTATCTCTCATATCATTGTTACAGAGGGTCTGTGTAGCATCCCTTCCACCTAGCTGGAAGTCTACAGATTTATTTTTTATGTTTTTGCTTTTTTGAAAGGATAATACAAGGGAGCTTCAAAATTTCATGGAAAAATTATTTTATCTTTTCATTTCATTTTTTCCTCAACTTTTTGAAGCCCCCTGGTATACTCATATAGTTAAAAATCTAGAAAATTTTAAGAGATATGCAACAGAAGGTAATCTTCCTATCCTGGTCACACAATTGTCTAGCTCTTATTGTTGTTACGGAGTCCTGGTGGTGTAGTGAATATCCTGTCCAGTCACTCTGCAGGAGGAAAATAAGGCTCCTAAAAGATTTAGTCATGGAAACCCTAAAGATCAGTTCTCCTCTACTTTATAGGATCCCAGTGAGTCTGATTTGAAATGGACACAATGACAATGCTTTCAGTTTGGGGTTTTATTCTTGTTACTAGCTGCCCTGGAGTCAATTTTGACTCATGGTGACCCCATGTACACACACACACCCTTCAACAGGTAACCACTGCATGATTGTCTTACATATCATTCTGAAGATTCCTTATGTAAATTAAGGCTCTAGGTCTTTCTCACAGCTTAGAATGGAAGGAGGAGAGATAGAACCCATCTTCTTGGGAACAACTTAACGCATCCAGGTTTACTGGAAGAGTTGAATTTGGATTTAATCCATCTGACTTCTAAGCTAGTATTTCCAGCATGTTAGACGGGAAAGGTCACAACAATGTGAGTAATAAGAAAATGGTAGGGAAAGCAGGAAAAAAATGCAGGAAGTTTGTGTCTGTACTCAGGGAAAGGATCCTAGTCCAGGAGTTCAGGGAAGTGAGCCCCAAGTGGTGTATTCACACCTGTAGTCATATCCCTAGCCTCATCTCATTCTGAGAAACTCTACTTTGACGTGTTATGAATTGAATTGTGCCCCCCACCTCTCGCCACCAGACCCTGCCAAAAAACGATATGTGAGGTCCATATTATGGTACCTGTTAATATGATCTTATTTAAACAAAGGGTCTTTGCAGATATAATAAGTTAAATGAGGTCATACTGCAGACAGGTGAACCCAATCTTGTATGACTGGTGTCCTTACAAGACAAGGAAAAGAGGCAGATGCAGAAGCAAGACTGCCATGGGAAGCTGAGGCAGAAGTTGTAGGCCACAGCTGTAAGCCAAGGAATGCCTGAGATCACCAGAATCTGGAAGAGGCAAGAAGGGGTCTTCCTAGGGGTTTTGAAACATACTTGTCCCTGCCAAAGTTTTAATTTTGGATGTCTAGCCTCCAGAACTGTGAACAAAGTTTTGGACCTCCCTGGTCTGACACTATGTCTTATGATGAAGATCCACAATAAGCAGAGTAGAAAGAGTCCACAGGGTCTTGGGAGGCTGAGGTACAGGGGAGCAGGATCTACTTCACCAAGATTTTTTTTATGCAGGCAAAAGCCAGCATCCATCTGATCTCTAGGCTGAATGATCTAACCTAGGGAAAGGTCAGTAAGGTGACCCCCTGCTGTGAGACTTTCATTGCTCTTTATTAGAAATCAGGTTAGTCTTTTGAAGAGCTTTCTGGAGAGTGAATGACCTAGAGGAGTGCAGAACATTCATTTAGTCATCCATTTTCATCACTGTGCAGTGGGCACTGGAAACACATTGGACTAATGAGGGACCTCCAAGTTCATCCTTAAACTAATTAGTTTATTCTCAGGGGCTTTGGCATCTCAGGGGCTGAGATGATGTAAAGCATTTGGTGAGAAAATTCTGGCATCCTGAATAAGTTTGTTTATACATGGTTAGTCTGATTTTTTTTTCTCTTGAACACTATATTTCTTAAAACCAAACCAGCAACAATTAAAAAAATATATATATATATATCCACTGGAAAAAATCAACAGAATTACTGTGATTTGTTGGTATCTTGACACTTGTGTTTCTCTTTATCTGCCTTCAACCACTCAAAAATAGCCCAAGAGTTCTAGTTTGAATCTCAAAGATGTTCAGAAACTTGTGTTTTTGCTGCATTATGTTATCCTAAAAATTATTTTAACTCTTCTTGATGTTTTTTTCTATGTAATTGTTTTCATATGTTTCTATTTCCTTAAATTGAAAAAGTAACACTTAGAAAGCTCCATGTGTTGTTCTGCCCCAGAAGACTTACTCAACAGTAAACACTGATGTTCTGAATTCACAGAACTTTTTTTTTATTATTGTTTTCTTTATTTAGATTTAGTCTAAGCTGTGTATGTCGTCATCTAAGAAATGATGCTGGGCAAAGAAAAAGATGCTGGGATATTTCCATTTGTTTGCATCTGTCAAAGCTTTTTTAGGATTTAAACAATTAATTGCATGAGTCAGGCATGTACAAAAGAAGGAAAAAGCTAAGAGTGTGGTATAGTGGGAATGTAAAAACTTACGGTGTCTCAGCAAATCTTAAAACTTGATTGTTGATCATATGTTCAATTCATATGCAAAGTGATGCAGATGTTAAAATAGTCACTGTAGCATTATTTTTTGTAGCAAAAGATTAGAAAAAATATAAGTAACTATCTTTGTTATTGTTAAGTGCTGTTGAATCAGTTTTGACTCAGAGTTTCTGAGGAGGTGCTGGTAGGTTTGAACTGCCAACTTTGTAGTTATCAGTCCATTGCTTACCCTACAGTGCCATACCAGGACTCCAACGATCATTAGGAAATTGTTTAACAAACTATGGTACAGCCATAAAATGGAATAGATAGAAGCTTCTTACAAAGCTCAGCCTGAAACATGCTTATATGTGGGTAGCTTAGTTGGAAATGTGATTTCAGGGAGTAGAAATGAGGAACATGGGGATGAAATAAGGAAAAAGAAGAAGCCAGTACAAAGATAGTTCATCTGTTGGCCACTACTGTGGACAACCAACACTCAGTCCTGAGACGTTTTATGACATGTGGCTCACAGTTGTTTATCCAGGGGAAGAAAATGAAGAACATTAATCTCTTAGTTTCAGTCCGCCATGAATCAACGATTAGCCCACATCCACTCTTCCAGGTTATTAACTTACTGCTATGTCAGCAGCTCCCTACGGTTGTCTTACAAGATGTCATAGGGTTCTCTGTAACTCGATGAAGTTAGCCCAAGTATATGTGGAACTGGATATTGTAGCAGGGACTGGAATACGAAGCACGGCCAGGAAACTTTGGAATGGTGTGCAAGAGGTATCTGAAAATTTTTCAAACTTAGAATCATGAAAGAAAGTGTAAAGAATAGAGAAAAATATTATTTTAATGAGGAGAACACAAACAGAAGTACGTAGCAGGGAGAGGCCAGGAAACAAGAGTGGGGAAGGACACCCTCCACACCTCAGCCATGCTGAGGGTCTTAATCACACCCACTACCTGTCATCTGGAACCATCTGTCTTCATCTTACTTCACTGATTTTATATACTACTGAATCTTAATGTCTGTGAGTCATCCCTGTGTGCTATGAAGATAAGTCAGGGATAGAGATTGGCAATTATACAAATTGAATTAAATTATCAAAACAGTGTAAAAAAGAGAGAGAAAGAGTTTATCATAGAAGTTTTGGTTGGAGAAAAGCAAGAAGCCAGAGAAGACAGAGATCGAAGCATCCCAGGATCAAGAGAAATGTCTAGAGCAAGAGACCTGACTGGAATTCCACGTAGTGAGTGAAAGGAAGTGAACACAAGCTATTCTAGAGATGGGGGGATATCAAGGTAACTGAATGATGAGAAAACTCAAATACACCTTATCTTTTAGACTGGAAGAAAGAAGAAAAGAAATGTGTGAGAGTACTAAGAAGTTTTGAGGCATGTAGGATTAAGAATAGCTTTAACTTTTTTCAGGAAAGTCAAGGGCCACAGCACAGATCTCGCTCTTTGACAGCCACATGCTTGTGAGGAACACCAGTGTGAGGCAGGTGCCGGTTGCATCTGAATTCAGGCAAGGTCTGTTCCAGGCCTACAGAACCAACAGAACATCCAGCTTTATACTATCAGGAACCCTCTAGTCAGCCATCCTGGCCCCAGCTGCCCTCTGCCCTGACAGACAAAGAAACCAGCAACATTAAGGACCTCCACTTACAGATTGGGTACCCTGAACATCAACATCACTAGGCCAATAAGAGCTCCATCTTAGCCTAGGAACTTTGCTGTGACATCCCTCCCCTCCCCATCTCGTGAGCTCCTTGGCTGGGAGAAGCCCCCAGAGTTTTCTCTTCTCTGCATCCAACACCTTTACTAGCTTGTTCATTTTTTATCTTTCAATTTTTTGGCTATTTTTGTTTGTATATTTGCTCTCCTATTTCTTTCTCTTCCCTTGATTTTAATCCTTTCTGTCTCCACATTTATTTCTTGTTTCTCATTTCCCTGTCTTTTTCTCTCTTGATTTTTGTTTTACTGATGTCTAGCTAAAATACAAATCAAAACAAGGCCAGGGGCAGACTGTGGAACAGACCATGAATTACTCATATCCAAGTTCTGGCTGATGCTCAAGAAAATAAAAACAAGTCCACAAGAGCCAAATTATGACCTTCAATATAGCTCACCTGAATTTAGAGATCATCTGAAGAACAGATTTGATGCATTAGACACTAAAGACCTATGACCAGAAGAGTCATGAGATGACATCAAGAACATCATACAATAAAAGAGCAAAAAGTCATTAAGAAGATAAGAACGAAGGAAAAGACCACAATGGACGTCAGCGAGACTCTGAAACTTGCTCTCCAGTGTAGAGATGCTACAACAAATGGAAGAAATGAGGGGGTAAAAGAATTGAATAGAAAATTTCAAAGGTCAGCTCAAGAAGATAAAGTCAAATACTATAACAAAATATGCAAAGACCTGGAGTTAGAAAACCAAAATGCTCAACATTTCTCAAGCTGCAGGAACTGAAGAAAAAATTCAAGCCTCACTTTGAAATATTGAAAGATTCTATAAGCAAAATATTGAATGATGCAGAAAGCATCAACAAAAGATGGAAGGAATATACAGAATACCAGAAAGAGATGGTCGATACTCAACCATTTGAAGAGGGAGGTAGCATATGATCAAGAGCAAATGATACTGAAGGAAGAAGTCCAAGGTGCATTGAAGGCATTGGCAAAGAACAAGGCACCAGAAATTGATGAAATACAATTTGAGATATTTCAACAGATTGATGCCACTCTGGAGGCACTCACTCATCTATGCCAGGAAATTTGGAAGACCACTACATGTCCAACTAACTGGAAAAGATCCATATTTCTATCCATTTCAAAGACAGGTGACCCAATGAAATGCAGAAATCAACGGACAATATCATTAATTTTCCGTGCAAAAAATTTTACTCAAGATAATTCAAAAACAGATGCAACTATACATTAACAGACAACTTCCAGATGTTCAAGCCACATTTAAAAGAGGATGTGGAACATGGGTTATCATTACTAATGTCAAATGAATCTTGGCTGAAAGCAGAGAATACCAGAAAAATGTTTACCTGTTCTTTATTGACTACGCAAAGGTTTTTGATTGTGTGGATTATGACAAGCTATGGACAGCATTGTGGATAATGTGTATTCCAGAACACTTAATTGTGCTCATGAGGAATCTGTACATGGACCAAGAGGCAGTTCTTCAAACAAAACAAGGTAACACTTAATGGTTTAAAATTGGAAACAGTGAGTGCCAGGGTTTTATTCTTTCACCATACTTAACACAGTCTGTATGCTGAGCAAATAAACTGTGAAGCTGGATTATATGAAGAGAAATGAAGCATCAGGATTGGAGGAAATCTCATTAACAACCTGTAATATGCAGATCATACAACTTTGCTTGCTGAAAGCAAAGAGGACTTAAAGCTTTATTGACTACACAAAGGCTTTTGATTGTGTGAATCATGACAAGCTATGGACAGCATAACTGATGAAGATCAGAGACCACAAACTTTGCTGTGGGTTGCACCTCAATGTAAAGAAAACAAAAATAGTCACCACCGGACCAGTAAATAACATCAAGATAAATGGAGTAAAGATTCAAATTGTCAAAGACTTCATTTTGCTCAGATCAACCATCAACACTTATGGAAGCAGCAGTCAAGAAATCAAACACCATATTGCATTATGCAAATCTGCTACACAAGACTTCTTCAAAGTGTTGAAGACCAAAGATGTCAGTTTGAAGACTAAAGTGTACCTGAACTTATGCAATAACCTCACATGCTTGTGAAAGTTGGACAGTGAATAAAGAAGACCATAGAAGAATTAATGCATTAGACTTAGAGTTTTGGAGGAGAATATTGAAATTACCATGGACAGCCAAAAGAACAAACAGATCTGTGTTGGAAGAAGTACAATCAGAATGCTCCCTGGCAGCCAGGATGGCTAGACTTCGTCTCTCATACTTCAGACATGTTGTTAGGAGGGACCACTCCCAGGAGAAGGATATCATGTTTAGAAAAATGGAGGGTCAGAGAAAAAGAGGAAGACCGCCCCCCCCAATGAGATAGATGGACACAGTGGCAGTGACAAATCACTCAAATGTAGTAACGATTGTGAGGTTGGTGCAGGTCCAGGCAGTATTTCATTCTGTTGTGCATGGAGTTACTATGAGTAAGTACCAACTAAATGGCACCTAACAACCACAACAACAATGTCTAGTTTCATCCTTTTTTTTTCCTTCCCTCTCTCTGTTTTTCAGTGTTCTTTTAAACTGATGATTGTATGTTGGTATATTCATAGGCACTCACTGCCTCATGGTGGGTGTGATTAGGGGATGGAGGGTTGTGCACCATTATCTGTTCACTGCTTGTGAATCTCAGTTTAGGATGGGTTTGTCTGATGTTGGTGGTTGTCATTAATCCAATGTATAGCAACTGGTATTGTCTTTCCTGAGGGGTGTGCTGTATAGGGCATGGTTGTGGCTGGACTATATAGGCACACTTACTTTCTCTATTGGGTGAGGCAAGAAAAGAAAACACACACACACAAGAGAATAAAAACAAACAAACAAGTAAACAACAGCAAAAAAAAGTAAAGAAAAATAGTAGCGGTTCGAAACTACCAGCCGCTCCGCGGGAGAAAGATGAGGCTTTCTACTCCCGTAAGGATTTACACCCTCGGAAACCCTGTACAGGGTCGCTATGGGTCGGACCCGACTCGATGGCACTTAACAACAACAACAACAATATATATATATAAACCACAAGAGAAAAGAAGGAGAGAAAAATAGAAACAATCATGGAATCGAAAAATAAGAAAGAAAATAAAAAGAAAGAAACAGAACTAAAAACAGTAAGGGAGAAGAATGAATAAAAGGGAAAGAGATCAGAAAATATTAATGAAAAATATGTTTTTAAAAACCATAAAAAAAGAAACAACAACAGTTGGGAAAGAGAAGCAGAAAAAAAGAAGGAAAAATTAAAGTAGAGAAAGCATAAAAATCAAGGGAAAGTAAGAGAGGAAGAGGGGGAATAAAGAATAAACCAACAAAAATAATGAAAGGAAAAAATCAGGGCAGGAGAGCGACCTGGAGAGGAGAAAATTCTGGGGTCTCCTGACAGCTAAGGACCTCACAACACGTGTGGGCAAGATATACAATGGTAACACTCCTTGAAGGAATCCCTGTAGTGCTTGATGTCTGTTTTGGGCACCTAATCTGAAAGTAGTTCATCCAGAACCCAAAGCAGCTGGGGTATCAGGGTATTTCCATCTCAGAGGGCAGTCAAGGGTGAGTACTCCCAATAGTCCAAGGCTGGCCAGAGCCAGCTCTGCAGGTATAGAGCAAGTCACACCTGTTTCCAGGTGTTGGGCTTGGCACTACTAGTTGTCCCCTCATTTTGATGCATCTCCAGCCACCCAGAGAACCAGAGCTTCACTGGAAGTGTACATGGGTGAGGACTGGCCATGCCTCTGGTCACCAGAGTAATGAAGGGTACAAGTAAAATTTTACACTTTCTCTCCACCAATAAATGGCATTTCTCTGTGCCACCAACTGCTCTCTTGCTTTCAAAGTCTCCTGTGAAAGTTCCAGACGGCTGCATTACGCCTGGCCAGCAGGTACTAATCACCTAGCTCCTTCCTGCTCTGCTGCTCTACCCCAGCCCACGTCTGTTCAGCTGCTTCTCCCAGTTAGGGCTAGTCCAGGGATGACCAGATTTGAAGAAGTGCTAACCTAAATCCAGGTGTTAGGATTTATGTGAATAACTTCCCACTCACTTTGATAGGGTTCACAACTATGGTACTCAACTCCATGTGGTTTTGACTACCCGAGAGCAAGAACTTCACTGGGGATGAACTCAGGTAGGAGCTGATCACACCTCAGGTCACCAGGAGAGTGTGGAGAACATGAAAAAAAAAATCAAACCTTTATTTCTGTGAGTCACTGGTATGTTTTTCAATGTCAATATGCTGTCTTGCCTGTGAAGCTGCTCACAAAAGATTAAGATGGCATCTAGTCAGCCAACATAAATCAATTATGTCTGTCTCCATTGTTTGCCATGTATGTTCATTTTCCTCTTGTAGTCAGCATTCAATCCACTTCTCTATCCCTTCATCTGAAGTTCAGGGTTCCAGGATTATCATCTGCTTCTGTTTATTTGGTTTTCCTTATCTTTGTTGTTATTGTTGTTAGGTGCCATGGAGTCAGGACCAACTCATAGAGAACCTATTCACAACAGAACGAAACACTGCCGGATCCTGGGCCAACCTCACTATTGTTGCCACGCTTAAATCCATCAATGGTACCACCTGGCCAATCCATCTCATTGGGGGTCTTCCTCTTTTTCTCTCACCCTCCACCTTACCAAACATGATATCCTTCTCCAGTGACTGGTCCCTCCTGACAATATGTCCAAAGTATGAGAGACGAAATTTGGCTATCCTGGCCTCCAAGGAGCACTTTCACTGCACTTCTTCCAACACAGATCTGTTGGTTCTTTTGGAAGCCCATGGCACTTTCAATATTCTCCTCCAACACCATAAATCAAAAGCATCCATTCTTCTGTGGTCTTCCTTATTCACTGTTGAGCTTTCTCATGCATATGAGGTTATTGAAAATATCATGGCTTGGATCAGGCACACCTTAGTCCTCAAACTGACATCTTTGCTCTTCAATACTTTAAAAAGGTCTTGTGCAGCAGATTTGCCTAATGCAATACATCATTTGATTTCTTGACTGCTGCTTCCACAAGTGCTGATAGTTGATCCAAGAAGAATGAAGTCCTTGACAACTTAAATTTTTTCTCCATTGATAAGAATGTTGTTTATTGGTTCAGTGGTAAGGATTTTTGTTTTCTTTACAATGAGATGTAATCCATAATGAAGACTGGGCTCTTTGATCTTCATCAGTAAATGTTTTAAGTCCTCTTCACTTTCAGCAAGCAAAGTTGTATCATCTGCATATCATAGTTTGTTAATGAGTCTTCCTCCAATCCTGATGTCACGTTTTTCTTCATAGAACCCAGCTTCTCAGATTATTTGCTCAGCATACAAGTTGAATAAGTATGGTGAAAGAATACAATCCTGTTGCACACTTTTCTTAATTTTAAACCATTCAGTGTTCCCATGTTCTGTTCGAACAATTGCCTCTTGGTCTAGGTACAGATTCCTCATGAGCACAATTAAGTGTTCTGGAATACTCATACTTCACAATGTTGCCCATAGCTTGTCATGATCTGTGCAATTGAAAGCCTTTGCATATTCAATAAAGCACAAATATTCTCTGTTTTCAGCCAAGATCCATCTGACGTCAGCAATGATATCTTTCCTTTCACGTCCTCTTCTGAATCCAACTTGAACCTCTGGAAGTTATCTGTCAATGTATGCTTGCAGCCGTTTCTGTATTACCTTTAGTAAATCTTTATTGCATGGGCTATCAAAGACATTGTTCAATGATTTCCGCATTCCGCTCGGTCACCTCTCTTTGGAATGGGCACAAATACGGATCTCTTCCAATCAGTAGGCAAGGTTGCTGTCTTCCAAATTTCTTGATATGGATGAGTGAGTGCTTCCAGTGCTGCGTCACTTTGCTGAAAGATTTCAATTTGTATTCCATCAATTCCCAGAGCCTTTTTTTTTTTTTTGCCAGTGCATTCAGTGCACTTGAGTTGTATATAGAAGGAGCCCTGATAGGTTAATGAATTATGAGCTAATTACTAACTGCAAGGTCATCACTTCAAATCTGTCAGTCACTACCCAGGGGAAAAATGAAGCCTACTGCTCCTGTTAAAATTTACAGCCTCAGTGGGTCTGAGTTGGAACTGACCTAGTGGCACACCACAACCATTTATACTGTAGTTAAGTGCCATCGAGTCGGTTTCAACTCACAGTGACACGGTGAAGCACTTACAAGCAGCAGCTGATGAGTTTGAACCGCGGACCTGTGGTTCTCAGTCCAGCGCTTCTCCTGCAGTCCTATTGCACTGGGAGTCCATATGTTGTTATTAAATGCCATCGAGATGGTTTCCAACGAGCAGCTGGTGAGCTTGAACCACTGACTTTGCAGTTAAAACCAACTTTGCAGTCCAGGGCATTAACCCACAACGCCACACCAGGACTCATATACATTTGTTGCTGTTGTTGTTAAGTGCTGTTGATTCTGTTTCAACTCATTTTTGTTTAGCTTTTTAAGTGCTGTTGAGTCGGTTCTGATTCATAGTGACCCTGTATAGGATTTCCAAGGAACAACGTGTTGATTTGAACGGCCGAACTTGTAGTTCAAATTGACTTTGCAGCCGAGTTCTTATAGCAGTTCTGTACACTCTGGTAGTGTAGTGGTTAACAATTGGGCTGCGAACCGCAAGTTCAGCAGTTCAAAACTACCAGCTGTTTTTCAGGAGAAAGATGAGGCTTTCTGCTCCAGTAAAGATTTACAGCCCCGGAAACCCTGTACAGGGTCGCTATGGGTCGGAAGCAACTCCACAGCACTTAACAACAACAACATCAGGAAAAAGGTTCAACAGTCAACAGTGTTCCTTACAGTGAGATCCTTACTGAAGAGCTGAAGCCTAAACTTCAGATTAAGCACAGAGGACTGATAACCAAGGCCACAGTGCACATTATCCACACACCTCTGCCACACTGTTGACACTCTGCAAAAACTTCATGTTGAGGTGTTAAAACATCCTCCCTATGGTCCTGATCTTGCTTCATCGGACTTTCACCTGTTTGGTTCCCTGAGAACAGCCCTTCAAGGACGAAGACTCACCTCTGACAAATAAGTGAAAACAGCAGTGTACTCTTAGTTCTAAGCTCAGCATAAAATATTTTCTAATAAGGGAATACGAAAGCTTGTTGACAGAAAAAGTATATTGAAAAGCAAGGATATTGTGTCGAAAAACAATGTATTTGTCTTTTCAAAAAGTTGATTAAAATAAATTTTACAGCCAGAGTGCACGTAATTTTTTATTCACTCTCGTACAATTCTATATCTACTTATTATTATCTCTTCTATATGTTTTAATTTGCTAGCTCTCTCATAACAAAAATACTTTAAAGAATCGGAATGTATTGTCTCAGAGCTTTGGATGCTAGGAATCCGAATTCAGGGTGTCCACATGGCTAAATTCTCTGGCTAGAAATCCAAACCAGAGTGTTGGCTCCAGCTGAAGTTCCTTCCTTGACCAGCTTCTGGAAGCATAAGGCATTTCTTGGCATTTCTTGACTTACAGATTTACAGAAACTCACTAGATGTCTTGCCCCAATTTATGGTCTTTCTTAAAGTTTGTTTTTCATTTTTATAAAAGGCCACTCAGAGTGAAGAAGTTTATGATCCACCTTACTCTAATTTTTGTTGTTATTATTAAGTGCCATCATGTCAATTTGATTTATATAGACCTTATGCAAAACATAATGAAACACTGCCTAGTCCTGAGCCAAACTCACAATTTTTGTTATGCTTAAGCCCATGGTTGCCTCTCCTGTGCCAATTCATCTCATTAGGGATCTTCCTTTTTTTAACTGAGCCTCCACTTTTACCAAACATGAAATCCATCTTCAGGAACTGGTCCCTGCTGACAATATGTCCAATTATGAGAGATAAAATCCTGCCATCCTGGCTTCTAAGGAGCGTTCTGACTGTACTTCCTCCAATAAAGATTTGTTTGTTTTTCTGGCAGTCCATGATACTTTTAATATTCTACTCTTAACACTGTATTTCAAATGCATAAATTTTATGTCCAAACTTCATGTGCATATGAGGCTATTGAAAATACTGACTTGGGTGAGGTGCACCTTAGATGCTCAAGCTGACATCTTTACTTTTCAACACTTAAAAGAGGTCTTGTATAGCAGATTTGGCTAATGCAATATGTTGTTTGATTTCTTGACTGCTGCTTCCATGAGTGCTGATGGCTGTTCCAAGCAAAAGGAAGTCTTTGACAACTTCAACCTTTTCTCCATTTATTGTGATGCTATTTACTGGTCCAGTGATGTGGATTTTTATTTTCCTCACATTGAGTTGCAACCATGCTGAAAGCTGTGGTCTTTGATCTTCATCAGTAAGTATTTTAAGTTCTCTTTACTCTCACAAGCAAAGTTGCAGCATCTATATGTCACAGGTTGTTATTGAGTCTTCCTCCATATAATCCAGTTTCTTGGATTATTTGCTCAACATACAGATTGTATAAGTATGGTGAAAGAATACAACCCTGGCACACACCTTTCCTGATTTTAAACCGTTCAGTATCCCCTTGATCTGTTTGAACAACTGCTTCTTGGTCTATGTATCAGATATGTACTGGAAGGTCTGTGGAGTACTGATGGAATGGAAGAAAGGTATTTATGATTTAGGAGAAATTATGGTTTATTAGCGACACACAAAGTCATTGTGGAAGGAGGGAGGGGAGACACACAAGAACACTCAAACTTGCAGATAGTACCCATTTGACCTAGCCTCAATGGCTTGATAATCAGAACTCAACTAGAGGAAGATAAGAAAGAAACCATTTTTTTTGATAAAGGAAAGGAGTGTAAATTGCTACAATTTGATGAACTTGACCTATGCTCATGGAGGTAGTAGCTCAAAATACCAACAGAGAGGGAAGGAGTCTTCGTATCAAGTATCTATGCTATCTCCTCTGTATAGAGGGTAGACTGTTGTTGTTAAGTGCCATTGAGTCAATTCCCACACATAGTGACCCTGTATAGGGTTTCCAAGGAGCAGCTGGTGAGCTTGAACCACTGACCTTGCAGTTCAAACAACTTTGCAGTCTGATGCATTAGCCAACAGCGCCACACCAAATTTAGACATTGGCTACCTAAAATGCGGGGGTGATAAAGACTCAAAGTGTGTGAGGGAAGATAAAGTCCCCACCATATAGGTTTCATCTTGTCTAGATGGGTCCAATAAAAAGATATGGTGATAAGATTCTTATGATTCAATAGTGAGTAATTGTTATCATGACTAATTGTGACCGTCACAATTGTAAAGGTAGAAGTTTTGTAACAAACACGGGGGAGTAGTTAATCTTACAGTCCAGAAACAGAAGACCCTAGGACTATCTAGGGAGAAGAGCACAAGTGGAATGCAGGACCTTATCCAGAGAAGCAGTGACACCAGAGATGGAGGCTGAGATGGGGCCATGAAGACAGGGAGCAACTGAGGACTCTAGACTCATGAAAAGAGGACTGAGAGCTGGCAGCCAGGAGGCAGACTTGGAGAATGTTCCCTTTGGTGGTGTGAATTATTATATATGCCTGAGTGTTTTTTTTAAAAAAGAGCTAAAATAAATAGTTAGAAATACTGTTAACTGATGGTACATGGAGAGGATTATTATCATTGTAATGAAGCAAAGTATATGATTTGTTGAATGTAAAGCTGATGATCTGCCCTGTAAACTTTCACTCAATTCACAATACAAACTTTAAAAAAAAATCATTGTGGAAGGAGTATGTGAGCTAAGAGGGTTATACTATGGAAGGAATGAAAATCTTTCAAAAGCAATGGGAATGGGGGTGAGATAGTCAAAGAAGGGTTCAAGGAGGAGGAGCCCTTTGAGTTGGGTACATCAAGTTGACAGATGGGAGAAGGATCTAGAGGAATAAAGACAAAAAGATGTGGAATAGCATGTGAGACAATTCTGTAAAGATACAGGTGGTCGATTAAAACTTCTAATTAATTCCCACTCATGTCAAACCCACTTTATTCCATGGGGTTTTCAGCAGCTGATTTTTCCAATGTAGATCTCTGAAATTTCTTTCAAGGCATCTCTGGGTGAACTTGAACTTCCAACCTTTTGTTAACAGTTACATGTGTTAACTGATTGTAACACCTTGAGATCTTACACATGATAAGAGAACATAATATTAAAATACACCTCTTTCTAGTGACTCAATGGAGCCGTAGTCAGAGAACAATACAGTAGATGCCACTATCCCCACATCCTAGAGCACCTGTGAAGGATGTGTTATTTGCTCATTATAAGTTTTTAGACATTAATTTTTATTTTATAAAATATTCCATTGAAGTTTTATTGTGATTATTGAGTTTTTGGGTGTCTCCTTAAATTTTGCACTCAAGGCAAGTGCCACATCCTCTCTCCTTAGACCCAGTCCTGCCTTTGAGACAGTGTGTTGAACATTCACTGGGTCTAGAGGGCACCAACATGACCTTGTTGTCCAAAACACTACTTATTCTAATCATCTTTCCATTAGCAGGACCATCAAGTAGACAGGGGGCAAACAAGGGAGAGAAAAATCATCTCTGCACAGTTATCACCTCCACTGCAGGCTTCCATACCTGAAGCAGGCCTTAGACAAAAGAGAAGTAAAGCTTTTGTTTCAAATTGAGTTTGGAGAGATTTCTGTTAGCTTGGACATTTTGCTTATTAAAACGAGGTGCTTGTGAGCTGTTCATATCCTCCTTCAAGAAAGGACTTGCTGCCCAGCAATGGTTAGTAGGTCACTGACAGCCTCCATCTGTTAAATTCAACAGGGTCCCTCTCAGTTTCTGAGCCAAAGTCAGTTTTCCCTCAAAGACCCCAACCAATAGCTAAGGCAGTGACACACAGACCTCACCATGTTTTACCTGGCCAGGTCTTCTAACTGATGTCTTCAGAGATTCCCAATAGGCTGGAAAGACCTTGTTCCATCTGCACTGTGATCTGATGTCCCCAACCTCTGCTCAGCCCTACTTTCTTCTCTTTTCTCTCACAGGCATTACTCCCAAATGCCTTTACACTCTGAATCTTGGTGCCTGCTTCCAGGAGAACAGAAAGAGATTTCAAAAGCAGTGAGAGCTGTCTAAACTTTCACTCAAGCAGTAGGAAGATAAGTTGCATACAGATAGTCTACAATGAGAGAAATAATTAGGTTGCTCTATATCTATCCTTTGCAGAGCCAGTTTGAATCACAAAGTCAGTTATTCAATCTCACCAACCTCTCCTCTATACAGGGTCGCTGTGGGTAGGAACCAACTTGACAGCACTTAACAACAACAACAACAACATCTATCCTCAATGGAAGTTGTTGTTGTTGTTAAGTGCCATCAAGATGATTCCAACTCATAGTGACCCTATATAAGGTTTCCAAGGAGCAGATGGTGAGCTGGAACCACAAACCTTGCAGTTCAAACCAATTTGGCAGTCTAGTGCTTATTCTACAGTGCCAAAATGTACAGGTTGCCAGTCAAAGTGGTGAGGCTCAAAGATTTTGGAAGGTTAGCCATGAACCAGATGATAACATGTCTTCTACCTCATCCCAATGCAGCAATACATCAACAGAGAGCTGCCAGAAATTCAAGCCAGATTCAGAAGAGCATGTGAAAAAAGGAATATCATTACTGGTATCAGATGGATCGTGGCTGAAAGCAGAGAATGCCAGAAATATGTTTATTTGGGTGCTTTATTGACTATGCAAAGGCTTTCAACTGTGAGAATGACAAACTACGGATAACATTGCAAAGAATGGGTATTCCAGGAAACTTACTTGTGCTCACTTGGAACCTGTACATAGACCAAGAGGCAGTTGTTTGGAGGTAAACTACCGAACAGAGACTTATTTCAGGAACTACTACACATTTGATGTATTGTTAAATGCCATTGATTTTATCCAATTCGTAGCAATGGGAGAGGCTGGACTGAAGAAGATTTTGGCTTCAAAACACAAGGACCAAGAAGAAATGGATTCAAAGAAAAAAGGCCAAAAGTTTGTCTTTTACAGCTATTGACTGCAATCAAGAGAAGAAGAGGAAGCCTAAAATACCAGAACCAGTTATATTTGAGGATGTCACTATGTTCTTCACAAAGGCAGAATGGAAGAAACTGAGCTCTGAGCAGAAGAACCTTTACAAAGAAGTGATGCTTGAGATATACCAGAATCTTCTTTCATTGGAACCAAAACCAGAAGCCTACCACTGTCTTTCTCCTGTTAGCAAAATTTCAGCCAACATATACTTCAGAGCTTCCCAAGCTTGTGTGCAGAGTGTCCCTTCCATTCAGGGGCTTCCAGACCAAGGTCTCAGAAGTAGCATCAAAAGCAGGATTCTGATCAGAGGTTCTGGAAAGAAAACACAAATGGTCAAGAGAGAAAAGTCTTCTCCAATCCTCTGTATGAGAGCAGAGTGGAATCAGAGAGATCATGGGAGTTCCGTAGCCCACCCCAAAAAGTGTCAGCAAGGCCAAGAGAAGGCCACACAGGTGTAGGCATAAAGCCTAACTCAGCGCACAGGGTGAAATCTGTGGAAAAAGATAAACACTAAAGGAATTAAATCTCAAGATTTGAAGCAGTCAGCTACAGAAAGAATGGAACAGACTGTGGCCTGAAGTCAAAGTTGATTACAAACCAGACATCCATCCTCCAGTGCAAACCACATGTTTGTGGTGAGTGTGGTTAAGGGTTTGCTCAGAATTCAGCCTTCCTCAGTCTTCCTCCTCCACCAAACCACCATCTGTCTGTCAGTTTGTCATATGGTCGTGGCTTGTGAGTTACTGTGATTCTGGAAGCTATGCCACAGGTATTTTAAATACTAGTAGGGTCACCCATGGTGGACAGGTTTCAGATGAGCTTCCAGAGAAAGACAGACTAGGAAGAAGGAGTGACGAACTACTTCTGAATATTTAGTCACTGAAAACCTTATGAATAGCAGAGAAACACTGTCACATATAGTGCCAGAAAATGAGCCGCTCGTGTTAGAAGGCACTCAAAATCCAACTGGGGAAGAGCTGTCTCCTCAAAGTAGAGTTGACCATGATGATGTGAATGGAGTATAAAGTCTGTGGGAGTAAGGCCCACAGGACCTTCATTTGCTGATAGGGCACAACTCAAAATGAAGAGAAACAGCTGTAAACATTCATTAATAATCAGAACGTAGAATGTATGAAGTATGAATCTATGAAAATTGTCAAAAATGAGATGGAATGCACAAACATAGATATCTCAGGCACTAGTGAGCTGAAATGGACTGGTATTGGCCGTTTGGAATCTGACAACCACATGGTTTACTATGACAGGAATGACAACTTGGAGAGGAATGGTGTTGCATTCATCACTCAAAAATAACATATAAAGGTCAGTCATGAGGTAAAATGCTGTCTGTGATAGGATAATATCTTGGCACCTACAGGGAACACCAGTTTATACCACTATTATTCAAATTTATGCACCAACCACTAAAGCCAGTGACAATGAAATAGTAGAATCCATGCAGATGAAACAACCTTGCTTACTAAAACAGAAGAGGACTTAAAACATTTACTGATGAAGATCAAAGAGCACAGCCTTTGATATGGATTACATCGCAATGTAAAGAAAACAAAAATCCTCACCATTAGACTAATAAACAACATTCTTATCAATGGAGAAAAGATTGAGTTTGTCAAGGACTTCATTCTTCTTGGATCAACTATCAACACTCATGGAAGCAGCAGTCAAGAGATCAGACGACATATTGCATTAGGCAAATCTGCTGCACAAGACCTTTTTAAAGTGTTGAAGAGCAAAGATGTCAGCTTGAGGACTAAAGTGCACCTGACCCAAGCCGTGGTATTTTCAATAACCTCATATGCATGTGAAAGCTGGACAGTGAATAAGGAAGACCATAGAAGAATGGATGCTTTTGAGTTATGGTGTTGGAGGAGAATATTGAAAGTGCCATGGGCTGCCAAAAGAACCAATAGATTCATTTTGGAAAAAGTGCAGCCAGAGTGCTCCTTGCAGGCCAAGATGGCCAAACTTCATCTCTCATACTTCAGATATATTGTCAGGAGGAACAAATCACGGAAAGAGCGATTTTTGGTAAGATGGAGGGTCAGAGAAAAAGAGGAAGACCCCCAACGATATGGATTGGCCAAGTGGCAGCATTGATGGACTCAAGCATGGCAACAGTAGTGAGGTTGGCCCAGGATCGGGCAATGTTTAGTTCTGCTGAGCATAAGGTTGCTATGAATCGGTACCGACTCGATGATACCTAACAACAACAACAAAACCAACTTCTTGAATCTGAAACTGATCAAACATGCAATCAAGATGTATTGATCATTACTGGTGATTGAAATGCAAAGGTTGAGATCAAAGAAAAGGATCAATGGTTGGAAAATATGGCCTTGGTAATAATACAAATGATGTTGGAGATCACATGATAGAATTCTGCAAAATCAATGATTTATTAACTTCAAATACCTTCTTTAGACAGCATAAGAGATGATTATACACATGGACTTCACCAGTTGGAGTACACAGAAATCAAATTGATTACATCTGTGGAAAGAGCTGATAGAAGAGCTCTATGTCATCAGTTTAAACAAGGCCAGGATGAGACTGTGGAGCAGACCATCAATTGCTTATAGCAAATTCAGACTGAAGCTAAAGAAAAATGAAAACAAGTTCACAAGAGCCAAAATATGACCTTGGATATATCCCACTTGGATTTAGAGATCATCTGAAAAACAGATCATCTGAAAAACACTAAACACTAACCACCGAAAACCAGATCAGACGACATATTGCATTAGGCAAATGTGCTGCACAAGAACTTTTGAAGAGCTTTTGAAGAACTGTAGCCAGAGTGCTACACTTGGGCTCAAGCATGACAACTATTGTGAGGTTGGCCCAGGACTAGACAGTGTTTTGTTCTGTTGTACATAGGGTTGTTATGAGTCTGTGCCGACCTGATGGCACCTAACAACAACAACCTCCACCAAAGGACACACTCAGGGATTCCTTTTGTTTATAGTGAGTGCTGTCAAGGATTTGCTCAGAATTCAGCCTTAATCTGCCACTAAAGAACACACTCAAGGGAAAAGACATATGTTTTCAGTGATTGTGACCATGATTTTGCTCAGATGTCAGGTTTGTTCTGTCACCAAAGGACATACTCAGGGCGAATGCCATATGTTTGCCATGATTGTGGTCGACAGTTTGCTCGTAAGTCAGTCTTGCACAGGCACAAAAGGACACATCAGGGGAAAAGCCATATATTTGCAGTGAGTGTGACTGAAGGTTTGCTCAGAAGCCACACTTGTTGAGCCACCAGAGAACACATTTTGGAAAAAGCTATATGTTTGCAGTGAATGTGGCCAAGGGTTTGCTCAGAAGACACATTTATTGTGCCACCAAAGAAAACACTCAGGGGAAAAGCCATATTTTGCAGTGAGTGTGCCCATGGGTTTGCTCATAAGTCAACCTTGTTATGCCACCAAAGGACACACTCAGGGCAAAAGCCATATTTCAAATGATTCAGCATGACTGGTTAAATGCTGGTCTTGTGCCTCTATGGTTTCTTTAGGTCTGTATTTGGGCCCACCTGAAACAAGTCACCAAAGGACCGTGACTGTCCACCCATCAAACTTGTGTGTCTCCCAACAGGTGACTCTGAAGTACTGGAGATCAGGGTCTCCACTTACAGTAGATGAAGGTGGGAACTGGCCACCCTTGTGGTCACAACAGAACAGTGTTGGAGAAAACAAGAAATCACACTTTCCCATCCTGTGTGGATGTGCTTTGCCAGGACTCCTGTTGCCTAAGTGGCTCATGATATGGTTGCATCGAGTCTTACTGACCGTTCACCAGTCTGTCTGTTAATTTCACCATCCCTGCTCAGCTTCTTATCCCAGCGCTCAGCTCACCTCTCTAACCTTTCCTCTGACGTTCAGGATTCTGGAATTTTCATCTGAGCCTGTTTTATTTGGTGTGTCATATCTTTGTTGTAGAGGGTCTGTGTAGTACGTCTGTCCAGTCCACCATGTTACCAGGAGTCTCTGAACATATTTAAATAAACTGCAAAAGGTAAAAAAAAAAAAAAAAGGCAGTTGTTTGAACAGACATGGAGATACTGAATGGTTATTAGGAAAATTGTGTTTTCATCATATTTATTCCATCTGTACGCTGAGAAGAAGCTAGCTTATGTGAAGAAAAACATGGCATCAGGATTGGAAGAAAACTCATTAATGTGCTTGCTGGAAGTGAAGAGGACTTAAAGTACTTAATAATGAAGATCAAAGACTACAGCCTTCAGTAAGTATTGCACCTTAGTGTAAAGAAAACAAAAATCCTTAAAACTGAATCATAGTAAAGATTGAAGTCAGCAAAGATTTCATTTTTCTTTGATCCACAGTCAACACTCAATGGAAGCAGAAGACAAGAAATCAATGATATATTGCATTAGGCAAATCTACTGCAAAAACCTCTTTAAAGTGTTCAAGAGAAAAGAAGTCAGTTTGAAGACTAAGGTGTGCCCGACCCAAGTCATGATATTTTCAACCAGTTCTTATGCTTGTGAAAGTCAGACAGTAAGAAAGATCAAATAAAAATCAATGCATTTGAATTTTGGTGTTGGGGAAAAATATTAAAAGCAACATGAACTGCCAAAAGAAAAATAAATCTGTCTTGGAAAAACTGCAGCCTAAATATTCCTTAGATGTCAGAATGAAGAGACTTCGTATTTCGGATATGTTATTAGGAGGGACCAGTGCCTGGAGAAAGACACTCTGCTTGGTAAAATGGAGGGTCAGTGAAAAAGAAAAAAGGCTCCCAATGAGATGGATTGGCACAGTAGTACAGCAACAGGCTCTGTAATAATACCTGTGAGGGTGGCACAGGACCAGGCAATGTTTTGTTCTGTTGTACATAGGAGCACTATGAGTCAGAATCAGCTTGACTGACCAAACAACAACACCCCAACCTGGTGCTGGGGTACATGGAAGGCTATTAAGCAGAGGCACATCATCATATTCATATTTTAAATAAATCTCACAGGACACAGAGGGGTAGATGAATTGAGTGGAATGAAACAAGGGCTGAGAAATCAGCTATATGAAGTTGTCTTTGTTCATGAAGGAGATGATAGGGTCACATAGCTTGCTTTTTTTTCCAGTGCAAAGGAGAGTTCATTCCTTGACTAAGAATGAGCCAGTGAGGTTGGGCATGGTTCGAGGACTCCAAAGCACAGCAATGGAAAAATGATTTATAAGTAAAATGAAGAGAATAAAATAAATAATAAAGAATTCAGTCATTCTGAACACTTTCTCTAAAATGGCCTAGAAGTCCTACACTCCCTGTTGTATCTGACCCCTCTGTCCCTTCCTGGTGCTCACTTGAGCCAGTCACACTGGCCTCCTCTGAGTGTCTTTAGCACCCCAACCATGTTCTTGCCTTAGACTTTGTACTTTTCAGTCTGCAAAACTTTTTTCCCAAATACTTGTACACTTACTTCCTCATTCCCATAGTAGATTTTCAAATACCAACTTTTCAAATAACACTTTTTTCTAAGCCCTGATTTTATCACCCTTTAAATAAATTACAATATGTCATTTACACCAACTCCCATATTCTCTGTAGATCCTTCCTGCTTTCCTTTTTCTCTCAAGACTTATATCTCAAGCTTATTTGTTAAGCTTATTGTTGGTCTTTTCCACTAAAAAATAAACTTCATGAGGGCAGGATTTTTGCCTATTTTTGCTTCTTGCTGTATCCACAGATTCCAAAACAACTCCTGGAACATAGTATATATAGCCAATAAATATATGTTGAATGAATGTAAAGTAACAAAAGTTCAGATCATCTAAAATATTCCATTTTACTATAATTTAAATCTTCTAATCACATATTTGTCACTAGACACTGTCTCATAAGGCACAGTTCTTTATATACTCTGTTTATATAATCATTTGACATAAGTACGTTTACTAAACATATGGTCTACGAGTGCACCAAATGAGAATACTTACCAAACAGTCAATGTGACAACTCCCTTTAGGAGAACCTTCCATTTAGCAAGTAATATTGCTTGTCTTGTATCTCTGATCTCAAGTCACAGAGAGTTTTCATTATGTCATGGACACCAAATGTTCAATTGGCTCTTGAAAGATTTTTGTTTATTTTCTTCCCAAAATAGTTAAATAATTGAGATGTCACAGTTTTACTTTCTTTCTTTTCTTAAAAATTTAATTATTGTTAAAGAACCTTACCCTCAAGGAGATCACACAAGAATTGGTATGGAGACCATTGAATGTGTTGCTAAAGTTGCATTGGTTTATTTATTTAGCTGGTGAAAAACATCTTTAAAGGACTTTGGAGCAGGGAGTAGTCGTATTTTGTTGATTAAATGTATCTGTCATTCACATTCTGATTCTAAGTACTCAAGAAAGTATATATTGTACGTTGTTGCTGTTGTTAAGTGCCATTGAGTCGGGTCTGACTCTTAGCAATGCTCTATAGTGGTTCCAAGGAGCTGCTGGAGTGTTTGAACTCCCAATCTTGTGGTTCAAATTGACCTTGAGGGCCAGTCCTTATCCTGTGGCACCACACCAGGATGCCAATATATATCATGTCATATATAGGAATTCTTAAGTGCTTTATTTTCAAACAAACATAAAGTAGGTGGTGGCGGTGTACCCCATGGAATCAGTTCCGATTCATAATGACCCTGCATAGGGTTTCCAAGGCTTCAAATCTTTACAGGAGCAGAAAGACTCATCTTTCTCTCACAGAACAACTGATTGTTTCAAAATACTGACCTTAAGGTTTGCAGCCCAACTTGTAACCACTATGCTACCAGAGCTAGTATAAGGAATGCCCAGCTGTACTTATTATAAACCCCACTCCTCATAAGTGTTAACATTAAGGCAATTATACTCTGTTACCCCTAGAATCTGTGCATGATTGTAGAAAATCTAAACTCAGAATTTTATTACTAAAATCTATCAATTTTATTAGAAGCCAATTTGGGGCTCTGTTATTTCAAGTAGAAAATTTGCTGGAAGAACTAAGACCTCTGTGGTCATTTCTTTAGGATCTATATATGAGAGGGGGTTTTCTCTCTCAATTTCAACTCTCCACTGCCTCCAATAATTCCTCTCCACATCTGATCTCCAAGAAAATCTTTGCAGATAACCCCTTTAAAATCCATATATATATACATATTCACCATAAAACTTCTGAGATAACCTCTCTGCCTTTTCTTGAACTGGCCCAGCAGATCCCCTGTGAAGTTACTGTTTTGATTGTATCTTGATTTCTGGATCATACTGGTAAATCCAAGACTCACCCCCAATTCTAATTAATTCCGTAAAATCATCTTCATCAGCTTCAACCTCGCTTAAAAGACCAATGGAGAAATCAGCTCTTTGAGCTAGCTGATCTTCATGTAAAGCTTTTGAAACCCATCCAGCCAAAAGCTTACTGAGGCCAAGATGTTCACTTCAAATTTAAAATGCCAGACCATGCAAGATCCCAACTTCAGAAGCTATCACATTAATGATAATTCTATGGTCTTCTTCCACCAGTTTCTGGATTTCAGCCACGGTTTCTTCATTCATGAAGGTTGACAGTCTTCCCCCTTTTGGTTCATCTTTGATGTCTTCAGGACAGTCCTTAAAATGATTGATCCGTCTAAAAACTGTTGTTTTGTATGGGACAGCATTCTCATAAACTTATTGCAAAACTTCAATGATTTGAGTTTTGTTAAAAATTTGATATTAACCCTGACCTCAAAATAATTTTTTCCCATAACACATAAAATATCCTTTTTATTGAAGGCATCCAACTGAGATTCAGACAATGTCTTACTGAAAGAATATTTCTGCTGCCTTCCACTGAGGACACAGACATGTTTGAATACGTTTTGTTTGGAATGAACTCTTACATATACGAAGTGAAATCCTAATAGCAATGCTTTTTTATTTGCCTTCATGTTTTACAGCAAGTGACCATTCTTTTTATTGCAGCAATCCCCTTTCCTTCCCACTTTTTCTGTTGCCATCAAAGGCATTCTGCTTTTCCATTTCCCCAACTTGTTACTTTGGATTTTCCTTTAACCAAAATAAATCTTTTTGCCCTAGTTCTAACATTGGTGCTGCATTCTCACAATACATCTCTCTTAAATATATAGTATTATGAATCTTTCTCTTGCTTACGACCTCACTCAAATCAGAGTCCCTTTAGTCCCATGGTATTTTCTTCACTATTCTGTAGATTTCTAACCCCTCCAGATTCTCTTACTGAGTGTGAGAATGACCTTTCTCATTGTCTTTTTTTTTTTTTTTTTTAGTATCATTACCATTTAGAAACTTACCAGTGACTGTCACTCATTCATTCAGTAGATTTTAGTTGCTGATATCCCATTCCTTTAAATTCGAGCTCCTAGACCTGGTATGGCTTTGTAAAATAAGCACTGGATTCTTAACCACAAGTTCAGCAGTTCAAATCCACCAGTAGATCCTTGGAAATGCTATACAAGCTCTCTATGATTCAGAACCAACTTGATGGAATTTCACAACAACAGCAAGCACAAGTTTAGTGCCTAGTGCAAACGATTAAACACTTGATTGTGACTAGAGGTCACTCAGAAGACAGGTTTGGTGATCTGCTTTTGAAAGGTTACAGTCTGAAAACCCCATGTAGCAGTTCAACTCTGTACATATGGGATTGCCTTCAGTCAGAACTGACATTCAGCAACCAATAACAAGAAGTGTGAGTTTAAGAGTTGTTAAAATCACCACTTCCATGGCATCCCTTGCGCTAAATGCAGAGACCAGATCTCTCTGTTGTAGGTAGTCATTTCTATTTTCCCTTTCATGTCACTAGCCACCTATTTTCACAATTCTAAGCCTTTGATTTTCCTCAGATCTTTCCCCTTGCCTCTCTTCTTTGCCTATGTTCGCTTTTCCTTCTTCAAATACATCTCAAAAATCAGTCTTCTTAGAATGTTTTCTTAAGGTACAATCATGTCAGCTATCTCCTATGTAAATGGGAATCATCTATAGAAATCAGAAATTGGCCCTGCTCAATTCTGGAAATTCATGTGTAACCAGTGCGAATTTAGGGGAGAAATAAGTCCGAATTTTCTTTCCTAAACACCTTTCATAGATCAAATATGCAAATCAGAATAGCTTTCTAAAACCTTGCTTATAAGACTCAGGTGCAAGTATAACGTTAAAGCTGCAGGTCAAATTAAATATTTATATTCAATCATAAAAGTTTGTTTTTATATACTTTGTTGTTGTTAAGTGCCATCTAATTGGTTCCAACTCTTAGTGACACTGTATAGGGTTTCCAAGGAGTGGCCTGTGGATTGGAACCACCAACCTTGTAAGTAGCAGGCCAGTGTTCATCCTACATCGCCACACCAGGACTCCATTATACATTTACATCTGGTGTGGCATTGTAGGATAAGCACTGGACTGTGAATTAGAAAGTGAGCAGTTCAAACCCATCAGCCACTCCTCAGAAACCCTATACAAGGTCTTTATGAGTTTGAACCAACTAGATGGCATTTAACAATATAAGAAAAGGAACTTGTATACAGACTTTCCTTAAATGAGTATTCAATTCCTTCCTGCTTTTGGTTTGATGTAAGGGTAGCTTAGGTAGCTTTTGGTTTGAAATAAGGGTAGTTGAAAAGTTACCTCCAGGGAATCTGAAGAGAGAAAGAGAGAAATGGCAAGTTCCCAATGTATTTGAAACCAGGTAACTAAAAGGAAATTGATTCCCAGTTCCCGGGCCTCCAGGTGGAACACTGCAGATCACTCCTTCCTACTGATATTGTACATACGTAAAGGTCTGGGGTGGGGCTACTAAGAATGGGTGGCACAAGAAAACCTTTGTGTTATCTAAAGTTGACCAGAAGTGATGGAGTCTGTTATGAATGGAACTGTGTCCCCGCTATGGTGGTGTTGTTACGTGCCGTGGAGCCAACTCTGACTCATAGTGATCCCGTATGGGGTTTCCGAGAATCAGTTGGTGGTTTTCAACTGCTGACCTTGTGCTTCACAGTCCCATGCTGATCCTGTTGCACCACATCAGGAATCTGTCCCCCAAATATCTGTTATACATTCTAACCTCCATGTCTACAATTATAAGCCTCTTTGGGAATGGGTTGTCTTTGTTATGTAAATAAAACAGGTTTAGTGTTTAGTATAAGGAGCTCTGGTAGCATAGTGGTTAGGAATCCAAATGCTAACCTCAAGGTCAGCAGTTGGAAACTACCAGCCATTTCGTCGGAGAAAGATGAGGCTTTCTGCTCACATAAAGCTTTATAGCCTGGGAAACACTATGTAGGATCACTATGTGTCAGAACCCACTCCACAGCACACTGCCACCACCACACTACTAGTGTAGAGTGCATCTTGAGTTAATCTCTTTTGAAATTATTAAAGAGATGAAATGGAAGCTAGCTAGCTGAGATGGGGGAAGAGTGATGCTGAGCCATGTGAAGATCACCTAGAAAGAAAACCTTCACTTAGAGCCAAATCCCTGAATTCAGCCCTCTAGTCTCCTAAATAGTGAGATAATCTGTGTGTATTTGTTCAAGTTCTTTTGATAGCCCATGGCACTTTCAATATTATCCTCCAACACTCTAACTCAAAGGCGTCAATTCTTCCATGGTCTTCCTTATTCACTGTCCAGCTTTTGCATGCATATGAGGTTATTGAAAATACCATGGCTTGGGTCAGGTGCACCTTAGTCCTCAAGCTGACAATTTTGCTCTTCAACACTTTAAAAAGGTCTTGTGCAGCAGATTTGCCTAATGCAATACATCGTTTGATTTCTTGACTGCTGCTTCCGTGAGTGTTGACAGTTGACCTAAGTAGAATGAAATCCTTAACAACTTCAATCTTTTCTCCATTGATAAGAATGCTGTTTATTGGTCCAGTGGTGAGGAGGATTTTTGTTTTCTTTACATTGAGATGCAATCCATACCGAAGGCTGTGCTCTGTGATCTTCATCAGTAAATGTTTTAAGTCTTCTTCACTTTTAGCTGCCAAAAGAACCAATAGATCCATTTTGGAAGAAGTGCAGCCAGAGTGCTCCTTGCAGGCCAAGATGGCCAAACTTGGTCTCTCATACTTCAGACATATTGTCAGGAGGGACCAGTCACAGTTTGGTAAGGTGGAGGGTCAGAGAAAAAGAGGAAGACACCCAGCAAGATGGATTGGCCAGGTGGCAGAATCGATGGACTCAAGTGTGGCAACAGTAGTAAGGCTGGCCCAGGATCGGGCAGTGTTTCGTTCTGCTGTGCATAGGGTCGCTATGGGTCGGTACCACTCGATGGCACCTAACACTAACAAAAATTTGTTAAAGTCACCGATTGGGGGTGCTGTTGATGCAGCAACACTAGATAACCAAGATTGAATCTTTGCTATGGACTAATGTTTCAGACTGCAAAGTCGTTAGAACTGCTAAGTTCTCCTTGGAAACCCTACACAGGGTTGCTATGGGTCGGCATTGACTCGATGGCACTTCACAACAACAACCACTGTGCTTTTTTTCATTTTTGATTGCTGCCATAGATTCAATCATGTGAGAATGAGGACGTTTGTTATTTCAGTTTCTTTAAATACAAAAAAACAGAAAATATGCCTGCAGTGATAAAAATATGTAAATTGAGTTGTAGCACATCAGTCAGGTAAACCATCAGAGTCAGTCAGGTAAACCATCAGACCTCATAAGTCAGGTAAGCTTCGAGCCAAGTCACTGCACTGACATAGCCCACCATGGAGAGACCTGCTAGAACCCCACCCCGGCAGTTTACAGCCAAGCTGAGTGGAGTCACTACTTAACACTTGGAGAGCAGGTGTGAAGAGGAATTATTGGTGGGCTGTGGAGAGCTGAATTGAGAGAGAAAATGCTCTCTCATATATGGATCCCAGAGAGATGACCACAGAATAGATCTTAGCTCTTCCAACAAATTTTCTACTAAAAGAGCCCCAAATTGGCTTCTAATAAAACTGATTGATTTGGGTAATAAAATTCTGTGTTTAGATTTTCTACAATCATGCACAGATTCTAAGGGTAACAGAGTGCATTTTCCTTAATGTTAGCATTTAGGAGGCGTGTTGGGCATTGTAGGGTAAATGACTGCTAATCACAAGGTTGTCAGTTCAAACTCACCAGACACTCCTCAGAAATCCTATCTATACAGGGTCACTAGAGTCAGAACTGACTCCACAGGACTTAACAACAACAACAAACAGCACTTACAAGTGTGATTTCCCAGGTCATTAATGGAAGGAGACAACAAAGAAGCAAGCATTGGTGAGCATCATCTGTGGATCCCAGACTCCATCAGGCTCTGTCCCCAGAGCCCGGAGCCCAGCCACACCCATCCCCTGGCTGCATCTCAGCATGGTGTACCCATTCTCCTTTAGGCTCCAGGCTTCTCTCCCTGATCTGCTGTCTTGTCATTGTCACCAATGTAGTACACCATTGCCCTTGACAACCTGGGGTGCCTTTTATCTGTCTTTGCTATTGCCACCCTGAAATCACTTCCCAGGGAACTTTTTTGCTGATCTGACCATCACCATTTGCACTTTCCACTGACTTCGTTCTGTCCGCCCTTCTCCCCTTCCCATCCACAACCTGACACACACAGAGAGGGTCCTAGGAATATCTCTACTAGGGAAAAGGTCTATTTTTTACCAGTAAACTATTTCATTAGGCTTCAAACTGGAGTCCTTGACCATTTGGTAGCTTACAATTTCTGTGTTACAAGTTGATCATTTGTCTTGCTCCATTATTTTCTAATCACTCGCATTTTGTTTTGGAACTTAAATTGTGGGCAACACAAGATCTTGAGGAGTCAGTTTTTTAAAACAATAAAAATATTGTAGATATTTGCATGGTAATGTGGCAGCTAAAGTCTTTTCCAAAGCTGTGTCCCTCCCTGGTGGGTTCCTTTTTTCTTAGCTCATGGTGAATACTCTTCCTACTCAGCTCTTATATGGACTTTGTGCCCATACTTGTTCCTCCTCTCCACCTCTGGGCTGCCTTTGCTTTCATTCTATCTAAATGTTGTTGTTGTTAAGTGCCTTCAAGTCAGTTCCGACTCATAGCAATCCTGCATAGAGTTTCTGAGGAGCAGCTGATGAATTTGACTCGTTGACTTTTTGGTTCAAACTGACCTTGTGGTCCAGTGCATTATCCCACAGCGCCACACTAGGACTCCATCTAAATATTAGTGTGAGAAACTAAAGAAGGGGAGATATTGAGGAGTGTTTTTGGCAAGGCAATTTAGGAACACCCAAACTTCTTTCCAATTCCTTGCAAGCCCTGCATAACCACAAATATGACAAGAGACAAAGTAAAACTCTTGTTAACCAGAGTTCTGGCTTCCAGCAATCTAGGCTGGAGCTCAGGATTGTTGGATTTGTCCAACAATCCCAAGGCAGAGCTCTAAATCTCAGCTCTTACCACAGAGGCAGTCCTGCTGCTTAGTGGCCATCCAACTTGGGTCATTTTAGAGGAGAGCAGTCACCTTAGTATTAATGACCACATAGAATAAGAGAGAAAGAGCACCAAAAGAGAGAGCGAGAGTTGTCTGGATTGCTCACCAGCCTGATACTTCTTTCCCTAGAGCCTTATGAACAGAGGAAGCAGGAGACCCACAGACACGGTGTCTGTTCTTTTCCTCCCCCCGTCTTCCTTCACATTCTCCCTCTGTTATTATATTCCTTTCCCCCCTTTCCTTTCTTCTCCTTTTTATCCCCTAATAATGGGTATTTGAGTTGTTTCTAATACTCCAATAAGTAGCCTTATTTATACATCTGTCTATATTTGTACCAGCACACGTTTGGAATAGATTAAAAACTGGATTGCAAATTTAAAGTTATTTAATGAAATGTCCTCTGACCTGTCCTTGTCCTTTAACCTGGCCAATTGCTACCACACTTCTATATTTTAAGGGTAGAATTATGATGCCTCCTTCCCAATCTCAAAGGAGGAGAGATAAGTCTTTGCTCCTAACTTAAAAGTATATCAACAATTGTTTCTGTCAGAAAACTCATTGTGCCCTCATACCAGTGGACTTTCTGGAAATAAATCCAAACACATTGCAAACATGGTGTGCAGGCCATGTCTGGCTTTACAAGGAGGAAAGAGAATCAGTCTCAAAATTAGCCCAAAGCTGATTCCTATGAGGCAGAGGTTGGACATGCCTCCGCCCCTCAACCTTCTTTGCCCTCTTCTGGCATCAATGATCCCTCCTACAGAGCTCACTGCTTCACATCTGGGTTTGATCATTTGTCACAATAGCCACAAAGAACTCAGAGACAATACTCCCAATCACAGGGTTTCTTAGGGAAGTGAACAGGGTGAAATTCAGGATCAGAAGCAACTCAGGATGCAGCAGTTCTCCAATCAGTAAGACCTCTTCTCTGCCATACTGCAGGCATGCCTCACTTTTGTCTTCAGCCTGTCAGCAATGTGGCCACTCTGCCTCTGCCCTGCTCAGACAAGTGTTACAAAGCTCCTGTAGCCTGTTTGTAAATACCTAAAGGGCACATTCTGCCTGTAGGCGCTCAGCAGGCTGGGAAACCCATAGCTGCTCTGTCTCTCCATGCCACTGCTGCTGTTCCAGGTAGGGTTCGCATGTTCCACTCATGGCTCTTATCTCTTGATGGTCCTGGAGTGTCTGTTCCTGCTTCCTGTTGTTGTTGTTGTTGTTGTTGTTGTTGTTAAGTGCCGTCGAGTCGGTTTCAACTCAAAGCAACCCTGTACAGGGTCCTTTCCAAGGCTGTAAATCTTTACGGGAACAGAAAACCTCATCTTTCTCCCACGAAGCAGCTGGTAGTTTCAAACTTCCTTGCGGTTCGCAGCCCGATTCATAACCACTATGCTACCAGAGTGACTACTTTTAAGCCAAGCAGGATAGAAGATCTAACCAATCCCATGTTAGAGTTCTGTACATCCTACTTGCATGGTCCTGATGTGGTGCTATAGGATAAGCACCACAAGGTTGGTGGTTCAAACCCATCAGCCATTCCTTGGAAACCCTATGCAGGGTCACTACAAGTCAGAACCAGTTTAATGGTACTTAACTATAACAACAACCCAATCACTTGGTGGGAGTTAAGAAGACTTTGAACTGAAAAGTCGTATCACATCACAATACCACACATGTCCTGGTGGAACTATATTTCTGCTACTAGCTCTCAGAGCAGGTCTAGGATATAACCATGCACACAGGTGGAATTCCATTTTATTCATTTGTTGTTGTTGTTGTTGTTGTTGTTGTTAGGTGCCATTGAGTCGATACTGACTCATAGCAACCCTATGCACAACAGAGCAAAGCACTGTCCGGTCCTGGGCCAACCTCACAATCATTGCTACGCCTCAGCCCATCACTGCCATCACTGTGCCAATTCATCTCCTTAGGGGTCTTCCTCTTTTTCTCTGACCCTCTATTTTACCAAACATGACATCCTTCTCCCATGACTGGTCCCTCCTGATAATATGTCTGAAGTATGAAAGATGAAGTTTGGCCATCTTGGCTTCCATGGAGCACTTTGGCTGTACTTCTGTCAACATAGATTTACTTGTTCTTTTGGCAGTCCATGTTACTTTTAATATTCATCTCTAACACCATAATTCAAATGCATTAATTCTTCTGTGGTATTCTTTATTCATTCCAAATCCAACTTTCACATGCATATGAGACTATTGAAAATACCATGGCTTGAGTCAGGCACACCTTAGTCCTCAAACTGACATCTTTGCTCTTCAACACTTTAAACAGTCAGTTCTGACTCATAGTGACCCTGTATAGGGTTTCCAAGAAGTGACTGGTGGATTTGAACCACTGACTCTGTGGTTCAAACTGACCTTGCAGTCCAGCACTTTATCCCACAAACACCACACCAATGTATATGTTATGAGATTCAGTTTAACTCAAATATGGGCATTTAAAGAAGGGAAATTCAGTCGTACTGAATACTTTAAAACTACATTTCTCTTATGCAGCTGTATTGAACAAACGTGTACATATATTTTTCAGTTTTATAAATGATAAACCTCAAATGGTCTTAAATTTCTGTTATAACTCCTGCCACTTTACAAAAGTATTGCAGTGACCAACAGCTATGCAACAAAGGCTTCTACCACAAATAGTTCACTGAATTCCCCATGAATCTTTTCAGGACAGTCCATTTAAAAGATACATTTCTACCCATGGAAGAATCCAGCTGTGTCTAGTGACTCCCCAGTGGTATCTTAGACTAATTCTTGCCAGGTGATTGTTTCCAGAAAAGAAATTCAAGTTAGAGTATCAAGTGCAGGAGAGGGGGTGGAAGTGAAAAGGAAAATGTCAAATAGGCTGGCCACATCAGGCCCTCTCTGTGGAATGTGCAGGGAACCTGCCGAGAAACCATTGTGTTGCATTTTATTCAGACAGGGCAGCAGTCCTTAAATTCCCTGGGATACAAAATTGCCTGTGTTGAACTTGGCCAGATGCCCATTCCTCTGTTCCCCAGCCCCCCACCCCAGGCCCACTGTGGTATAAAGGTATTCCCAGCAGTCTCTTCTAGGGCCTGAAGGTGACAAGTTCGCTGAAATGAACTCATGTGGACTTGTCGGATCCACTGAATCCTCTTACAGTGTTCTGAGGAGATGCTCTTTTTTAATCAGTGCAGTTGCCTCTTTTTCTTTTTACTGTTTGATCAATTCTATACACTGCTTACATCATTGGAAGTTTGCAAAATACGTGTAGGAGTGGGAAATATAACCCATGATCAAAAAAGTCCCCATTTATTGAAAGATTATGAGCTTGTATATCTTTTAGATTTTGGATCTATACTTTTTTATTTCTAATACCAAGATGCAGTAGTTTTCTGGAGCTGAATATCATGTGACAAGGCCTTGCAGATGGTTTTTTAAAGTCTCTAAAGTTCCTAAGGAATGCTGGTGGCATTGTAGGATAAGCACTGGACTGCTAACCACAAGGTCAGCAGTTTAAGCCCATCACTCACTTCTTGGGAGAAAAATGAGACTTTGTTTGCCCGTAAAGATTTACAGCCTTGGAAACTCTTGGAACAGACTCAATGGCACCAAACAACAACAAAAACAAAGATCCTCAAATGCTCTCTAGAAAGGCCAATCATCAAAACAAACAGCCTATGAAAAAGCTCTGGTTGTCTACATTTTAGTCAATATAACATCACTCAGAAGTTTCTTCTTCCTTTTTTTTTTTTTACATTATTCATTTCTACAGAAATAAGTAATATGTAATAATGTATTTGATATTTCTACAATCTTCACAAGTATATTTCAGCAACATTAATTATGCTCACCATGTTCAACATCATTATCATCCTGCTCCCAAACCACATCATCACCCTTAATGGAGCCTCAGAATCCCCTAAGCATTGGGTCATAAGGCTTCCTACTAAAATGCATAAAACAGGAGTGTACTGAAGAAGTTGTTGTTGTTAAGTGCCATGCTGTCCAGTCAGTTCCGACCCATAGCAACCCTGTATAGGGTTTCAGAGGAACTACTGGTGAGCTTGAACCACTGATCTTGTGCATTCCAGTACATTAACCCACAATACCATACCAGGATTCCAAGAACTAACCAAGACCAAACCTGCTTAGCTTTCAAAATCAGATGAGATCGGGTGCATCCGGGGTGCTATTGAAGAAGTAATTTATCCCAACGTATAATCTGTCTAGGAATGGCATTTCCACAAAAAGGGAACATGTCTAAAAACAAGCAAAACTATTCTGAGCAGATCACAAAGGTTCGCTCAAGAAATCATGCTCCCTCCAAGCAGTTCCCCAGCTGGTGACACTTGGTGTTGATCTTGCGATTAAAGGACTGCTATTTTTTTCATTGTCCTGATATAAATCCAGTGAGGACTGTTCCTCCCACTGCTGTCAGGAGCAGGGAGAGATCCTCCTGCAGGAAGAAGCTCTGACAACTCCGCACATTCTCACTGGTGCCCCTCCAGCAACTTCCCTCTCTCTCCGAAACAAATGACCTCGCTCAGATCCTGTTTGTGCCTTTTACTTACTTCCTGAACAAAGCAGTGTGCTTGTGAGCGCATAACAGCTGATCCCTTTGGAGTTTTATAGCTGGTGTTTCCTCCTTCTTGTCTTTTTCTCTTGTGCATTTGTTTTCTCAGAGTGAGTGCTCACCCAGCCCCCTGGCTCCACTGACTGAATTACAGGAAGCTGGCAAAGCCTTTCTCTCTCCATTCCTAGAGAGCCAGAGAGCCTGGGAATGGGTCTGGCAAGTGGGCCTCTGGTACCTTCATTCCTGATTGCCTTTGGCTTTCTGCCTTCATCCCAATTACAAGAGCAACACCTGCCTGCCCTACAACCTGGAGGATTTCAGGCCAGAGGGCATCCTGTAGTTTAGGAAATGGGGCCCAAAGGTGGTTGTAGAGAAGGTCATGGAGACCCCGGCCAAGGGTTTTCTCTCCAGACTGCCCTTGTTTTGGCCGTGGCTTGCCAGCCATCGCTGCATAGTTTTAGCTTTACTGCCTGCCAGAGCCTTTGTGTGTGGAGGCGCCAAAATCCTATTGTGAAGCTTGAAAAAGTGACCCCTGGTTCTCACTTCTTTTCTCTGACTGCCTCAGTTCCCAATGTTTTCTTCTTTCCTCCTCAGAGACAACTGGATGTTGTTACTGGTTTTCTTGGAATTAAGTCAGTGGACACTGTTTTTCCTAAGAATGTTCTATTGTGTTTCAAAGATGGATTTTAAAAGACTGAAGCACGAAAGGGAACGGTGTGCACCCCGGCACTCAGTCCTCCAATCTTGGCTTTGCCCAAATGTGCCAACACCACTTCCTTCTAAACATTTTGCGATTATCTGACCAAGCGCAATTCTTCTGCATTTAAGTGAGCTTTGACAAAGAAAAGAAAAGCCATAAAGGCTGGACCAAGGAAAGGACAGGTCCGGAGACGAGAGTGAAAAAGCAGATGTTCCGGTGTTGTTCTGATCCCACCTGCTTACAACTTTATACATGCCCAATTCAGGTCTTAATCCTGCTTTCAGTACTACAGCAAGAGGACCCTTGTTGCTGTTAGCTGCTAGTGAGCTAACCACCCGCAGCTTGTGGAGCCCAAGCACAACACAAAAATAAATGCAGCTCAATCCTGCACCATGATTGATTGCAAGATCCCACCAATGTGACTTCAGGGTTTTCATTTGCTGATATTTGGAAGAAGTCATCAGGCCTTTCTTCCTCATTTATTCTTAGTCTAGAAGCTTTGATGAAACTTGTTCAGCATTGTAGCGGTGCACAAGCCTCCACTGACAGAGTCAAACCCAGGCCTCTCCCTTGGAAGGTGAACATCTTACTGATGAACCATCAAAAAGTCAGCCTTCTAATGTCACCAACCAACTCCCATGACCCTCTGGTAACTGTAGGAGACAATGTAAGCATCTTTCCAGAGCAGGTGAACCAGGAATGCCCCCCCACCCCGCCCCCGTCTCCAAAACCCAAACCAAACCATTGCCATTGAGTCAATTTCGACTTATAGCAATGTTGTAGGACAGACTAGCGCTGTCTCATAAGGTTTCCAAAGCTGTGAAAGACACTGCCGCATCTTTATCCTGAGGAGTAGCTGGTGAGTTTAAACTGCTGACCTTTCTGTTAGCAACAAAGTACTTAACCACTGCGTTACGTTATCCTGTACCCATACTCTATATGAAATCTAAACAATGACAATAAAGTAATAACAGAGTATGTTCAATAATCATGTCCCCTCCCCATTCCTGTATAGTCTGAGTGATACCACACATCACCTTGAGGTGCCAAGTCCTGACCATGTCTAGGACTCCTGGTCTCATCACACATGGAAGTATCAAGTGACCCAGCCTCAGCCTTCTTCCCCTTGTCCTCTATTCTCATCTCAATGTCTCATCAACTGCCGTGTTCAAAGATTGGTCCTCTCTGCACTGCTGTTTTGTGTGTGGGTTCTTGTGGTTTACAGACGGCCATGCCAAGAGTAGGTTTTGTGGGAGCCCATGATCGTCACATGGAGGGGCACATGAAAAGAGCAAAATGCTTGCCCAGCCCTCACAGTTAAGCCATCTCAGGTAAAAGGGTCAGGCATGCGAGTGAAAGCTCTCTTAAATCCCCAGCCCTGGTGAGTGTTTAGGTCACTCCAGCCTAGCCAGCACCTGAATGCAATTGCATGTGAGACACCAAGCAAGAATCCACAAACTGAACCATCAGTCCTTAGCCTCTTCAGCAATACCAATAAATTGTTGGCTTAGCCATTAGGGTGGCTTGTTAAGTAGTAATCAGTAACCAGACCATCAACCCAAAATGCAACAAAACCCAATGCTGTCATGCTGATTCTGACACACAGTGACCCTATAGAACACAGCAAAACTGTTCCAGAGGAACTGTAAATCTTTATGGAAGCAGACTGCCTCATCTTTCTCCCATGGAGGACTGGTGGGTTTGAACCTCCAACCTTTTCATTAGCAGTCTAACCAAGTCCTTTCAATTTCATCTCAAATGTTTTCCAAATCTTACAGGCCTTCTGAACTAACCTACCAAGGTTAAGCTTTCTCTCTGGTTTCAGTGTAGGGCCCTGACTTTTACAGAAGCTGATGTGGGAGATGATATAAGACATGCTCCTAAGAAAGGATATGTGCTACAGGACAAGAACAGGAAAAATAGGGAGAGACTTGTTGCAGCTGGAGCTGGTTGTCCCAAGGAAGAGAAGTAGTACTGGATTGGATCTTGAATGCCATCTGGCAATTTGAATTTGTCTGTAGACACAGGGAGCTAGAAAAGGCTTCTGAAGAGAAGTTGATATAGAAAAAAAACTGTGTTTCATATACACTGAGCAAATCATTTCATTATAATTATTGCAATTCCTTCAATATATTTTCACCAAAATAAAATAAAATTGTTGTTGCTTTAAAAGGAAGTTCCTAAGAATTCGTTTAAAAGTGATGTACACAGTTGGGAGGCATTAGATGCCGGGTGATCAGTGAAGGTGAGCAGACTGATAGCAATCCAGGGGACAGGCACCAATCTCTTGGCAGACTGGCCACAGGACGGTGACAGAGGAAGTGGGGTAAAGACCATGGAGACATTCCAGACACAGATACAACTCTGCAGCCTTATGCATTCCACACACCTGTAATGGTAAATTAAGACACTAGTTTTTCCATTCTTTAATTAAACACAAAATAAATAATGCCACAGCTTTTATTTTAGGGGAAATGTGTCTTTAAAAAAAAAAATGCCTTTTTAAAAATACTTTATATTCTGTGGGGGGAAAGTAAATTAAATCCATAATCTTAAATTTGTGTAATCTAAGATTACCCTTTTGAACATTTACAGCCTGTTTTCATACACTCACATTGATTAACGATACTCATTACATAGCATAAGAGCCCTTCACAAATTTTAGGGCAAAAAAAGTACTATACTGATTTTGAAAACACACAAGAACAGTGATTGAGTCTATGTGGCTGCTCAGAACAGTTTTTAAAGTGTGCGCGCCCTCTAGTGTCCATAACAGTCTTTACAGATTGCTTAATAAAATGTCAATGTAGTGACGTGGTGTCGAGTTGGTTTTGACTCATAGCGACTCTGAATAGAGTTTCCAAGGAGTTTGAACCTCCAGCCTTGTGGTTAGCAATCCAGTGCTTATCTTATAGAGCCACATCTGTTGACAAGAGTATTTAAATCATTTCGATGAGTAAAAATTTTCCTAGATTGAATTTGCAAGTTTAAATTATTCTTTGTTGTTTATTAAGTAGGCTGAATAAATGCATGATGAATATCAACTCTATTATTATTGTAATTCTTAATTATCAGTTTTCAATGATGTTCAGAATTGTGTTTCAGACCACACCAAAGTGGATTTAGTACCTAATCAATAATGTATAAGAAATTTTACTATGAATGCTTCATGGCAGTCACTCTTTAGAGATTTTTTTTTTTTTTAACATTTTTTGTAATGTCCTTATTGACAAGCATACATCCTCATAAAACTAGTTCAAGTTGATGTTGTTTCAACAATTTATCTTTTCTATCCTGGTGTGGTGCTGTGGGTTAATGTGCCAGACTGCAAAGTTGTTTGAACAAGAATGTCGGTGGTTCAAGCTCACGAGTTACTCCTCAGAAACCCTATACAGGGTCGCTATGGGTCGGAACCAACTTGACGGCACTTAACAATAACAACATCCAAATAAAGGAGTCCTGTAGGATAAGCACTGGACCACAAGGTCGGTTTGAACCACAAGGTCAGTGGTTCAAACTCACCAGCTGCTCCTCAGAAACTCTATACAGGGTCACTATGAGTCAGACCTGACTCAATGACACTTAACAACAGCGACAATCCAAATAAAGGCTTCATTATTTACGGGAGTCAGGGGTCGTTCTCAGCAAAGCCACTCTTGTCATCTCTCACACTAGGGCATAGGTTTGGGCAAAGGTCACTGGGAGGAGGACAGTGACAAGGACTGGGCCAAGTGAAAGAAATTCTAGCACTGAGTTTCTGCTAGGTGTTGGGCATTATGCTTTCTTTAGAGTTTACATCCACTATCTTGTTTAAATCTAGAGAGATTTCATTCCATTCTTCTTCCATCCAAAAAATTTTACCAAACACTTGTAAGTCATGTTAAGATACAGAATGAGGTTGTGCTTAGAGTCTAGTGGTGGGACCACTAATCAGTTAAACAAGTCACTAGGCAGGTGAAACCCAAGCATTCTGAGATCACGCAAGAGCAGTTCTTCACCTCAGCTGTGAGGAGGAAGGTGGCAGTGGCAAGGAAGACTTAGGTTCCCACAGGAGAGGATCCTAAATTGAATCCTGAAGGATAATGGGGTTTCCAGGCAGAGGGTCAGTATGTATATAGGCCCCAAATCATGAAAGAGCAATAGTTCAGGTTGGTTAAGTTAGGAATTGGGGTGTATTATTAACATCCCATTTCCCAGGTGACTGAATTGATACACCAAGACAAAAAGGTGGCCTCAGTGATTGCATCACTGCCTAGTGTTCACTCCGTTCTACCCTATTGCTGCTACTGTGTGCTGTTCCAACTCTGTGTAGAGGTTCCGAGGCTATACATCTTTATGGGAACAGAAAGCCTAACCTTTCTCTCACAGTGGATTCAAACTGCTGACCTGTGGTTAGCTGCCCAGCTACACTACCAGAGCTCCTTTTCACCTAAATTGGGGCGGGGGCGGGTGGAATGCAAGTTTGATCAAGGATGCCCCTAGGAGTAGTTAAAGTCAACCTAAATCGTTAATTATGATCCAACTCTGAAAATGCCCCCCTTATTTAGCTGAAACTGTGACAGTCTTTTATTTTAATCAAAAGTGTGAATACCAGAAAGGGTTTGGTAACCAGTTGTGAGGGAAAATAATACAGCTAGTTTTAGGCATGGCCAGAGTAGACACCTTCCCCAGATCCTGACCTTCAAATCTCACCCCACTACCTATCCTGGCAGTATTACTCACTAGGATTGAATATTATTGCCAAGTAAATTCTAAAGTCAGGAGTAAGGTAAAAAACTGTGTGTATAGGTAGTCCCCCGGGTATCAAAGAGATCTGTTTTTAACTGTATCTTTAAGAATTTGTAGGTAAGTCAGAACAGGTGTGTACAGTTCATTTGAATTTAGCCTTATTTTAATGCAAGAAAAGGCTCAAATCCTTTCCAAAGATTTAAAAGCTACATGTGTAGCAAGTGAAGGTGGTTGTGATGAGAAATTTGTAGCACGTAGGGGTTGATTCAATATTTTCAAAATGAGGGTAAATATACATAACATTAAAGGACAAGTAGGAATTGTTCCTAAGTACATCAGTTCACAGCCCCATGGACTGCTGCAGTTAAAATTATTCTTGAAAATCCCTTAAATGATACAACCCAGGACTGTAACCCTTCTAAACCCTGGAGTGTGAGTACCACCAAGGTAAACTATGAGAAGCACAAATTAAATATGCAGATTCTCAGCATTCAATCCATCCTATCTTTAAGGTATCTGTCAAATCCCTAACAGTTAATTGGCAGTCAGTGGGAATATTCCTGCGTGCTTAGGTAAGTTTACTCCATTCTTTATTAACATAAACCTTTTTTAACTTAGCCTATGCTTTTTTTTTTTTTTTTCCCCAGTGTTCTAGTTCATCACTTGCTTGCTGAAAGTGAAGAGGACTTAAAACATTTACCGATGAAGATCAAAGAGCACAGCCGTTGGTATGGATTACATCTCAATGTGAAGAAAACAAAAATCCTCACCACTGGACCAATAAACAACATTCTTATCAATGGAGAAAAGATTGAAGTTGTCAAGGACTTCATTCTTCTTGGATCAACTATCAACACTCATGGAAGCAGCAGTCAAGAAATAAATGACATAGTGCATATAGGCAAATCTGCTGCACAAGACCTTTTTAAAGTGTTGAAGAGCAACGATGTCAGCTTGAGGACTAAGGTGCACCTGACCCAAGCCATGGTATTTTCAATAACCCCATATGCATGTGAAAGCTGGACAGTGAATAAGGAAGACTGTACAAGAATTGATGCTTTTGAGTTACGGTGTTGGAGGAGAATATTGAAAGTGCCATGGGCTGCCAAAAGAACCAACAGATCTGTGTTGGAAGAAGTGCAGCCAGAGTGCTCCTTGGAGACTAAGATGGCCAAACTTCATCTCTCATATTTTGGACATATTGTCAGAAGGGACCAGTCGCTGGAGAAGGATATTATGTTTGGTAAGGTGGAGGGTCAGAGTAAAAGAGGAAGACCCCCAAATTGGATTGGCCAAGTGGCAGCATCAATGGACTCAAGTGTGGCAACAGTAGTGAGGTTGACCCAGGATTGGACAGTGTTTCGTTCTGCTGTGCATAAGGTCGCTATGAGTCGGTACCGACTTCATGGCACCTAACAACAGCAACAAGCTCATCACTTTCGATATAGGACAGATATGTTGTTGCTATTGTAAGAATCAAAACAGATATTATGGAAATATACATTGCACAGTATCTGTCACATAGTAGATGCTCGGTAAATGGTTGTTGGATTTGAATCTCAACCTTACTTTATCAGGCATATTCACATATTCTTTGAAATGTTGTTGGTAAGATTTGGCCAACTTCTGTCTGTCTTCCTAGCTGGCATCTCACGAGTGGTTCACTGAATACCTTTTCTGATTTCTTAAGTAGAGTTGGATTTGTTTGGGAAATGTTCTATAATCAATTTCAAAATAAGTACACACATGATGGACTTTAACCATGGCTTTATTTCTTTGATTTGGAGTACAATCATCTAGCCTTAACTGATGTTGATAAACACACTGGATAACGTAAGGGAAAGGATAGGGAATCTAACTCTCTAACAGTTTGCTCATAAAGATTACAATCTCATAAAGATTACCCTGTGGTTCTACTCTACTGCACAGGATCACTGGGAGTCAGAATCCACACAACAGCACACAAAACTTATAGCTACTTTTTATAAAGGTAACTAAAAATACCTCCACATGTCAAAATTTGATCCAGCAAGCGTTTGTGCACGATCTTCTATATTCCAAGCACTCCCTGAACCAGAACAAAGGACAGATAAATGCATAACATATGATTTATATGTTAGACTTTTTTCCCAATTTCCCCTTCAAACATAAAAACAGTACGTTTTTTAAAAGGTGCACACATACAGTAAAACCACAGCTTCCTTGTTTCTTCTCATAAAATTAATTGTTGCTAGATGTGATCAAAGGAGCCCTGATAGCGTAGTGGATAACAAGCTAGGCTGCTAACCTCACTGTCATCAGTTCGAATCTTATCAGTTGCTCCATGAGAGAAAGATGAGGCTTTCTGCTCCCATTAAGATTTACAGCCTCAGAAGCCCTATCTAGGGTCACTCTGAGTCGGAAATAACTCGATGGCACACAAGCACCACCACCACTGCCAGGTATCAACAAGTTGGTTCCAACTCATAGTGATCCTGTTCACTACAGAAAGAAACCTCTCTCTTGTGTGACATCCTCACAATTGTTATACCTGAACTTGTTGTTGTTATCTTTGTATCAGTCCACCTCATGGGGCATCTTCCTCTTTTTGCTGACTAAAGCACGATGTTCTTCTCCACAGACTGGTCCTTTTCCAGTGACTGGTTCCACCTGACTACATATCCAAAGTACAAGAGATGAAGTCTCACCAAACTTGCTTCTAAAGAGCATTCGGAATATACTTCTTCCAAGACAGATTTGTTTGTGACTCTTTGCCAACACCATAATGGATTGTGAACACCATAATGCCTTGGTTCTCTATGGTCTTCTTATTCATTGACTAACTTTCACATGCATATACAGTGATTGAAAATACCATGGCTTTAGTCAGGCGCTCCTTAGACTTCAAACTGATATCTTCGCTCTTGAACACTTTAAAGAAGTTTTGTGCAGCACATTTGCCTAATACCATGTGTCTTTTGATTTATTAACTGCTATTTCCATGAGCCCTGATTGTGGATCCAAGCCTAATGAAGTCTTTGACAACTTAAGTTTTCCCTCCATTTATCATGATTTTATTTATCGGTTTGGTTGTGAGGATTTTAGTTTTCTTACATTGAGGTGAAATCCATACTGAAGGCTTTAGTATTCATCAGCAAGTATTTTTTCTGGTGTGGTGCTGCAAGAGAATGCACTGGACTGTAAAGTCAGTTTGAGCTGCAAGGTCAGCAGTTTGAGCCCACCAGCCAATTCTCAGAAATCCTGTGAGTAGGAACCAGCTGGACAGTATATAACAACAGCAACAACATGCTTCCAGCAACCTAGACTGTGTGAACTGTATATCACAAGCTGTTAATGAGTCTTTCTCCAATCCTGATGCCACATTCTTCTTCAGATAATCTAGTTGCTCAAATTATTTGCTCACCATACAGTTTGAAAGAGCACATTTTCCCTGATTTTAAACCATTCAAGAATCCCTCTTACTCTATATTTACGTTATTCATGAGCACAACTAAATGTTCTGGAACATCCATTCTTCACAATATTATCCATAGTTAATCATGATCCATACAGTCAAATGTCTTTGCATAGTCAACGAAGCACAAGTAAACATCTTGCTATGCTTTCAGCCAAGATCCACCTGACATCAGCAATGATATCTCTAATTCCACCTATCCTCTTCTGAATCTGGTCTGAATTTCTGTTAAAAAAATAATAGTAATACAAAAAGCATTTCTCTAACAAATCTTTCGAACTTTATCAGATTAAGAAGATTCCTTTTGATATTCTAGCTTTATGGTTGCTAAGTATTAATAAAAGTTAATATTATCAATTGCATGTTATTTACCCAGTGTTCAAATTTGTTGTTTCTGATCTAAGACAGCTGACAATTCACTAATAAGCAAACCAGTCTGTAGATGTTTTTAGATAAACTACTGCAAGCATTCCAATACATTGTTATTCCAAAATCAGGACAAAGACAGGGGATGAGAATAGGCAAAGTATGTATGAAGAAATAATATGTTTCCTCTATTTTCACAAATCAGAGAAAAAATGATAAAGAATGTACATTAAAATTTTGATCAGTATGATTGCGTTTAATGGTATGGTGGTAATTTGTAATTCTCTGACTACTATGAAGATTTTTTAACTTTTTCTTTGTCAGGTGAAAACTTAAGAGGACCCTCAGCAGATCTCTAGAATTCCTACTCTGTGCTATTACTTCTTGTCCAGTCCTGTGAACTCTAGCCACTTTGATCTTCCTGGACTCCCAGATCCATCTCCTTAACTCAGGGAGATTACTAAATTTGTTTTACTTTTCTCCTGCAATGTCTAATGCCCAGTACCCAAAACTATAGTTTTATATGATTTCCCCACTTATTTAGCTTTGTGAAGGGGTAGTAGTAAATCAGAAGGTTGTAGGGTACAAGACAATACCTCATGTTTTGATTTTGCTGGAAGTCAAAGTCTGATATTATTTTTAAATAGTTGTTGCTGTTAGGTGCCAGTGAGTCGGTACTGATTCATAATGACCCTAGGCACAACAGAACCAAACACTGCCTGATCCTAGGCCAACCTCACAATTGTTACCACACTTGATCTTTTCCTTGTTTTTCCCAAATTATAAGGCTCTTACTTGATAATAATTTCTAAAAGATTTATAGCTTTGTCTTTCTTGTTTAAGTCTTTAGGACACCTGAAATTGATTTTCATGTAGGGTATAGTATTGGAGTCTGATTGCTTTTTTTTTTTTTCAGATTGTTTCAGCACTATTTACTAAAAAGTTCATCCATTTTTCCCTTGCTATATAGTACACTGCATCATAAATGTCTTCTGTTCCACTGTTCCAATTTTTGGGGTACAAAAAATAGAAATCAAGACAACTACATTGAAAAACAGTGTAATATTTATTTAGTATAGTTAAATATATACATAACATATGGCTAGTAATTCCACATATATCCTAAAGACTCACACATTTATGTGCATCCAATTATACAGAAAAGAATGTGCTTAATGATATTATTTATAATTTATGGAACAGTAGTAGAGAGAAACAGATTGTAGCATATTTATATAATGGAATACTCTAAAGCAATGGAATTAACAAAATACAGATATATACAACAATATGAATGAATATGCACTACATGCATAAGTGTAGTGGTTACAAATCGGGCTGCTAACCTCAAGGTCAGCAGTTCGAAAATACCAGCCATTCCGTGGGAGAAAGATGAGACTTTCTGCTCCCTTAAAGATTTACAGCTTCAGAAACCCTGTGCAGGGTCACTATGAGTCGGAACCGACTCCACGGTACTTAACAACAACAATGTTAGGCCAAAAAAATACTAGTCACAGTGTGCTAGTTCCATGCTTCAGTCCACAAGCTTTTATCTATAATTTTGTAAATTAAACAAGCATGTTGATAAGAAGAAATACTGGTGAGTTCTCAGTTAACTCCAGCAGATCGGGCGAGTAAAGCATTTTCTATCTCCCAAAACATCTGTCATGTTAGTTATTCTAAAGCAGGGACAGTAATAGCAATCATAGGTATCATGTGAAAGAATAAATATGGCTATGTTCAAATAAAACTTATAACAATAGGCAGTGGACTGGCTTTAATATGAGTGCTTACTTTTGCATTTAAAATGTTTCAACAGTATGAGGGTAAGTTAAAAAACTATTACTACTAGGTTTCAGTTCATACTTGCATTGATTTATTCCAAACAAAGTGTGTTTTAACATGTCTCTGTGATCAGTAGATGGCTGCAGACAAGTCTTCTCGGTGGGTCAGCTTGACTCTAATATGCTATCTGCTTTTGTGGTCTCACAAATGCAGTTACTTAGATTTTCTATGAAAAGGAGTAATTTACACAATTCTCTTTGTATTCAATCCACCAAGGCTGAAAGCAATAGTTGAACAGATAGTTTTTCCTAAGGTTTGTAGAATTCATAGTGAAAGTCTGTGAATATGGCTATATTATATATATTTATAAGTAAATTTAGGATTACTCTAAAGAGATGGTAGAAAGCAACTTCTGAGAGCTATCTGTCTTGCAAGATGACTCTTCTTATTTGCTGGAACTGTGTCAAGCAGCAAATCAAAGCAGTCCTCTACCCTCAATGGCTCCCAGCAATATAGAAAATCCCAAAGACTCAGCAAGAAAATTATTGGAAATCATTAAAAGATTCAGCAAGGTGGCAGGATAAAAACCAATTTATTACTTTATACTAATGAAGACAGCTCTCAAAAGAAAATTAGGAAAACTACCATGTGTAATAGCCACCCAAAAGAATAAAATACTTAGGAATAAATGTAACCAGTGAAACAAGACCTATACAAAGAAAACTACAAAGTACTAGTACAACAAACTTAAAGAGATTTACAAAAATATACCATGTTCATGGATAGGGGACTTAATATTGTGAAAATACTACCCAGAGTAATCTATAGATATAATGCAATCCCAATCCAAATTCCAACATCAAACTTTAAAAAGATGGAAAAAATGATCATGAACTTTATATCAAAAGGAAAGAGACCTCAGATAAGCAAAGCACTGTTTAAGAAGAACCAAGTTGAACACCACTCACTCCCTGATAGCAAAAATTACTACACAGTCACAGTGGTTAGAACAGCCCAGTGCTGGTACAAAGAAAGATACGCAAGTTAGTGTAACAAAATTGAGAACCCAGAAGTAAATTCATTCACATGCAGTCAGTTGATCTTTGACAAAGCCAAAACACATTAAATGGGGATGAGATAGTCTGTTCAAAAATTGGTACTGGCAAAACCAGAAATCTGTTTGCTGTAAAATGAAACAAGACCCGTATCTCAAAACATATTTTAAATATCAAATGTAAAACCTAGAACTATAAAGATCATCAATTAAAAAACAGGAATAAACTTAGGTGCTTTAATACATGGCTCAAATACATAATCAATAATTACAAAAACACACCAATAGTAGGATTAAAAATAGATAACTGGGACCCTAAAAAAAAAAAAAAAATTAGAAACTTATGTGCATCAAAAGATTTCACCAAGAGAATGAAAAGGAAGCCCACAGACTGGGAAAAAATTTTTTTTACAACATTATATTGGACAATGAACTAATATATAAAATTTATAGAAAAGTAAAACACCTCTGTGAGGAAAAGACAACATAATTTAAAAATAGGCACAGGACATGAACAGACACTTCACCAGGGAAGACATTCAGGCAGCCAACAAACATATTAAGAAGGGTTCCTGATCATTCATCTCTAGAGTGATGCAAATCACAACAACAATGAGATGTTGTCTTACACTATAATTATTAATGAAGTTTAAAAAAACAAATGTTAGCAGGGTGTGGACAGCCTGGGACCCTCCTATATTGCTGGCAGGGCTGTAAAATGGTTCAACCTCTCAGGAAAACAGTATGGTGTTTCCTCAGAAAGTTGGAAATAGAACTACCTTGTGACTAGCAATTTCTCTATTTAATACATATACACAAGAAATACATGCCAGTACACAAGTAGATATATGCACTCCAGTGTCCATCACAACACTGTTCACAATAGCAAAAAGATGGATACATCCTAAGTGCCTATATCAATGAAAGAATGGATAAACAAATTTGGTACATACACACAATAGAATACTAGATAATGTTGAAGAATAACAGTGAATCTGAAAAACACATAACATTAATGAACCTGGAGGACACATGCTGAGTGAAATTAGGCAATCTCAAAAGGACGAATATTGTATGAGACAAGTCTTTATAGTAAAAGGAACATTCTTTGATGATTACCAGGGGTTGGAGAGAAGGGATAGTAATTCACTGGCTAGAGGGTAGACACATGTTAGCTTGGGTGACATGTTCTTTTTACTGTTAAGTGCAGTTGAGTCAATTCCGACACATAGCAACCCTGTATAGGGTTTCTGAGGAGCAGCTGGTGAGTTTGAACCATCGACCTTGCAGTTCAAACAGCTTTGCAGTCTGACACATTAACCCACAGCACCACACCAGGACTCATGGAGAGCAATATATAAGAAGAGGGAGGTTGGCAGAAGAATGATGAAACTAAGTGAAGACACAAGGAGGTATGCATGGGTAAAGGGAATAGAGGTATATAGTGTCATATACACAACCTTGGAATAACTGTGTTCTGTGTATACATACATAGATTGAGACATAGGCTGAATGGGTAAGGGACAATGAGTGGTGGTAGTTATGTGCCGCGGAGTCAGTTCTGACTCACTGTGACCCTGAGCAGAGTTTCTGAGGCTATAAATCTTTGTGGTAGCAGAAAGCCTTATTGTTCTCCCGAGGAACCGCTGGTAGCTTTGACCTTGAGATTAGCAGCCCAACTCATAACCACTATGCTACCGGAGCTCCTTCACATATATATTTATATGTTGTTGTTGTTAGGTACCATCAAGTTGGTACTGACTCCTAGTGACCCTATGCACAATAGAACAAAACTCTGTGCGCTCCTAGGCCAACATCACAATTGTTCCCATGCTTGAGCCCATTGATGCTGCCACTTTCCCAATCCATCTCACTGGGGGGTCTTCCTCTTTTTCTCTGACCCTCCACCTTACCAAAAATGATATCTTTCTCCAGCGGCTCGTCCCTTATGACAATATGTCCAAAATATGAGACATGAGATTTGGCCATCCTGGCCTCCAAGGAACACTTCTTCCAACACAGAACTTTTGGTTCTTTTGTCAGCCCATGGCACTTTCGATATTCTCCTCCAACACCGTACCTCAAAAGCATCAATTCTTCTACAGTACAGCTTTTGCATGAATATGAGGTTATTGAAAATACCATGGCTTGGGTCAGGCGCACCTTAGTCCTCAAGCTGACATCTTTGTTCTTCAACACTTTAAAAAGGTCTTGTGCA
>NW_006408545.1:12095767-12102982 GCF_000296735.1 Chrysochloris asiatica | reverse complement strand
GGAAAGGTTTCAGATGAGCTACAAAACAAAGACAGACTAGGAAGAAAGAGTGACAAACTACTTCCGAATCGCTAGTCACTGAAAACTCTCTGCATAGCAGAGAAACTCAGAAAGATTAATCCATACTTATTGATAATTACACTGAATGTAAATGGATTAAATGCACCAGTTAAGAGATGGAGGGCGGCAGAATAGATAAGAAAACAAGATCCTTCAATATGCTGTCTGCAAGAGACACATCTTACACACAGAGACAATAACAGATTAATAGTCAAAGGATGGAAAAAAATATACCAAGCTAATTGCAATAAAAAACGAACAGGATAGCAGTACTAAGCCCTGATAAAATAAACTTTAAGGCAAAAACCAGCATAATAGATAAAGATGGACATTATCTCATGTTTAAGGGGACAGTTGAGTGAGATGACACAGCCGTAATAAATATCTGCTCCCAATGAAAGAACTCCAAAATATATAAAGCAAACTCTAATAGATTTGAAGAAAGAAATAGATGAATCTACAATAATCAGAGGCAATTTTAATACACTGCTTTCAAAAATGGATAGAACAACCAGAAAGAAACTTGTCAAAGACACAGAATAACTAAAAACACAATCAGCCAGCTGGACCTCATAGATGTGTACAGAGCATTCAACCAAACAACAGCACATTACACATTCTTTTCCAGTGCACATGGAAGATTCTCCAGAATAGACCATGTCTTAGGTCACAAAACAAACCTTTTTAAATTTACAAATATCAAAATGCTACGAAACAACTTCTCAAACTACAGTGCTATCAAATTAGAAAACAATAATAGGAAGACCAAGGAAATAGAAATAAAGTCAAATACATGGAAACTGAATAACACCCTGCTGAAAAGCGACTAGGTAGTAGAAGAAATTAAACATGAATTCACAAAGTTCTTATAAACAAACGAGAATGAAAACACAACATACTAAAATCTTTGGGACACAGTGAAAGCGTGCTGAGGGGACAATTTATTGAAATAAATGCGCACATCCAAAAAGAAGAAAGAACCAAGATTAACACATTAACACAGCATCCACAACAGTTAGAAACAGACCAACAGAGGGAACCTACAGACACCAAAAGAAAAGAAATAATAAAGATTAGAGCAGAAATAAATGAGAAAGAAAACAGAAAAACTATAGAAAGAATCAACAAGACAAGAAGCTAGTTCTTTGAAAGGATTAAAAAATGACAGACCATTGGCAAATCTAACAAAATAAAAGAAGGAGATGACACAAATAACATGCATTAGAAACCACATGGGAGAGGTCACAATGGAACCAAAGGAAATCAAAAGGGTAATAACAGAATACTATGAAAAGCTGTACTCTAACAAATTTCAAAATTTACGAGAGATAAATACATTTTTAGAAAAACACGACCACCTAAACTTACACACAGTAAAGTAGAAAACCTGAACAGACCCATAACAGAAGAAGAAATTGATCAGGTCATCAAAAAACTCCCAACCAAAAGAATTCCAGACCCAGATGGCTTCACTGGGGAGTTCTACCAAACATTCAGGGAAGAGCTGTCACCAATTCTACTCAAATTATTCCAGAATATAGAGAAGGATGGAAAAATTCTGAATACATTTTATGAACCAAGCATGACCCTCATACCAAAACCAGGGAAGAACATCACTGAGAAAGACAATTATAAACCAATATCCCTCATGAACACAGATGCAAGAATTCTCAACAAATTCCTAGCCAACAGAATCCATAAGCAAATCAAAGAGATAACACATCATGATCAAGTAGGATTCATATCAGGGTTGCAAGGATGGTTCAACATTAGAAAAACTATCAACATAACCTACCATATAAATAAGAAAAAAGGAAAGAACCATATGATCATATTCATTGATGCAGAAAAGGTATTTGACAAAATCCAACTTCCATTCCTGATAAAAAACCCTCAACAAAGTAGGAATTGAAGGGAAATTCCTCAACATAATTAAGAACATATACACAAAACCAGCTGGGCAAATTATTGAATGATGCGCAAAGCATCAAGAGAAGATGAAAGGAATACACAGAGTCATTGTACCAAAAGGAAATGATTAATTATCAACCATTTCAAGAGGTAGCATATGATCAAGAGCCAATGATACTGAAGGAGGAAGTACAAGGTGCATTGAAGGAATTGGCAAAGAACAAAGCACCAGGAATTGATAGAATAAAAATTGAAATCTTTCAAGAAAGTGAGATGGCACAGGAGGCACTCACTCATCATCTAAGCCAAGAAATTTGGAAGACGACTATCTGGCCAACTGATTGGAAGAGATCCATATTTGTGCCCATTCCAAAGAGAGATGACCCAACAGAATGCGGAAATCATCAGACAATGCCAAAAGAACCAACAGATCTGTGTTGGAAGAAATGCAGTCAGAGTGCTTCTTGGAGGCCAGGATGGCCAAACTTCATCTGTCATACTTTGGGCATATTGTCAGGAGGGACCAGTCACTGGAGAAGGATATCATGTTTGGTAAGGTGGAGGGTCAGAGAAAAAGAGGAAGATCCCCAACGAGATGGATTGGCCAAGTAGCAGCATTGATGGACTCAAGCGTGGCAACAATAGTGAGGTTGGCCCAGGATCGGGCAGTGTTTCATTCTGCTGTGCATAGGGTCGCTATGAGTCGGCACCGACTTGATGGTATCTAACAACAACAACAACATACAAAACTAATAGTGTACATGAGAAGCTGAAAGCCTTCCCTCTGCAAATAGGAACCAGACAAAGATGCCTTTTGTCACCACTTCTAGTCAACATTGTGCTGGAAATCTTAGCAAGAGCTATATGGCAAGACAGGAAATTAAAGGCATTCAAGGAGCTCTGGTAGCGTAGTGGTTACGAATCAGCCTGCAAACCTTAAGGTCAGTGGTTCGAAACTACCAGCCGCTCCATGGGAGAAAGATGAGACTTTCTACTCCTGTAAAGATTTATACCCTCAGAAACCCTGCACAGGGTCACTATGGGTCGGAAACAACTTGATGGCACTTAACAACAACAACAAATTGGCAAAGAGGAAGTAAAACTCTCTATTTGCAGACAATATGATCATGGAAAACCCCAAAGACTCAATAAAAAAGCTACTAGACCTCATTGGAAGATTCAGCAAAGTGGCAGGGTATAAGATCAACATACAAAATTCAGTTGGATTCCTCTATACCAAAAACGACAATGCTGAAATAGACAATTGGAAAACAATACCATTTACAATAGCCACCCAAAGGATGAAATATCTAGGAATAAATGTAACCAGAGAAACAAAGGATGTATACAAAGGAAACTATAAAACACTACTACAAGAAAGCAAAAGAGACCTACAAAAATGGAAGAATGTACCAGAATCCTGGATAGGAAGACTTAACATTGTAAAAATGTCAATACTGCCCAAAGCAATTTACACATATAATGCAACCCCAGTCCAGATTCCAAAATCATTCTTAAAAGAGATGGAAAAAACAATTACAAACTTTATATGGAAAGGAAAGAGACCCAGGATAAACAAAGCACTCCTTAAGAAGAAGATTAAGGTTGGAAACCTCTCACTCCCCAGTTTCAAAATTTATTACATGGCTACAGTGGTCAAAATAGCTTGGTACTGGTACAATGAAAGATATATTGATCAATGGAACAGAATTGAAAATCCAGAAATTAACCCATCCACATACAGCCAAATTATTTTTTACAAAGTACCTAAATATATCGCCTGGGGAAGTGATAATCTCTTCAACAGATGGTGCTGGCAGAACTGGAAAGTGATATGCAAAAAACTGAAAAAAGACCTTTACCTCACACCTTATACAAAAACCAACTCAGTATGGATTAAAGACCTAAATGTGAATCCTAGAATTATGAAGGCCATCAATCAAAAAATAGGGTCAAATGTGAGGTCTCTAATACAGGGAATACACAGACTACTAAACATTTTGAAAATTACACAAACAGAAGTAGACAAAATACATATTTTGGACATACTAAAAATTTATGTTCATAAAAAGATTTCACCAAAAGAGTAAAAAGGGAACCCACATAATGGGAAAAAATGTTTTTCAACAACACATCAGACAAGGAACTCATTTCTAAAATATATAGGAAGCTACAACACCTTTACAAGAAAAAGACAAATAACCCAATTTTAAAATGGGCATAGGACATGAACAGACATGTCACCAAGGAGGAGATCCGGGCAGCCAACAAACATATGAAGAAATGTCCATGATCTCTAGCCATTAGAGAGATGTAAATCAAAACAACGATGAGATATCATCTCACATCAGCAATAACAGCAAAGATCAAAAAAGTAGAGGACAATAAATGCTGGCAAGGATGTGGAGAGACTGGGACGCTCCTGCATTGCTGGTGCGATTGCAAAATGGTCCAACCACTCTGGAAAGCAATATGGCGCTTCCTCAGAAGGTTGGAAATAGAAATACCTTATGATCCAGCAATTCCTCTACTTGGTATTTACCCACAAGAAATAGGAGCCATAACACGAGAAGATATATGCACACCAATGTTCATAGCAGCACTATTTACAATAGCAAAAAGATGGAGACAGCCTAAGTGCCCATCAACTGAAGAATGGATAAATAAACTGTGGCACATAAACACAATGGAATGTAATGTTCCCTTGAAGAACAAGGAAGCTGCAAGCCACTGCTTAACATGGATGAACCTTGAGGACATTATGTTGAGAGAAACCAGTTAGTCACAAAAGGAGAAATACTGCATAGGACCACTACTGTAAAAGACTAAGAAAAAGAACCCATAAAGATAAGGGAGTAGGGTGGGGTGGGGGGAATTCTTTGTTGGTTACCTGGATGCAGGGGTTGTGGTGAGGGGAAGGGAAAACAAAAAAGAAAAGACCAGGTTTACTGGTCCGAAAGAAATGAAGGAACCTGAGACTATGGCCCTTGTCCACCCTCCAGGTGAAAAGGAACTCACTGTCATGGCCTAATTTTCAGTCAAGCAATGTATAGATAAATAGGTGGAAACAACAACACTAGTAAGGTGTTTCCAATCATTCAAAATCAATAGGGCAGCATTTTCCCAAGGACAAAGTTGAGAAGGGGTGGGAAGATTGTTGGAACGTAAATAGGAACCACAGAGATAAAGTGGAATAACTGCTGTTGCATGAAGGGAATTGTGATCATTGAGACCAAGGAAAGTGTAGGATTTGTTAAATGTAAAACTGATGATCTTCTCTGTGAACCTTCACTCAATTCACAACAAAAAGTTAAATTAAAAAAAAAAAGAAAATACCATGATTTGGGTAAGGTACACCTTAATCCTCAAAGTGACATCTTTGCTTTTTAACACTTTCAGAAGTCTTTTATAGCAATTTTTTCCAGTACAATAGGTCTTTTAATATTTTGATGGGTGCTTCCATGGGCATTGATATTTGTTTCCTAGAAACCTAATATTGAGAATGCATAAAATTGCTTAAGCATTAAATAAAATAAAAACTCAGTATAACTACACTAATCTGTCTTCTAAATTTACTGATGAAAGTGGATTGGCATGGAGTTTAGACAATGCCTGGGTCACACCAATCTAAATTCAAAGAGCATGTTCCAATAAAAATATTATTTCCTCCCGTGAGGCTTCCAGTTTTGCAAAGAAAAATGTATTCTGTTTAGACCATTAATTGACACAATGAATGGCCTTGCATTCTGGAGGAAAAATTATACAAGAGCATTTCCACCACTTTCTCCAGGAATAAAATTCTCTGGCACCAGGTCACAACTAAGATGGGGTTCCATATGTACAAACAATTGATACTGTGATGCAGCAATTCAGCACAGAGTCAGACCGTATTGGTGTTCTCATGTAATCACGGTTAATTTTCTATTGTTGCCAGTCCAACTGAGATGAGGTGGCAGAAGGCAGGAAAGAAACCAGACATGCAATTAATAGATGGTTGGTCAAAGCTCACGGGAGACAGTAACTATCTCAAGAACTTCTCAGAAAATATTCATTTGGGAGGCTCATTGAAGGGATATTCACAGTTGTTAAAGGGATTTTATTGTTAGGAAGATTCTATTTTTACTTTATTCAGAAAGAAAAAGATGAAAATCAGTGTACTGTTGTTAAGTGCCTCCGAGACAATTCCAACTCCTAACAACTCCTTGTTAGAGCTACCACATATGGATTTTTCTAGGCTGTAATCTTATGGAAACAAATCATCAGTTTTTCTCCCAGACAGTGACTGGGTGGGTTTGCACCACCGACTTTTCCTTTAGCAGTCAAGTATTTAATCATTGTGTCACCAGTTTCCTTCTTAAAGAAAGTGATAGTTTTTCTACTAGAAAACTTTGGAAAGCAAACAGTTTAAACTTGTTTCATCATTTCTCATGTAAACTGGAGCCTAGAATGTGGTGTGTACATCCTTGGAGTACACCTGCCTGCTTCTATCTGCTAGACAATAAGATATTTTGAGATATGTCTGTAACCACTTGATCTCTGTGGTGGGTAGCATGGCTTTCTGGCTATGTGCCATGGAGTCGGTTCCGACTCATAGCGACCCTGTACAGGGTTTCCGAGGCTGTAAATCTTTACGGGAGCAGAAAGCCTCATCTTTCTCCCACGAAACAGCTGGTAGTTTCAAACTGCTGAACTTGTGGTTGGCAGCCTGATTCGTAACCACTAATTTACCAGAGCTCTGTCATGTATTTTATAGGTGCCCAATAAATAATGGTAAAAATTAATGCTTAATGAAATAGAAACATCAGTTCTGCTGTTAGCAACATCATTATTTCAACTCACTGACTGTTACACAAAAGTCATCTTTATATTTTGCTAAAGTCATCTGCATGTGGTTGGTCAAAGTTGAGCTCTTAAAGTAAATACAAGTTATAATAATCTCCACATGTAATTTACCATTTCAACCCCAAACCTCAAAGCATTTCAGGAAGAAATTGCATTGTTTTTTTCATTATAAAGATAAAATAATCATGAAAAATGAATACAACCTAACTGGCGGTAAATAAACTTTAGTGAATTGTCGAGGTCCCATGTCTGGGTCCAGCCTCGACAAGGAAGTGTGGGTGTCACGAAGAAGGGAGATCTGGCAGCGAAAGGGATAGAGAAAGAGAGAGACGAAATATATACAAAAAAGACATACACATAGATATGATGCAAGCTGGCAGGTAGGCAGATCTGCAAACATAT
>NW_006408545.1:12094166-12095667 GCF_000296735.1 Chrysochloris asiatica | reverse complement strand
CTAATGCAATACATCGTTTGATTTCTTGACTGCTGCTTCCGTGAGTGTTGATAGTTGATCCAAGAAGAATGAAGTCCTTGACAACTTCAATCTTTCCTCCATTAATAAGAATGTTGTTTATTGGTCCAGTGGTGAGGATTTTTGTTTTCTTTACATTAAGATGCAATCCATACTGAAGGTTGTGCTCTTTGATCTTCATCAGTAAATACTTTAAGTAATCTTCACTTTCAGCAAGCAAGGTTGTATCATCTACATATCACAGGTTGTTAATGAGTCTTCATCCACACATGATGCCATGTTTTCCTTCATATAAGCCGCTTCTAGGATTATATGCTCAGTATACAGGTTGAATAAGTATGGTGAAAGAATAAACCTTGTCACACACCTTTCTTAATTTTAAACCATTCAGTATTCCCATGTCCTGTTCAAACAACTGCCTCTTGGCCCATATATAGATTACTCATGAGCACAATTAAGTGTTCAGGAATACTCATACTGCGCAATGTTGTCCATAGCTTATCATGATCCACACAATTAAAAGCCTTTGCGTAGTCAATAAAGCACAGGTAAACATCTTTCTGGTATTTTCTGCTTTCAGCCAAGACCCATCGGACATCAGCAATGATATCCCTCATTCCATGGCCTCTTCTGAATCTGGTGTGAACCTCTGGTAGTTCTCTGTCAATGTATGCTTGCAGCCATTTCTGTATTACTTTTAGTAACACTTGACTTGCATGGGATATCAAAGATATTGTCCAATGATTTCCACATTCCATTGGGTCACCTCTGTTTGGAATGGGCACAAATATGGATCTCTTCCAATCAGTCTGACAGATTGTTGGCTTCCAAATTTCTTGGCATAGATGAGTGAAATATACCGCACAAATATTTAAGAGTTTGAAAAACATTTGTACATGACTAATTACCTTTTCCTACAAAAATAACTATGAATGTGATGGATCATACAGCTGGCAGAATTATTTAAATTTCCTAGATATTATCAAATATCTTAAGACAATGAGGTGCTGGGCCTGAGGCTCAGGACTGTAGATTCAGGGGCATAAAATAATAGTCCACAAAAATACTGTTCTACATATTAGTTCAGGGAGTAGAATCTGGGATCTTAAAAACTCATGAGCAACCATCTGAGGTGCAGTTATTTGTCTCTCCATGTGCGGAAGCAAAAAGAGTGATGAGAATTGAAGAGGGTTGGAATCAATTGAACTAATGAAACTTGTGAACATCATTTCCACGACTTTGAGACAAGAATTAGACAGTGTCTGGCTACCACTACCAACTGTTCTGAAAGGGATCACATTAGAAGGTCTCAGATAGAATGAAAGAAAATATGAAACAAACTCAAAATTATTTTTTTTTTTTAAAAGACCAGATTAATCCATGTTGTTATTGTTGTCAGGTGCCATCGAGTTGGAACCGACTCATAGCGACCCCATGCACAGCAGAACGAAACAATGTCCGATCCTGAGCCAACCTCACTACC
>NW_006408545.1:12091695-12093486 GCF_000296735.1 Chrysochloris asiatica | reverse complement strand
GGGACATCAGGAGGTCTCTTCCTTGGCCCTCAGGGTCCATGGCTCGCAGTCCTGAGAAGGGCTTCGGAATTGGATTTTCGTCCATGTTGTCACAGGGCCACAAGATCCCCAACAGTGAATTATATAATAAATGAAGTAGCATACTATGTGATCATTAAAATTATGATGTAGTAAGGAGCTCTGGTAGCGTAGTGGTTACGAATCGGGCTGTGAAGCGCAAGGTCAGCAGTTCGAAACTACCAGCTGCTCCGTGGGAGAAAGATGAGGCGTTCTGCTCCCGTAAAGATTAACAGCCTCGGAAACCCTGTGCAGGATCACTATGAGTCGGAACCGACTCCACGGTACACAACAACAACAACAACATACATTTATTAACAGGGAAAGATAGCTAGGGAAACATTTATAAACAAAAGCAGACAAAACTATGCATAATGTAATGCCTTTTTGTAAAAACATGCATTAGTATGTGTGTAAAAATATGTGTAGGTATGTGTGTTTGTAAGTAGGAAAATAAGTGAAAGGTATTTAACACTGGTTTTCTGTGATTAAAGTGCAGATTTTAAGTGAATTTTGCTTTTGTACCTCATATTTAATTATATTTCCTGCAGTGTTTCATTGTGTTGTACAATGGGTCAAGTATAAGGCAAAATCAACTCAATGGCCCCTAACAAGAGCAGCATTTAATGGAAAAGTATGACTTAACACTCAGAAAACTATAGCTATTTTTAAAGCATGTATATTTACAAAGTTAAAGAAAATATTTAAAATTACTGAAAAATTTCATCACCCAATTATTATTTAAACATTTTTAATAGCATCTGTATTGGTTAGCAAATGTTATATAACAAAGTACTTCAAAATTCAAAGGCTGAAACTACTGATTTATTATTATAGTCCATGCATCTGTGAGTCACCTGAAGATTAGCTGATCTAGACTGAAATTTGCTGAGATCAGTGGGTTTATTCACACAGCTGCAATGTCTGCTAGGAGCTCTGCTTTAGGCTGGGTTTGGCCAGAGAGTGGAGCAACTGGGCTCCTTCTGAAACCTGGGTGAGACCTGGGCATAGCCTTCCAATGGAAGGCAGGAATGCAAGAGAGAAAGAAGAACTATGCAAAGTCACTTGAGGCCTAATCTTTGAGCTGAAACCCTACTACTTCTCCATCATTTTGATGGCTACAGAATTTACATGGCTAAATCCAAGGTGGAGAACAATGTCCTGACTACTGAGGAAAAGCACAGAAAGGGACATAGCAGAGTATGGGGGAGGGACACCAGAACAGGAGGATAAATCGACAATGACGTAATCTGTTACAACATCCTAGACATTCGCATACATTTTTACATTGCAGCTATCTTAGAACATAAATGATCATATATTTCTAGTTTCACTTGACATTTAATGATACTACATTTTAAAATTGTTGCTGTCAGTTCCTGCCAAATAGATTGATTCATGCCACCTCATGTGTAGAGTAGAAATGCTCTGGAAGGGTTTCAAGGCTGTGACATTTCTGAAGCAGATAACGGTAGGCCTGTCATTTAAGGTGGTTTCATACCATCAACATTTTGGTTAGTAGTAGAGCACTTACCTGTGGCACCCAGGGACTCTTAATTTTTATTTTTATTGGATGCATGGCATATCATATTAAATCCACTCTTTTTATTAATTGGAACAACAGAGGTTCATGGTTACACAATAGTTTTATGAGAAACTAAAATAAAGAAAATGAGACTGAAACATTTACTTGTAAAAATCATTACATAAAATTGACACACAAATAAACCAATT
>NW_006408545.1:12072706-12091144 GCF_000296735.1 Chrysochloris asiatica | reverse complement strand
TTTCTAAGAGAAAGTAAATCTTGGCTCTAAATCCATTTTCCAAATCAGGAAGCAGAATTTTTTTCAGGAAAGCATTGAACTTGGGAAGTTAAAAAAAAAAATCCACTGTTTAATTATTTTTATAAATAGGTCTTAAAAACATTACCTCTCTGTATTTCTAAAAAAGTTTTTAGTGTCTTCTGTGATTGGTAATGCAGTCACGTTAAAAAGTACGAAGGCATTGCAGAGCCAAATAGCAGATACACTCTATAAACAAATAAATATATATATTTATTACATTTGGTACGTGCACATACTCTAGGGATAGCTAAATGTGTATATAGTACCCTTTTGTCTCCTCTTAGAAACCTCTCTAGAGCTCTGTTATGAATTATATTGTTTAAATATATCCACACTCACTTTCAGGAGAGTTAGTCCCAAGTTGGTTTCACACGGAACACATGTCGCATCTGTTTTCTGTTTGCGAATATTGAATGCTGGGCACTTTAATTGGAATATTTTTCTTTGGAATGAAATAATCTCAAATATTCGCTTAATCAAAACATGAGATTCCTTTTCCAGTTTCCATCAGTGGTAGTTGGTAGCTTTCCCAGGCCTGTTCTCCTGTACAGAATGGATGGACCTACTCCCCAGAGTGTGTAGGAGGGAACAGAGAGGGAAGGAGGCAATATCCCAGGCCTTGGACTCATTCCCTTCTTCCTGCTCCCCCACAGATTCCACCTGACTTGAGGACTTACATTCAAGTACTCTTGAAAATTTTAACTCTCAACATCTTCTGACCATTTATAAACCTTTTCCCCTTTGAAACTATTAATGATAGTAAAGAATATTAAAAAAGAACCTTATGTCTCCCTCTTCTGTCAGATTAAATCAAAAACTTTGATTGGGCTTTGATATTTATGTGTTTAGGAGAAATTAAGCATCTAATAACTCACAACAATAACCCTAGCATCATAGAGCCATAGAGCAAGGCAGAATGGGCTATAGAGACACCAGAAGGTAGGAAGGCAGACTAGGAGGCTGTTGTAATCATTCAAAAGAAAATTGGGGAAACAAACAAGTTGCTTGCCCAGGAAACATCAAGGCAAGTGGTCGGGTCCCCTCAGTGCAAACACCCTTCCAAGACTAAGTCTCATCAGAAATACATGCTCTGATTGGTGACCACACTCGTTGCCGATAGGGGGAAGAGAGGTAAAAGCAGCAATGAAGCAGCAAGCTAAACCCTACAGTGTTCGGTGGGTTTCTGGAGACCTGGGTGGAGACCTGGTTGGGCAGCAGTATGGGGAGACCTGGGGACTCTTGGGCCCAGAGTCAGTGGCGTGGCCACAGAGGACTAGAGTGGAGAGTGAAGCTACCAGCTGATAGGAAGAGAGGGCATATGCACAAGAACACCCACACTTGCAGATGGTACCCACTTGTGCTGGCTTCGATGACTGGATGGTCAGAGCTCAACCAGGAGAAGAAAAAAGAGGAAAAAAAGAGTAATCTGATACAATTTGATGAACTTGACCTACACCTATGGATGCAATAACTCAAAAGAGGGAACAAATCCTTACAGCAAGAATCATTCCCACCCACTCCACACACAGAGTAGACAGAGATGGGCAACTTGCACATTGGATACCCAAAATGGGGGGGTGAGGGGGACTACAAAGGCAAGAAGTGACTGGCTTACAAGCTTTAAAGAGGGGACCTAGAGCCAGGAGGCATGGAGGAAGACAGAATCTCCAGTGAGTACTATCCAATCTGTCTAGGCGGAGCTGATGAAATGAAACGCAGATGGGTCACTTGTGATACAATAGTGAATAATTGTTATCAGGACTGATTGTGAGGGTTGGAAATGTAAATGTAGACATTTTATAGCAAGGAAGGGAGTGATTAACTCTCCAGTCTAGGAGCGGAGGTCTCTAGGACTGTCGACGGAGAAGAGCTGAGAGCGGGACCCTACCCAGAGAAGCAGCGAGGCCCAAGATAGGGGCAGAGACGATGATGTGGAGTAATGAAGCAGCTGGGGACTTTGGATCCAGAGAGGGAGAGGGACTGTGTGCTGAAGACTGCGGGGGGGAAGAGGGAGAGTGTAGGGGTGGGTTTGTAGGGTATACCCCTTGGTTGGTTGATGATGCATGGAGGGGATTGGAACCATGACAATGAAACGATATACGATAGAATGAATGTAAAACTAAAGTTCGCTCATGTAAACTATCATATAATTCACAATAAAACATTAAAAAAAAAAGAGAGAGAATTGGGGAAGGTCATTACTGAAGAAATGGAAGAAAATAGCATTTGCTTCTAGAAAAGTCATGGGCTTCACCTTTAGAAATTACTGGGTTTAAATCTCAGTTCTGTCACCCAAGCAAGGTACCCAAACCTCTCTAAACTACAATTCCTCTACTTACAAAATGGGTGTGAAATTAGCATACTTAATTGTAAACTAATGGTGTGACACTATAGGATAAGCACTGGGTTGCTAATCACAATATCATAATGTTGGCAGTTCAAACCCACCAGCCACTCTTTGGAAACCCTATACAGAGTCGCTAAGAGTTAGAACTGACTAGACAGCACTTAAAAACAACAATAACAGAAATATTTAGAAGCTCACTGTTGCACAAGTGTATCTGAAAGACCCTGTAAAGGAAGAAACAATGCAGAAGGATTACGTACAGGAAATAAGGGAACAAGGAGAAGGTGTTTGGTTCATTGACAATGTACTTGGGAAAGGGAGTCAGTTTGGAGTTGTTGGGTGCCTTTGAATCATTTTCAACTCATAGCATCCTCATGTGATAGAGTAGAACTGTCCCCATAGGATTATATATGACAGAAATCCTTACAGGAGCAGACCACCAGGTGTTTCTCCTAAAGAGTGGTTAGGTGAGTCGGAACCACCAACTTTTGGTTAGCAGTTCAGCACTTAACCGTTGTGCTACCAGGAATCCTTAAGTTTGGAGTAAAAGTTAGAAACGTATTACTAAATTTGAAGTGATAATAGGCTATCCAAGTAAAGATATCTAGAATGTAGGTGAAAGCATATAGTCCTAAAAGGAGCACATGGACTCCTGGTGTGGCGCTATAGGGTAAGCACTTGACTGCAATGTCAATTTGAAGGTCAGTGGCTCATATCCAGCAGCCACTCCTCAAAAACCCTATACATGGTTATGATGAGTAGGAACCGACTCAGCAACACTTAAAAACAACAACAAATGGAACACATGCAAGAGAGTTGTTGTTGTTATGTCCCATCGAGTTCCAACCTATAGTGACCCTGTATAGGGTTTCTGAAGAGCAGCTGATGGGCTTGAACCGCCAACCTTGCAGCTCAAACAGCTTTGCAGTCTGATGCTTTAACCCACAGTGCCACACCAAGATTCCCTGTATCAAGTTTCTGAGGCTACAAATCTTTTTGGGAGCAGAAAACCTTGTCTTTCTCCCATGGAATGGCTGGTGAACCTGAACAGCCAACCTTGTGGTTCACAGTCCAATGCTTATTCTACAGAGTCACCACATTCCCTGTGAGAGGTTGGAGGCAATTAAATTTCATGGTTAGAGATATGAATAAAATAAGCATGAAATTAGAAGAGAAAATTCCAATAAGATGGCAGACTAAACAGTACTCAGGCCCTCTACAACAAAAATATGAGAGAACAAATAAAACAGACACAGATGAAAATCCTGGAACTTTAAACATGAAAGAATGGTTAGAGAAGTGGATCGAGTGCTTGCTGGAAGGATATGCTGAACAGGGACAGTGAGAGAAGGAGATTGACTAGTGAACAACTGGCCAGACACGGTGCAACGATCTTGATCTTTTGTGAGCAGCCTGGGAGAACAGTCACCTAAACAACCAGAGATGTGGCCAGCTCCCACCTCATCTACCCCAAGCATAGCCCCTGCTCTGCATGAGTTCAGAACCATGTGGCTGGGAGTCATAGCAGTGTGAGGTAGGGACCGGGCTGTGTCACTTTGGTGAGCTGTTTTGGTTCCTGGATTCAGGTGGGCTTGCCTTAGGACCTGTAGAACCTGCAGAGCCACCAGACAAGCATTTACCTGGTTACACGGCCCACAGTTGCCCTATAGTCCTGACAGACACTGAAACAAGTTCTATCAAGGGCCTCTATGAACTACTTCCGGATTGAGTGTCCTGAACATAGAGCAACACCAAGGCTTATAGGGACTCCGTGTAGAGCCAGGAACTCTTCTGTCACATCCATCCCACACCCACTTCATGAGCTCCTTGACTTGTAGGAGCCTCCCTGAATTTTCTCCTCTCTGGGTCCAGCAGTGACATTGTTTTGTTGCTTTTGTTTTGTGGTTTCTTTTTTTCCTTTCTTTGCTTCATTGTTTTTGTTTGCTTTTTCTTTCTCCTTCTTCCCTTTCCATTCCATTGAATTTTATCATTTAATCTCTCCTTTTACTTTTCCTTCTTTTCTTCTGTCTCGCATTGTCCCTATTCTGTTCTTTTCCCCCTTCGGATCTATCTTTACTACTCTTTACTCTCTTTCTCTTTTCATCTTTCCTTTTCCCGTTTTTTCTAAGTGTCATTTTTATTTTTATTTCTTCCTTTTTTATTTTCTCTTCTATAGCTTCATTTTCCTGTTCCTATTTTCTCTTTTTAGTTATTATATTCCTTTTTTTCTGGTCCCTGCCTGTTTGTAATTCCTTTTTGCCTTTATAATTTGCTCTTATCATTGTTGGTTGCCTGCTTGTTTATTGTATTTTGCTTCCTGGTGTATGTGAGGAATGTTGGGTGTATGTCACCCAACAGGAGACAGCAACCATGTCCATGAAGACCAGCCACAACCTTAAGCTCTGCAGCATCACCCACTGGGCAAGATCCAATTCCAGCTCCTATACCTGGTGTGGCATATGGGTTAATGTGCTAGACTGCAAAGTCATTTGAACCTCAAGGCCAACAGTTTAAGCTCACCAGCTGCTCCTCGTAAACCCTATATAGTATCACTATGGGTCAGAACCAACTCAATGACACTTAACAACAGAAACAACATATCACAGTAGCCAACACCAGCCAAGCCCACCCGAAACAGAGGTGTACAAATGGCAAACGGGCACACGCTTCCATTCACTAACTACACCCACAGGAAACAGTGAGAGGATAAGAACACATCAATATACAATAATCATTTAAATACATATACAAAAACACCACAATGCCCAAGAGACAACAATTTTAGCTGACACAAAGAAACAGGAGAGAATGGCACAAACAAATGACCAAGATGTGGATCCAAAAATGTTTCTGAGGAAGAAAAGATAATGAAATTTACTGAAAAGGAATTCAAAAAATGCTGTATAGATATCTACAAAATATTAACAGAAAGATTGAGTAAAGCAAGAAGAATTCAGGAAAATGTTACAAAAATGAACACAAAATAAACACAAATTTTGAAAAAATACAAAACCTGCCATTAGAAACACAGAAGATTAATACTAAGATTTCAGAAATGGACAATACATTAAAAGGACAAAAGAGCAGATTTGAAGCAAAGGAAGCCTGAATTAGTGAGCTTGAAGATAAATCGCTCAATACTAGCATGCTAGAAGAACAATCAGAAAAAAGAATGAAAAAAATAATGCGAGGAAAGTCTAATAATTATGTGGGACACCATGAAGAGGAATCACTTATGGGGGATCAGAATATTCCAGAACAGAAAGAGACAATAATAAGCACAAAGAAAATTGTTGAAGAGTTGTTGCAAGATACGTATACAAGAAGCTGAAAGAACTCCAAACATGTTAGATCCCAAAAGAAAAGCAGAACATATCATCATCAAACTTTCCAAAACCAAAGACAGGGAAAGAATCCTGAGAGCAGCTTGGGAAAACAGACATTTTACCTACAAAGAAGAACCGATAAGACTAAGCTCTGATTTCTTAGCAGAAACCATGTAGGCAAGAAGGCAATGGGATAGTTTATATAAAACTCTGGAAGTAAAAAAGATTGCCAATTATATACCCAGAAAAACTATCTCTCAAATGTGATGGTGAAATTAGGACACTTCCAAATAAACAGAAATTAAAGGTTTTTGTAGTAACAAGATGGATTTTACAAAAAATACTAAAGGATGTTGTTTGATCTGAGAACCAACAACAGCAAGCAGACAACAACCTGAAATTCACATGTCTGACAACACCACTCAGAACTCAATTCAGATATTGTTGTTGTTAAGTGTCGTGGAGTTAGTTCTGACCCAGCAACCCTGTGTAGGTTTCCAAGGAGCAGCTGAGAGTTTGACCATGTGGTCTAGTGCATTATTCCACAGTGCCACATATATAGAAATATCCAAAGTATGACAAACCTACAAGACTGAAAATAGGGTACCAGAGATATCAATTTATAATAAAGTTAACTACAAAGAAAAAAGAGGGAAGAGTGGAAATACAGAACTTCAAAATGGTGAGGAATTCAAGTAGATTTCAAGATCAAATAGACTATTTTAAATGAGGAAAATTAATAAATTACAAGGTAACCATAGAGAAAATTAATACTCCACATCAGAATTAAAAAGAGGAAAATTAGATTTACTAGACATTAACAACAGAAATGAAGAAAATGAAAATAAAATCTACAAAATGAACAGAGCACAGAAAATTATGTGTAACAAGTAAACCAGCAGCATCAAAATAAATCATACAGCAAAATGACAGCAATCAATTCATACATATCAATAATTACACTGGATGTAAATGGATTAAATGTACCAATCAAATTGAACAAGAGGATATAATTATATTTATGATCCCAATAAAAGAGCCTCAAAATACATAAATGAAACTCTCATTGATATTTGTTGTTGTTAAGTGCTATCGAGTTGGTTCCAACCTATAGTGACACTATGCACAACAGAACGAAACATTGCCTGGTCCTGCGCCAATCCCATAATCATTGTTACCCTTGAGACCATTTCTGCTGCCATCGTGCAAATCCATTGAGGGTCTCCTTCTTTTTCACTGACCCTCCTATTTACCAACCAAGATGTCCTATTCCAGAGACTGGTCCCTCCTGATAACATGCATGAAGTATGAGAGAGAAAGTCTGGTCATCTTGTGTTCTAAGGAACTTGCATATGAGCAATTGATGGTCTGGTCCACAGTCTGCCTCTGGCCTTGTTTTGAATGATGACATGAAGTTTTTCCCCAGTCTCTTTCCACAGATATAGTCAATATGATTTCTTTGTATTCAATCTGGTGTATCATTGCTTTTTAGGCTATTTTAAAAAGGTATTTGGAAAGAACAAATCATTGGTCTTCCAAAATTCTATCATGCAATATACAGCATCATATCTAACACTTCTTAAGGAGCTCTGGTAGCGTAGTGGTTACGAATCGGGCTGCGAACCTTAAGGTCAGTGGTTCGAAACTACCAGCCGCTCCGCGGGAGAAAGATGAGGCTTTCTACTCCCGTAAGGATTTACACCCTCGGAAACCCTGTACAGGGTCGCTATGGGTCGGCTCCGACTCGAAGGCACTTAACAACAACAAACAACATCTAACACTAAGGCCATATTTTCCAACTACTGAGCCTTCCTCTTTGTTTCCAGCCTTCACATTTCAATCACCAGTAATTATCAATACACCTTGATTGTATGTTTGATAAATTTCAGGCTGAAGAAGTTAGTTTGTTGTTGTTAAGTGCTGTTGAGTCAATCCCGATGCATAGTGACCCTGTATAGGGTTTCCCAGGAGCAGCTGTAGAACTCTTGAATTTATCATTACTGGCTTTATTGGTTGGTGCATAAATTTGAATAATAGTTGTATTAACTGGTCTGCCTTGTAGATGTATGGCTAATATCCTGCCACAGACTGAGTTGTACTACAAGACAAATCTTGAAATGTTCTTTTTGATGATGAATGTCACGCAATCCCTCTTCACGTTGTCATTCCACTGATTGTAAGAATCAAAATGGGGAATACTAATCCATTTTAGCTCACTAATGCCTAGGATATCAATGTTCATGCATTTCATTTCATTTTGACAATTTCCAATTTCCCTAACTTCATACTTCATACATTCCATGATCTGCTTATTAATGAATGTTACAACTGATTCTTCTCATTTTGAGTTGTGCCCAATCAGCAAATGAAAGTCCTGAAAACTTTATTCCATTCAGATTACAACAATCAACTGTACTTTGAGGAGGCAGCACTTCAAAATACCGTTGTATTTTGAGTGCCTCCCAACGTGAGGGACTCATCCCCTGGAATTATGTCTGACAATATACAGGTGCTATTCATAATATTTCAATATTCAGTATTTTGGTGCTAACAGTTTTCCATTATTATTCATAAGGTTTTCTGTTGCCAAATATTTGAAAGTAGTACACCGGTTCTTTTTCCTAATCGATCTTAGTTTGGAAGCTCAGCTAAAATCTGTCCACCACAGGTGACGCAGCCGGCCTTCAAAATACCAGTGGCATAGCTTCCGGCATCACAGCAACATGCAAACCGCTACAGTAGGCCAAGCTGACAGATGAGTAGTGGTCAAATTCTTATAGAACTGAAGAAGGAGACAACTCTACAATAATAGTAAGATATTTTAATACACCACTTTTGGTGACGTACAGAACAACTAGAAAGAAACTCAACAAAGACACAGAAAAACCAAACACAAACAACCAACTTGACCTTATAGACAGACCAAGCACTCAACCCAACACCAACATAATATACATTCTTTTCCAGTGCACATGGAACATTATCCAGAATAAACCATATGTTAGTCTATAAAACAAACCTCAATAATTTCAAAAACATCAAAATGTTACAAAGCATCATTTCAGATCACAATGCTATAAAATTAGGAATCAACAATAGGAAGATTTAAAACAACAATCAAATACATGGAAATTGAACAACACTCTGCTTAAGAGATATTAGATAATACAGCAAATTAAAAAATGAAATAAAAAATTCCTTGAGTCAAATGAGAACGAAACACAACCAACCAAAATCTTGGGACACAGCAAAAGCAGTGCTCAGGGGCAATTTATGGCAATAAGTGCACACATCCAAACAGAACCAAAATTAACACCGTAACATCTTCAATAATTAGAAAAATAGCAGCAAAGTAAGGCTACTACCCCCAGAAGATAGAATAGAAAAACAATAGAAAGAATCAACAAGACAAGAAATTGGTTCTTTGAAAGGATTAATAAAACCATTAGCAACTCTAACAAATGAGGAGAAGATATAAATAACAGAAATGAAAATTGATATGGTGATGTCATGACAGAACTAACGGAAATAAAAAGAATACTGACAGAATGCTATAAAGACTTGTACTCCAATATATTTGAAAAGAGAAACGAAATGGATACATTTATATAAACATGACTCACCTATACTAACACAAATTGAAATAGAAAACTGAACAGTCCTATCACAAGAGAATAAGCTGATCAAGTCATTAAAAAACTCCCAACTAAAAATGTCCAGGCCCAGATGGCTTTAATGGTGAATTCTACCAAACATTCAAAGAAGAGCTGACACCAATTTTACTCAAACTATGCTACAACATAAGAAATGATGGAAAAATCCCAAATTCATTTTATGAAGCAAGCTTATCTTTCTGACACTAAAATTGGACAAACACATCACTAAGAAAGAAAATTATAGACCATATTCCTCATGAACATAGGTGCAAAACTTTTCACAAAATTCTAACAAATAGAATCCAACGGAATATCAAAAACATAATACATCAAGTGGGATCCATACTAGGTATGCAGGGATGGTTCAATATTAGAAAAACAATCTATATAATCCACCACATAAATAAAACAAAGGAAAAAACCACATGATCGTATCTATTGATGAAGAAAAAGCATTTTATAAAATCCAACATCCATTCCTAATAAAAACACTCAACAAAATAGATATAGAAGGGAAATTCCTCAACATAATTAAGAGCGTATATACCATAAGCCTAATGTATCAAATCTGTATTTCTGAGATGATGTCTAATTTAGGTGGGATATATTCAAGGTCATATTTTGGCTCTCGTAGACTTGTTTTCATTTTCTTCATCTTCAGTCTGAATTTGAACATGAGACTCTGCCCCTGTCCTTGTTGTGGCTGATGATATGGACCTTTTCTACCATCTCTTTCCATAGATGTAGTCAATTTGATTTCTGTGTATTGCATCTGGTGAGATCCATGTGTATAGTCGTCTCTTATGCTGTTTAAAAAAGGTATTTGAAATGAACAAATCAGAGAAACAAAAGTGTTGAAGAGCAAAGATGTCAGCTTAAGAACCAAGGTATGCCTTGGTATTTTCAGCAATTTCATATACATGGGAAAGTTGTACAGTGAATAAGGAAGATTGTAGAAGAATTGATACATTTGAGTTATGGTGTTGAAAGTACCATGGGCTGCCATAAGAACAAACAGACCTGCATTAGAAGAAGTACAGCCAGAGTGCTCCTTGGAGGCCAGGATGGCCAGACTTCGTCTTTCATACTTTGGACATATTGTCAGGAGGGACCAGTCATTAGAGAGGGACATCATGTTTAGTAAGGTGCAGGGTCAGAGAAAAAGAGAAAGCCCCCCAGCAAGATGGATTGGCAAAGTGGCATCATCAATGGGCTCAAGCGTGACAACAATTTTGAGGTTAGCCCAGAACTGAGAAGTGTTTCGTTCTGTTGTACACAGGGTTGCTGTGAGTTGGTACCAACTTGATGGCATCTAACAAGAAACACAACAAATACCATAAGCCAACATCCCTCTCAATGGTGAGAAGCTGAAGTCATTCCCTTGTGAACAGGAACCAGACAAGGATGCCATTTATCCACACTCCAATTTAATATTCTGACAGAAGCCATAACCAGAGTTATAAGACAAGAAAGAAAAATTAAAAGCATTCAGATCTGCAAAGAAGAAGTAAAGCTCACTCTACTTGTAGACAATATGATCCTATACTTAGGAAATCCCAAAGACTCAACAAGAAAAGTATTGGAAGTCATTGAAAGATTCAGCAAAGTGACAGGGTACAAGATCAATATACAAAAATCAGTTTGATCCCTCTATATTAGTAAATACAGCTGTGAGAAGGAAATTAGGGAAACAATATCATTTAAAATAGACTCCCAAAATTAAACACTTGGGAATAAATCTAACCAGAGACTTACACAAAGAAAATTACAAAATACTACTACAAAAAAAAACCAAAAAGACCTTCAAAAATGGCTAGATATACTCTGCTCATGGATAGGAAGACTTAACATTGTGAAAATGTCAATACTACCCAAAGCAATCTATAAGGAGCTTTGGTAGCATAATGGTTACGAATTGGGATATGAACCACAAGGTCAGCAGTTTGAAACTACCAGCTGTTCTGTGGGAGAAAGATGAGGCTTTCTGCTCCCGTAAAGATTTACAGCCTTGGAAACCCGGTACTGGGTCACTATGAGTTGGAACCAGATCAACAGCACTTAACAACAACAGCCCAAAGCAATCTATAGATGTAATGCTCCCAATTCAGATTTCAACATCATTCTTTAAGGAGATGGAAAAATTAACCACTAACTTTATAGGGAAAAGAAAGAGACCCTGGATAAGCAAAGCATTATTATAAAAGAACAAAGCAAGAGACCTCTCACCTCTACTCTCAAAACCTGCTACATAGTCAGTGTAGTCAAAGTAGCCTGGTATAGGTACTGCGAAAGGCACATAAATCAAAGGAACAGAATTGAGTACCCATCTTCCTACGGTCAGTTGATCTTTAAGAAAGGGCATTAAATGGGTAAGAGATAGTCTCTTCAACAAATTGTACTTGGCAAAATTGAAAATCCATTTGCTGAAAACTGAAATAAGATCAATGAAAAAATAGGGACAAACTTAGGAACTCTGATACAAGGCATAAAAACACTATCAAACATAACTAAAACACACAAACAGAAGACAAAATAGGTGACTGGGACCTCCTAAAAATTAGACACTATATGCATCAAAGGATTTCACAAAAAAGGAACCCACCGACTAGGAAAAAATGTTTGGCAATGACATATCAGAGAAAAAATTTACTCTCCAAAATTTATAGAACACTTCAACGCCTTTACAACAAGAAGAAAAATAATCCAATTAAAAATTTGGCAGAGGACATAAACAGACAATTCAGCAAAGAAGACATTCATGCAGCCAATAAATATATGAAGAAATTCTCATGATCATTAGCAGAGAGTTACAATTCAAAGCAACAATGAGAAATCATCTTACTCCAGCATTAATAGCAAAGTTCCAAAAAACAGAAAACAGCAAATGCTGGTAAGGGTGTGGAGAGACTGAAACCCTTCTACATTGCTGGTGAGACTGTAAAATGGTGCAACCACTGTGGAAAACAGTCTGGTGCTTCCTCAGAAAGTTGGAAATAGAAATACTTTATGACCCTCTACTCAAGAAATAAGAACTGTTACAATGCTAGTTATATGCACACCCAAATTCACTCCAGCAGTATTCACAATAGCAAAATGATGCTACTGTGACAGTCTAAATGCCCATCCACAGAAGAATGATTTAACAAATTTGGTACATACACACAGTGGAATATTAGGAAAGGTTGAAGAGTAACGAAATATCTGCAAACCACCTCACAACATGGATGGCTTTGGAGGAAATTATGTGGAGTGAAATTATTCAATTACAAAAGGATAAATACATGAAACCACCGTTGCAAAAGGTTAAAAATAGATTTTCTTTTTCAATGAAACATTCTTTGACAGTTACAGGGCAGGTAAAGTTGGGGGAAGGAAAAAAGCAAGTGACTAGAAGTAAATACCGTTAACTGATGGTACATGCAATGGAATGCAATCATTGTAATAACATTAAGTATACAATTTGTTGAATGTGGTACTAATGATCATCTGTAAACCTTCACTCAATTCATAATAAAAAGTTTAAAAAAAAAAAAAAGAGGAAGTATTTCTTGTATCACAAGAATAGACAAACTCACTAGAGATAAATAGAAGTTTCAGGAAGCATTCACAATTAGGTAAAAACATAAATAGGCAAAGGATGAATCAAAAGTGAGGAGAGAATCCAGAAAAGTCTTCTTTCATAGAAACCAATGAAAAAGAGTGTCAATGGATGGATAATTGATAGTATCTATCTGGTATGTTATCCTGGACTGCTGGACTGCTAACCACAAGGTCTGTGGTTTGAGCCCACCAGCCACTATAAGGGAGAAAGAGAAGGTTTTCTGCTCCTAAGTAAAACTAAAGTCTCAGAAACCCTATGCAGGGTCACTATGGGTCAGAACCGACTCCATGGCACTTAACAACAACAAAATTACATTGTCAATATATTAGAAACAGCATAGATGTTCAGCAAGGGGGATTTGTTCAGATAATTAGCATATACACACATAAAGGAGAACTATGCATCCTTTAAAAGAGGGCTGCATAGTTTTTTAATGTCATCACTTCAGACTTAAATACTAAATTCATTGCTTGTACTCCAAACTGACTCCCCTTTCCAAGTGCATTGTGTGTGTCAATAAGCTAGACATTCTTCATGTCCTGTGTTCAATTTACTGGCTTTGAAGTATTTGTGAGGACAATCCAGGCAGCCATGTTTTTCTCCATTCTTCTCCTTACTGGCTTCTTTAGGACTCCAGGCTATCTAAAGATCAGGGACAACATAAGTACAGCACAGATTTGTTGTGCTGTACCGCAGACTTGGTGCAGCAAAGCAAGACCTGGTGGTGTTATAACAAAATATTTTATTTAATATTTCAACATTTTTTACATGTACAATTCTATGGAATTTAATTACACTCTTCATGTGCAACCATCATCACTATTAACTTCCAAATGTTTCCAGCACCCTTAAACATTTAAACTCCCTAAACTGACATGGGAAATATTTTAGAAAACTGATACAAAGCTAAGAACAACAACAAAAAGCCAGGTTAAAGAACACTTTGTATAAAATGTGAAACGATCTTAAAAAAAGAATTGGATAAGCATTAGACCATAGTTTGATTTGAACTTCAAGGTTGATGGTTCAAATTCATCAATCACTCATTGGAAACCCTATACAGAGTTGCTATAATTTGGAATGCCAGTGCCACACCAGGACTATAGATAGATAGATAGATAGATAGATAGATAGAGAAAGAGAGAGAGAGCGCTCTGGTGACATCGAGGGTTACATATTGGGTTGCTAACCACAAAGTCAGCAGTTTGAATCCATCAGCTGCTCCATGGCAGAAAGATGAGACTTTTTGCTTCCATCAAGATTTACAGACTCAGAAACCTATATAAGATTGCTGTAAGTTGGAACAGCCATATATAAATAACTATAATATGGTGTTGTGGGATAAAGAACTGAACAGCAAGGTTGGTTTGAACCACAAGGTCAGTGGTTCAAACTCACCAGCCACTGCTTAGAAACCCTATAGAGGGTCCCTATGAGTTGGAGCCAACTCTGCAACACTTGATAACAACCACCACATATATAATATAATATAAATATATAAAGAGATCTATAGAAGGTGGCTTGAAATGATAGTTTATGATTACCTATGATAAGGTCCTTCTACTCATCTGTCATGTTGACATACTGTGATGGGTTGTGTTTTGCTGTCATGTGGAAAGCTATGCTACCAATATTTTAAATACCAGCAGGGGCACCCATGATAAACAGTTTTCAGCAGAGCTTCCAGAATAAGACAGACTAGAAAGAAGGAGAGGTAGGTCATTTCTGAAAGGTATGTTATTATTGTTATTGCTATATGTTATATAACTGACTTGATGCCAGTTCTGACTCATGATGACCTAAATTGACTACACCTGTGGAAAGAGACGATGAAGAAGCAATATCATCGGCCAAAAGAAGGCCAGGAATCACCTGTGGTATAGAACCATCAATTGTTCACACGCAATTTCAGACTGAAGATGAAGAAAATTAAAATGAGTTAATAAAAGCCAAAATATAATCTTGAGAATATCCCAAAAGAATTTAGAGACTATCTCAAGAATAGATTTGAAGCATTAAACATTTATGACAGAAGACCAGACGTGTTTAAGATGATATCAAGACCGTCATACATGTAGAAAGCAAAAGGTCATTAAAAACACAGGAAAGAAAGAAAAGACCAAAATTAATGTCAGAAGAGATTATGAAACTTGTTTTTTAATATGGAGATGCTAAAGTAACTAGAAGAAATGAGGAAGTGAAAAAGGTGACCAGAAAATTTCAAAGGACACCTCAAAAAGGCTAAGTATTGTAATAAAAGAAACAAAAGCCTGGGGTTAGAAAAACAAAAAGGAAGAACACACTCAGCATTTCTCAAGCTGAAAGAATAGAAGAAAAAAATTCAAGCCTAAGGTTGTAATATTGAACAATTGTGTGGGAAAGTATTGATAACACAGGAAGCATCACAAGAAGATGGAAGAAATACACAGAGGCATTGTACGAAAAAGAACTAACACATATTCAACCATTTCAAGAGGTCGTGTACTATCAAGAACCAATGATATTGAGGGAAGAGGTCCAAGCTGCAGTAAAGGCATTGGCAGAACACAAGGCTCCAGGAATTGATGGAATACAAGTTTAAATGCTTCAACAAACAGATGGGGCTCTGGAGGTGCTCCCTATATACTATGCCAAGAAGTTTGGAGGAGAGCTGCTTGGCCAAGCAATTGGAAAAGATCCATAATGAACCCATTCCAAAGAAAGGTGATCAAACAGAATGCAGAAATCATTGAATATTATCATTAATATCACATGCAAGTAAAATTTTGTTGAAGATAATTTAAAAATGATTGCAGCAGCACATTGATAGGAAGTTAGCAAAAATTTAAGCTGGACACAAAAAAGAACACGGAATGAGGAATGTCATTGATGATGTCAGCTGGATCTTGGATAAAAGCAGAGAATGCCAGAAAAAAATGTTAACTTGAGCTTTATTAAAAACTTAAAGGCATTTGATTATGTAGCTCGTGGTAAACTAAGAATAGCATTGTGAAGAATGAGTACTCCAGACACTAAATTGTGCTCATGAGGAACCTGCACATACACCAAAAGGTGGCTGTTCAAACAGAATAAGGAGATGCTGAATGGCTTAAAATCAGGAAAGGTGTACATCAAGGCTTTATTCTTTCAACATACCATATTCAATATGTATGATGGACAAATAATCCGAGATGCTGGAGTAGGTGAAGAAGAATATGGCATCAGGATTGGAGGAAGCCTCATTAACAACCTGCATTATGCAGATGATACAGCCTTATTTGCAGGAAGTAAAGAGGATTTGAACTGCTTACTGATGAAGATCAAAGGCCTTCAGTATGGATTCCGCCTCAATGTAAAGATGACAAAAATCCTCACAACTGGACCAATAAATAAGATCACGATAAATGGAGAAAAATTGAAATTTTCAAAGACTCCATTTTGCTTGCATCCACAATTAACAGTCATGGAAGCAGCAGTCAAGAAATCAAATAAAGTATTGTTTTAGGTAAATCTACTGCGCAATACATCTTTAAAGTGTTCAACAACAAAGATGTCACTTTCAGTTCTAAGGTGCACTTGACCCAAGCCATGGTATTTTCAATCGCCTCATATGCATATTAATGTTGGACAACAAATAACGAAGATCACAGAACAATTAATATATTTCAATTATGGTATTGGTGAGGAATATTGAAAGTACCATGGACTGCCAGAGAACAAACAAATCTGTTTCGGAAGTATTCAGAATGTTCCTTAGAGACAAGGATGGTAAGACTTCGGCTCTCATACTTTGAACATGTTTTCAGGAGGGACCTGAAGAAGGACATCAAGCTTGGTAAAGTGGAGAGTCAGAAAAAAGAAGACTCCTCCGGCTCCCAAATGACACAGACCAACATAGCTAGTGAGAGCAACACTCAAGTATAACAAGGATTATGAGGAAGACTTGGGACCCTGTAGTGTTTTGTTCTGTTAACAAGGATTATGAGGAAGACAGGGGACCCCAGTGGGTTGTTCTGTTAACAAGGATTATGAGGAAGACTTGGGACCCTGCAGTGTTTTGTTCTGTTAACAAGGATTATGAGGAAGACAGGGGACCCCAGTGGGTTGTTCTGTTAACAAGGATTATGAGGAAGACATGGGACCCTGCAGTGTTTTGTTCTGTTAACAAGGACTATGAGGAAGACAGGGGACCCCAGTGTGTTGTTCTGTTAACAAGGATTATGAGGAAGACATGGGACCTGCAGTGTTTTGTTCTGTTAAGCATAAGATCACTTTGATTCGGAACTGACCAGATAGCACTTAACATGATAAGACCAAAGATGATATTTACTGTTTTCTTTGTATATTTTCAGATTACATTTTTTAAATTGCAATATTTATATGAGAAGTTATTTTTATACTATTTTTCACAATTACAGAAATCAGGATTTTTTACAAAAGAATAATTGTACTACTCAACACAAAAGTTGCTTTTGTGACTTTATATTCTTGAATTATCTTTGACCCACATTGAATCCCTTCTATTATATCCTGGTCATTTATTCAGTCCTAGGGTGTCTTCCTACAGTTTATCCCACTGACTGGACCTATCTAGCTCTATATTGTTCCATGAAATCAGTTCCAAGGAGTCAATTATAGCAAGACAATGACTGCTGCCCAGACCTGCACCATGCCCACAATTTTTACTATGTTTGAGTTCATTGCTATATCAATGTATCGATCCATCTCATTGAGGGTCTTCTTGGTGAGGCACTGCATGATAATTTGCTGGGCTGCAAGGTCGATTTGAACCCAAAGGTCAGCAGTTCACACTCACCAGCCACTATCCAGAAACCCTATACAAGGTTGCTATGAATCAAGGCACGTAACAACATTCTTTACTAGGCCTCCTGGTATGATGCTGTAGGATCCGCACTCTCTGTGAGCCACACAAGGTCAGTAATTCAAATACAACAGTTGTTCTTTGAAACTCTATACATCATCACTATGAGGTAGAATGGACTCAACAACACTTAGCAAAAAGCAACAACAATAATTTACTAAGACTCATGGTGTGGTGGTGTAAAATCAGCACTAGACTTTGAAGTTCAAAACCCACCAGCTGCTCCTAGGAAACCCTAAGAGGGTCGCTATGAGTCTGAGCTGACTCAACAACAATACTAAACACGATGTCTTTTTCTAGGGACTGGTCCCTCCTGATATCATGTCTGTGTGAGACAAAGTCTTGTCATATGCCTTAGGCTGAGTCTTGTCATATGCCTTAGGCTGAATTCTCTAGAGAAGCAAAACCAAAGAAACTTACATTACTGGTAAGTGCCATCGAACTGGTTCCAACTCATAGCAACTCTGTATAAGACTTCCAATCTTTGAGGGAGCAAAAAGCCTCATCTTTCTCCTGCAGAGCAGCTGGGGGGCTTGAACCACAGACATTGTGGTTTGCAATCCAGTACCTATTGTATGGAGCCACCA
>NW_006408545.1:12070252-12072562 GCF_000296735.1 Chrysochloris asiatica | reverse complement strand
TATATATATATATATAGAGAGAGAGAGAGAGGAGCTGATGTCCAGGAAATGGCTCACAATTGTAGAGGTGGAAGAGTCCCAAGTCTGGGTTAGATGAACCAAGATTAGCAGGCAGTTTGAGCAGACAGGCAGATAGATAATAAAGCAGGCCACTGGCTCAAGTCCAAAGAACCGGAGGTTGGAGAACGAGCCATATCCAAGATCCAGACCCAGCAGAAAGTGAACAAGCTTTGCCTTCATGTTCATTATATTGGAAGCAGCCCACACCCCCAAGGAAATATCCTTTCATTGATTGGCTGCTCATAGCCAATCACCAAAGAGTTAACTCTGCCTACTCATAGATAATCATCATATAGTTAACTACACTGTATTAGATCTCACCATGGGGACAACCATATTTCAACTGTCAAACCACTGGGAATCTTGGCCCAGTCAAATTGATACAAAGTCTTAACTACCACACCTTCATAGCTTCTAAGGAGTATTCTGGTTTTACTTCCTTCAATGTTGTTGTTGTTAAATACCGTGGAGTCAGTTCCGACTCATAGTGACCCTGCACAGGGTTTCCGAGGTTTCAAATCTTTACCAGAGCAGAACACCTCATCTTTCTCCTGCGGAATTGCTGGTAGTTTTGAATTGCTGACCTTGAGGTTGGCAGCCCGACTCGTAACCACTACACTACCAGAGCTCCTTCTACGCTACCAGAGCTCAGACCTATTAAACATTTAACTTAGTATTTTCAAAATTATTTGAACACATAACCCTTTTCTTATTTATCACCTGTTAATATGCCATGGAAATACTGTCTGCAGAGAAAACTATAATAGATATTTGCTTAAATGTTGACCCAGTGCTTTGTTATAAATGCTGTCTTTCCTCATATTCAGATTAACTGATATATGCACACCCTAAAGAGTCCTTTAGGGATTACAGTACTTCTGTAGAACTTGCAATATGACAGGTACTTGCTAAACCCTTTTATATGCATTATCTCTTGTTATTTTCACAATCAACCAGTGAGATCAGCACCAGCATTTTCTCACCTCCTTTACTGGTGAGGGAATTAAAGGATCATAAGTGTAAACAATCTGCCTTAAATCATACATGGATAGTGGCAGTGAGGATTCCGATTTGGTCATATTTTTTGGGTCTTACAGACTTGTCTTAATTTTCTTCACCTTCAGGATGAAATTGCATGAGCAGTTGATGGTTCTGTTCCACAGCTGATCCCTGGCCATTTTCTGGCTGATAACATTGAGCTTCTTCATTATCTCTTCCCACAGATGTAGTTAATTTGATTCCTGTGTATTTCATTTGGAGAGCTCGACGTATATAGTCATTGTTTATTTTGTTGAAAATGGTATTTTCAATGAACAAGTCATTGGTCTTACAAAATGGTATCATGAGATCGCTAGCAAATTGAGCCCATCGTTGCTGTCACTGTGCTGATCCATCTCAGGAGTAGGGAGTGGGGATTCCTCCTTTTCCCTCACCCTCACTTTACCACCACTCATTTGTCAGGTTGTCATACTGTGGTGATTTGTGAGTTTCTGTGATTCTGGCAGCTATGCCACCAGTATTTTAAATACCAGCAAGGTCACCCCAGGTGGATAGGTTTCAAATGAGCTTCCAGACAGACTAGGAAGAAGGAGTGACAAACTACTTCTGAATATTTAGTTACTGAACAGCTTATGAATATCAGAGAAACATTGTCAGATAAAGTGCCTCAGGAAGGAAGGCACTCGAAATGCAACTGGGGAAGAGCTGCCTCCTCAAAGTAGAGTTGACTGTGATGACACGAATGGAGTAAAGCCATGGGAGTAAAGCCCATGGGACCTTCATTTGCTGATGGGGCACAACTCAAAATGAAGAGAAAGAGCTGTCAACATTCAGTAATAATCAGAACATGGAATGTACAAAGTATGAATCTAGGAAAATTAGAAATTGTAAAAAATGAAATGGAACACATAAACATCAATATCTTAGGCATTAGTGAGCTGAAATGGACTGGTATTGGCCATTTTGAATCTGACACCTACAAGGTTTACTATTCAGGGAATGACAACTTGAAGAGGAATGGTGTTGCATTCATCATTCAAAAAGAATATATAAAGATCAGGCATGAGGTACAACGCTGTCTGTGATAATATCCATGTGCCTACTGGGAAGACTAGGTAAAACCACTGTTATTCAAATTTATGCACCAACCATTAAAGCAAGTGAGGATGAAATAGAAGAATTCTACCAACTTCTTCAATCTGAAATTGATCAAACATGCAATCAAGATATATTGATCATTACTGGTGATTA
>NW_006408545.1:12068498-12069532 GCF_000296735.1 Chrysochloris asiatica | reverse complement strand
TACAAGAGCTGAACAGAAAACTTGAAAGGTCAACTCAAGAAAACAAAGTCAAATATTACAACAAAATGTGCAAAGATCTGGAGTCAGAAACCCAAAATGGGAGAACATGCTCAGCATTTTTCAAGCCTGGAGAACTGAAGAAAAAAATCAAGCCTCAACTTTCATTATTGAAAGATTCTCTGGGCAAATTATTGAATGATGGAGAAAGCATCAAAAGAAGATAGAAGAAATCCGCAGAGTCACTGTACCAAAAGGAAATGGTTGTTCAACCATATGATTAAGAGCCAATTATCCTGAAGGAAGAAGTCCAAGGTGCATAGAAGGCATTGGCAAAGAAAAAGGCACCAGGAATTGATGGAATAAAAACTGAAGTCTTTCAAGAAAGTGAGGCAGCAATGGAGGCACTCACTCAGCTATGCCAAAAAATTTGGAAGACAAGTATCTGGCCGACTGATTGGAAGAGACCCATATTTGTGCCAATTCCAGAGAGAGGTGACACAAAGGAATGCAGAAATCATCGGACAATAGCTTTGATATCCCATGCGAGTAAAGTTTTACTAAAGGTAATACAGAAACGGCTGCAAGCATTTCCAGAGGTTCAAGCCAAACTCAGAAGAGGACATGGAATGAGGGATATCATTGCTGATGTCTGATGAATCTTGGCTGAAAGCAGAAAATATCAGAAAGTTGTTTGCCTGTGCTTTATTGACTATATAAAAGCTTTCGATTGTGTGGATCATGACAAGCTATGGACAACATTACATTTACATGTGCTCATAAGGAATCTGTACATGGACCAAGAGGCAGTTGTTCGAACAGAACATGGGAACATTGAATGGTTTAAAATTAAGAAAGGTGTGCAGCAGGGTTGTATTCTTTCACCATACTTATTACTTATTCAACCTGTATGCTGAGCAAATAATCTAAGAAGATGGGTTGTATGAAGAAAAACATGGCATCAGGATTGGAGGAAGACTCGTTAACAACCTGCTATATGCAGATGATACAACCTTGCTTTCTGAAAGCTAATACTT
>NW_006408545.1:12058984-12063963 GCF_000296735.1 Chrysochloris asiatica | reverse complement strand
TGGAGAAAAGACTGAAGTTGTCAAGGACTTCATTCTTCTTGGATCTCTATCCACTATGCCCTAGTTATTTGACACTAACGCAGCCCATTCAATATGCACAACAATATCTAAGACTTTTTTCCAGCATCACTTTTTACCTTCCTTATGACATTAAAGAGCAGTAGCTAACAACTTTAAAAAAACAAAACAAAAAGCAGTTGCTATCAGTTGGATTCTGACAGATACTCAACATGCATGAGACTCGAAGTGTTCTTCACAGGGCCTTCAGATGCTGAATTCTGGATAGTCAGCCCTATCTCTGAGACACCTCTGGGTGGCCTTAAACCTCCATCTTTCCAGGTGGGAGACAAGAACTTAACCCTTTCCACTACCCAGGGACTACCACTAACATCTACTGATTATTAAGGAATCCTTGCAACATTAATGAGACAGGAACTCTTATTGTCTTCCCCACTTTAAACTAAGACGCAACTGAGACACAGGTTAGTGATGTTCAAGATTATAGTGGAAAAGGATTTTAAGCTATTGAAACTGACTTTATAGCACACAAATCAAAGTTTTCACTTAAATATCAAAACCCCATGTTGCTTATATCACCATATACAATGGTACATCAAAAAGTATTGCTACAGAATTATAGAAACCTTTATTAAACAAAACTACCAAAATGTGAATAACCTCCATTTAGGTCTAGACACTTTTTAAGGTATTTTGAATCAAAGGATATTAAAAATAATGTTTCATGATTGTTTTTATAATAAAAACATTTAGTTTTATAGAAAACATCATTTCTATGTCAAATTAAGCTCCTTGTACACCCTACCACAATGTTTTCTTTAACATGAAATTTTAAAGAATTAAAATGTGATCTCCACAGCTTTATTTTTGGCTAAAGATTAACTTAACAGCACTTAATAACAAAGAATCATTTGTAATCTTTCCAATGAACCTTTCACATTCTACACAGTATTTCTGTCTTTAAATATTGAGAACATAGCCTTTTGATTGACAAGTTAAACTCCCCACCACCATTTATCATTCTTTTAAATTTCCTATCACTTAAGAGCTGAGCTTGGCAGTCCAAACCTATCAGCCGCTCCTAGAAAACCCTCTGCAGGGTCGCTGGGTTGGAATGGACTCTAAGGCACTTGTTTGGTGTCATACTTAGAAAGGCTTTCCCCCAGTCCAATTATAGTCTCTTAGGGTTTCTAGCACTTTTTCTTCCCAATCCAAATCTTTGATTTGATGGGTATTAAATGTCAAGTTGGTTCTGACACATAAAGACCCTGTATAGGGCTTTCGAGGAGCAGTTGGTGGGTTTGAACTGCCAACCTGGTGTTTTGCAGTCTGGTACTGATCTTACAGCACACCACTTCTTTTCCTTTTGGTTGCCCATTGCCCTAACACTACTTAAGAAAACACTTGCTTGAAATACTTTTATTCTATTACTTTTAAGTATATTAGGGCACTTTTCTGAATATTCTATGTATGCTACACTGTTCTCAGAAAATATCAGAACCAGAGCTTTACTTTTCTATTCCTAAAAGCTTTTGTAGTTACTGTTGCAAACAGGGTTGTCATCTCCAAATAGTTTTTCTATTGCATACTTCTGCATATTAATGTCACATCAAGTCAGCTTGTTGAATTTGCTGGCTTACAAGTTATCAGATTACTTCTTGTGATTTCAGCTGTCTGTTTTAGATCTTAGACAAAACCTTCCATATGTGTCCAGGGAGAATCATTGTGTTTTGTCAAGTGCCATGGACTAGATTTCAAGTCACAGGAACACTGTATAGGGTTTCCAGCTGGTAGGTTTGTACACTTGAGCTTTCAGTTAGCTGCCCAGTGCTTATTCTACAGCACCACACGTTAAAAACTAGAGTATTTTGTTAATCAACATACATCAAAAAATTTTGCTTATTTAAAATCTTTTCACATTTAAAGTTGTTTTTTTTTTTTCCTTAAGCAGAATATTGTTGAATCAGTTCCAATTCAATGACCCTATAGAGCGGCTGATAGGTTTGAAGCAATGACCTTACACTTAGCAGTCCAGTGCTTACCTTACAGTGCCACACCAAGGCTCCACACTATAATGTATGGCAGTTAAAATGAACTACAGTAATGTGTCTGTTAGAAAAATATGAACAAGTTTCACGAACACAAAATAACTTTAACTATTGTCCTGATAAAGGAACCAGGATCTGTAATTAGTCTTTAAAGGCTCATGGACTTTTGACAGTAAAACAAAAATGCCAGGATAGTCGTTTCTTTTGAACAATTAGAGTGAAAAGTCAAAAAGCATAATGAGAACTTCTTCAAATTCTTATATACATTAAAAAAAGAAAGCAAATTCTTAATGCAAGTATGACAGAAGTTAAACTGTCTTATCCGCCAAATCTGGGGAGGTGCATAAGAACTTATTACAGAAGTCTAAGTGTTTTTTGTGAATATCTGAAACATTTCATACTGCAGAGTTGCAAAGAAACATTTTACTTAACTTCTGGCATTCCATGATTTTATTTCAAAAGAATCTAGAGTCTGGCAAAATTAATTTGGCAAATTCCCAATTCACATGGGCTCTAGTGTGATGCTATAAACACAGGATTACTAACCAAAAAATCAATCATTCAAACCCAACAGCCACACAGAAATCTTATACAGGGTTGCTAAGTCTGAACCGACCTGATGGCACACAACCACCACACGAGTTACACATGTGCTTCCTCCAAATCAGTTAAGTATTTTTGTCACTTTTATTTCCAGTCTTAAAATAGGTAGACATTCACTTGGTGAATAAGAAGTTACTTCTTTCAAATGCTTATTTACTGGATTTGGAATCCTGGATACAATAGTGGGATCTGGATATCATATAAAAGAACCAGGTTTTATCTAAATAGTATGTTTCAATTTAGACTGACAGTATGAATATAGGAAAGGTCTTGTCCCTCTAGTTACCAGGTAACCACCATACAGTCCTGGCTGTTGAGTATAGAGTGTAGGCTGGCAAAAAGTAAATAAATGACACAGAAGCTCGTTTTCCTGGTTGCAAATTTCTACATTATCTCATTTATTACTATCGCAATTAAAAATAATGGAAATATTCTTTCTAGCTGGTATGATTAATATTCAAATTAATCCTGGTATAGTCTGTAGGATAAGTACTAGACTGCCAACCACAGGTAGGCAGTTCAAATCCACCAGCTGCTACTCAAAAACACTCTATATACATGGTAGCTGAGTCAGAACTGACCAACAATCTGGACTAAACAATTTTATATTAACTTCCTTAGGGTTGATATTAGAATCAAATATAAGGCTAAATTTAGAATGTGAACACCTTTTTAATGACTTAGGGAGTTGATATGCTTGGTTAATAGAATTATTAAATGTTGAAGACAAACATTTTTATTTTACATGCAACTGATAAGCACTGCACTGCTAACCTCAAGGTCGGTGACTGAAATCCACTTGCTGCTCCTTGAAAACCCTGTACATGGTCGCTAAAGTTGCAACAGATGTGATGGCATTTAACAACAGTTCAATCTACAAGGAGCCCTGGGTTGCATAGTAGCTAAAAAGTGCTCAGCTGCCAGCAAAAACGTCAGTGGTTCAAATCCACCAGCTGCACCACAGGATGAAGATTAGTAAACCTGCTTCTGCAAAGATTAACTTTTGGAAATTTAGCTTGGGGCATTTAAACTCTGTCCTCTATGGATGGACTAGACTGGACTGGACAGCACAGTGAACTTAGTTCTATCTACATTTCACTCTATACTCTGGCACAAATCGCTTTATTCTTTAATTCTCCACCCAAATATCTTCTGTGAATATTCACTGATGAACTCTGTATCAAACTTCAGTGAAAAGACTCTTAACCGAATATATTTAATTAATGTTTTATAGTTGGTAATAGATATTTATCTAAATTGCCAGTGCTGTACATAGAAGGTACATAAAGTAAGACTGATTACACACATAAAGATCAGAACTACAATTGAAGAGTATCAGCATCTTATAAAAAGTCCATTACATTCAAAAAGAACATTTAACAACAAGCTATTCCAAGGTTACTTTTAAAGCTGCAAGTATACTTTATATAATCCAGGGCATGATGTGAACTGAAGAGAAACAGTAAATAAACCGTTTTTTCATGTTGTAGTCACTATCTTTCTCCCCGGTGTCCCCAGTCAGTAGAAATGATCATCACTCATTTCAAACTAGATTTTAAACTGTAATAACAGACGAAAGACAATCCAAGTACAATTTTTTAATAAAGATAATTACAAAAGATGGAAAAAAATCAGCTCAGAAAGGCCAATTACTTCTTTAATAGATCAGTTTTTGACATAATAACTCACATCAATTTTAAATACTATCACATAAAGCATGGTGGAGGAAAAAAAATTTTTTTTGCTTCATAATTAGAAAAACTCACAATAAAACTTGCCAAAAACAAAAACCAAAAAAGCCATTTTGAAAATAAATATAGTCCATGCCAAAGTAGTATAAAATGAAGCCAAAAGTTTCCTTAAAAAAGAAAACATTTTTCTTCCCAATTATCTTCTCACTTTTTTATGGTTTCCTGAAACTGATGACACTTAAATTCAAGGGTTGCTGAGCTGTTCCGATTTGGCTCTGTTAAAAGAAACAAGAAATATTAAAAACGGTACATTCTCAGTGTCAACGCACTATTGATCAGGCTCTGTGGGTTCATGCCAGGAAGCTGATAATGACTTTACACGTTTTTAGCGCACTGAACAACAATCTTTCTCTTGATTTTTCTAATGGTTTGATAAGCTAGTCCAAGATAACCTGCAAAGGCTATCACAGAAATGATGTGTGGTTAAGATTTTACATGCTTTCTGGTGGTGTTTTTCCCTTTTATTGTTGTTGAGAATATATACAGAACATACAAAATTCAACAATTTCTACATGTACAACTCATTGACATTACATTCTTCAAGTTATACAACCATTCT
>NW_006408545.1:12050359-12058753 GCF_000296735.1 Chrysochloris asiatica | reverse complement strand
TTTTAGTAATGGTAGTTGGTCTCATGGCAACTGAGGCATTGTTCCTTGGGGAAAACAAGCCATGTATTTCCATTTCTTTGGCCGATTCTGAGTCTTCTTCATCTATTGCTTCAGGTAAATAAGTACCAATTGGTGCCTTAGAGAACCACTTAAAAGCTTTTAAGAGCCCAAAAATTACCTAATAAACTAGGAGGTAGAACAGAACAGAAGCAGTAAGCTTGGTATTTGCCCAATCAACTGGGATGTCCCATGAAATCATAACCCTAAACCTCCAAGCTAAGGAACCAAATCCCATGATGTGTCTGGTTGATTTTTATTTACGTTACCTAGAGTACACAAGTTCTGCTAACTTAACTTTTACAAGTGTATAACTTATTGACAGCAATCACAATCATTGGCTATGTAGCCTTATACTTAATGAGTTTCCATCACTGTAAATTGACACTTGATACTCCAAAAGCAATGCCCCACCCCCTTCCTCCCATCTCTGGTAAATACTAAGTTTGCTCTCTATACAATACTTTTTGTTTGTGGCTAATTTTTATCACTTAGTATACACCTACTCCTCCTCTTATTGACTTATCTCATCATCTAGCATTTTACAGTTACATCAATAGCAAAAACTGTACTTCCTGACTGTATGTGAGGGATTTTCAAATGGTTTGTGGAAAGATGGAACTAAAAGATAATGTAATTCTTGCATAAACTTTTGAAGTTCCCTTATATTATGCATTAATAATGTACATCTGGCAATAAAAAATGCTAAGATGCAAGGTGATAGCTGTGATAGTTAAGATTACATGGCAACTTGTCTGGCCATGTTTCTCAGTAGTTTGGTAGTTATGTGGCTATGTATGCATCATCCATTTTCCAATTAAAGACCTGGAACCTATCACGTCCTAGGTAATCAGTGGGTGTGTCTGCTAGCTCCATCCATAGTATAGTACATATCTCTCACTGGCTGAGTAGTATTCCATATGTACCACTTCTTATTTATGCCTTCATCTATGACGGGCATTTAGATTGTTTCCATTTTTGGCTAATGCAAACAGTGCTGCAGTGAATGATTGGTGGTGGTTATGTCAGTTCCAACTCACAGTGACCCTGTACAGGGTTTCCGAGGCTGTAAATCTTTATGAGAGCAGAAAACCTCATCTTTCTCCCGAGGAATAGCTGGTAGTTTCGACCTGCTTTCCCTGAGAGGTTAGCAGCCCAATTCGTATCCACTAGGCTACCAGAGCTCCTGCTGCCTGAGCCTTTGCTTTCAATTTTTTTGAGTATATATCTAGAATTGCTGGGTCTTGGTATAGTGATGTAGGATCAGCACTGGACTGCAAACCACAAGGTTGGCAACTCAAACCCACCAACAGCAACTTGGAAACATAATACAGGGTTGTTAAGAATCGGAACTGACACACTGGCACTTAGCAACAACAACAATGGTAGTTTTCTGAGAGATCCCATCACAATGCTTTCCTCAATGTACCATTTTTGCAGTCTCACCAGCAATGCTTAAGGGTTCCAATCTCCCCACGTGTTTACTATGTTATTTTCACAGCATAAAAATAGTACTAGATAATACCATTTACCCTTTGGTATCTGTTTTCTCACTGTTACTGTCCTTGGATTTATCTTCTTCCTTAACATCTATAAACAAAAATTAGAAGACAAACAAAACCTTATTTTAAAATATTAAGACACATACAAAAGTTTTACATTTAAAATATAAAAAGTTGTCATGTACAATCTTACTATTTATTAATTCAATAATGAAACACACTTACTATGTTAGGTGCTACGCTACATGATAGAGGTTCAAGCTGTTAACATAGCAACATAGTCCCTGCCCTTTTGGAACTTCCGGTTCTTTGGGATCACAGCATTAGAGTTGGGACATGTGCTGTGAAGAAGTTGAGTGCAGTCATAAACACAACACTGTGGGAGGCTGGGAAAGTATCACGAAGAAGTAACATTTGAGAGGTGTCCTGAAGAATGAATACATTTGGGTGGGGAAAAAAGGAGAAGTATCTCAAACAGAGGGAAACTAAGAAGGAATTGACAGGTTAGAATGAAGAACTGAAAGAAGACCAATGTGGCTGAAATACTGTAAAAAACAGGGGTAGTTAGATGAGAACAGAAATTAAGAAGACAAATGCTATTGCTTATAGCTTTAAACCTTCACAATATAATTAAGTTTTACAGTTTTAATAAAATACCAGTACAGCTGAAATGGAATCTTGGTGAGGCACTGTAGGATAAGCAATAGACTACAAAACCCAAGGTCAGCAGTTCAAACCCACCAGCTACTCCTTGGAAACCCTATACAGGGTCACTGTCAATCCGAAGTGAGTGTACAGCACATAACAACAACTACTGTAACTTCCAAAATCACGAAAACAAAAGTGCCAAAATGTTTCTTTAGATAATCAAATGAACCAATATTAAGAGCCAGTGAATGACCTAATAATAATAAAGACTAATGTGAAACATCAATATTGCTAAGTACTGGTATGACCTACTGACCTATAACAAGCACACATATTTTAAATCTGGAGATAGACATTATTTAAATGTATTGCTTTATTTTGGCTATGTACGCTTAATAATCCTAATATCAAAATGGGATAGGGGAGGAAGGAAGAATGAAGGAAGGGACCCAACTCTGTCTTTGCTTATGATCTTCTTCATTTTTTTTTTTTAAAAAAAAAGCTTCTATGGCATTTCTTTTTACCTGTATGTAAGGCTCTATGAATTTCAGCACCTAATAAGGAGGTAGTGTTTAAGAAAAAAAGAATAAACCAGTGTATTTAAGAAGTATGTATTCAAATCGATAATAAATGTAGTAAGCAGTCAAAAATTAAAGAGATTGTTCCACTTTTGGGCCATTAACTTTGATCAAAGAATATCTAACCCTCAGTTTTTAGTTAAAATAGCAATGTGAGATAAGTAACCTATCTGGAAGGAAAAGCACAGGAAATACTTTTTTAAATTAAAAGAAACAAAAGAGAAGGCATACTGAGAGTGAAAGAAAAGAAAAATACTTAAAAAACAAAAACAACCCTACACTTAAGCTAAGTTTTCTTTACCACAACCATACTTGTGGCAGATATTTCTGGATGCTCATCAGTGTATCAGAGCAGACTGTGAAGCCACCATTGGAAATACAATGGTGCGTTAACCATAAAATGGCAGAAAACTGTTGTCTCCAAGACTGAATCCACGAATCAATGAACAGAACTAGTGCAACAAATCCACTAGATTCCTACCTCCCGTGCAAAACAAGAAAGAATATAAGAGTAAGAGGTATAGGTATCTGTCAGGAATCGTACTACTTGCTGAGACTAAAGATAGTTTAAATAATGATAAAACTGTCTAAGCATAATGAAACTCTTATTTTGTATTTTATTCCCATTAATAAACTTTAGGTATCATGTCCCCGAACAGTGAAGAGCTGAGTGTAGCAGGGACATACATAATACCTTACATTGAAGTGCTGTAATAGGATGTGTTATAATAGGATGTGTTAAATAAAATGACAGAAACATGTATAAAGCAATTTGAAAACTCTAATAAAAGAAAGCTTCTTAGCCTGAAATGTGTATTTTCTCATTAGACACGCTGACCAATTTTTTAAGATGAGGCATCAAAACATAGTACTTCTTCCCCAACTAGTTCCCAAATCCCTTTTTATCCCCTGATTATTTTCTTTAAACAATATCAAACCAAGTCTATTATCTGACTTAAAAAAAAAAAAAAAAGTGGTGATTCTGTCCAAAAAATAGAGAAACCCTTGTTTTGTATTTTATTCCCATTAATCAACTTACAGGGTTGCTATGGGTCGGATCGATTCGACAGCACTTTATAACAACAGCAATCAACATTAGGTAGTTAAGAATCAACACAGCATTTCAGACCTGCTCAAAGACTACAACTGCTTTGACCTCTATGATCCAATCTACATTACAGTCCAATACTCAAAAGGCATTAAGATTTTTTGTATTATTATCAAAAGCAAATGTGAATAACATTTTAAAATCTCTAGAAATATATTTAAGAGATGTTGTTGTTAAGTGCCATTGAGTCAATTCCTACCCATAGCAACCCTGTACAGGGTTTCCATGGAACAGCTGGTAAGCTTGAACTGCCAACACCATGCAGTTCAAATGGCTTTGCATTAACCCACAGTGCCATACCAGGACACCCATATGTAAAAGATAAGACCAATTAAATTTAAATTATGTCTACAGAAAAAACACCCTGAAAGCACCCGATCTTGTCTGATCTAGGAAGCGAAGCAGGATCGGGCAGTTAGTGCTTGGATAGGAGACCACCTGGGAATTCCAATGGAGTCCTGGTGTGGTGATGTGGGGTTAATACGCTGGACTAGAAAGTCGTTTTGAGCTGCAAGGTTGGTGGTTCAAGTTCACCAGCTGGTCCTGAAAAAATCCTATACAGGGTCACTGTGAGTTGGAACCAATTCGATGGCACGTAATAACAATTTTTAAAATGCACCAACCACGTACACCCATCCATCTCTTGTATTTATGTAGTCGACTTCAGGATATAATAAAAATGTCAATGTAGCTAGTTTTAAAAAGCTTATGACTAAAACACATTAAACAAAAAAGACGTCTGACCTGTTTTTTTGTCCTCTGTTTCTTTCTTGTCTTCTTCGATTCTAGCTTTCTTGGCTCCTTTCTTATGATCAGCAACATTTCTGCGACCTCCTTCTCCTTCATCCTCAGAATCTGAGAATTCTTCATCACAGGCTATCCGCTTATCTGATGCTCGAACTAATACATAAACATTTAATATACTTTGACAAGACATAGGCTTTACAATTGTTATAGTGTACTTTTTTACATATGAACCAACCAGTCACACTTGAAAAAGTATGGGATAATAGACACTTAATGATTTTAAGATTTGAACTAAATGTAGTCTGTTCCATACTAAAACCTTACCTTTGAACTAGGAATAGTTCAAAGAAACATGAAAAGCATTTAGGGATCTCATTTAAAAACAAAAACTAAAACTTTGGATAAAACAATTTATATTTTTCTAACAGGGGGTAGGAATAAAATCTTTACTAAAAAGTAATCAGAGAAGTTGTCCCTGTCCCCTAAACCCTACCAATGAAAAAGTCATTAATATCAGCTACAGATATAGTGGAATAAGAAGCTGCAGAATTAAAACACAAAGTGTTTAATGTCAATCAACTCATCCTACTTTGGGTAAATGGGATGTTTTCTAACTCAATCCCAAATATATATAACTGGTTAATTTATGGAAACATACTTTTACAATTATATATGTAGATTCATATAAACTGTAATTGTTGACTCTCAAAAATCAGGCTTTGAGATAAAAGATTAAAAATGGATAATGTTGGGCTCATGAAATTCAGCCTATAGTTCCTAGGCCACTAAAACCTTCACCTTGAAAAGTGTTACTTAACAAACCAGAAAAATGCAGTACAATACACATCAAGGCTGTATCTTACTAGAAATTCTCTTGTCTGGATCTTCTCCATCTTCATCTCCACTGTCTTCATGAACAGCATCTTCTGGAATAGCTTGCATTTGGACACCGGGTGCATGAGGTAACATGCGCAAATTTTCAAATAAACGCTGTCTGAATTAAATTATGCATGAAAATTTATCAGACAAAAGTTAACTTTCTTTGAAGTTCCTTCTCTATGCAGAAGGAAGCATTAAGAACAAATATCATCTTTCATCCAGTTAATTAATTAAAATAATAGCACGAACATTTATTGAGTACCTATAACATTGTATACAGTATCTTATTTGAACCTTTAAACTTACAAGGTAGGTATTATTTCAATAAAGAGGAAACTTAGGAACAAAAAAACATTTAATTTGTCAAATGTTAGAAAGCTAGTTTGCAGTAGAGGATATCAAACTAAGTAACAAGGACTATCCACTATGTTTCTCTAAACACTACTAACAGAGAAAGCTTTATTTGCCAAGACAATGAAAATAAATTTTAGTTTCATGTAAATCAAGAAAGTGTAAAAGTTATAGTGTTTCTTGCAAATTTAAAATCCATTTCAAGTAATAACAGAAAACATCAACATGTTATCTAAGCTAAAATGACCTACTAAATCTAGCACTCTGAAGTCTCCCAAATAAAGACGAAATGTTTATCAAAACAATCAAATACTTTCTTACTTTATTTTTTCCATATATTCTGGAGTGTTCTGGTTTGTCATGTTTGATGGACTAATATGCAGTTTGAAGTCTGGTCCAAAATACTCAAAGTAATCATTGTATGGCAACTCTATTAAAACAATGAAATACAAAATTATTTTATATTAATTTTGCATTTTGTTACATATTAAAAGCTCAGTTTTTAACAAATCGACAAACACACAGGTTAAGGTTATAACATATTTCCAAAGAAAATTTTTAATAATTTTTCTCTTGCTTACGTGGTTTTAGAACTCTAATCTTCATCTATCCATTATTATATTTAAGGAGGCTTTCTTCAAATAGTTTGTGGGAGAAGTACAGTATCTTTAAATATCCATGAACTTTTCGAAGCACCCTTGTATTGATAGTTCATAAAATAAAGATACTGCAATAAGAACACTTACCATTAGGAATCTCACAATCAAGGGCAACAGCAGTCTCATATGTCCAACATCTGGCAACATTACGGATTGTGTAGCCACCTCCCCCAAGCATCAGCAATGGTAAGTTGAAAGTTTTTACAACTTCTACACATTTAGCATGACCTAACAGAAAGAAGATTTGGTAACAAGTCAGCACACTGATATAGTTTTAAAACAATCTAAGAATTGTAAACAAAATTTTACTCAACCAAAAGTGTTGTTGTTTGTTTTGCCAATTTGTTAAAATTTAAATACATGTCTAGTCTAAAACTCTATCAAACACTGCACACGGCATTCTTTACACGAAATACAGTTGCCAAATTCTTTTAGAATACTCAAATATACAATTAAATTAACGTTAAGATATAAATTGTTGTTGTTAAATGCCATCCAGTCAGTTCTGACTCACAATGCCCCTATATAGTGTTGTCAAGGCTGTAAATCTTTGAGGGAACAGAAAGCCTCATCTTTCTACTTTGGAGCAGCTGAACCTTGCAGTTTGGAGCCATCACTAATATTCTTATTAGTACAGGATTGTGTTCATGTTAGATTGGTTGGTTGGTCATGGAGTTGATTCTGACTCATAAGCAACAACTGTACAGGGTTTCCAAGGTTGTAAATATTTATGGGAGCACCTCATAACTGCTGACTTTTGAGGTTAGCAGCCAGACTCATAACCATTACGCTATCAGAACTCCTTATGTTAGGTGGTTGTTGTTGCTAACTGCTGTGGAATCGGATTTGGCTCATAGCAACCCTGTATAGGGTTTCCAACCTTGTGATTCAAACGACCTTGCAGCCCAGGTATTAGGCATAATCTATACTGTGTAGCGCTGTGGGCTAATGAGTCAGACTGCAAAGTTGTTTGACCTACAAAGTTGGTGGTTCAAGCTTACCAGCTGCTCCTTGGGAACCCTATACAGGGTCACTATGGGTCGAAATCCACTCGACATAACAACATACTGATATTTTGCTCTTATTTTTCCTTATGAAAAATTATGGCAAATCATTCAACAAAACTGTAAACGAGGGTATCTTAGGTGTATGATGGGATACTTTTTTTAGTATATAAGATTTAAAAAAATACTACTTATTACTACTAACTTGTACACATAGATGTCTGAGTATGAAATAAACCTAAGTGATTCTCTGGATAAACATCATAGTTCAAAATCAGTTAAATTACCAGTAACGGCTTCAAAACTCAATTTTTAAAAATCCTTCAATTACAGAAGAAATTTATTGTGTTGAAACATATTTGGAAAAACCATGGTACTCATCAGCTTATCATTTAAAATGCCATCATTCAAAGTTTACTTATGTTCCTTCCCAATTTCATGAACTTTACTTATTTATACATTATCTTAATGTAATTGTAAGATATAATATTTTTATTACGCATTTTTCAAAAATTAGTTTAAATAGCATTATTATATAATTATACTTACAACTTATTTTCCATTGTGATTATAGCTACTACTATTAGGAAAAATACATTTGGCTTTTTTTTAAACAATGTCTATTCTCTTGTTGAGAACATACCAGCAAAACATACACCAAATTCAACTGTTTATACATGTACAATTCAGTGACACTGCTTACATTCTTTCAGTTGTGCGACTGTTCTCATCCTGAGTTGTTCCTATTGACATAAACTCATGGCTCCCCCTACACTAGGTGCTTTCTAGTTGCTGTTACAAATTTGATCCTAAATAAATAATAAAGGAGTCTTGGTGTGGCACTGTAGCTTAATGCGCCAG
>NW_006408545.1:12034800-12045909 GCF_000296735.1 Chrysochloris asiatica | reverse complement strand
GAGAGAGGGACATGGTAACAGAGGACTAGAGTGGAAAGTGATGCGTCCAGCTGATATGAAGTGAGGGAGATGCACAAGAACACCCAAACTTGCAGATAGTACCCCAATGATCTGGCTTCAATGGCTAGATGATCAGAAGTCAACTAGAAGAAGAAAGAGGGTTAAAAAATGATAATAATCTGCTACAGTTTGATGAACTTTACCTGTACTTATAGATGTAGTAGCTCAAAAAAGGGAACAAATCTTTACAGCGAGGATCACTCCCATCCCATCTCAGTACACAGGGTTGACAGGGATGGGCAACTTAAGACACTGGCTCCCAATATGGGGGGGCCTATAAAGGCAAGAAGTGACTGGCTTACAAGCTTTCAAGAGGGAGCCTAGTTCCACACGGAGCGAGGGAAGGTAGAACCACCACTGAATGATTTCCAGTCTGTTGGGACCAGGCTGACAAATGGAAATGGGTATAAGTCTCATGTGGTAGAATAATGAATAATTGCCATCAGGACTGATTGTGAGGCTAGGAAATATAGAGGTAGATGTTTTTTGACAAAAGGGAGAAGTGATTGATTTTGCAGCCCAGGAGCGAAGGTCCCTGGGACCATCAATTCAGAAGAACAGAGAGCGGGACCCTACCCAGAGAGGCAGTGACACCAGGGATGGAGACAGCTTGAGACTATGATGTAGACAGATGGAGCAGCTTGGGGACACTGGACTCAGGGAGGCAGAAGAGCTGTGTGTTGGGAGCCCAGGGGCGGGCCGGTATGGTGTACCCTTTGGTTATTTAAGCTGATGTTCTCCATGTAAACCTCACAATAAAAACTTAAAAAAAAAAAAAAAAAGATTTCAGTAATATTTTTGGTTTAAAAGATTTAATGATTAAAACTTTCCAGGTTTTATCTAGTCTCTATGGCTCCAGAAATTCTAAATTCAAAACATGGCTTGTTATAACAGAGAAAACAGTCTTTTCAATGTACTTGGGAAAACAGAACATATGGATACTTTAAAAGAGAAAATGAAAAACAACAAATTACAAGACTTCCATGCAAAGACGCTGTTTGATGGAAAACATTTACTTTTCCTTTATTCTAAAATTTCACAAAGTGACAGTAAAATTATTTAAGGCTAAAATCCATAAAAACAAAGAATGAAAGAGAACAGCAGCTACAAAATAATTGAAGGTGGAAAGTGGCTGTGCAAAAAAGAAATCTGAATCAAAGCTGGTGGTGGATAAATAAAGTCTTTTTAAGATTTATAAACAAAGATCTCTTAAAAATTGATGGCACTAAGTATCTGAAATGAGGATGAAAGTAGAACAAAAATTTTTAATTCTGGTAAGTAAACAGCAGTTAGTTCCCTTTCCCATCTGAGGATTTGACTCCACAAGGTTCAGCGCCCCAATCCCCTACACTATTCAAAAGTCAACTGTGATTATGTAGTAAAGACAATTCACGAAGAAAAGAGAAGTTGGATAGGCCAATGAATGTTCTAATGATGATGTTCTTCAAAGACCACTGAATACTACAACCTTAATTCTCATTTAACTATATTAGGGAAATGTAGGTATGAGAAGACTGTTTACACTAGAGATAAAAATGGAGACTTAATCCTCATTTTCTAGAATGGGAACTGGATACTGCTAATATTTTTTTAAAATCCAATTAAGTAACAAAATATGCGTATTTGGATAAAGGCAAACACCAAAAAGAACCAACCAAAAGAATTGGAAATAGGACTTGAACAATACACGCATATATAAATTTGACAGAAATAAGGATAAATAAAAACCTGATTTATTAAAACAGCATAAATCAATCCCACTCTAAACAACAGAAAAATATGCACGAAAAATACAAAACTACAACCCACTATTATACAGTTCTAAAACAAGACAAAAAAATTACAATGATTCAGAAGGGTTGGGAAGGTGGGTGGAATGGAAATAAGAATAACAGTGGGGTACAACTGTTGTTACATAGAGGTGACTGTAATCATATGACTTGTTGAACGTAAACCTGATGACCTACAATGTAAACCTTCACTCAATTCACAATAAATAATAACTTTGAGAACATATTATAATGAAAACATTTATGAGAAGTTCTTGGAAAGCAGGAAAAGCCTGGGGCACACACACACACACACACACACACACACACACACACACACAGAGAGAGAAACCCACACCCGCTGTCAGTGAGTTGATTCTAACTCATGGTGACCCTCATGTGCTACAGAGTAGAACGCTGCTCCCATAAGGTTTTCCTATCTGTGACTGTTCAGAAGCAGATTGCAAAGCCTTTAATCCACAACACCTCTATGTGGGTTTGAACCGGGTACATCTTTTAAGGTAGTAGACAGCGCTTAACCATTTGTGCTGCCCAAGGATACACTCCACCCTTTAAATTGCTTACCTTTGACTGTTAAATTGAAACAACCAAGTCTATCACCAGACAATGAGTCTGCACCACACTGTAATACCACAGCACTAGGTTGGTACATCTCCATCACTTTTGAGATGATCTAAGTACAAGACAACAAATGTTAGTATCTCTAATAACATTTTAAAATTCCATTTCAATTTTTAAAATAATAACACTTACTGGTTTGAATATTTGTCCATAAGACTCATCATCTATACCATCTCTCATTGGAAAATTAACAGCATAGTATTTTCCTTTTCCTGCACCAATATCCTGAAAGACAGGTAAAGATGTCTTAAAGCATATGGCAGGATAAAAAAGGTTGACATATGTAGCTTAAAATTAAAAAATATTAAAAGTCTAGGCAACAAATGTTGTAGTTGTTGTTAATGCGTTGAGTCGATTCCAACCCATAGTGACCCTGTATAGGGTTTCCAAGAAGCAGTTGGTGAGTTTGAACCGCTGACCCTGCAGTTCAAGCGACTTTGCAGTCTAACACCCACAGCACCACACCAAGACTCTAGCAACAAATACCAATTCTAAATTTACATTATAGACTAAGAAAGGAAAACACAATGGAAATGAATCAGAATACAAAAGTACATGCTTCAAAATATACTGAGTGCTTGTAAAATCTAAAAGAACCATTTCCAATTAATATGTAACAAAAATTTTTGGAGGAAAATATATTTAACACTAAGAGTTAGAGAGTTACATAATACAGTATGATACATTCTGAGCTAAACCTGAATCCACTTATTGAAAGTATAGTTTACCTAAATGAGGATAAACTATCATGTAATGAATCCCTAGACTTTCACTAAAAGCATAGTTGCTGTTTATAGTCAGTTCTGACTAATAAGATGTACAACAAACCAAAACATTTCCTAATCCAATGTCATTCTCCTAATCATATTTCCTTTGCAGCTAACACCTCAACCTATATCTCCTTTATGCTGACCCTCTAATCTGCATGACGTGCTTTTCCAGGGAATGGTCCCTCCTGATAGAAAATATGGCCAAAGTACATGAGAAAAAGTCTCTCCAATCCTCACTTTGAAGGTCCATTCTGGCCATACTTCTTCCACGATAGATTGTTCATTCTTTTGGCAGTCCATGGTATAGACAATATTCTTCATCAACCCCTTTGATAATTCAAAGGTATCAATTCTTCTTCAATATTCCTTATTCACTGTCCAGTTTTAACATGCATATGGCAACAAAAAATACCATGGCTTGGTGAGACACATCTCTTAAACTAACATCTTTGCTTTTTAACATTTTAAAGCAATCTTTTGCAGCAGATATACCCAATGCAATAATAATCTTTGGTTCTTTGACTGCTGCTTCTATGGACAGACTGTGGATCTAAGTAAAATAAAATCCCTGACAACTTCAATCCCAACTAAAAACAGACAACATATATTCTGACCCTAGGACTTTATATAAGTGTTGACTAGAAAACTGGTCAACACTTCTCACTGTAGCTGACAACGCAAGGCTACTGCCTCTGTCAGACCAGCCTTATTCTTTTTATTCCAAAACTGCTACATCACACCTCTATTCTTTCTTCCACCTAGACAACTGATCTACTTTAAACAAGTTGGTTGTTTGTTAAGTGCGGTCAAGTTGGTTCTGACCCATAGCAAATCTGTACAGGGTTTCCTTAGGGTGGTTAGTGAGCTTGAACCACCTACCTTGCAGTTCAAATCAACTTTGCAGTCCAGTGCATTAACCCAGAGTGCCACACAAGAACTCCAATTAAAGCACAAGTAGGCTTTAAAATGATCTTAATGTAAAACTTAGACAATGAACAAGGAAGACTGTAGAAGAATTGATAAATCTAAATTATGGTATTGGCAAATAATATTGAATATACCATGGACTGCAGGAAGAACAAATTTTAGTATAAGTACAACTAGAATGCTCTTTAGTAGCAAGTATGGCGAGACTCCACCTCAAGTATTTTGAACAAGTTATCAGGAGGAATCCTGGTGTGGCGCTGTGGGTTAATGCCTCAGACTGCAAAGCCGCTTGAACTGCAAGGTTGGCAGTTCAAGCGCACCAGCTGCTCCTCAGAAACCCTTTACAAGGTCAGAATCGACTTAACGGTACTTAACAACCACAACAATCAGGAGGGACCAGTACCTGGAAGATATCATGTTTGATACAGGAGAGTATCAACAAAACAAAAGGCCCACAAGATGGAGTGGCACAGTGGCTTCAACAATGGGCTCAAAACTAACAGTTATGAGGATGGCACAGGATCAGGCTGTGTTTCACTCTGTCTGTTGTGCACAGGGTTGCCATGAGTAGATGGCACATAACAAAACAATAATCTCTATAATCAGCACTGCAAGCTATCTTTAAAAACACTTTGAAAATTCAAATTGAACATGAAGAAAAGTGCTTCAAGCTGGTTTGCGTCATAATGACCCTGTATAGGCTTTCCAAGTAACAGCTGGTGGGTTTGAACCACTGACCTTGCAGTTCAAACCAACCTTGTGGTCCAGTGCTTTATCCTATAGCACCACACTAGGATTTCTTATGATTTGTAGGTCTTCAAAAATACTTTCACAGCCAAGCAAAAGAACTGTCACTTATGTCCTAATTAAATTTTGCTAACAGTCAGCAAAACAGAATTCTAACAGAAATTACAGTTTATATAAACTGTAGAAACAAGCTTTTAGAAACAAGCTTCAAATTAATGCCAAGAAAAATTTAGTTTAACGTGTATTTAAGTATAGGATTACTAACCTCCTACATTAATATTATTCAGAGTCTAGTCTTACCCTCAAGTCTCCAGTGCCAGGAAAGTATTCTCCATATTTATGGAATGATACAGTCATTACACGATCTGTTGTGTAAAAAGCTTCTTCAACACCATCACCATGATGGATATCAATATCAATATATAAGACTCTCTGATGATACCTGAAAATAAAGTCACAGTAAGTTTGTGTTTCAAGTTTTAAGATGGGAAGAACCACCATGGATTCAGGAAAGTATGTTTTTGAACTCTTGCATTCGGGGATAATTAATCTTTTTTCTTTACTTCCAGCCTAAGATCTATTTAAACATTTACAACTACACATGAGAGGGCTTCAAATGTTCATGGGAAAACTCAATTATCTTTCATTTCTATTTCTCACACAAACTTTTCACGTATGGTAAAGTGGAGGATAAAAGAAAAAGAGGAAGACCTTCAGCAAGGTGACTAGCGCAGTGGCAGCAGCAATGTTATAAGGTTGGCCCAGGACCAGGCAGTGTTTCGTTCTGTTGTACATAGGGTCGCTAAGGTTGGAGGTTTAAGCTCACCAGCTGCCCCTCAGAAACCTTATACAGGGTCGCTAAGGGTTGGAATCGACTCGACAGCACTTAACAACAATTTTTTAGTATTATAATCGACAAACTTCTACAGGACAAATTTATAGTAAGCTGCCTTTTTGTGCAGCCTGAAACTTAAGAGTAGGTTTTCAAGCTAATAATGGTTAGCAAACAAAATCAAAAGAATCATTTGTGGCATGTGACAAAAACAACACATTCAAACTTGTGTCCAGAATTTAAGCTTTTCTGAAACGCAGGCAAGCCCATTTGTTCTCTGGTAGCATAGTGGTTATGAATCGGGCTGCGAACCACAAGGTCAGCAGTCTGAAACTGCCAGCTGTTCCGTGGGAGAAAGATGAGGCTTTCTGCTCCTGTAAAGATTTACAGCCTCGGAAACCCTGTACAGGGTCGTTAAGAGTCAGAACCGACTCCACGGCACATAACAACATTTGAACTACAACTACAAAGTCCAGTACAGTTTGACAGAGACCATGTGTGGTATTTTCATCACTTCATAAATAATAGTGATACAGTTATAACTTGAATGCATGTTAAGAGCCACATATAACAGTGTATTATAGCATGCCCATATTATCAACCCAAGAACAGTGGACTTTGAATGTCATCTTTTTAAGATACATTTTTCAGTTGAAACTTTAACTTAATCTAAAACACCAAACTAACTAAATACTTAAGTTTTGGAGTCCTGGTGTGGCACAACACCAGTTCAAATCCACACGCTCCTCCTTCGAAACTCTATAAAGGGTGGCTATGAGTCAGAACAGACTCAATGGCACTTAACAACATCAAGGGGAGTTTTAGACATTTATATATACTTCTCACATTTAATAATCCAGTAATTGAGTAAAATTCTTGTGTCTAGTTTATAAAGAAATGCACCATTAACTATTTTTTTTAAAAAACAACACACAAGTTTTTCATGAAAATATTTTAACATATGTAAGGTAATATTTTAACATAGGTAAAGTAGTAATACAAATTAACTTACTTTAGTAATTCAAGGATGGCAAGCACAATATCATTAACATAACAAAATCCTGAAGCTTCTGATTTCTTAGCATGATGTAATCCTCCAGCCCAGTTAACAGCCATATCAGTTTGTTGTCGGTTTAATTTCACAGCCCCAGCTAAGTAGAAAGAAATCAAGTGACACTTTTGAAATGCTTAACTGAGCAGAACAAGAAAAAGTTCTACAGAATATACCATGTGTAAACAAGAGTTTAAATTTTGCCATTTTTAGATATTAAGTAAGACAGTCATAATAATATGAATGATCGCTGTCTAGGTCACTAACAGAAAGCAGTTTTTCCTTAGACAAAAATTTTCCTACAGTTGTGCCCAACGTTCTGACCCCCCAAATTCCTAGTTTTTTTCTCTGTCCCAATGATTGACTGCTGCCACTGGCACAGACCCAGGGCAAGGATGCAACCAAGGGTTTTCTCTCAGCACCAGCTACCAAATCCTGGCCCCACAATCCAAGGGAGGACCTGTGAAAGTGCTGGAAAAAGTATTCAAAACAGGTATTATAGAGAAAGAATGGTACTCATAGTAACCAGTAGGGCAGGAGAGGGGAGAAGTTTCTAGTGAAAATATAATACAAGAAACTAAAAAGTTAAAAAAATGTTTCCGTCATTATGTTCCTAAAACATGGAGGTTTTAATGACAATTATACTCTAGTATAAACATACTGATTCTTTATTAATTAAATCCATCATCATTAAAAATCCTACTTTAAACAAATTGACCCAAAAAATACACTGATAACAAACTCATTGCCAATGAGTTGATTCCAACTCAAAGCAACCCTATGAAACAGAATAGAACTGCTCCTTAGGGTTTCTGAGGTTGTAAATCCTGACAGGAACAGATGGCCTCATCTTTCTCCTGAGGAGTGGCTGGTGGGTTTGCTGATCTTGTGAGTAACAGCCCAGTGCTTAGCCCACTGGACCAGTAGAACATCTGCTAAGAACACATACCAAGTGTAAATCAACTTTCAAAATCTGATCAAATCAGACTTACCAACGGAGCCACCAGTTGAGAGCTGGCAAAACTCAAACAGTCCATCAAACACTGGGCAATCCTCTCCAACATTAACTATGAAAAATTTTTCATTAATTTCAACTCATTCTATAATTTTTTTTTAAATAAAAACTATTTCCTACAAATATTTTGACTTTAATGCAATCAATGAGATAAATTTTAGAGCAGTAATTTGAGATTTGCAAATATATTAAAATATATTTTACTCAAGATAATAAGAGTACAAGAAGGTTTCATAAAGCTCATGAAAAAACTCCATTATCCCACACACTTTGATGTCTACTTGTGTTATCTGTGAAATACCACCTCTAAATTCTTATTAGGATTATTTGTGGAGCCAACATGTCTGCTCTATCAGCAAGAAATAACCAACTTATCAACAAGAAATCAATAAATATTAAAAATTTGCTTTAAATTAAAATGTGGGCTAATTATATAGGTTTTGTTCTTCAAATATACATACACATATTAATCAAGTTTCTAAAATACATAACAATGCAACAGCATGACAAAATTTGTTCAGTTAAATTGCTTAATGTTTATAAAGAGTAAAAGGGACATGAATGGATGTTTATAACCCATTGTCAGTATTCCCTTTATCCTCTCCAAACTATGACCTATTCAAAGAAGCATGGTCATTATTTTATATATACTTAATATTAAACAATAATAGCACTAATAGAGTAAATAATAAATAAATCTGTTTCTAACTACTCACTGCTTATAAAAGATCTTAATACACCTCAGTAATAGGTTTTCAGTCCTGTCCATTTTATTTGTTCTAGAGTTACCCATGACTCTAAGCCTGATTTAAAAATCCAATTAAAATCTATAAAATTCTGTGTTACCAATCTGTATAATAAAATGTTTGTAAACTTATCAGGAAGAATACTGCAGAAGAGAACTGAAAGCTTCAATAGTATCACCACAAAGGAGAGAGATATGTATTATAGTCCAGATTAACTAAAGCACACAGAGGGCAAGTGGCACAAACTAAGGCCAGCTAAAGAATACTCAAAATAAATTCTTTTTTTTTTTTCTTAAAGTAGGAACATGAAGTCTTTCCTACCAATATTATCCAAAAGTTAATATGTGACCAAAATAAAAAGAACAACCAAGGTAGTTCTTTGGGAGACCAATTAAGCTTCAGGTGGCATTTTTAGTTTTTAAAGTAGCTTAAATATTATTACACTGACTCATCATCAATAAATGCCCAGGTTTCGGTAACTATAGTTACAAGTTTCTAAAAATACTCATTTAATAATACTAATATATACTCTAAATATACAAACGTACATCTCTGCATCTGCTTACTATACTCAGACATGTTATCTGGTCTAATTGAACGCAGAAATTTGATGTACTCATCACTGTGGTATTTTGTCATTTCTTCAGCAGTGGCTTTATGGGGCCTCTGTGAAGAAAAATAAATGTCAAGAACTGTGAATACACAATAGGTTATATAAGAATTGTCAAATACAAAAGACACAATTTCCACTCACAAAAACCCACTGCTGTCTCGTTGATTCCAAACAAACCTTATATAGGACAGAACAGAACTGCTCCACAGGTTCTCCTAAGCTGAAACTCTTTACAGGAGCAAACAGCCTCATCTTTCTCCTGAGGAGCTGGTGGATTTGAACTGCAGACCTTTTGGTTTACAGACTGATGTTTGACTCAATTGCACCACCAGAACTCCTTATCCCTACCAGTCCTTTAAAGAAAAAACGTAAGTCATCCTGAACAAAATAGTTAAGTTCCTAAGCGAATTCAAACTTAAGAAGATTTGCCTTTCCAACACCCTTATTTTAAAAGCTCAAATTCATTTCCACAAGACTGTTAGATAGTCTTGTCCACCTTCTGCTCTTCTCTAAATGTGTGCATGTGAAAGAAAGTAAGACAACATATATTGCCTTAACATTGCAAACTGTTTCTTTTCTATTCAGATAGATGGGAATTGTTGTGTCTTGTATTTTATACATACTCCAAAAACATTTTAGGCAGTTGAATATTTTAGATGCTATTTGAATCCGGCTTGGCCCCTAACACAACACAGTATTTCAAATATACTGTTGTTGTTGTTAAGTGCCGTCGAGTCGGTTCCATAGCGACCCTGTATAGGGTTTTCCAAGGAGCGGCTGGTGAGCTTGAACCATCAACCTTGCGGTTCAAATGACTTTGCAGTCTGATGCATTAGCCCACAGCGCCCACATGGGCATTCCATATACATTAATGCCCTGTAAATAGCCAAACTACTAATTTTCTGAATAACTCCTCTGCAATTGTTCCAGGTCAATTATTTTCAGCAATGTAAGAGGATTAACAAGTACTGTGACATATCAACAAGTATTCTGGCTGATACTGAGACAGAGAACCTGAGTGGTTTTCCAGAAAGGCAAAAACTTGGGATTAGGGAACTCTTTCGAAAATGATAAAAGTGGGAAATGATAAAATGATAAAAGGGGGGAAAAGAGGTTACAGCTTTCACACTCAGCTTTCTCTGATGAAAAACACAAGGGAAGTTTGTTTTCTTCTAGATGTTTTAATCTACTAAAAGTTACTGCTAGTCCAACAATAAAACAATAAAAATAACAAGTAACCTAATATACAATAAACCAACAAAGTTCAAAACAATAGTTTTTTTAAAATAAGGAATAAATATCTATTATGAAAAGGCATACTTACATATATTTCCATTTTTCTATATAAGCCATAATTTAGCAGCAAGTTATGGGTCATGCGGATTCTGTGAGGTTTCATAGGATGGCCCTGTCCATAATAGTAATTTCCAATATCACCTAAAAGAATCAACACAGAAAAGAAAATCTTCTTGATCAGTAAATTTATGCACATTCATCATTAAAAAACATTTACCACTTGACCCACTGATTTTGCATTTTACAACCTTTGTTGTGTTAAGTCGAGTAAGTTACAATTCATAGCAACCCAGTACAGGATGTCCAAGGAGCAACTGGTAGGCTTGAACTGCTGACCTTGTGATATACAATCCAGTACTTACTTACTCTAAAGTGCCATGCCAAAATTTAAAAAACCCAGAAAATCCTATGCAAAGTTTTACATGATGCGTAAAACAGTATTACAATGTATATTTGTGAATTGTTGTTCTTGTTAAGTACTGTTAAATCAGTTCCAACTCATAGTGACCCTGTAGTGGGTTTCTGCGAAGCGGCTGGTGGATTATGAACTGATTGACCTTTCTGTTAGCATCCTGGTGCATATCCTACAAGTGCCACACACCAGGATTAAGAAAAGTAAACTTTTCTAATTTCTAAATCCT
>NW_006408545.1:11995285-12033043 GCF_000296735.1 Chrysochloris asiatica | reverse complement strand
AGTCTTTTCTGTTTATCACATTACTTAATGGTTCAATTGTGAGAAGTTTTTGTTTTCTTTATATGCTGAGGTACACTCCATACTGAAGGCTGTATATAGTCTTTGACCTTCAGTAGTAGTCTTTTTTTTTTTTGCTTCCAGCAAGTCTTTTTTTGCTTCCATTAAAAGCAAAGTTGTTAATGAGTCTTCTTCCAATCCTGATGCTACGTTTTTCTTTATACAATCCAGATTCTAGTATTATTTGCACAGCATACAAATTCAGTTTGTTGTTAAATGTTGTCAAGTTAGCTCCAACTCATAGCAACTCTGTATAGGGTTTCACAGAGGCAGCTGGCGAATTTGAACCGCCAAACTTGCGGTTCAAACCAACCTTGCAGTCCAGTATATTATCTTGCAGTACCATACCAGAACTATACAAATTGAATAAGGATCGTAAAAGGATAACAACCCTGACACACACCTTTCCAGATTTTAAATCATTCAATATCCCCTGGTTCTGGTCTTCTAACAACTGACTCTTGGTCCATGTACAGGTATCTCATAAGCATAATTAGATGTTCTGTAATATCCATTCTTTGCATTATTATTCAGTTTGCTATGCTCTATGTAGATTAAAGCAAAATTAAACATATTTCTCGTATTATCTGCTTTCAGCCAAGATCCAATTGACCTCAGCAATGTTACCCCTGATGATACAATTTCTGAATCCAGCTTGAATTTCTGCAGCTTTCTGTTGCTAGACTGCTGCAACTGTTTTCAAATTATCTTCAGTAAAAACTTACTTGTGTGAGATATTAATGTTATTTATTCGATGATTTCCAAATTCCATTATGTCACTTTCTTTAGAATATGGATGAATAAGGATATCTCCCAATCAGTTGGTTAGATAGATGTTTTCCATATTTTTTTTAGCATGCATCAGTTTTTGAAATACTTAAATTTGTATTTAGTCAATTTCTGGAGCCTTGTTTTTCACCAGTGCTTTCAGAGCAGCTTGGACTTCCTTCCATACCACTGGTTCTTGAAATGGCTGAACATCAACCAATTATTTTCAGAACAGTGACTCTGTGTATTCCTTCCATCTTTTAAAGCTTCTTATAGCATTCAATATTTTGCCCATAGAAACGTTCAATGCTCCAAGTTACAGCTTCAGTTTTCTTCTCCAGTTTTTTCAGCTTGAGAAATGCTGAACATGTTCTTCCCTTTTGGTTTTCTAACTCCAGGTCTTTGCATATTTCATTATAATACTAAATCTTCTGAAGCTACCCTTTGAAATTTTCTCTTCAGTTCTAAACTTCATCATTTCTACCGATTGCTTTAGCTTCTCTATACCCAAGAGTAAGTTTCAGAGTTCTTGCTGAGATACAAAGGTACACAATCTCTTATTCAAAACCTTAAGACTAAATGTGTTTCAGATTTTATAAAGGATTAGCAGTTTTTTAACAAGGCTGTCTTCCTCAAAATATTCTGAGTTTTGGCTTCTACAATACAATGGAGTCAACATATTCATGATGACTCCATGTATATGTCAGATCAGAATTAGATTCCATAGCATTCAGTGACTAATTTTTCAGAAGTAGACCATCAGGTCTTTTTCCAAGTCACACCTAGGTGTAGACTTGAACCTTCAATTTTTTTTGGTTAGCAAGTTTCTCAAATTCACTCATTCATTTAACAAACAAACATGTGCAAGGAACTGATCAATGTACTTGGGTACCTCAGTGAACAAGAGTTCTGTCTAGATTAAGTCCTGGATCCTCTTGTCTATCTCTAACATTTTTTTCAGTCTCAGTATTTACCAGCTATAAGCAGTCAGTTTTTTGTACTAGCGGCTTGTGTGTTGTTGTGATTATAAAAGCTACACCATGGGTATTTTAAGTATCAGCAGAGTCACCCATAGTGGATAGGTTTCAGCTGAGCTTCCAAACAAAGACATACTAGGAAAGAGGAGAGAAGGACTAGTTGGTTCAACCATTTCAAGAGACAGCATATGATCAAGAGCCATTTCACGTGGACCAATGCATTCTGTGTCCATTCACATTCCCCCATACAATGCCTCTTGTTGAGATGTGTTGTTGTCAAGTTCATTCCAACTGAAGAGACCCTACAGAACAGAGCAGACCTGTCCCATAGGCTGAAATGTCTGGTGTAGTTATAGGATAAGCACTAGACCATAAGGTCGATTTTTACTAAAAAGTTGGCAGTTCAAACGCATCATCAGCCACTCCTTGGAAATTGTATACAGGGTCGCTGAGTCAGAACTGACTGGAAGGTACTTAACAACAATGTTAATATAAACAGACTACCACAACATTCTCCTGAGGAATGCCTGGTGGGTTAAAATGCTGAACTTTCGGCTAGAAGTGGGGCACATTTAAGGCACTATCAGGGCTCCTTCCACACTCTTCTGTTTGTTGCTGTTGTTAAGGACTTGGGAGTTCATGCCAACTCATAGAAACTATCCAGTTTCGCACCCCACAGTCTCTTCATGCCTTTCCCTAAGCCTTTCTATTAATTGCTACAAACCCACCCTACAAGTAGCCATCTGCATCTATGGAAACCATGGGGCAGTTTTGCCGTCTTATGGAGTCCTGGTGTGGCATTGTAGGCTAATGCGTCCGACTGTAAAGTCGTTTGAACTGCAAAGTCAGTGGTTCAAGTTCACCAGCTGCTCCTTGGAAACCCTATATAGGGTCGCTATGGGTCTGAATAGACTCCACAGCACTTAACAACAACATAGTGCCACTCTGTGTCAGAATCAACTGGATGGCAACAAGTTTTTGATTTCCTGTTAAGTGAACTGAGTGAGTTCTTTTCAACTACCTAGCCCTGCTATACCATATGCCAGATATGCGTCTAAGGGCTGGCCCACTCTCTGACTTCTAAAGTTCTAGTATGGCAGTGTAGGATAAGCACTGTACTGCTAATCACAAAGTTAGTAGTTCAAACCCACCACTTGCTCTCTCCAAGATTTAAAGCCTAGAAAACCCTATACAGGGTCACTGTGAGTCACAACGGACTGATTAGAACTTCACGCCTTCTCTAATTATCCTATCAAAGATACTCTCAATTACTCTTAACAGTCTTATTTCTTAAGACTGAAGTGGAGGGTCAGCGAAAAAACAGGAAGACCCCAAAGAGACGAACTGACACAGTGGCAGCAGCAACAGGCTCAAGCGTAGCAACAATTGTGAAGTTGATGTAGGACTGAGCAGTGATTCATTTTATTGTGTATAAGGTCACCATGGGAGTCCTAGTGTGGCGCTGTGGGTTAATGCGCCAGAATGTAAAGCCTCTGAACTGCCAGGTCAGCGGTTCAAGTTCACCAGTCGCTCCTCAGAAACCCTGTATAGGGTCACTGTGGGTTGGATACGACTCAACGGCACTTAACAACAAGGTCACCATGAGTCCGTCTGTATCAACTCAAGATGCCTAACAACAATACTTTATCTACTTGGCATGACTGTTGTTGTTAGGTCTACTGAGTCAGTTCCAACTCCCAGTGACCTGGTATAGCGTTTCTGAGGAGTGGCTAGTGAGTTTGAACTACCAACCTTACAATTCAAATCGACCTGGTGGTCCAGTGGATTATCCTGCAGTGCCACATCAGGACTCCAACTGACACATAACAAAGACTTCAATCATTGAAATGAAAAGAAGTACAAATTTTTTTGATGTAAAACTTAAGATCTGCTCTATAAACCTTCACATGTTCACAGAATGCTTAAAACTAAAGTATTATACTCAGGTTCCAATTCATATATTATTGTTATTAAGAGCTGTGGAGTTAGTTCAAACCCATAGTGATTCTGTATAGGGCTTCCAAGGAGCACTTAGTGAGCTTGAACTGCTGACCTTTTGGTCCAAACCGACTTTGCAGTCCAGCATATTAACCCACAGCACCACACCAAGACTCCAGTTCACATATGTACATCGAATCAGTTCCCACTCACAGTGACCTGTATAGGTCCTTCTAAGGCTTTACATCTTCACGGGAGCAAAAAGCCTCATTTTTTTCCCCAGTAAGACACCCTTCTTAGTCTCACTAGGGTGGCCTTCAGAAAAAGGTCTAATCAAAACAGTGGTTTCCAAAGTCATCTGCTGGGGCAGTTAAATTGATGGCCAAGAGGTCAGGCTCAGAAGGTTATAGAAAATGCTTCTGGGGATTTCAAAGGGTTGTGGCACTATAGGATAAGCACAGGATTGCTAATTGCCAGGTCAGTAATTCAAATCCAGTAGCCACTCCTCAGAAACTCTATACAGTTTCCCTATGAGTCAGTACTCACCACCAACAACCTTGGTAGATTTTCTATAAGGGCCCAGAAAATCACAGGGGCTTCTTAAGAAGTTTTTAAAAAAAAGGAAAACTGCATTGGCCAGGAAATTGTACCAAGGATTTTTTTCCATCATGACAATGTACCTAACTTAATTCTCTGAGGACAGCAAAGGTTGTCCTATGAGAATTTCATGGGGAAAACTACCCCATCCTCCCTACAGTCCTGGTCTTGCCTCTTCAGATTTCTTTTTACTCCCCAAGCTGAAAGAATATTTTAAATGAACACCATTTGAGTTCTTTAAGTCGCTGCTGGTTTAATATGGTATAACTGAAGCGCACATAACTCTACAGGGAAGAAACCACTGTCTTTAGAAGTGTATAGACATAGATGGAGAATATGTTAAGAAACAATAGTTTCAAATTTTATATCTTTAATAAAGATTTATACTATTTTTTTTTTTTTAACATTGTGCTTATTCTATAATACCACATCAGGACTCTAATAAGCACATACGTCTATAATTAGATATACACAAGGAGTTCTGGAGGCATAGTGGTTACAAGTTGGGCTGCTAACCTCAAGGCCAGCAATTTGAAACTACCAGCTATTCCGTAGGAGAAAGATGAGGCTTTCTGTTCCCGTAAACATTTACAGCCTTGGAAACCCTATACAAGGTCACTAAGAGTCAGAACCAACTCCTCGACAAACCACCACCACTATATATATATATATACACACACATATGTACACACACACACATATATATACACATACACACACATATACACACACACATACAAACACAGTAACACCCCTATATTATTGTGTACATCATTAAATATACTAAATGTGGTAGTCCTCAAGCTTACTTTAAAACAAAGCATAGTGAACATTTCTTTGAGTCCTGGTGTGGTAATGTATGATATGCACTTGTCTGCTAACTGAAAGGTCGGTGGTTCAAATCTACCAGCCGGTCCTTTGAAACCCTATACAGGGTTGCTGAGTCAGAACCATCCTGTATAAGGTTTTGAAGGAACTTAACAATAAGGTTAACATTTCTAGAAAAAGTATTTTTTTTAAAAACCATGAGTCCTGTAATCAAAGTTTACACCAAACATAGCTTGCTTTGCTAATTGTAAGTTAAATACATCACTCATATAATTTTAGAGTCATAATGAATATTGGAGTCCTGGTGTAGCAGGGTAGGATAAGCACTGGACTGCAAGGTCGATTTGAACCACAAGGTGGCGGTTCAAATCCACCAGTTGCTCCTCTGAATCCTTTACTGATTACTGATAATCTTGCAGTTATGTACAATGATCAATCAACTAGAAATGTTTTTTGGAAATTTTGGAGGCATGAGTCAACATCTATAAAGAACATCTCTTATTTTTCTTCAAAGATTTATGAATACGCGGGAGAAAGATGAGGCGATCTGCTCCCGTAAAGATTTACAGCCTCGGAAACCCTATTCAGGGTCGCTATGGGTCGGAACCGACTCGACGGCACTTAACAACAACAACAATTCATCAATGCCTAAAGGTTCACTAAAGAGTGCAATACTGAACTCACCAGTGGGCCCTCAGAAACCCTAAACAGGGTTGCCTTGAGTCAGAACCAACTCAATAGCACTTAATAACAGCAACCGTGGCACTGTGGGTTAATGCACCAGACTGCAAAGACGTTTGAACTACAAAGTCGGCAGTTCAAGCTCACCAGCTGCTCCTCGGAAACCCTATATAGGGTCACTATGGGTTGGAACCGACTCGATAGCACTTAACAACAATAGTTAATAGAATGTACTACTTCACTTTCCTCTTCATCTTTTTCTTTCTTCACCAATAAATTAAAACCAGATCATTTAGGCTAGATTATTCAGGATTTATGATATTACCCACCTCCAATCCAATACATATATACTCACAAATTATATTAATTCTTTGGCGTGGAATTGGTTTTACTTGCGTTCTACTCATTCACAATTAAAGATGCAAGAAAAATTATTACCTTTATAAACTGACAAAACAGGGTTTTGAAGTGTTGTTGTTAAGTGTCTTCAAGTAGGTTCAAACCCATAGTGACATAGTGTATAGGGTTTCCAAGGAACAGCTCGTGGGTTTGAACCACTGACCTTGTGGGAAGCAATCCAGTGTTTATCCTATAGTAGCACACCAAGGATAATGTAAATGTAAGTTTCTGGAATTGTGTAGTTTAGCACATGATCATATTAATAATTAGCCTCATGGTATTTATACACCTTCAAAAAACTTTGTAAAATAAAAGGAGTCAACTCTTTCCCATGAATATTTAAAATGTAAACAAAGTATTTCTCTCAAAAAACAGTCGTGTTAGAGCACAGACAAAAACCCACCAAAAGATCTCCACAGTCACTTAAACACCTGGTTCCTGGCCTTTAAGTAAAGCAGTTGAATGATCTACTATAAAAAGTTATTTAGTCACAATCATAAGACTGTCAAATATTTTTACTCAAGCTATCAATTCTGCATCCTTCCCTTGGGACCAGTCCTGTCCATATCCTCTCAAGTGGCATTGTGGATTAATGCACCAGACTGCAAAGACGTTTGAACTGTAAGGTAGGCGGTTCAAGCTCACCAGCTGCTCCTTGGAAACCCTATACATGGTTGCTACGGGTCGGAATCGACTCACCAGCACTTAACAACAACAAGGATACTCACAGATCACCCCAGAAACAAACAGCTGTTCAGAAAACTGCTACTCAAGTGTATCTCCACTCCAGGTTCTACAGCTCAAGTTTGGTAAGAAGTTAGAAACCAGCTTACACCCATGAAGCCCACCAACCAACAGCAATTAACAAGTAATGGAGTTTCCTCCATTACTTCAACACTTGACAAAAAACAATCTTTAAATCTTAGAAGCACTGTCATTAAAAAAAATTAATTTATACATTTAGTTACTATCCAATTTGACGAATGAATGTAAAGCCTCGGCTTTACCAGTAAAGGAAAATGTGCATGAATTCTTAAACAATTGACTTTCAGAAATGTACTTCATGTTAAAATTAAACTGTACTCCTATCTCCATCTTTACAACATGGCATAATTTCAAGTCAACTTATATTGCACAGTATGCAGTCTTCTCAAAAATATTTTAAAACGTGGCTGCTACTATTTTGTCCTAGCGCTAGAGCATAAGAACTCTACTGCTAACAGCAAGGTCAAAGGTTCAAACTGACCAGTCACTCCTGGGAAACACTATGCAGGATCGCCATAAGCTGGAACCCACAGCAACCCTGTACAAAGTTTCAGAGGAGCGGCTGGTGAGCTTGAACCACCAACCTTATGGTTCAAAGCGACTCTGCAGTCCAGCTCATTAACCCTGAACAATAGTACAACAATTTATAGACCTTTCTAGTATGCTATCTGATCTTTCTACAAACAACAGGGGCAGTTATAACAAACAGGCATAACTGAGCAGATGTTATATGGTTCTTTTCCTAGATCAGATTTATTCTGATCTAGTCTTCTACGATCTTTTCCAACTTCAAATCTGTGACTTACAATATACCAAACATAAAAGGAGGGTCCAAAATTTGTGCCCCACACCAATCAGACAGGGTTTTCAGGCCAATGAGGCTCGCCCCTTCGTTAAACTTTGAAATTTCCTCCCAAGAGTCACTTACTAGAAACTAAAAATTAACCCCTTCATTTATATCCGTAAAACAGATTTATTTAGAGTACCACAGGAAGTAAAATCAGACATTATTCGCTATACTGTGAGTTCATATATTCCCATACGTAATGGGAATATGTAGTACTTGTGTACTAGATCCCAAAGGGTTCCTGGCATTCCCAGCCTTCACAAGCAAGGTGCCAACGCTCTCCGACACCTCCAAAGCAGAGTATATCTCCGGATCGAACAGAGTAAGAAATGGGTGGGCACCACCTCTCATTAATCTACAATCCGAAGGTTAACTGCCTCAAACTTAAAAGCTTTAATTTGAAGTGCGGAAGTGGAGCCCTTCCATTTGAATCCCGAGAAAGTGGCGCTCTAAGAACCCGGTGAACAAAGGCGAGGGGACGGTGCCCACGCTAAACGCAGGTAGAAGGGCGTGTGCCACCCGGCAGCCTAAGGCCCGAACCCTCCCTCGCTCCTCTCCTGGGCCCACAGGTAAGGGGCGAGGTTGCAGGCCGAGCAGGCGAAGACGCACAGGGCAGAGCACGGAGACACGAGGGGAGGGGAGAAGGGGCTGCAGGGGCGGGGCTCCGCGGCCGCAGGGCTTTGTGTGGAGTCCGGCCGAGTAGTTTGACCCGGGGTGAGGGGAGGGCTCGAGGTGTGCCAAAGGCCCGAGCTAGGAACCACTAGCCTCCGCTCCCACGAGTGGCGGGCAGGCGTGAGGGCAGCCCCATTGGCCACAACCACGAAGCCGGGGTAGGCCAACGCCACCCCCAGAGCAGCTACCCTCGGGCACGGGAAGCAGAAGGGAGGTGGGGCATCCCTGCAACCCCCGACCGCGGAGGCTCTCGGGGCGGTGGGATCTCCTACCGATGGCGCAGGGTCGAGAATGGGTTAAGATTTAGTCAAACCTCGGTCCCTCCTCCTTCACACCCCCCAGCACCGGCGCCCACTCGTGAGGGCGGCGGCGGAGCCAGGCCTGCCTGACGCGGTCCGGGCCTGCAGCTGCCCTGACCGCCCACCCTCCCGGCCTCTCACCATCGTAGTAGTAGCAGACTTTCTTCTTGCCGCCTCCCTGACTGTACGCCATGGGTTCCCGGCCACCGCCGCCTCCGGGCTCCGGCTCCTCCTCCTGCTGCTGCCGCCGCGGCTCGGCGGGAAGAGAAAAGGGCAGGGGCGAAGGTGGGGTGATAGTCCTTCAGGGAAGGGAAGTCCGCAGGGAGAAGAGGAAGGGGCGCCGGGAAGGGTCGGTACCGCCCGGCCGAGGGGCCGAGAGCTCCGAGCCAGGGGGTGGCAGCGGCGCCAACTCGCGACTCTGGGGAGGGGGAGGGGGCAGACAAACCACCTCCGGAGGCCAAGGGGAGGTGGGACGCGTCCATTGTGGCCTCTAGAGGGCAGGAAGGAGTACGTTTAGATAAAGAGGGTCTCTTGACTCTTGGGTAAGAGCCTTAATGATGAACAAACAATTTGAGAAAGACAACACCAGATACATTTTCAAAATGAGAATAAAAGCCAGACTTTCCGTAAGAAGAAATAGGGAGCTTGGAGACGGGTTGATGATCTCCCCCTCGGCTCTCAAAACAGTGGTTGCGCCTATCCCGAGTCTGCGCAGTTGGCGCCTTCCTAACCGTTGCCTTGGCCGTCTAGACCCCCTCTGCGTCGTCGCACACCGCTCCCCTCCCCCACTGTCGCGAAGCTCCGGCGCAAACCCTCCAGTACCGACCACGTGCCGTGAATCCGGCGGGAAGAGACCTGCAACCCACGGGTGTAACTTGTCGCGGTTTTCTCATTTGTTCATTCATTCTTTTAATGTTTTGCTAATACTTGCACTGAGATACTGACCAGTTAAGAAGACCTATTAAAAAGGTCTAGGAGAACAGCCTACTGCTACCTGGGTTTGAATAAGCATTTCCAAATCCTAATGTGTAAGGCATGGTTCCGGAGTCCTGGTGTGGTGCTGTGGGCGGCGGTTCAAGCTCACCAGCTGCTCCTCGGAAACCCTATACAGGGCTGCTATGGGTTGGAACCGACTCTACAGCACTCAACAACAACAACAAGGCATGGTCCCAAATATTTGTGTTTATAATGAACTCCATTTCTACCAATACTAAAACCAAGCCCACTACCATGGAATAGATTCTCACTTAAGCAACCCTGTAGGACACAGAACTGCCCCCGAGGATTTCTATGGCCGTAAATATGAAGCCAACACCATGCCTTTCTCCTGCAGAACAGCTGATGGATGTTACCTGTAAACCTTTCATTTAGCAGCCAAGAACTTAACAAATGCATCACTAGTGCTTCTAGACCATCAATAAAAACCCCAAACCAAACCCATTGTCATGGAGTAGATTCTGACAGAGCAACCCTGAATCTTCACAGTAGCAGACAGCCTCATCTTTCTCCCTTAGAGCTGCTACTGATTTTGAATCACAGAACCTTTTGGTTAGCAGAAAAATGTCTTAACTCACAGCACCATCAACTCATATCATTATAGGTGTGCTGGTGATGCAGTGGTTAAGTGCTTGGCTGCTAACTGCAAGGTGGGCAGTTTGAACCTACCAGGAGAACGATATGGCAGTCTGCTTTTGTAAAGATTTACAGTCTTGAAAATGCTTCGTAGCAGCTCTACAGTATCCTTACAGAACCACTGTGTGTCAGAATTGACTTAATGACAAAGGCTTGATTTTGAGGGTTTTTTGGTTTGGTTTGGTTTGGTTTGGTTTGGTTTGGTGTGTGTATCTTGTAAGGTTTCCAACAATGCTGGAATGCGCTATTTCTATTTAGGATGGAGGCATATTAAAGAACCTGATCCTCACAATTGCTAACTAATGGTCTTGAGGATTTGAACTCAGGTAGTTTTTCTCCATGGATCCTGGATTGGGCAAAGATAGGCCCTAGGCTGCTGACCAAAAAGTTGGTAGTTTCAACTCACTCAGCAACTCTGGAAGAAAAAGGCTTGGTAATCTATTTTCACAAATACTGTAGCCAAAAATCCCTATGGGGCAGTTTTGTTCTTTCACGTGGGGTACCTGAGAGTGGGGATAGACTTGATGGCACCTAACAACAACAGTCATCCTCCAAATTCCACCCTATAGTGATTCTGTTGCTAGTCAAACACTGGAAGATTGGAAATGGTAATCTAAGAGAATGGATTTTCCATGTTCATATATATTGTAAATATCTGCGTCCCCAAGTATCTCCTCTAAGCCAACACAGCACTCTTGTCTCAACTACAATCTGTCATTTTTAGGTGTCCCCACAATGCACACTTTCTTCCACACACCCCTTAATTAAAAGAACTATTTGAAGTCACTATCAAAAAGTTCCATTTTATTTTGCTATTTGACTTAAAAACCCCTAAAGTGTTCATGAGGATAGCAGCAATTTTCCTGGACCTAACACACAAGTGGTTTAGAAAAAGTAAATGTAGGATGGTCTTCCTCTCCACAATGTGTACTTTTCACAAGCACAACAGGTGACTGATTCCAGTGATACATGAACCACAGTGTGAGAAACATTTGCTAAAAGGTAAAGGTGATTACATGGTATTGACTTTCTAAGTTTTGCTCTATCAAGTTTAAAGTCATCTTGACATATTCTGAGAACAGAATAAGTTAATTTAGTAAAAACTAATATTCTTTCACAAGAGGAATGTGGGACCCTATCCAGAGAAGCAGTGACACCAGAGATGAGGGCATGGAGACAGGGAGTAGCTTAGGACTCTAGACTCATGGAAAGAGAGGGACTGAGTTCTGGTGGCCAGGAGACAAGCTTGCAGAATGTGCCCTTTGGTTGTTTAAATGATTTATTCTTGCATGTTTTTGTGTACATCCCCCCCCCCAAAACAAAACAAAACAAAAAAAAACAGAGGGAATAGAAGCAAATACTGTTGAACGATGATGCATGGAGTAAATTGTAATCATTGCAATGAAACGATGAGTGTAAAACTGATGTTCTCCAATGTAAACTATCACTCAATTCTCAATAAAAACTTCAAAACAAAGAAACTAGTATTCCTCCCCATGACCAGTGAAGCCTGAAACAAGACTTTACTTCCTTCAGGAAGATTTCTTTGATCCCGGTTCCCCAAGTGTTTTTTCTCTGCCTTTCACATGCTCCCTTATGCCTTGCAGGCCCTCTAGCTCAACACTTAACCTTGCTAAAAATGTCTGTGTTGCTTACAACCTGTCATAATATCCCTTTAGAATAGGGGCTGCATGAGAAGAGCCACCATGTCTGTTACGTTCATGATTTATCTCTAGTACCTTTAGTGGTTACGAATCAGGCTGCTAACCTGAAGGTCGGCAGTTCGAAACTATCAGTGGTTCCTCTGGAGAAAGATGAGGTATTCTGCTCCCATAAAGATTTGTGGCCTTGGAAACCCTGTGCAGGGTCACTATGATTTGGAACCAACTCCATGGTACTTAACAACAACCTGGGTGACATGTTACCTAAGTATTCTTTTTTTCTCTGAATTGCCTATCTGTAAAATGGGACAATATTATTTGGAGAGCAGTTCTTTATAGGATTCCTGATGTGTTGCTCTATGACTGCTGTAGCACTGGGCTGTGAACCACAAGGTCGCCAGTTCAAACCCACCAGCTGCTCTGCAGAAACCCTATACAGGGTCATTATGAGTCAGAGTCGACTCCACAGCAATTAACAACAACAAGGTCTTTATATGAATATTGATAAGATAATTAATATGAAGACTTTGTTAAACAGTAAAGAACTCTGTGAATGTAAGAGATCATTATGATTACTGTTATAGTACTGATTATTATTATTAGAATCAGTTCTTGTTTACATTCACAACACTTAGTTTTGTGCTTTTGAGAAGAGCCTGAATATGTATTTTGATTGAGGATCTTTCTATGTTGTTTGTTATTTAACAATTTTAAATGAATAGAGGCAAATAATTTTCCCCTTGGAATCAGAACTGGAGAAGGAGTTTTAGAAACCAGAGATAAGATTGGTCATGAGAATTATCTCCCTAAATATTTATACTGAACTTTTGCTCATCAGAACTGCTGTCAAAAGTAGAGTTTCTTACTGAAACCCACTATAGCCTCCAAAACTCATTTACCATATTGAAACATCTCTATCAACCCTTTTTCTATTAGAAAATTAGAAAGTTAAAAACAAAACAATAAAATGAAACCACATTTTTCAGTCTTGAAGATCTTCATTGTTTTAAGCTTATTCAGTAAAATGAGCTGTTAAATATAAATCAATTATGTAAAAGAGGACTTTTTAGAAATTGATTGCTACTGTTTATTGTGTGGCACTTCAGGATAATGCACTGAACTGCAAGGTCAGTTTAAACCGCAAAGTCGGCAGTTCAAACCCACCAGTTGCTCCTCTGAAATCCTATACAGGGTCACTATGGATCAGAATTGACTCAGAAGCACTTAACAACTATCAAGGAACATGCTCAGCATTTCTCAAGACAAACTGAAGAAAAAACTTGTCTCAAGTTACAATGTTGAAGAATTCTATAGGCAAAATATTGTATGATACAGGAAATATCAAAAGAAGATGGAAATAATACATGGATGGAGTCACTGTACCAAAAAGAATTGGTTGGCATTCAAACATTTCAGGAAGTGATGGTATTGAAGCTAATGAAGTTGCATAGAAGATATTGAAGAAAAACAGGTCTCCATAAACTGACAGGATTCCAACTGATATGTTTCACCAAACTGATGCAAGGCTGGAAATATGGAAAAGATCCATATACATGCCCATTCCAAAGAAAAGTGATTCAATACAATGTGGAAATTATTGAACAATATTATTAATGTCACATTCAAGTAAAATTATACTGAACATAATTCAAAAATGATTGCAGCAGTACATCAACACAGGAAACTGCCAGAAATTCAAACTAGATTCAGATGAAGATGTGATGTAAGAGCTATCATTGCTGATGTCAGATGGATCTTGACTGAAAGTGGAGAACTCTAGAAAGTTATTCACCTATATTTTGTGTAGTATACAAAAGCACTCGGCTGTGTGTATGTACTCCAGTGAGTTACTGAGCACGGCCTTCTAGTCCCAGTCCTCCATTCTGTGATGTATTGTAAACCCTAGCCTCTATGCCTAGCCCCTGGAGTCTTGGTGTGGCACTGTGGGCTACTGCATCAGACTGCAAGGTCAGTGGTTCAAGCTCACCAGCTGCTCCTTGGAAACACTATACAGGGTTGCTATGAGTCAGAATTGACTCAACAGCACTTAACGATAGCAATGACAAAATGCCTAGCCCCTATACCTATGGTTAAATTCCGGGTTTGGCGCTGTAGGACAAGCACTGGACAAGGTCAGCAGTTCAAACCTACCAGTCTCTTCTCGAAAACCATACATAGGGTCGCTATGAGTTTGAGAACTGCAGGTGTGGAGCTGTAGGATAAAAATTGGACTGCTAACCACAATGTTGGTGGTTTAAGCACACCAGCCACTCCTTGGAAATCCTATACAGGGTCACTGTGAATCAGAACACCTCAAGGGCATTTAACAATTACAACATGATTTGGAATCAGTTTGACAGCACTTAAAAACAACAATGCCTATGGTTGTGGTCCCATTTTGGAGTGAGTTGTTAGTTACGTTAATGAGGCAGGATTAGGGTAGTATGTATCTTATGTCATTGCCTTACCCCATTCACTACCTTTCACATCCTATGCTGCCTTGTTCAAGTAAACTGATGGTTAGTATCCATTATACACGTGCTTTGGCAAAGCTCTCTCTTTTGTTCTGGATCCTGCATCTGGCTTGTCACCATCTCACCTGCAGTTCTTGAAACCTGAGCCAGAAGCCTATCATATGACTTAATTCACCAGCATTCACAGGCTTCTGAGATAGCAGCCTATCATCTGACCTACTGATTTGGTTTGTTGCTCCTGAAATTATGTGAGTCCAAATAAGCCTCCAGATTAATGCCTAACTATGGTACAGTGAGTCCTGGTGTGGTGCTGTAGGATAAGCACTGGACCACAAAGTCAGTTTGAACCACAGTGTCTCTAGAAGGGTCACTATGAGTTGGAACCAACTCAACAGCACTTACAACAACAATGATAGAGTGAATTATTTTATATGGCTTTGGAACTCCCACCCAACCATGAAAATAGGGCACATGTAAGTAACGACGGTATTGGTCTGTTTTGCCATTGCTGTCTCACAAGCAGGAATGGGAAATTTCCCTACTATTAAGAAAGTGGAGTGTGTCGTTAGGAAGCTGAGATTCCCGCTCTGGACCTCATAGATCCAGGAGACGCAGGACTGTGAACTAGGGATCTGGCAGAAGAGCAGAGACAGCAGTACCAAGAGCAAGAGACAGAGCAGCGGGTTCCCTGATCCATGGAATGAGAAAGCTGAGACTTCAGACAGGAGACTGGCTTATAGAGTGGGTTGCCTGTAGGCATTTAATCAGGGAAGCTAGGTTTGATGATCCAGGAAGCTAGAGCAGAGTCCCTACAGGTTTAAGCTTATGACATAATGAGGTTCCCTTTGAGCATTTAGCTGCAATGCTGGAGTCCTGGTGTAGCAATGTGGGTTAATAACCCTTGACTGCAAAGTCCGTTTGAACTGCAAAGGTTGGTGGTCCAAACTCACCAGCTACTCCTCAGAAACCCAGTAAAGTGTTACTATGGGTCAAAAGTGACTCAAAGGTGCTTATTAAAACAACAACAGAGCTTTGTAGCATTGCCTGAGCAGGGCAGAGGCCAAGGGGCTAAGGATCAGAGAGAAACATGCCTTCAGGCACGACTTAGAAAAGGTGCTCCTGATCAGAGGAATTGTATCCTGAGCATTTCTGATCCTGAATTGTAACTTGTTGTTGTTGTCAGGTGCCATCGAGTTGGAACCGACTCATAGCAACCCCATGCACAGCAGAATGAAACAATGTCCGATCCTGGGCCAACTCCACCACCGCTGCCACACTTGACGCCATCAATGATGCCACCTGGCTGATCCATCTCGTTGGGGGTCTTCCTCTTTTTCTCTGACTCTCCATCTTACCCAGCATGACATCATTCTCCAACGACTGTTCTCTCCTGACAATATGTCCAAAGTATGAGAGGCGAAGCTGAGCCATCCTGGCCTCCAAGGAGCACTCTGGCTGCACTTCTTCCAAAACAGATCTATTGGTTCTTTTGGCAGGCCATGGCACTGTTAGTATTCTCCTCCAACACCACAACTCAAAGGCAACAATTCTTCTACGGTCTTCCTTATTCATTGTCCAGCTTTCGCATCCATATGAGGTTATTGAAAATACCATGGCTTGGGTCAGGTGCTCCTTAGTCCTCAAGCTGACATCTCTGCTCTTCAACACTTTAAAAAGTTCCTGTGCAGCAGATTTGCCCAATGCAATACGTCATCTGATCTCTTGACCGCTGCTTCCACGAGTGTTGATAGTTGATCCAAGAAGCATGAAGTCCTTGACAACTTCAATCTTTTCTCCATTGATAAGAATGTTGTTTATTGGTCCAGTGGTGAGGATTTTTGTTTTCCTGACATTGAGATGCAACCCATACTGAAGGCTGTGTTCTTTGATCTTCATCAGTAATATTTCAAGTCCTCTTCACTTTCAGCAAGCAAGGTTGTATTATCTGCATATCGCAGGTTGCTAATGAGTCTTCCTCCAATCCTGATGCCACGTTTTTCTTCATAGAACCCAGCTTCTGGTAATATTTGCTCAGCATACAGGTTGAATAAGTATGGTGAAAGAATACAACCTTAATAAACCCCTTAATCATGAGTGTTCTCTGTGACAATTGCAAAAAATTATTAAACCAAGCAGATACAGAAAATGCTGTGGGAGGGATGGTTGGTGTCAGAATTGGTAAAGAAATTTGGCTGAGGCAGACATGCCTAACTGCACCTGGTAGGAATCAACTTTGAGCTGATGAGTTTGATATTCGTTTCCCCTACAAAGCCAGAGAAGATCAGAAGTCACCCCATGTTATTCTTACACTGACTCACAGATTTGGGACTTGCCAACCTACACAACTACATAAACTATTTCATTGAAGATTTGTGAGTTCTGTGAGATATTGCAATATATTCGAGAACCCAAAGATAGGAGGCAAAGTACTAAGGGGAGGAGGAGTAGTTGATGCTAGAGATGATGGAAGGGTACAGAAATTTGGAAAAGTTCATATTTGTGACATCTTTAAAATTAATCTCAAAAGAATCAGCCTAATGCTAATTCTTCTAAAATAAAGTATTCCTCTATTGGATCATAACAAATTATGGATAACATTGTGAAGAATAGGAATTCTAGAACTGTTAGTGTGCTCATGTGGAACCTGTACATAGTGGTTAGATCAGAACAAGGGGATAGGTTGTGGCTTAAAATCAGTAAACAAGTGCTTCAGGGTTGTATCCTTTCACCATACTTATTCAATCTGTATCCTAAGCATATAATCTGAGAAACTGGATTATCTGAAGAACGTGAAATCAGGATGGGAGACTAATTAATAACCTGGGAGATGCAAATGATACAACCTTGCTTGCTGAAAGTAAAGAGGACTTTAATACTTATTGGTGAATATCAAAGACTGAAGACTTATGGATTGTACCACAATAAAGAAAACAAAAATCCTCACAATTGTACCTACAAATAACATGTTAAATGGACTCTTGGTGTGGCACTTTAGGATCAGTATTGGACTGGGAACACAAGTTGGCAGTTCAAATCCACCAGCCGCTCCTCGGAAAACCCTATACAGTATCATTATGAGTCAGAACCCACTCGACAGCACTTAACAACATGGGCAAAATACTGAGTGATACAGAAAACATAAAAAGAAGATGGAAAGAATACACAGAGCCACTGTAACAAGATAGATGTTCAACCATTTCAGGAGGTAGCATATGATCAAGAGCCAATGGCACTGAAGGAAGAACTCCAAGGTGCTCTGAAGGCATTGGCAAAGAATAAATCTCCAGGAATTGGTGGGATACAAATAGAATTCTTTCAACAAATTGATGCAGCACTGGAGGCACTCACTCATCTATGTCTAGAAATTTGAAAGGAAGCTACCTGGCTAACTGATTGAAAGAGATTGCTCTTTGTACCCATTCCAAAGAGTGGTGACTCAACAGAATGCAGAAATCCCTAGACAATATCATTAATATTACATGCAATTAAAATTTCACTAAAAGTAATTGGAAAATGACTACAATGGTACAACAGGAAACTAACTGCCAGAGGTTCAAGCCAGATTCAGACGAGGTTGTAGAGAGAAGGATAGCATTGCTGATGTCAGATGGATATTTGCTAAAAACAGAAAATACCAGAAAGGTGTTTATCTGTGCTTTATTGACTTTGCAAAGGCTTTCAACTAGCTATGCATAACATTACGAAAAATGGGTACTCCAGACACTTAATTGTGCTTAGGAAGAACCTGTGTATAAACCAAGAGGCAGTCATGCAAACAGAACAAGGGGACACAGAACGTCAGGAAAAGTGTGCCCTTTAAATAAAAGAGTTTTATTCTTTCACCATACTTACTCAGTTTGAATGCTGAGCAAAAAATCTGAGAAACTGGATTATATGAAGAAAAGTGTGGCATTAGGATTGGAGGAAGACTCATTACCAACCTATCGTATGCAGATGATACAGCCTTGCTTGCTGAAAGCAAAAGGGGTTTAAAATACTTATTGCTGAAGATCAGCTACCATAGCCTTCATCAGTATGGGTTACACCTCAATGTAAAGAAAACAAACATCCTCACAACTAGACCAGTAAACAACATAATGATAAATGGAAAAAAGATTGAAGTTGTCAAAGACTTTGTTTTGGTTGGATCCACAGTCAACAGCATGGAAGCAGCAGGCAAGAAATCAAATGATGTGTTATATTAGGCAAATCTACTACACAAGACCTCTTTAAAATGTTCAAGAGCAAAGACACTAGTTTGAGGAATAGAATGCCCCTGACTGAATCCGTGATATTTTCAATAGCCTCATATGCACATGGTAGTTGGACAATGAATAAGGAAGACAGTAGAAGAATATATGTATTTGAACTATGGTGTTGCAGAAGAATTTTGAAAGTATCATGGACTTCCAGAAGCACAAACAGATCTGTGTTGGAAGAAGTACAACTAGATTGCTCCTTAGAAGCCAGGATGGCAAGACTTTGTCTCTTACACTTTGGACATGTTATCCTGAGGGACCAGTCTCTGGAGAAGGACATCATGCTTGGTAAAGTTGTGGGTCAGTGAAAAAGAGAAAGAACCCCAATGGGTTGGCACAGTAGCAGCACCAATTGGCTCAAGTGTAAGAACAATTATAAGGATAGTGCAGGCTTGAACATTGTTTAGGTCTGTTGTGCATAGAATCACTATGAATCAGAACAGACTCAATCACAGCTAACAATAATAACTTCAAAAGAGGTAAAACTAAGATAAGATCAATATGACAGATGTGTAACATACATATAATTAATGTCACTCTATTACACATGTGAAGTGGTTGCAATGGAAAATATCACATATATTTTACCATAATAATTTTATTTTTAAATGATGAAGTTACAGAGCCATGGTAGATTGATTTTTATCATGACATCCAAATAATCAACTTTGGCTATAAAATAACCTAAAATTTCATTTTGAGAAATAACCCCTATGACAATCACTGCCAGTTGCTTACTCGATAATCATTGTGTCCTTCAAACTTGGTTTTGCTTTGAGTAACAACATTCCCAGTTAAATGTACTCTTGAAAGAATGGAGATCTGTGACCATTCTGGTCAATGAGATATGAGTAAAACTATATGGAGTAAGATTTCAGAAAGAGCTATGCTTTTTTGATGAGCACAGTGAGCTTTGTCTTTTCTAGTTTTTTCCTTCCTGGAACATGGATGCTAACTCGAGGTGGAGCACACATGTTGTGACCAGGAGTTTTAGTAAAGCCAAATTGGGAGGGTAATTAAGCAGGCAAATTGGAACCTATGTCCTTGCTCATTTATAGTTGAAATGACCTAGGTTGCCTACCTCAAGTCTTAGTTACATTCCTGGAAAAAATAAAGAAAGAAACAATATTAACAACGACAAAAACTCATATTTTAAACCACTGTAGTCAGGATTTTATTGTATGGATCTGAATATAGTCTGACAAAATATGAATTAGTAGTAGCTTCTGATAATTTCTATTAAATATAAGTTTATGTTGGAAACTCTGGATTTCTGAATATTTTCAGAGCATAGGTACTGACTGCCTTTTGTTCTGAACTGTCTTTTCAAGGGTGTTTGTAAACTGCATTAGAAGATAGAAATAATAACTCTGTGGGCCAAAGGGAAGATTTTTCTTCCATAATGACAATCAACTGTGAGCACCAATTTTTATCTGGCCCTCTTTTTATTGATTTGAGAAAATGGGGCTCAAGGCACCAACATGAAAAATAATGCAGATATTCTGACCACTGATATTGGTAGTTAACAGAGAAAAATGGACATATTCTTATTCCATTTTTTAATGTTAATACATAAACAAAAACAAGGTATTAACAAAGCATTTAAATGGAAGAGAATCACAAATTCTTGAAGATTCAATATATCTTTTTCATATGTACATAGTCATGGAATTCTGAAAACCCAGAACAGATATTATTTAGTAGCAGTGGAGGTTGGAAGGAGCTCTGGTAGTGTAGTGGTTACAAATTGGGCTGCTAATCTCATGGTCAATAGTTCGAAACTACCAGCTGTTCCATGGGAGAAAGATGAGGCTTTCTGTTCCCATAAAGATGTATAGCCTCGGAAACCCTATACAGGGTCGCTATGAGTCGGAACCGACTCCACGACACATAACAACAACAAGTGGAGGTTGGAGTCCCTGACGTGGCACTGTAGGATACGTATTGGACTGCTAACCGCAAACTTGTCTGTTCAAACCCACCAGCTGCTCCATAGGAACCTTATAGAGGGTTGCTATGCATCAGAAACGACTTGATGGCAGTTAACAAGTAGTGGAGGTGAGGTTATACCACTGACTTTTTCATCTTGCCTTTCTCTTTTCTAATTGACATTTTCTTTTTCATCCAAAATTTTCATTGCTGTGCTCTAAACCATTCACACCTCTCCTCTAAGATCGTAATAAATTAATAGTTGAGCATGAATAATCAGAACTGCTCTCTCTTGTGCCACTGGTTCTTTCTTCTTAAAGTGCTCATGTTTTTAAAAACATTGATCTTTTCATGGTGGACTTTGTGATAACATTAGTCTTTCTTCATAGGATGTTCAGTATAGTGGGCTTGTTATTGTTGTTGTTAAGTGCTATTGAGTCAGTTCCAACTCATGGTGGCCCTGAATAGGGTTTTTGAGGCTTTTAAATCTTCGAGAGTGCAGAAAGCCTCATTTTTCTCCCATGGAGGGGCTGGAAGACTCATACCTTGGATCTTGTGGTTTGTAGTCCAGTGATTATGGTATGTTGCTGTTGTTGTGTGCTGTCGAGTCAGTTCCGACTCATAGCAATCCTGTATAGGGTTTCTAAGAGCTTCTGGTGGGTTTGAGCCACAGACCTTGTACTTGGCATTCCAGTGTTTATCCTACAGCACTGCATCCGGACTTTAGAACTTGACCACCTTGCTTTGTGGGAATGATTTGATTTTAGTATTATTTGTTGTTGTTAGGTGCCATCGAGTCGGTACCAACTCATAGTGACCTTATGCACAGCAGAACGAAACACTGCCCAATCCTGGGCCAACCTCACTATTGTTGCCACGCTTGAGCCCATTAATGCTGACACTTGGCCAATCCATCTCGCTGGGGGTCTTCCTCTTTTTCTCTGACCCTCCACCTTACCAAACATGATATCCTTCTCCAGCACCTGGTCCATCCTGACAATATGTCCAAAGTATGACAGACGAAGTTTGGCCATCCAGGCCCCCAAGGAGCACTCTGGCTGCACTTCTTCCAACACAGATCTGTTGGTTCTTTTGGCAGCCCATGGCACTTTCAATATTCTCCTCCAACACCATAACTCAAAAGCATCAATTATTCTATGGTCTTCCTTATTCACTATTCAGTTTTCACATGCATATGAGGTTATTGAAAATACCATGGCTTGGGTCAGGCGCACCTTAGTCCTCAAGCTGACATCTTTGCTCTTCAACACTTTAAAAAGGTCTTATGCAGGAGATTTGTCTAATGCAATATGTCATTTGACTTTTGCTTCCATGAGTGTTGATAGTTGATCCAAGAAGAATGAAGTCCTTGACAACTTCCATCTTTTCTCAGTTGATAACAAGGTTGTTTATTGGTCCAGTGGTGAGGATTTTTGTTTTCTCTACATTGAGATGCAGTCCATACTGAACGCTGTGCTCTTTGATTTTCATCAGTAAATATTTTAAATTCTCTTCAATTTCAGCAACCAAGATTGTATCATCTGCACATCGCAGGTTGTTAATTAGTCTTCCTTCAATCCTGATGTTTTTCTTCATATAACCCATCTTCTCGGATTATTTGCTCAGCATACAGGTTGAATAGGTATGGTGAAAGAATACAACCCTGTCGCACACCTTTCTTAATTTTAAATCATTCAGTGTTCCCATGTTCTGTGCAAACAACTGCCTCTTGGTCCATGTACAGATTCCTCATGAGCACAATTAAGTGTTCTGGAATACTTATACTTCACAATATTTTCCATAGCTTGTCATGATCCACACAATCGAAAGCCTTTATAGTCAATAAAGCACAGGTAAACATCTGTTTGGGAGGAAGTGCAGCCAGAGTGCTCCTTGGAGGCCAGGATGGCTAAGCTTCGTGTCTCATACTTTGGACATATTGTCCAGAGGAAACAATTGTTGGAGAAGGATGTCATGCTGGGTAAGGTGGAGGGTCAGAGAAAAAGAGGAAGAAGACCTCTAACGAGATGGATTGGCCAGGTGGCATCACTGATGGACTCAAGTGTGGCAGTGGTAGTGAGGTTGGCCCAGGATCGGACATTGTTTAGTTCCGCTGTGCATGGGGTCGCTATGAGTCGGTTCCGACTCGATGGCAACTGACAACAACAACAACAAACATCTTTCTGATATTCTCTGCTTTCAGCCAAGACCCATCAGACATCAGCAATGATATCCCTTGTTCCACGGCCTCTTCTGAATCCGGCTTGAACCTCTGGAAGTTCTCTGTCAATGTATGATTGTAGCCATTTCTGTATTACTGTTAGTAAAACTTTACTCACATGGGATATCAAAGAGATTGTCCGATGATTTCTGCATTCCGTTGGGTCACCTCTCTTTGCAATGGGCACAAATATGGATCTCTTCCAATCAGTCGGCCAGATAGTTGTCTTCCAATTTTTTTGGCAGAGATGAGTGAGTGCCTCCTGTGCTGCCTCACTTTCTTGAAAGATTTCAATTTTTAGTCCATCAATTCCTGGTGCCTTGTTCTTTGCCAATTCCTTCAGTGCACCTTGGACTTCCTCCTTCATTATCACTGGCTCTTGATCATATGCTACCTCTTGAAACGGTTGAATATCGTGGGCTAATGTGCTGAACTGCAAGGTCGCTTTGAACCACAAGATCGGCAGTTCAAGCTCAGCAGCTGTTCCTTGGAAACCCTGCACTGAGTCACTATGGGTCAGAACCAAATTGATGGCACTTAACAACAACAACAACAATGTTGACATAGTGAATTCTGACATTTGTTCATACATTACAGTTTCTTCATAGTTAATTTTTATTTTTTGTAAAGATCTCCATTTTTTAAGTGATAATAAATTAATTAGCAAGAAAAATTTCCATTTCTTCTTAAGCTTAAACAACCAGTATTATATGACATTTGCAGGAGAGCTAATTATTTAATGTGACCCTTCTAACCATATTGTTCTGTTCAATGATAGATTGTAAATCTGAGCCTTTATACCTGTGATTGTGAACCCATTTTGAAGTGATCTGTTAATGAGGCAAGATTAAGTTCCTGATGTGACACTGTAGAATAAGCACTTGACTACTCTAATAGCATAGTGGATTATAAGCTGAGCTGCTAAGCCGCTTGACGGGAGAAAGATGAGGCTTTCTGTTACCGTAAAGATTTACAGCCTTGGAAACTCTATACAGGGTTGCTGTGAGTCAGAACCAACTCCACGTCACATAACCACCACTAACTGAAAAGTGGATGCTTCAAACCCATGTGCTACTCCTTGGAAACCCTACACAGTGTTGTTATAAATCAGAAATGACTTCATGGCCCTTAACAACAACAACAACAAGGATTAAGTAGGATAGGCACTGGACTATGAACCACAGGGTCAGTGGTTTGAGCCCACCAGCTGCTCCTGCAAAGATTAACAGCCTCAGCCTCGGAAACTCTGTAGAAGGTCATTATGTGTCAGAACAGACTTGTTGTTGTTAGATGCCACTGAGTCAGTATCGACCTATAGCAACGTTATGCACAGCAGAACGAAACACTGCCCAATCCTGGGCCAGCCTCATTACTGTTGCCACTCTTGAGTCCATTGATGCTGCCACTGGCCAATCCATCCCTTTTCTCTCACTTTTCACCTTAACAAACAGACTGGAGAGCACTTAATAACAACAACAAAGGACTAAAAGATTAAGGTGGAACTAAGGAGTAAGGATTAAGGTGGAATTGAGTACTACTAAAGAAGAACAACAAAGTAAGAGGCCTATTATTTCCTAGTCTGAAAACCAACTACACAGCCATAGGAGTCAACTCAGAATGGTACTGGTTCAGCAACAAACAATGAACAGATTTGAGAACCCAGGAGTACAATCTACCTGTGGACAGCTGATTTTTGACAAATGTTTGAAACACATTAAATGGGGAAGAGATAGTCTCTTTAGTAAATGGTGCTGGCAAAACTGGATATCTGTTTGCAAAAAGATGCAATAGGACCCATATCTCACACCGTATGCTGCAAACACACATTGACAGAGAACTTCTAGAAATTCAAGTTGGATTCAGAAGAGGGCATGGAATGAGGGATACCATTGCTGATGTCAGATGGATCTTGGCTGAAAGCAAAGAATACCAGAAAGATGTTTACCTGTGTTTTATTGACTATGCAAAGGCTTTTCTGACCTGTATCGACCCTGTATAGGGTCAATTGTATGGATAATGAAAAGCTATGGACAACATTGTGAAAAATGAGTACATGAGGAGCTTGTACATAGACCAAAAGGCAGTTGTTCAAACATTACAAGGGAACACTGAATGCTTTAAAAATTAGCAAAGGTGTGTGCCAGGGTTGTATTATTCTTTCACCATACTTTTTCCATCTGTACGCACTGAATAAGTCATTGGTCTTGCAAAATTCTATCATTCAATCTCCAGCATTATTTCTATCACCAAGGCCGTATCCTCCAACTACTGATCCATCTTCTAATAGTAGTATTAGCTGGTTTTCCTTGTAGGTGTATGGATATTATCCTATCATCGACAGTGTTGTACTACAAGACAGATCTTGATATGTTGTTTTTTGATGATGAATGAGACACCACTACTCCTGAATTTGTCATTCCTGACATAGTAAACCATGTGATTGTTGGATTCAAAATGGTCAATGCCAGTCCATTTTAGTTCACTAATGCCTAAGAATTGATGTTTATGCATTCCATTTCATTTTTGACAACTTCTAATTTTCCTAGATTCATACTTGGTACATTCCATGCTGTAATCGTGATGTATATTTACAGCTATTTCTCTTCATTTTGAGTTGTGCCCCATCAGCAAGTGAAGGTCCTGAAGGCTTTATTCCATTCATGTCATCACAGTCAACTCAACTTTGAGGAGGTAGCTCTTTCCTGGTCATATTTTCAGTACCTTCTAACCTATGGGGCTCATCTTCTAGCACTATATCTGATAATATTCTGGTGCTCTTCATCATGTTTCAATATTCAATATTTTGGTACTGACAGTGTTCCACTGCTATTCATAAGGTTTTTAGTAACTAGATATTCAGAAGTAGTCCATCTCTCCTTCTTCCTAGTCTGTCTTCACCTTTGGATCTCAGCTGAAACCTGTCTTCTGTGGATGACCCTGTTGGTATTTAAAATATCTGTGGCTCAGTTTCCACATTCACAGCATCACACACATCACCACAGTACGCTGAACTGACAGACGAGTGGTAGAAGATAAATTTAGAGGCCCAATTCCTGGTGTGGTACAGTAAGAAAAGTACTGGACTGAAAACCACAAAGTTGGCTGTTCAAATCTCACCAGCTGCCCCTTTGAAACCCTATCCAGGGTCGCTATGAGTGGAAACCAACTCAATGACACTTAACAACAACAGTTAGAAGTGCAGCAGAAGATTCACCAAAGGAGTAAAAAGAGAACTCACTTGCAATGACATATCTGATAAGGGACAATTTCTAAAACTTATAGAAGGCTTCAACACCTCAATAAGAAAAAAAACCAAAAACAAATAATTACATTTAAAAAGGGCAGAGGACATGGACAGATACTTCATACAAAAATCATAAATAAATTGTTGGAAATAATTCCAATGTCATAGGGCTGTTGTTTAGAATTGAATGGAAAGATGAATGTTGTTGTTACATGCTGTTGAGTCTGTTTTGACTCATAGCAACCCTGCATTGGGTTTCTGAGGAGTGGCTGTGCTTATTCCACAGTGCCACACCAGGATCCCATAAAGATGACTATGAAGTATTACATTCAGCAGTATCTGGTTCTTCACAATAATCTCTCAACAAATGTGACTCTTGTCCCCATTGTTTGAATGTATCATGGTTTGTAGTAGATTGGATAGCTACATTGTGTTGGTTAGCACTTTGAATGCTGGACTCAGATAATCTGAGTTCACATCCTAGATCTGGCCTTTATTAGCTGTAGAATCTTTAGCAAGTTCCTCAACCTCATTTCTCATTTCAATCTTTACATCTATAAGATTATTTTATTTTGACCATGATGACACTGTGGCAGACACTGTTACAACCTGCCCCTTATCTATTAGGAGTTTTTCTCTTACTAAGAGAACCTTAATTTTGTTTAGGACAGCAATGTGCCCTATTAAAAATAATCATCTAGCCAGTCTCCCTGCAGTTAAAGATGGCCTAGTTCTAGCCATTGAGAGGTAAGCAAATATCTATTGAGGGAGTCTTCTGAAGTAATTATTGTTTTCCTGAGAAAAAAAGACAGACTGGTGATATCTCATCCCTTACTCCTTTGTATTTCCTTCTTTTCCCAGTTTGAAAGTGGAAGTGATACCGGAAGATGCAGCAACCATATTATAACCATGAAGAAACCACAGGTTAAGAATAGCTAGGAAGCACGTCAATCTTGGAGGACTTCCTGGAGCAGCTGACCTGCCCTGTATTAGTCACCTCAGCTGTGTTGTTGTATTAGTGAAATAAGCACTTTAGTAGTTTAAGAGACTTTGTGTTAGGTTTACTGCATCGATTTTGTCTCATAGAAACCCCATGTAACAGAGTAGAACCGCCCAAAGGGAGTTTCTTGGCTGAGTACTGATGTGGCACTGCCGGAAAAGCACTTGACCATAAGGTTGGTTTGAATCGCAAGGTTGGTAGTTCAAATTCACTAGTTGCGCATTGGAAACCCTATACAGGGTCACTATGAGTTGGAACTAACTCAAGAATTGAGAGAACTTAACAACAATCTTATGGAAGCAGATCACTGGATCTTTCTCCTGTGAAGCTACTGAGTGGGTTACTTTCAGCAACCTCTGGGCTACCAGCCGAATACTTTAACCATTTCCACCTTTGCATCAGTGAGTTTTGCATTATTCATTTTCTATTATTCAGTACACAATATTCTTAACAGAAACAGGTATTTACCTCATAGGGCTGCTGTAGAATTAGGTGAAACAATGTATAAAAACTATACAGCACGTGTCTGTTACCAAGTAAATGCTCAATATAGTTACCTTGTTATTATCAAGTGAGTTTTATATAACAGAAGTTTCAGGATACAGGAAGTTAAATGATTGGTACTACCATGTATCATAGCCAGGTCTAGAAATCAGGTCCAGGACTCTATTCCTTCACTGTTTCCACATTTCATGCTTCCGTGAAGAGTGAATACCCTGTTTCTAAGGAAATGTAAAAATTGATGAGGACCTAATCCCACTCTGCATTTGTATTGCAAGAGTGAATTCAGAGGTTATCGAGAAAAACTCTCAGCTTGAATTTAACGTTTAGATAGGCTTTCTTTATAACTGTGTTTAAAAACTTTTTATTGATTGCCAACATAGGGCTGGTGGAGCAAACTCTAATTTTCCACAGTCCCCATGATTGTTCATCGTATCCCTGGCCCTCATACTGAAAAGCAGTCGCCATTTAACATCATACTTGGACTACTAACTATGTTTCCTATAGCAGGATTAAGAGGAAAATGAAGTATTTCTTGAACCATGTCTCTCTGAAAAGTGAGTAGATTAATGGTAAACAGATTAATGGTAAACAGAAGAATAATGAAAACTACAAAGCAAAAGTTAGTTATTTGTATATGTTAAACATGTTGACCATGCAGCCAAAGTGGTTGTAACCCAAAAGAATACAAACTGCTTGTTTCATTCAACTCCTGGTATGGTGCTGTAGGATCTGCACTGGACTGGGAACCACAAGATCAACAGTTCAAAACCACCAAGCTGCTCCTTGGATCACTATGAGTTAGAATTAACTTAATGGCACTTAACAACAACAACAACAACATATCTGCCTGGTCTCCATGGGCATTTGGATTTGGGGTGACATATAAATATAGGAGTCCTGGTGTGACGCTGTGGGTAAATGTGCCATACTGCAAAGCCATTTGAACTGCAAGGTTGGCCTTCAAGCTCACCAGCTGCTCCTCGGAAACCCTATACAGGGTTGATATGGGTCGGCATCAACTCAATGGCACTTAACAACAACAACATAAATATACAAGGTGCAGTGCAGTGAATCCTTTAGTATCTCTCTTCCAGCCATATCAGGAGCCCTGATGGCATAGTGAGTTAAATGTTGGACTTTTAACCACAGGGTTGATAGTTAAATCCACCATTCACTACACTGGACAAAGATAAGGTTGTCTGCTCCCACAAAGATTTATAGTCTTGGAAACCCTTTACAGGATCACTGTAAGTTAGAACCGACTAGACAGCACACAACCCAAGCCATGACTTTGTGACTTTCACCAAAGACTTTTACCTGATGGGTCTAGGTTAGAGAAGGTGCTGATAGGCTGATATGATTTAGTTGTGAATGCTATTAATAGGGCTAATTGTGCTTATAAAAACTTGGAACTCTAACGTGGGTATAAAATGATCCATCACAGAAACAAGAAGGAAGATCTGACTACCATCCAGGAAGAAAAGCCAGGGGTGGAGTGCATTCTATGCGTCCTGAGATCCCTTCACACTGAAGCTTCTCTATCCGGGGACAGAAAGCTGTGACGCTGGTGGAATAACAGAAGAGTGGCAGAAAAGCAGCAGCAGCAGCAGAACCGAGAGCCAGAGCACCGGACAGAGCAATGGGCTTCCCAGTTCACAATGTGCTTTTAGGCAAGAGGCTCACTGTGGAGTGGGGTGCCTCCTGGCACTTAATTGGGGAGCTAGATTTGCTCATTCATAGAGCTAGAGATTAGTGCCTTTGGGTTTAGGTTTATAGCAGAGTGGAGTGTCCTTTGGATATTTATCAGGAATAGTAAAAGAGTGTAGTAAGGGGCTCTGGTTACGAGTCGGGCTGCCAACCTCAAGGTCAGCAGTTCGAAACTACCACCGGTTCTGCAGGAGAAAGATGAGGTGTTCTGCTCCAGTAAAGATTTGCAGCCTTGGAAACTCTGTGCAGGGTCACTATGAGTAGGAGCCGACTCCACGGTACTTAACAACAACAACAGTAACAAAGCTTTGTAAAATTGGGCAGAGGTCAGGCCAAGGGGCCCAGAGCTAGAGAGAGGTCTCTCTGTGAGCATGGCTGAAGAGAGGCTGTTCTGACAAAAGAACTGTGCCCTGTGCATTTTTTGATCCTGCATTGTGACCTGTTAACTCCCCTAGTAAGCCCCATAATCCTGAGTAAGGTTTCTGAGTTCTGTGTGACTATTACAATGCGTTATCGAACCTAGCTGAGTAAGACAGGGCTGTGGGAGGAATGGTTTGCTGCTCATTTTTATAATAGGTCATTATGCTCTGAGTTAATACCAACTATATAATATGCCAATGGATCTCTGGTAATGTAGTGGTTATGAATTGGGCTGCTAGCTTCAGGGTCAGAAGTTCAAAACTACCAGCTGTTCCGTGGGAGAAAGATGAGGCTTTCTGTTCCATAAAGATTTACAGCCTCGAAAACCCTGTACAAGGTTGCTATGGGTCAGAACTGACTCCATGGCACATAACAACAACATATAATATACCAAAATAGCCTCACTTTTCTACAACAACTTAACACAATATATCATAATAACCTCCCTGAAAACTTTCTAGATAAAAATATTGCATTAGTCAAGCTTCTTGCTTGCCAATTCTAATTACCACAGCATCAAAAGAATGTATTAGATGGGTCTAGGAAACTCACAAAGTTGATGTAATAGACTTTGAAAACTGAACAAACCAAATCTGTAAGATAGGGCTGAATCATAGCCAAACATCTTCATATGATGAGGTTATAGTGTTATTTCAGCAAAGCTGGTCACTGGAAACTGCCATTACCACTACCATCTCCAGGCCCAGACTCTGGGGTCTGCAGCCACTTTCATCACCAGGACAGATTCTAAACTTCCTCCTTTCTCTGTATCATTACTTCAGGAACATCCAATAAGCAATTCTTTGGCCTCCAATTGTCAGAAATTAACAGGAGTATGTAACTGACCTTTTAGGATCAAGACTCCCAACAAAACCGCACCAATGCCTAATAAAAAAGACAGTTGAGATGTTGGGCAGCCAAAAACTATATTAGCCTCTTGATAGAAATGGCTGGTATGATTAATTTTGAAGATTTTCTCTATCTTATTATAGTAGAAGGCTCTCTATTCATAAAACAAATTGAAAACCTTAATTCCAACAATAATTTTTCAATTGGAAAATGAACTATTTCTAGATAAAATTTAAAAATTACTATCAGAAAAATAAATATGCTTAGTCATATTAATTGGATGAATACTGTGCCACTTAAGAATTAGCTTGTGAAATCTAGTGCGGCATAGCTCTCCCTCTTTCAACTAATTGGACATCTTAGACACTGAAAAAGGAAATAACCGCATAGGTCATTTAATTTGTATATTTTGCTGACTCTTCCCTTACATGGTATTTCCAAGGACTTTTAAAAGTAATTCTAGCAGGTAATGAAGATTTTTTTCTACTTTCAATGGAAACTTATTCAGTTTCTTTATAATAAAGCTTTACCAAAATTTAGCTCATTTATTCTATTAAACAAGACTTTTCCATTAAAATGTTTCCTTTATCATTTACTGCTTTCCATTAAAATACTTGGGTAGGTAATACTAAAACAGGGTTCATTTATTTGCCTTATTTTATTTCTTTGATTATTATTCTACTAAAATTTTGAGATAATGGGAAACCCTTAAAATTGTAGACTCTTCTGAAGTTAATTTGTAAGTTAAACTTTGGCATATAAAATTATACTTTAAATCATTCAGAAAATAACCTTGATTAAATTTTCTGATTATAAAAAGGTTTGCCTTAAGTGCTTAGTAAGTATTCCTCTTTCCTTTTTCTCTCAGAACTTGCTATCTCTACTTTCAAGCGCTTTTTCTTTTTTCTAAAAAATATGGATGTGATCCTATAATAGATTCTATAATGTAACTTTTCATAGTTTTTATGAATTTCCATCCTTAAAATTTTGAGATTAATCTACTGGAAAAATATGTTGAGTCTGAAATATAATAAAACTATTCAACTTTTCAAATTAAAGAATGTTTAATGACAAATTTATAATTTTCTGGTTCATGTTCTTTGTCAAAATGCTATACAAAAGAACCATGCTATTCATAACAACTGTATGACAAAGGCCTTGGGAGGTACAACAGCCCTCTCTAGACAGCAGGTTCTCTTCTCTTTCACATATTCCTACCATACAGTCTCTGAAACAAATTCTCACACTTCAGTACGCATACAAATTTACTGGCAAAATTTTTTGAAAATGCTTATTCTGAGGCTTATCTTCTAAATGTCTAAATCTGAAAGTATGGAATGAGACCAGGGAATCCTCATTTTTATAAGCTCCACAAATGATCTAGTGCCATGGCCCAGGGTCCTTTTTTCACTGAGAAAAATTTCCAAAGCTTGACATTCAGACTATTTCCTATGGGTCAACTGTAACCCACTGAGATTTGTGGGAAAGTTTTCTTATTAATTGAAGCAGTCCATGTTAATTAACTAGGCAAGCTAGTGGGGTCTGATACCTGATGGTTTCCATTGTAAAATTGCCACTAGGTACCTTGTAAGTTTGGAATGGAGAATACTTGTAACTAAAGTTGAATGCTTATTGCTTTGAATTGTATAGGATGAGAGTTTTATTTTTTATATAGTTTGGTAGTGTGAGAAAGTATAAATAGGCAAAAAGAAAAAATATCTCTTATTCATCGCTTCCCTTTCTCTAAGATGACTCTTGATAACATTTGTTGTATACTTTCTCTATATTTTTTTATGTATATGTTGTTGTTGTTAGGTGCTGGTGAGTCAGGTCCAACTCACAGTGACCCTATATAGGGTTCTCAGGGAGCAGCTGGTAAGTTTGAATCACTGAACTTATAGTTAGCAGTCTAGTGCTTACCCTACAGCACCACACTAGTACTCCACCTTTAATGTTTGTGTAGCTATATCATTGTAAGAAGGTTAAAAAATACATTTTAAAACAAGTATAGGGACTTACTATGTATAATGTTACTATATATATAATAATCCCACTACCATTCAGTCAATTCCAACTATAGAACAGTGTAGAACTGCTCCGTGTGAGTTTATGTGAGCAGACAGCCTTATCTTTCTTCCACAAAGCAGCTAGTGGGTTTAAACCACCAACCTTGTTGTTTGCAGCCCAATGCTTATCCCACAATGCCACCAAGCATTATATATTTATATACAAAACCATTTAATGAGTAGAGTAAGATTTGTTTAATAAACCCTATCAGATTAAGTCCTTGACTGTTGTAAACAGTGCTTTCTTTAAATATCATCATTGTGCATATGTTGTTGTTGTTATGATGTGCTATCTAGTCGGTTCCGACCCATAGCAACCCTGTATAGGGTTTTCGAGGAGCAGCTAGTGAGCTTGTACCGCCGACCTTTCAGTTCAAACGGCTTTGCAGTCTGGTGCATTAACTCACAGCGCCACCTAGTATTTATCTTAAAAAGCTTTCAATGCATAGTTAGTTATATCTAGGTCCATTAGAATTATGTTATGACACTGTGTCTTCATACAGCATGAAGAGCTATGATGATGCTCGTTTTTGTCTGCCTACCTCTTTTTTACCTTCTTTAAATGAACTGTACTTCCCACTACCCCACTCTGTCCCACCTTGTCCTTTAAACTGATAGAGTTGTCAATCACATGGCCTGCCCACACTCCTTTAGGTATGTGCCTGTGATCCAAATTGGACCAGAGTATTTTCCCAGACATTTGCTGATCGAGCAAATTGGAAAGACGTTCTATCTCTTCTTGGCTGCCTTCTTTGGTTTCAAGGAGAAAGCTGTGTATACAAGAGCAGTTGAGAGAAATATAGAGAAAAGTAGAAAAATGAAAGAAAGAGAGAGAATATCATTTGAAGCCTCTAGGTCTCGTGTCTGAAATTTAGCACTACATCTAAACTTCCAAGTTATATAAGCCAATAAATTTTTAATGGTGTTTAAACCAGTTGATTTGGATTTTTTTTACTTATAATCAAAACATATATGAAGTATTATGTTGTTGTTGTTTAGTGTCATTGAGTCAGTTCTGACTCATAGCAACCCTGTATAGAGTCTCTGAGGAATGACTGGTGAGGTTGAACAGCCCATCTTGCAGTTCAAAACAATCTTGCAGCCCAGTGCTTATATAGTGCCACACCAGGACTGAAGTAGTATCAAAAATAAAATTAATAGAAATCTGTGAGTCCTGGATTCTACAATTCAATTTGCACATTGTCCCTGACTTCTGAACTTTGATTTTGCTGCCCTGTTGGTCTCGTGAGGTTGATTGCTCTGAGGAGAACGTTCTTCACAGATGTTATTGTTCATTTATGGGGCTGTCTATTGTTTGGCTGGTGGTCTATTGGTGGTCTCCAGTGCCGTTGAGTTAATTCCGACCCATAGCAACCCTATATAGCATTTCTGAGGAGTGAGCTAGAACCGCTGACCTTGCAGTTCAAATGGCTTTGCAGTCTGGCACATTAACCCACAGCGCCACATTACCCCTAAAATCTACTTTTATATTCCTAAATTTAAAACAGTCCATTCTATCTTGATACCACCTCAACGTTCCCTCCCCTTAATATAGAGAATTTGTAACTAAGTAATTTATTCCTGCTTTTTGCTTTGAAGTTGATACCTTTGGTTTCCTAATTTTTAGTCTTGTAGCTTTATTTCATTTTTGAAAATTCTTTATCTGGGTTGCTTTCCAGGTAATGTTGCCATGTCTGTTAGCCTCAGGTTGTTGTCTGACATCGGTTCTCTTGTTAGAAGGCTTCTCTTTAGTAGAACTGTGAGGGTTTTCCAAATTCCCTTCACTTCTCTTTACCTGGAAATGTCCTAATAGTGCCACAACATATGAAAGACAAATTTTCTGGATATATAATTCTTTGTTGGCAATCGTTTTCTTCCAGGGTTTTATATATGCCATCCCATTTCTTCCTTGACTGTATGATTTTTTCCAAGATATCAAAGACTTCTTGGGCCTTTTATAGGCAGCATTTCTTTTTTCCTAAACTGTTGTCATGATTCTTTCTTATCTTTGTCTTTGGTTTGGAAAGTTTGATTATGATATGTCTTTATTTTCTTTTGTAGTCTACCCTATTTGGAATTTGTTGACCTTGGGTATATATCGTCTCATCTTTCATGATGTTAAGATATTATATAGTTTTTGACACAATTGTATAGGAACAAAGTTAAGACAGTATGATTGGCATCACTTACTTTGTAAAATCAGGATACAAATTTGGTTACATATCTTCTTTTTTTAACTCTTTAATACTCACATGCCATCTTAACAGAAAGCATAGTGTCTCCTCCTTGACATCTTTCTTCCCTAATTGTCCCAGAACCCTTGGAGACCACTTAGTTCAGAGGAGGTTAATCTTGACAAGCAGAGATGGTACTAAAATCTGCAATAGCTCTTTACTGCCACAAGGTGTCATAGAAGGAAGAGTTTACAAACTGACCACCTTGTGTTATGAGACGTTGTTACAAAGCCCTTTACATCCCTCTGTAGTTTATTCTCTGTAGCTTATTTTCCTAGGATTATCCATTGTTTCCTAAAGCACAACCGTCTATGAGGATTACTGGATCCAGAGAAAGTTCAAGCAGCAAGTGTTGCTTATACTCAAACCACTTCATTCTGTGAATATTTAACCCTTATCTTTTTTTTTTTTTTAGGTATAATTTAAAAACTTTCAAAATAGATGCAGGTATCATATGTATGGTTTACTTCTAGATGCACCAATTTGTCACACACATACACATTTTTTCAAAACCATTTGAAAGGAGGTTAAAACATTCCAGTGTTCGTTTCCTAAGAACCAGTGTATTCTCTTAAAAAGCCACAGTGGATTTATCAAAATTAAGAAATATAATAATAATGTAGGACTCTTGGTCTGGTACTTTAGGATTAGCACTGGGCTATGAACTGCAAGGTGGGCAATTCAAACCTATCAGCTGCTCCTTGGAAACTCTATATAGGGTTGCTGTGAGTCGGAACCAACTCAATGACACTTAACAACAACAGCATTATCTAACCCAAGGAATCTTGGTGGCACTGTGGATTAGGTATGGGCTGATAACCGCAAGGTGGTGGTTCAAACCCACCAGCTGCTCCACAGGAGAAAGATGAGACTGTCTGCTCCGGTGAATATTTACAGTCTCAGAAACCTTATGTAGGGTTTACTATGAGTTGGAGTTGACTCAATGGCATTACCAAAGATTTCAATGTCCTTTATAGTTAACTTTTCCCCAGTTTGAGATCCAATCCAGGATTATTGTTGTTGTTGTTGCTAAGTGCCATCAAATCGGTTCCTACCCATAGCAACCCTGTATAGGATTTCCAAGGAGCAGTTGATGGATTTGAGCTTGAACTGCCAACCTTGCAGTTCAAACTGACTTTGCAATCCAGCGTATTAACCCACAGTGCCACATCAGGACTCCATAATCTAGGATGTTGTTGTTGTTAAGTGCCGTTGAGTTAATTCTGACCCATAGTGTCCCTGTATAGGGTTTCCAAGGAGCAGATGGTGAGCTTGAACTGCCGACCTTGCAGTTCAAACAACTTTGCAGTAGCCACAGTGCCACACCAGGACTCCATATAATCTAGGATGGTGTCCTGCATTTAATTGTTAAGTCTAGTAACTGAGTGGTACGAGTGGTCAACATACTAAGCTACTAAAGGAAAGGTTAGAGGTTCAAGTCCACCCAAACACTTCTTAGAAGAAAAACATGGCATTTTACTTAAAAAAAAAAAAAATCACTATTGAAAATCCTATGCAGCTCAGTTCTATTCTGACACATATGGGGCTGGCATGAATTGTAGCCAACACAAAGGTAGTTGGTTTAGGTTTCTAATTTGAAGTCCTGGTGTGGTGCTAGAGGATAAGCACTGGATTACTAACCATAAGATTTGTGGTTCAAATCCACCAGCTACTCCTTGGAAACCCTATGCAGGGTCAATTGTGTCAGAACTAACTCTACTGCATTGCATCACAATAACAACATTCTGTAATAATTTCTCAGTTTTTTCTCTTCTGGCCTTGTCATTTTTGAAGAAGACAGGATTCTTATTTGGCAAAATGTGTTTATCTGATGTTTCTCTATATTAGACTGAAATTGTTGGCAGGAATATCATAGATTTTGTGTCCTTCTTCTTATGTCACATGATATAAAGAGATCCATGATACGACAGAGTTTCTTATGGGCTACATAAAGAAGCCATTACACTGAAGGCTGAGACTGTGTGGCTTCAGCAGTTTACACCCTGGTATTGTCTAAATTTATGGAAGTACATCAATTCTACCAAAAATCAGGAAAATCTAAGGGAGGAAGGTAAACATTGGAAAATAAAACAGTCATTAGTTAGCAGCAATCTCCCATGGAAGGGTTAATGACAATCTGAGAAGAACTTGAAACCCCAAATATAAACACTTGTGATTATCTGTGCTGTCATATTGACTCCTAAAGTTGTGTGTAACACTTTTATAATCCAGTATTATTCCATGAATTATAGTGTTGAAAACTCTATAAAATAGTACAAGGCACATGCTTTATGCTGAATGCAGCTGAAATCATAACTCAAAATAACTTTAGCCATAGGACATTTATTATTCCTCTAACAGGGAATTTAGATTATTGTAGGTTTCAGGGTTGGTTGATTCAGCAGTTTAGCTGTGTCTTCAGAGACAAGGTTTCTCAGATCATCTCCTTAGTCCTATTTTAAGAAGTGCTGGTGTGGCACTGTAAGGTAAGCACTGTATTGCTAACTGCAAGGTTTATGGTTCAAACCCAGCAGCTGCTCCCTGGAAACCCTATACAGGATCACTGTGAGTGAAAACTGACTCTACAGCACTTGGCAACAACAACTCTAAGACTAGCATAAACTTGGGAAATAAGCTTCCCTTTTTCATCTAATGGGAGAGAGAAAAAGAAACCTCTTCTGCAGCAATGTTGTATAAATTCTCACCAGACTTCTTTTTTTTTTTTTTTTT
>NW_006408545.1:11982024-11994150 GCF_000296735.1 Chrysochloris asiatica | reverse complement strand
TAGCCACTCCAGGTTGGTCTGCTTGTCCTTTCAAGTGGGAATTTCCCATCTCTTTCATCAGACTTCTTGACCATGATTGATTGCAAGCCTGTCCTGAACTGGTCATTGTGGTCATGGTAAACATATGCATACAATCCTTGGTAAAGATTCCAGAGCTTCACGCCTTGTGCTTAGTATGGGTTACAAGTGTAGAGAGATTTCTCCCTTCAGCCTTTTGTTGTTGTTATGTGCCATCTATAGTCAATTCTGACTAATAGTGACACTGTATAAGGGTTTCAAAACTTTAAATCTACTCAGGAGCAGAAAGCCTCATCTTTCTGGTGGGCTGGTGGTCTCAAACCTCGACCCTTGTGGTTCACATGCAGTCCAGTGCTTATTGTGTGGAGCCACTGTTCTCTCTGGGTGGTGCTGTAGGATAAGCACCAGACTGCAAGGTCGGTTTGAACCTCAAGGTCAGTGGTTCGAACTCACCAACCGCTCCTTGGGAACTCTATACAGGGTGGCTATGAGTCTCCCAGTCCTTGTTGTTGTTGTTGTTGTTAAGTGCCATCAAGTTGGTTCTAATTCATAGCCACCCTGTATAGAGTTTCCAAGAAGTGACTCGTGAGCTTGAACCATCAACCTTGTGGTTCAAACTGACCTTGCAGTCCAGTGCATTAACCCGCATCCCACCCCTATACAACTGTCACATCTGGCCAATATCTCCATCTATAGTAGCCTCTTCTCTTTACTCTGTGGTGCCATACAAAAACTATCAGGTTCCACATTTACCACATCATGAAAAAGGGTGGAAGGCACTGGCTTAGACTAATTAGGAACTTTCCTCTCTGGCTTTAGGTGAAGGATGGAGTTCCTTTCTAAATGTCTGGTGCTGTATGGAATAGAGGTTAGTCTCTTATTAATATCAGAGTTCTGGTAGAAAAGGCATGGAATGGTGGGTAGATAACCTCTGTGCTTACCACAGATTCACAAGATGCAGCATATATAAATAAATTCTATGGTTAGCAATGATTAAAATTTTATAATCACTTATTAGATGGTTAAATGTTTGATAAAAGTATCTGATTAATTTTTATATTCGCATATACAACATGCCTACATATGAATATTTCACATGTACTTTCATAATTTTAACATCTTAACAAAAGTAGTTAGATATTTTACTGTTTAAAATTGGTAACTTCTTAGAAAGCACTCACTTCATGTCAGGCAACAACTATATTGATTCATTTAATCTTCAAAATAGACTCATGAGGTTCTATTTTAATATCAATTTTATGAATGAGGAACTTGAGGAATACAGGGGTTAAGTCATCTGCTTGAAAAAACATACTAACTGGTGTGGTGCTGTGGGCTAATGTGTCAGACTGCAAAGTCATTTGAACTGCAAATTCCAGCTGCTCCTTGAAAACTCTATACAGGGTTGCTCTGGGTTGGAATTCACTCAACGACACTTAACAACAACAACAACAACAACAAGCACTGGAGCTTGTTTTTAGATCATTCCTTTTATCGTTCGAACTGCACTAGAAGAGACTAATGCACTTAATGTCAAGCATTTAATCTATGACACCCACAGTAAGACGTAAACATTTTATTATGACCCAATGTACACAAAATCTTAAAAAAAAACAAAAATACTTACCCTTAATATATGGGTAATTCTACTCAATTCCATTCTATTCTTTATAATGCTAGTTTTGACCTATGCAATTAATTTGTGTCCTAATAACATATGAGGCCACCACTTTACTGCCAGTATATCATCTGTGGTAGATTACATATTGCTGTGAGGTTGGAAGTTGTGCCACCAGTATTTGAAATACCAGCAGGGTGGCCCATGGTGAGCAGGTTTCAGTGGAGCTTCCAGACTAACATTAGGACAAAGGAGAGGTAGACTACATCTGAATGATTAACCACTGAAAACCTTATGAATAGCAGCAGAACATTGTCAGATATAGGGCTGGAAGATGAAAACATTATGAATAGTAATGCAAGTAAAATTTTGCTGAACATAATTCAAAAATAGTTGCAATAGTACATTAACAGGGAATTGCAAGAAATTCAAGCTAAATTCCAAAGGGAACATAGAATTAGGGACATCATTGCTGACATCAGATGGATCTTGGCTGAAAGTAGAGAATACCAGTCAAGATGTTTACTTGTACTTTATCAACTATGCAAAGGCTTTTTGACTGTGTGTATAATAACAAATTTTTGATAACATTATGAAGAATGGATATTCCAGAATACTTACTTGCATTAATGAGGAATCTGTATATAGACCAAGAGGTAGTTGTTAGAATCGAACTTCAGATACTGAATGGTTTAAAATTAGGAAAGCTGTGCACCACTGCTGTGTTCTTTCACCATATTTATTCAGTCTGTATGCTGAGCAGATAATCCAAGAAACTGGATCATATGAAGAAGAACTTGGCATCAGGATTGGAGGAAGACTCATTACTAACCTGAGATAAGCAGATGATATTACCTTGTTTGCTGAAGGTGAAGAGGACTTAAAATTCTTACTGATGAAGGTCAAAGACCACAGCCTTTAGTATGGATTGCACCTCAATGTAAAGAAAACAAAAATCCTCACAACTGGACCAATACATAACACCAAGATACACAGAGAAGAAATTGAAGCTGTCAAAGACTTCATTTTGCTTGGTTCCACAACCAACACTTATAGAAGCAGCAGTCAATAAATCAAAGGATGTATTGCATTACGCAAATCTGCTGCAAAAGACCTCGTTAAAGTCTTCAAGAGCAAAGATATAAATTTGAGAACTAAGACATGCCTGGCCCAATGGTATTTTCAATTGCCTCATATATATGTGAAAGGTGGACAATGAATAAAGAAGACAGTAGAAGAATGGATGCATTTGAATTATAGTGTTAATGAAGAATATTGATAGTACCATGGACTGCCAGAAGAACAAGAAGTCTGTCTTGAAAGAAGTGCAGCCAGAATGCTCTTTAGAAGCTAGGATGGCTAGACCATCTCTCATACTTCAGATTTATTATCAGAGGGGATCAGTTCCTAGATAAAGTCATCAACAAAAATAGGGAAAACCCTTAATGAGTTGGATTGATACAGTGGCAGCAGCAATGGACTCAAGTATAACAATAATTGTGTTTTGTTGTGTATCGTGTCACTGAGTCAGAACTGACTCGATGGCACCTAATAATAATAATAATAATAATAATGGATCATGATCCATAGTTTTAAAATCCCTGGTGATGAGATTGTTTATGGTGGGACTTCCCAAGAGAATCTGGAAGTGTTTTGTGATGAGCGTGATTAGCTGGAGAAGATATGGGAACTGGCAACAAACAGTTGAACACCAATCAAAGTCTTGGAGCTGAGATACCTGAGGAACAATGTGTGAAGTGAGCAAAGAGCCCTAGAATGGACCTATGAGGAGCATCAAGTTTGATAGAAGCAGGTGAGGAAGCACCTGCAGAGGAAACTGTACAGGAGCAACCAGAGAGAGAGGAGGACACAGGAGTGTGTGGGGCCATTGGAGCCAAAGAGGCTAAAAGGAGCCTAGAGATGTCATCAGTGTCAGAATAGAACGTTCATGTATCAAATGTTCTGAAAATTGTCCATTGAGCTGTATTTATGATTCAACAGCTGGGGGGACTGACATTTATTTAATTACCCTATGCTTTCTATTTGCGTTTCTAACCTCTGCTGCTTTAGTCTACATACCTGGCTGTCAGCCTTGATTCTACTACTGATCTCTGGTTTTATCACAGGGCAGTGTTTTGCCTGGAATACAGCATAGATTTTTTAAAGATATAAACCCTGCCTAGCTCCTACCTGTGATGGAAATTAATATATATATTCAATGCCTTCTATGGGCCAGGTCTATATTATATCCTTAGGGTAATCTCACAATTTTACAAAAGCCAGAAATTCTTTTCTTCATTTTACAGATAAGAAAATGGAAATATAGAGACACACCCAGTCACTTGTGACAAGTCTCCTAATTGGTGACTGACAGAGCCAGAACACACACCCAGGTCTGTCTCCAAAGTTGCTGCTTCTCCTATCTTATTCATCTGCCTGCTGAACCTCACAGGACCCCATCCTACTACCCTTAACTATCCTTCTTAGATGTCCAATCTTAGAGTTTCTTCTTCAATCACATTGGCTAGTTTTTGCTCCAGGTCTAATGGACCCGTGAACCACAGAGTGGTAAGCCAATAGCGCCAGGTATTAGAACTCTAGTGTTTCTGTGTCACCATTGTTGTTGTTAAGTGCTGTTGAATTGGTTCTGATTCATAGTGACCCTGTATACGTCGGTGGGTTTGAACTGCCAACACTAAACACTGTTAATACTGCCATATTGATACCAAGTTTCCTCCACTATGCTTCTCTGCCCACTGCCATTTTGTTTCTCCCCTCTATTAGTCCTGGTGTAGTGCTGTGGGTTAATGTGCTGGATTGCAAGGTCAGTTTGAAATTCAAGGTCAGCAGTTTAAACTCACCAATCGTTCCTCAGAAACCCTATACAGGATCCTATGGATCAGAACCTACTCAATGGCACTTACCAACAAAAAATACATTGTCTTGCCAGCCAGCTACTGAGGTCCCAGGTTTGCCTTAGAGCTAAATCCCAAAGATCATTATAGCATTAGGCTCTAAATTGACCCTAGAATCAAACTCAATTTGAGATGAAAATATGAAGTAGTTACCTGAAAAGTTAATGCAATTTAGACTGCATTAAGAAAAAAATAGCTTCCAGTGAAGGTTTGACAGTATCTGCAGATATATTGCCAATTAATTATAGAGCAATGCAGACCATGAGCTCAGAGAGAGTCACAAAATGGAAAGAGAAAGAGGAGAGACTACAAAGGGCTTCAAAAAGTTCATGGAAAAATTCCATTCTCTTTTAATTCAAGTCATCCATAAACTTTTTGAAGCCAGTGTTCTTATTTCAAAAGTGTGGGAGGAGATAGATTTTGAGTTGGGCGTTAAAAATCTGTAGAATGTTGGTAAGTGGGGATAGAGGTCAGGCTTTGTAGACCAGGGCTTTTGAACTAGTTCATTCTAGTTGGACTCTCAACTAGAAATGTGAATTTCCACCACAGATACACAGAATAGAAATCTGCATTTTTAACAAGATCCCTAGGTGATTATTATGTATATCCCAGTTGATTCTTATGTAAATGAAGACTCTATAGGTTGTTGCTGTTGTTAAGTGCCCTCAGGTAGGACTCATTAGCAACCCTGTATAGGTTTTCTAAGGAGCAACTGGTGGGCTTGAACCTCAAGCTTGTGGCTCAAACTGTCCTTGCAGTATACCGCATTATCCTGCAGCGCCACAATAAGACTCCATGATTCTATATATCTGGAGTGAAAACACAAATTTTTAGTACAGGGTCAAACCAAGGTGAGTTGGCTCAAAGCCCTGTTCTAGACATAATAAGGACATAAAAGGAGTAGTAGAGAAAAAAATACGTGGAATATTTGTGCAGCAGACAGAGTGATCAAAGGGAAAAGGTAAAGCAAATCCAGGCTTTTAAAATAATTGAGGTCCAATAGTTTTTGAACACCACTGCTCTGGACTAGTTAGGTAAATGATAAATTGTCCTTGTTTATTAGTTATTTGTGAGTTTGACAAGATTTATCTCAATCACTTCTGGATGAGCTCTAAATGTTACAGGAGTACTAGCCATATCATTGTCTTTCAGGAGAGAGGTCTTGCCTTCTACTGATTAGGACAATCAGGTGAAGCAGGGTTTCCATATTAGAAAAGGTTTATTATAGGAAAGGGGCTTTAAGCACTGATGGGGAGGGCTTAGCACAATGCTTACCCTCATCTTCCAAGCAGAGGCTTTGCTGGGGTTTAAAAAGTTTTGGGTGGGGAAAAGTTATCATGTTTATTCATAGGGAATAAGTGGGATTTCCAGGAAATTATCCATTTAGGTGATTACACAGTATTTCTTCAACATGGATTCCACCACAAAGGCCCCTGGTAATAGCAGATGACACTTATGGGATGTCACACATGCATGGCTCTTCAGTACACCCATCCTAGCCCCTTCCAGGGTCTTGCATTCTCTTCTGTCCCCATGGAAAAGTCATTCTTCAAGATGGGTAAAACCAGTTAAGATTCTATGTTGCTGTTAGGTGCCATCAAGTCAGTTCTGGCTCATAATGACCCTCTGTATAACAGAATGAAGCACTTCCTGGCCTCGACCATCCTCACAATCAGTGTTACACTCAAGCCCATTGCTGCTGCTACTGTGCCAATTCATTTCTTTGGGGGTCTTCCTCTATTTTGCTGATCCTTCACTTTATCAAGCATGATGTCCTTCTTTGGGCACTGGTCCCACCTAATAATACATTCAAAGTGTGAGAGATAAAGTCTTTCTATCCTGGCTGTACTTATTCCATCATAGACTTCTTTGTTCTTCTAGAAGTCCATGGTACTTTTAATATTCATCTCCAACACTATAACTTAAATGCATCAATTTTTCTATCGTCATCCTTATTCATTGTCCAACATATGAGGCAATTGAAAATACCATGGCTTGGGTCAGGAGCACCTTAATCCTCAAACTGACAATTTAGAACATTTAAAAGAGTTCTTGTGCAGCAGATTTGCCTAATACAACACACACTTTGATTTCTTGAGTGCTACTTCCTTGATCCAAGAAAAATGAAGTCCTTGACAACTTCAGTCTTTTCTCCATTGATAACAATGTTGTTTATTGGTCCAGTGGTGAGGATTTTTGTTTTCTTTACACTGAGATGTAATCCATACTGAAGGTTGTGCTCTCTGGTCTTCATCAGTAAATGTTTCAAGTCCTCTTCACTTTCAGCAAGCAAGGTTGTATCATATGCATAATCGCAGGTTGTTAATGAGTCTTCCTCCAATACTGATGCCATGTTTTTCTTCATATAACCCAGCTTCTCGGATTATTTGCTCAGCATACAGGTTGAATAAGTATGGTGAAATAATACAACCTTGTTGCACACATTTAAAATTTTTAAACCATTCAGTGTTCCCATGTTCTATTCGAACAACTGCTTCTTGGTGCAGCCAGAGCACTCCTTGGAGGCCAAGATGGTCAAACTTTGTCTCTCATACTTCAGACATATTGTCAGGAGAGACCAGTTGCTGGAGAAGGATATCATGTTTGGTAGGGTGGAGGGTCAGAGAAAAAGAGGAAGACTCCCAGCGAGACGGATTGGCCAAGTGGCAGCATCGATGGACTCAAGCGTGGCAACAATAGTGAGGTTGGCCCAGGATCGGGCAGTGTTTTGTTCTGCTGTTCATAAGATCGCTATGAGTTGGTACCGACTCGATGGCACCTAACAACAACAACTTCCTTGAGTGTTGATAGTTGATCCAAGCAAAATAAAGTCTTTGACAACTTCAATCTTGTCTCTGTTTATCATGATGCTATTTATTGGTCCGGAATCCTAGTGTGGTGCTGTAGGATAATGCACAAGGTCGGTTTGAACCACAAGGTTGATGGTTCAAACTCACCAGCTGCTTCTCAGAAACCCTATACAACAACAATTTATTGGTCCAGTGACATGAATTTTTGTTTTCTTTACAGTAAGGTACAACCCATACTGCAGGCTGTGGTCTTTGATCTTCATTGTAGTTGTTAAGTACCGTGGCATCGGTTCCGACTTATAGTGACCCTGCACAGGGTTTCCAAGGCTACGAATCTTTACAGGAGCAGAAAGCCTCATCTTGCTCCTGCGGAACAGCTGGTAGTTTCGAACTGCCGACCTTGAGGTTAGCAGCCCAATTTGTAACCACTATGCTACCAGAGCTCCTTGATCTTCATTAGTAAGTATATTTTAAGTCCTTCTCACTTTCAGCAAGCAAGATTGTATCATCTGCATATCACAGGCTGTTAATGAGTCTTTCTCCAATCCCGATGCCACACTTTTCTTCATATAATCCAACTTCTCAGATTATCTGCTCATCATACAGGTTGAATTAGTATGGTGAAAGAATACATCTCTAGTGCACACCTTTTCTGATTTTAAACAATTCAGTGTCCCCTTGTTCAAATGACTGCTTCTTAGTCTATGTGCAGGATCCTCATGAGCACAGTTAAGTGTTCTGGAATACCAATTCTTTGCAATGTTATCCATAGTTTATCATGAGCCATACAGGAGAAAGCCTTTGCGTAGTCAGTAAAGCCCAAGTAAACATCTTTCTACCAATCTTTGCTTTTAGCCAAGATCCATATCATATCAGCAATAATATCCCTCATTCCACATCCTTTTCTGAATTTGGCTTGAGTTTTTGGCAGTTCCCTGTCAATGTACCATTACAGCCATTTTTAAATTATCTGTAGCCAAAGTGTTCTTGCATGTGATATTAATGATATTGTCCAATGATTTCCACATTCTGTTGCATCACCTCTCTTTGTAATGGGCACAAAAATGGATCTCTTCTAATCAGTAGGCCAGGTAGTTGTCTTCCAAATTTCTTTGATGAGTGAGTACCTCCAGTGCTGCATCAGTTTGTGGAAAGATTTCCATTTGTATTCTGTCAATTCCCAGAGCCTTGTTCTTTGCCAATACCTTCAGTACAACTTGGACTTCTTCTTTCAGTACCATTGGCTTTTGATCATATGCTACCTCTTGAAATAGTTGAACACTGATTGTTTCTTTTCAATACAGTGGCTCTGTATACCTTCCATATTCTTTTGATACTTTCTGCATCATTCAATATTTCTCCCATTGTTATTGTTGTTAAGCACCATTGAATCGTTTCCGACCCACAGGGTTTCTGATGAGTGGCTGGTGAGCTTGAACCACCAACCTTACTATTCAACCGGACTTAGAAATCCAGTGCATTAACCCACAACGCCACGCGAGGACTCTATTTTACCCACAGAATCCTTCAATATTTCAAGTTGAGACTTGACTTTTTTCTTCAGTTCTTCTAGCTTTAGAAATGCTGAGCATGTTCTTCCCTTTTGATTTTCTAACTCCAGGTCTTTGCACATTTCCTTATACTACTTGGCTTTGTCATCTCTAATTACCCTTTGAAATTCAAGACTGTATGCGGAAGTACAGAGACCTATGGGAGATTTGTTTATAGTAAACAGACTGTAAAATGGGTTGGGTTTTAGGATGAACACTATCATCTTCCAAGAGACCTCCTAGGTTCTTCTACTTGGAGGAGTCAAGTAGCAGATGTTTGGGTAGGCTGCCTGAGAGCCTCATTTGGGCCCATTATAGCTGCTCAGGAGGCATCGCCAGGAGCTTATAGGACTACAGTTCATAGAAATCACTCATCTCTGAGATTCTTCTCAATGACCTTTTATTGAGCACCTACTGTATATGTCCCAGGCACCAGGGATACAGTAGAGAACCAAAGAGATCTTCTGTCTTTGAGACAAAGTTTCTGCTTTCCTAGAATGTTTTCCAAGAGACCCCCTGGTCTCCCTGCCTTAGAAAGAGCAATATTCCCCCCTGACTGAGCATCATAGCCAGACTATACAATGACATCAGGGATTTACTGTTAACTCACCTCAGAACTCTTCTCACCTGCTCTGCTGTGAGCATATCAAGAGAAACATCCGGTGAGCCAGCCACTCCTATCCACCTGATTGTTGGCTTTGCTCAATGACTGCTTTCCCTAATTCCCTTTTAATGGCTAGGTTTTCTTCTTCATCTTTTCCCCCCTTCAATTAACAGTAGCTTATACAAAGAGGAATTTATTAAAAGAATTCAGAACCTAATGCCAGCTGCAACCCTGGCTTATCAATCACTGGAACCAAGGTAACGGAACAGGAACCAAGATTCTGGCTCTCTCGGCTCATTATTCTCTATATGTCTGTTTCATTCATCTCTCTTTGTAGACCAGCCTCCTCTGTTTCTTCAGTTCCCTTGCAAAACCATGGCCACCAATATCTCCTGAACCTACCTGTAACGAATGGTGACTTCTCTGTCATTCCCCTTGCATCTGGGAAGTGACCAACTGACTAATTTGGTATAGTGCTCACCCAGATTTAATTAACGTTGCTGGCGAGGAAGGAATATTGTGTGTGCCTGGTTGTGCAGAGTCACCTGAGGAAACTTGAGCAAAGGGCATTTTACAGAGAAAGGGGGAAGGCCTGGGCAGCAACACAGGAGGTCGCTATTATATCCCTTTAGAGCTGCATTGTCCAATGTGGTAGGCACTAGCAACATATGATTATTTGTGAGAAATATTTAATTTACATTTTTAAAATGAAATATAGTTTAATATTTAGTTACTAAGCTGCACTAGCCTCATTTCAAATGCTTAGTAGATACATGTGGTTAATGACTACTTTGGTGGACATATTATCAAGAGGGACCAATCCCTGGAGAAGGGCATCATGCTTGGTAAAGTAGAGGGTCAGCGTAAGAGAGGAAGACCCCCAATGAGATGGAATGACACAGTGGCTACAGCAATGGATTCAAGTGTAACAACAATTGTGAGGAGGACACAGATTGGGCAGTACGTCATTCTGTTGTGCATAGGGTCACTATGAGGTAGAACTGATTCTATGGCACTGAACAACAACAAACTACTTTATTGGAAAGAGCATGTATAGAACAAATTCATCATCACAGACATTCTATTGCACAACACTCTTCTAGAATTTAGATATTCCTGGTTCTACTACCAAAAGCCTTAAGCATTCCAGCTACTGAAAATAGCACACTTTGGAATCTGAAGACTTGAAGAGAAGCTAATCCACTCCTTTAATAATCTGGGAATAATTTCTTTGATTGGTGATGGTGGTGGTGTGCCTTGGAGTCAGTTCTGACTTATAGCGACCCATACAGGGTTTCTGAGGCTGTGAATCTTTACGGGAACAGAATGCCTCATCTTTCTCCCATGGAACAGCTGGTAGTTTCGAACTGCTGACCTTGAGGTTAGCAGCCTTATTCATAACCACTACACTATGAGAGCTCCTTATTTCTTTGATTAGTTCTCTATTATGTTTATATTTCAATACTGGGTAAAGCTTCCTCACTTTATCATTCCAAAGTTTTCACTTTGCCTTATCCCAAAACTTCAAAAATTCATCTTTTTTTAGTATGTCCATTTGGCAAAGTCTTGTCCAGTTTCTATCATGCTCTCTGCTTCTTCTATTGTTGATTTTCCCTCTCAGTCTTATTCATGTGCCCTCTCAATATTTTGATAGTAGAGATAGCCGGCCACTTCCTAAAATTCAGTCCTCTTTTGTACTGAGTGCATCCTGGGTGGCACAAATGGTGTGGCACTGTAGGATAAAGCACTGGACTGTAAGGTTGATTTGAATCACATGGTCAATGGTTCAAACTCACCAGCTTCTCCTTGGAAACCCTACATAGGGTTGCTATGAGTTGAAATTGACTTGACAACACCTAACAAGAGCACCTAATCTTTAAGTTGGTAGTTTGAAATGATCCAGTAGTGCTATGAATGAAATCCTTGGTGATCTGCTTCTGCAAAAGATTACAGCCAAATAACATAGTCCACAAGACAATATTCTACATCATACCAAAGTAAGTAGAGTCTGGGATCTTCAAAACTCATGAGCGGTTATCTTCTAAGTTCCGAAGGAAGAAGAGTTATGGAAATTGAAGGTGCTTGGAATCAATTAGTTCAGCGGACTAATGGAACATGTAAACATCAGTCTCCATGAGTCTGATACCAGAAGAACTAGAACCATCTAGTTCAGAACCCAACAGCTCTGAAAGAGATCACATTAGAAGGCTCTGATAAAGTAGGAGAAAATATGGAACAAAACTCAACATTATTAATTAAAAAAAAAAGAGAACAGATTTACCGGTCAGAAAGAGACTGACTAAACCCCAGACTATGGCCCTCAACCACCCTTCAGGTCTAGAAAGGAACTCACCCCTGTAGCCCAATTTTCAACCAAGCAGTAGACAGTTACATAGGGGGCACAACAACACTATTAAGGTATGTTCACATTGGAATGGTTAATCATTCAAAATCAAAAGGACAATATTTACCTATGGACAAAGTTGAGAAGGGATGGGAAGGTGTGGGTAATGGAAATAGGAACCACAGGAAGGAACCAGGATAACTTTTATTATATGGAAAGGACTGCAATCACTGAGATGAAACAAAGTACATAATTTGTTGAATGTAA
>NW_006408545.1:11940652-11981924 GCF_000296735.1 Chrysochloris asiatica | reverse complement strand
GTCCGTAAACTTCCACTCAATTCACAATAAAAAGTTAAAAAAAAAAAAAAAAAAGATTACAGCCAAGAAAATTTTCTGGAGCAATTTTGATCTGTTGAGTTTAAACTCTATTGATGGCTATGTATTTTTTATGGTGTGGAGTTGTCACTGTGAGGCAGCTTCCTTCATTAACCCCTAAACTTCGTCTCTCATACTTGGGACATATTGTCAGGAGGGACCAGTCGCTGGAGGAGGATATCATGTTTGGTAAGGTGGAGGGTCAGAGAAAGAGAGGAAGACCCCCAGTGAGATGGATTGGCCAAGTGGCAGCATCAATGGGCTCCGGCATGGCAACAATGGTGAGGTTGACCCAGGTTTGGTCAGTGCTTCGTTCTGCTGTCGCTATGAGTTGGCACCGACACGATGGCACCTAACAACAACAACAAACATCCATTTGACTATTTCTTACTCATGTAAAGTGGAAGAAGAGACTTATGTCACTTTCTCTATGGTGTTTAGAAAACATCTTGTCTTCCCTGATTTCTTACCTTTGAATGAAGAGGAATCTTTGATCTTAGGGGATGGCAGAGATACAAGTTAGAAAAAGCTTAGATTTTGAAGTATTCCATGGAGAAACGTTGTAGGCAACCAAAAATGTTTACCTGAGTGTGAGACAACCAACCATTGAACTTTGTTACAACATTTGTCTAGCATGACTTTAACCAATATCTCATTAATTTTCTTACACCATAAACCTTCTTGTCTCAAATTCCTTCAACACCTCCCAGAATCCTGGTGTGGTACTGTAGGATAAGCATTGGACTGCTATCCACAAGTTGGCTGTTCAAACTCACCAGCTGCTCCTTAGAACTCCTATACAGGCTTGCTATGAATTGGAGCCAACTCTAACTAAGGCATTTAACAACAATAACCACACCTCCAGGGTTTCAATTCTCCTGTAGCCAGTGGAATGAGAGGCTGCTCATTCGCCCAAAGCCCAGGAACCGTGAGGCTCAGAGACGGTATTATTGTTTTCTTAATGCCTCATTGCATCTTCCTTCTACTTTTAAAATGAATGCTATCCAATTTTTCGTAGTTGAGGTTGACGTTGACATTGTTATAAAGTCGGCCTACATGCAGAGTCTGGTGATGAAAGAGAACAGTAGCCGTAGGTCAGTGTCTATGGCAACCCTAAGAAATGTATGAAGTTGTATGCACATTAAGGTCTCTGATAACCATGAGGAAAAATATTGATTGTCTCCTAGTCTGAACCGTTTTATTAGTCTTACTCCTCCTCTCCCTACACTAATTGCCTCTTTTATGCCAGTGTCTTGGAGCATGTAGGAAGCTGAGGGAGAAGCAGCTTAGGGTATCTGTGCTGAAAAGCCTTGTCCAGCAGACCCAAGGCAAAATGCCATCTGTAGCAGAATTTCTTTTCTATGGCTTGTATAAATCCAAGTTGCAACAATCCAGTTTGTTAAACCTCTAAATTATGCAACATTTTAACAATGATTTACTTTAGAGCTTTGGGGGGAAAAAAGAATGCTTTTGTTTGTGTTTCTAAAAACAGTCCTTAAATCCAATAGCCTTCTTGCATATCTCAAATATTAACTTGTAATTGGTGATTTAAGATGAGCACATTTTTGCAAGCTGTCTGAAAAAGAATTTACTTTTCCGTAAAACCTTCTAAGTTTCTTTGCTACTTATTAGATTTATAGCTGATTCTTTCAAAGCTGACTTTAACCTTGACCCACAGACTATAATAACAGAATATGAATTTTTGGGAGAGTAACACAGAATTTCTTGGACCTAGTCTGTGACTCCTACCGAGAACATCTCTAAGAAATGTTACTAATCTAATGCATATATGGTTTAAGTAGCTCCCTTATGACCCATTTTTTTCTCTCTTTATTTTGATTTAGTTTTCTAGGTTGCTGTCTTGCCTCCAGCAGTTATTGAATGCTGTGCTACTCAAATCCTGTTTTTCAGACAAAATGTGTATCCTAAGAAGGTGCTCTCATGCTGTGGTGTAACCTGTCCTTAGACACTCTGAGGGCCACAAACAAAAAGTCAGGGGAAAAAAGGGTGCCACTAAACGTACTGGACTGCAAGTTTGGTTTGAATTACAAGGTCGGCGGTTCAAACTCACCAGCTGCTCCTCAGAAACCCTATATGGGGTTGCTGTGAGTCCAAACTGACTCAAAGCACTTAACAACAATAAATCAATGCCAGGGGCAGCAGTCCTGAGTGGGTAACACAGATTAGGAAATGATAGTACATACAGCTGGCCATTCGAAGAGGAATCAAGTCCTTCAAGCCCCTGTGGCAGCGCTTTAGGATAAGCACACGAGACTGCTAATCAGCAAGCCCACTAGCTGTTCAGCAAGAGAAAGATGAGGCTTTGTGCTCTAGCGAAGATTTACAGCATAGGAAACTCTATACAGGGCAGCTACAAGTAAGAATCTACTTAACGGCAATGGATTTTTGTTTTGGTTTTCAAGGTTTTGTAAGGAGCCCTGGTAGTGCAGAGGGTTAAGTATTGAACTGCTCATCATAAGGTTTACGGTTCAATCCCATCAACCTCTTCACTGCAGAAAGATGAAGTTGTTCACTTCCATAAATATTTACAGTCTCAGAAACGCTAAGGAATTGGAATGGATTTGACGGCATAAATCTTTGTTGTTGTTGTTGTTAAGTGCCATCGAGTCGGGTCCGACCCATAGCGACCCTGTACAGGGTTTCCGAGGGTGTAAATCTTTACGGGAGTAGAAAGCCTCATCTTTCTCCCGCGGAGCGGCTGGTAGTTTCGAACAGCTGACCTTAAGGTTCGCAGCCCGATTCGTAACCATCTGCTAGCATAGTGGTTACAAATCAGGCTACTAACCTCAGGGTCAGTAGTTCGAAACTACCAGCTGTTCCGCGGTAGAAAGACGAGGCTTTCTGTTCCCATAAAGATTTACAGCCTCGGAAACCCTGTAAGGGTTGCTATGAGTCGGAACCGACTCCACGGCACATAACAACAACAACAGAATACGCTCTGGTGTGGAGCTGCGGGTTAATGCGCCGGACTGCCAGGTCAGTTTGAACCACAAGGTTGACGGTTCAAACTCACCAGCTGCTCCTCGGAAACCCTATACAGGGTCACTATGAGTCAGAACTGACTCGATGGCACTTAACAATATCTAGCATGTAAGAAACCCGGGTGGCAGAGTGGGCTGCTAACTGAAAGTTTGGACGTTTGAGCCCACCTGCCACTCGGTGGGAAAAAGATGAGGCAGTCATCTTCCGTAAGATTTTGCAGTTTCAGAAACCTTAGGAAATATTTCTGCTCTGTCCTGCCGGGTTGCTGTGAGTCATTCCAGTCAGTGACAGTGGTTTGGGGGGTTTTGTTTATAATTGAGACTGGACATGGGTGGTACTAAAGGTAAATGCACTCAGCTTCCAACAGTTCAAGTCCACCCAAAGGCTGTTAGCTGTTCAAATCCACGCAAAAGTTTCCTGGGCTGAACAAGGTCTGGCAATTTACTTCTGAAAAGCCAGCCATTGAAAAATGGAGCCAGAGATGATGACGTGGAGCGATGGAGCAGCTGGAGACTTTAGATCCAGAGAGAGAGAGAGCGACTGTGTGCTGAAGACCTGGGGGGCACAGGGGAAGGATTGCATGAAGGGGATTGTAACCGTGGCAATGAGAGGATATACGATAGAATGAATGTAAAACTAGTGTTCTCCCATGTAAACTACCACATAATTCACAACAAAACATTCAAGAAAAAAAAAAAAATGCTATGGGAGTGTAGTTCCACCCTGACACACACAGGGGCACGTGATTAGGAATAGTCCAAATCAGGCCGCAGAGTCCTGGTGTGGAGCTGTAGGTTAAGCACTGGACTGCTAACCACAAAGATGGCGGTTCAATCTCACTAGTCGCTCCACGGAAACCCATACAGCATTGCCACGAGTCAGAACTGACTTGACAACACTTATCAACAATAGGCTCTGATAGCGTAATGGTTCCGAGGCTAATTTCAAGGTCAGCAGTGAGAAACTGCCAGTGGTTCTGCAGGACAGAGATGAGGCTTTCTGCTCCCGTAAAGATTTACAGCCTCGAAAACCCTGTCCCGGGTCGCTATGAGTCTCCAGGCACATAACCATCGCCACCACCGCAGGCATGTCAAACAGTGGCTACTGGGCAGGCGCAGCATAAAACCAGCTGCTGTCTGGTTTGTTGTAGCAGAAATGCACCACATAGTGTTTCAGTGGCTGACTTTTTGGAAGTAAATTGCCAGACCTTTCAGCCTGGACTTGAACTGGACTTGAACTGCTAACAGCCTCTGGGTGGACTTGAACTGTTCGACGCTGAGTGCATTAACCATTTGTATGACCTATGTCTAGTGTCAATTACAAACAAAAAATTCCAAACCACTGTCACTGACTGGCATGACACATAGTAACCTGGTAGGACAGAGTAGAAGTATTTCCCAAGGTTCCTCAAACTGTCAATCTTATGGAAGCTGACTGCCCCATCTTTTTTCCACAGAGTGGCAGGTGGGTTCAAACTTCCAACCTTTCAGTTAGCAGCCCAATGTCAACCCACTGTACCACAGGGTTTCTTACATACTAGAGATTGTTGTTAAGTGCCATTGAGTCAGTTCTGACTCATATCGTCGCTGTGTAGGGTTTCCGAGGCTGTAAATCTTTATGGGAGCAGAAAGCCTCATCTTTCTCCCACAGAGCAGCTGATAGATTCAAACTGCTGACCTTGTGGTTAACAGTCCAAATCAGAAACCCTAGGCTTACCCTCCAATCAAAATCCGTTGCCACTGAATCAGTTCCTGGTGTGGCACTGTAGGTTAATGCACCAGACTGCAAAGCCATTTGAACAGCAAGGAGGGCAGTTCAAGTTCATCAGCTGCTCCTCTGAAACCTTACTATACAGGGTCGCTGTGGGTCGGAACTGACTCGATGGCACTTCACAACAACAACAACAGCAATCCATGGAAAAAGCAGTGCTGGTGTGGCACTGTGGGTTAGTGCGCTGGACTGCAAATTCGTTTGAACCACAAGATCGGCAGTTCAAGCTCACCAGCCGCTCCTTGGAAACCCTATACTGGGTCGCTATGGGTCAGAAAAGACTCAACGGCACTTAAGAACAACAAATATCCATGGAAGAAAGATGAGACTTTCTGCTCCTGTCAAGATTTACAGCTTTGGAAACCCTACACAGGGCCATGATAAGTCGGAATCGACTTGATGTCAGTAGGTAGAGCAGTGGGTATAGGACAGAATAGAACTGCCGCCATAGTGTCTCCATGGCTATGAATCTTTACTAAAGTAACCTGTCTCTCTCCTACAGAGTGGATGGTGGGTTTGAACCAGCCACTGTTGGGGAACAGCTGAGCGTTCTAACTACTGCACCACAGAGTGTCTTTCTGAAAAGGTGGTTGCTGTTAAGTACCTACCTGCAAGTGGGTTCTGAGTCATAGCTACAGACTTAGAAACCCTGTGGAATGCAATTCTACTCTGCAACATGTGGGGGTTGTCATGAGTCACAGTTAATTCACAGCAGTTGTGTTCCCAGCCCCCTTGCTCTTTCAGTAACCATAAATAACTTCCTTGAGTGTTATCACTACAATTCTCCACTCAATAGACTCTTCTCTTTTTTCTCAGCCAGAGGTCACCCTTAGCCTACTACTTCTAGCTGCTGGCTGCCATGGTGCTCTATCTGTGGCTCTGCCCTCTTCTGGAATGCAAGGCCTGTGACTGGGGATTTCTGTGTGTCCAGGTCTAGTTGGATTCTACATCTACACTATCTTTTTCTTAAAAAGAACAACCATTTTAAATCTCATCATTAAATAAAATAAAACCAACAGAGAATCATCACCAACGAACTGTACCAAAGCAGTTTTTCAATAACCATTTTATCCACTATTTTAAATAGCAAAACAGAGGTCACCAGAATATGGGAACTTTGCCAATGTGGTTTTCTTGTCCTTTTATACCTAAAGAGACACCTCATTAAATGGTGATTTTACTTTTTTTTTTATAAGAGGTATATAATAAACTGATAAATGAATCAAATTAAACTACTTTTATTTGTGATTAGTATTTCTGTAACATTTAAAAATCTTTTGAAAACTTCTTAGTGTAAAAATGAGGTAACAACATCTTCCCCAAATTTGTCATTATAAATGAAAATACTTGATGGTTAATTCAGTACTAAAAACTCTGATGTGATTTCAATTTAACTTGTATTTGTTAGACGCCCAAGAGCTAGTTGCGACGACCCTTAGTGACACCATACACAACTGAACAAAAGGCTGCCTGGTCCTGCGCCTCCTCCCAATTGTTGCTATGTTTGGGCCTACTGTTGAGCCACTGTGTCTGTGCATCTCACTGAGGGTTTTCCTGAGCCTCTACTTTACCTAGCATGTGGTGCTGTGGGATAATGCACTGGACCACAAGGTCAGTGGTTCAAATTAACCAGCTGCACCTCAGAAACCCTATAGAGGGTCACTAAGAGTCGGAACCGACTTGGAGGCACTTAACAACAAATGTTCTTCTGTGACATTGTAGGGTAAGCCCCTACCACAAGATTGGTTTGAACTGCAATGCTGGCCAGTTCAAACTCACCAACTGTTCCTTGGAAACCCTGTACAGGGTTGTTATGAGTTGGAACTGACTCAATGGACTTAGCAACAACGTGTCCTACTCTAGGGACTGGTTCCTCCTGATAACATGGTCAAAGTAAGCAAGACAAAGTCTTACTATCCTTATTTCTTTTAACTTTTTATTGTGAATTGAGTGAAGGTTTAAAGACAAGATCATCAGTTTTATATCCAACAAATCATGTACTTGGTTTTGTTTCAATGAATGCAATTCCCTCCACACAACAACAGTTACCCTTCCTACCTGTGGTTCCTATTTCCACTCCACACTCCTTCCTATCCCGTCTCAATTTTGTCTTTGAGGTAGATGTTGTCCTTTTGGTTTCGAATGATTGACCATTCCATGGTGAGCATATCTTACTAGTGTTGTTCCTCCTATATACCTATCAACTGCTTGGCTGAAAATTGGGCCATGAAGGTGAGTTCCTTTCCAGATCTGAAGGTGGTGGAGGGCCAGAGTCTGGAGCTCCAACAGTCTCTTTCTGAACAGTAAGCCAGAACTTTTAATTTTTTTAAAAAATAATTTTGAGGTTTGTTCTACATTTTCTGCCACACTGTCTGGGACCTTCTACTGTGATCTCTTTCAGAGCAGTTGGTAGAAGTAGCTGGGCATTGTCTAGTTCTTCTACTAGCCTTACTTCTAAGGTACATTTTATCTGTACTTCCAAAGGCAGCTGTGTTCATTCTTCTGGAAGTCTTTGGTATATTCAATATTCTTCACCAACACTGTAATTCAAACGTATCAGTTCTTCTTCAGTCTTCCTTATTCATTGATTCCAGCTACAAACTAAGGCTCAAAGACTTGGCTTTTGGGTCTCCACCCATATACTGTGTGGTCCACTAAAAATAGACCACACCCTAGACATTAGAATTCCTTGGCCAGCTTCCAAATATTACTAACTTCTTTGTATCTGTGGACCGACTCCTTAAATACTTCAGCTTTTCTTTAGAAGAATAAAAGGCAATAACAATAACAACAATAGAATCCCCTACCCTCCAGAGAGCTAGCAGAGAAATGAGAAAGGGAAGAAAGCAAATGGAAATGTTAGAACTGGGGAAAATGTAATGAAAAACCAAATGTGAATCACAAGAACAGTTGGCAAGAGGAGAAAAAGTGACGTACAGGACAAAAATATCACTAGCAAACATGTAAACTGACTAGCATGCAGCCTTTAAACAAATGAATGTTTTAAATTTGTTTTGATCCTGGATAGGATAAGAATATTGGCATATTACAAAAAGGGACATGCCAAGACTGTGGATAAATTTTAATGAAAAGAGAAATGAATTAACGTCTATTAACACACCAGATGCCACAAAGCCACAGGAAGCAGATTCTTCACTAGAAGATATTCTTCAGAGCCTCATTTGCCTCATTTACCATTAAATTGCATACACATAGATAAATTAGAATGAAATTAATTTCTTTGCTGACAGCCTGATACACTCAGATATTTGTATATTCTGCAAATTTAAGGCAAAGAAAACCACAGAAGAAGTATAGTATAAGCAAAGATGGAGTCCTCGTGTGGTGCTGCTGGTTAATGTGCTAGACTGCAAAGTTGGTTTGAACCTCAAGGTCAGCAGTTCAAGTTTGCCCGCTGCTCCTTGGAAACCCTTGATGGCACTTAACAACAACAACAACAAACCAAAGACAGTTACGAGAGAAGAACAAATAGGGTCCACAGAATGACACAGAGACTTCTGGAGTATATATGGAGACACAATTTAAGTCATGTTGCATGCCATCAAGTAGCTGCTAACTCATAGAGACCCTATAGGCTAGAGTAGACCCAATAGGCTATAGTATAGTTTCAAAGGCTGCAAGTTTTGAGGAAGCAGATTGCTACAACTTTCTCCTGCAGTGTGGCTGGTGGGATCAAACTGCTGACCTTCAGGTTTGTAGGCAAGCCTTTAACCACTGTGCCACCAGAGTGTTCTTTAAGTCATAACCTCTGTTCATTATGCTCTGTAAGTGGAGACTCCAGACTACTTGACTTAGAGGTAAATAGCTTTTCACTGACAGCTGCTTTCATTTCTTTTGGCTCAGTTTCATCTCTTTGTTTTCATTTTATAGAGTAAAAGAGAAGGCTGGTGGCAGAACAGATCGATCCACATGACTCTGACATAGTAGTCTGCATTTACCAGTTTATATCACCTTCCTTTATGGGACTTATTTTTCATGTCAGAAGACGAAAGACCCTTGCCGGTAATCAGTAAAGTCCTAACATGGTGGCAGGCAGCCTTCTACTGAATTTGTATTCCATCTTCCATAAGCGACAAGATAGTTCAAACTAAACACTTGGCCACAATTTGGGAAGGACCTTGAGGACATATCTTTCTCTTTTTCTTTGCATCTTTTTGCTTATTGTCACTCACAGAATATGAGTGTGGCAGGATCAAGACACCACCTTCTGGTGTTCCTTGCCAGTGGGAAAAGTTTTGGGTTGTCATCCTAGATTTCCAAATTATATTACTGTATACCCCTCTATTCCCTGCTTCATTGCCTAGGGGGGAAAGGAGTGTTTGCTATGGAAGATGTGGTTGTTACAACTATTTGAATGTAACCTGGGGCCATTGGGAATTCATCCATCTGTCAAGCCTGTGGAAGGAAGACATATGAATGGCGGTACCAGTTCTGATGAGAAGTGTATCTTAGAACAGATGTTTGAATTGCCAAGTCTTCTGAGTGGTGTGACATATATTAGGGCAGTGTTGATATCAAATGAGAATGGTGCTTTGTTTTTGCAGCATTTCCAGCTGTGGCTGTTTGCATAGTTTAAATACCATTGCTTTTATTTTTTTTAAAGGGAATTTAGTGATTTGTGAAATTTTTTCAGGATTTACAAAGGAAAAGTTCCATTGTAAGGTTTTTTTTTTTTTTTTAAAGGGAGCATGGAAGTAGCAGTTTATTGTTTTGCTCTAATTTAGTGTTACTTTCTCTTTAGAGATTCATTTTTAGGTGTTACTCTCTCTTCCCTGTCTCTCATGTGAGGGAGGCTTTGTAATATGTTTCTGTAAGACTTCTCAGAAGTGAAAAATGAGATTTTCAATCTTCTCATTCAAACAGTAACTGCCGGAAAAGTCAAGAAATGGAGTGAGGGGGTGGAGTTGAGGGTGACAGAATGATTAAGATAAGGAGAAATGAATTTGGAAAGGGAGGGAGGAGCAAACTGATGAAGAGTTGTAAAAACCAGAAAAGCAATTCTAAATTAGATTTAGAAATGGCAGAATGACAAAGTGAAGTTTTCTATAGGGGTAAAGTTGCTAGGCTGCTATATTTGAGACATCCTGGACTTTTTTTAAAGTGTGAGAATTTAAAAAGCTGGAGAAGGGTGACCATACACAAGAGACGGTAATTGATACAGGTTGCTGCAGAGACAGAGTAGGCTAGCTTCTCTGGAGACATTTATTTGATTTGGGGTCATAATTTGGTCCAAACAGCTTGTTTGTTTATAGAGAATTAATTGCACATCACATATGTCAGCCCGACTGAAAGCTGGATTCCAAAAGACCTTTCACAATTGGCCTTCTCAGCTTGCCTTACGTGTGACTATGTGTGGTTTATGTTATTGTCTTGGTCTCAGCTGATGCCTGAAAATTGTTTAGAAAGGAACGAGCCAAGTAGCTATTCCCTTCAAATCTCACTGCCTCACAATAAGTCCTCCTCACTGGGTGCTGGCATAGCTAAATGGAAAATCTGCCCAGGACCTGATGGAGAACGCTGGTGTCCAGGTGCATTGATTTCTGGGCTTACATTTGTCTCCAGCAGGAAACTGTTGACGCATTGACTCCCAACACCGATGGGCCCTGTTGTCCTCAGGAAAATCTGATTGATGCACAGGTCAAGAGAGCTAGACAAGCGGCATCTTCTCACCTTGCTCAAAGGTTCTAGTGTGCACCAAAGAAATAATGTACACAAAAATGTTTCCACCATCCACATATAGATATGATTATAGCATTCTTAAAATATTTCTTGGTCTCCAATCCCTTCTCTTACTGTAGTCTCTTTATTGCTCTGATATGTGTACATAAAACTACTTGAGCATGTGAATGCATGCATGTATATCTGGGTAAGCATGGTTGTAAAGCTTGTGATGTCTTATTGAAGGGAAAAATCTTCCAGTTACTTCCTAAAATGCTAATGGCATTTAGATTCCAATTAGTACAGTTGTGCATTTGCAAACAATGGTCAACTCTTCAACAAAAGTTAAGAGCAGCGCATTGAACAGAAGAGGAGCTAGAGAAAGTGCTTTTATAATGAGCATCTTTTTTCATCAGCCTCAGCATTCTCAGCACAAATTGAATCCAGTAATCCCCATAAGGCCTAAAGATGAACTATCTTATTTTTTAAGACAAAGATAAACTCAGTGCCAGGATTGTGCAAGAATATTATTGCTGTTTCTTTTATTATCATATATAGTACCTTTCCATTGAAAAGCCAAAGGCGCTTTATAAAATCTGACAGTGATCCTCACACTGTCTCTCTGGGCTGAGTAGGATTCATTACAAACAATAAATAATAACTGCCCTTTATTTTGAAATGCCTCCTACATAACTTATTAACCATGCACTGGCTAGTCATGTTCCATGGATTTTAATGGGGGTTTATCTTGCAGATGTTAGAGAAGATGGTGGATTTCTATGGACTGTCTCTTGGAGGTTATGTTGATGCACTATCAAAATTGTCTCCATACACAGAGTAGACAGGGATGGGCAACTTGGACGTTGGCCACCTAAAATGGGGGGGCTACAAAGGCAAGAAGTGACTGGCTTACAAGCTTTCAAGAGGGAACCTAGATCCAGAGGGCATGGAGCAAGGTAGAATCTCCACTGAGTAGTATACAATCTGTCCAGGCGGGGCTCATGAAAGGAGACGCGGATAGGTCTCTTGTGATACAATAGTGAATAATGGTTAACAGGAGTGATTGTGAGGGTTGGAAATGTAAAGGTAGACATTTTATAACAAGGAGGGGAGTGATTAACTTTGCAGTCTAGGAGCGGAGGTCCCTGGGACCATCAAGGGAGAAGAGCAGAGAGCGGGACCCTACCCAGAGAAGCAGTGATGTCTGAGATGGAGGCAGAGATGATGACATGGAGCAATGGAGCAGCTGGGGACTTTAGACTCAGAGAGGAAGAGGGTCTGTGAGCTGACGACTGGGGGGCAGGCTTGTAGGGTATACCCTTTGATTGGTTGATGATGCATGGAGGGGATTGTAACCATGGCAATGAAATGATATACGATAGGATGAATGTAAAACTAATGTTTTCCCATATAAACTATAACATAATTCACAATAAAACATTAAAAGATATTGACTCAGGAAGCTAGTTGTACCAGAACAACTCCAGTGCACTTGAAATGTTTCTCTCACGATTACTATTGTTTACTATTTATTTTTTATTGGTTATATTTTAAAAGAACATGCAGACCTCCCTTTCCTCACTCCCTCACTCTCCTTTCTTTCATGGACCTACTCTTTTTAGATTCTCAGCAAAGCCTTTGGAGGATGCTTCTGAAAAAGGGTCTACAGCTTGGCCATATTATCATTTACTTTGAAAAATAAAAAAATATAGTCATATTGTTGTTGTTGTAGGCCGTTGAATCGGTTCCAACTCATAGCAACTCTGTATAAGGCTTTCTAGAGTGGCTGGTGGTTTTGAACTGCTAACCTTGCTATTAGCTGTCCAGTGCTTATCCTACAGTGCCACACTAGGACTCATAATCATAATATATAAAGTAATATGAAACAATTATCTACTTTATTGACTCATTGAAAATTGGTTGCCAAAGCAAAGATAATTAGCTAGGTAAGGACATTTCTTTTGACTGAATTCCTTTGTTTAGTTGTTTTACTAGAAATGTCAATCACAGTGTCTGGCTGATATACAGCTATTCTTGAGGGAAGTGGCCTTTCCTATAAGAACAGTCTCTGGTAGCCTTGTTTGGTGCCATGTCTGGTCTCCCTACCTCTCAACACAACTGATTGGACTAGAATGTGCACATGTGATCTAAGGACAGTCAGTATATGAAATAGTTCATAACCCATGCATGCAAGATATCTGACCTATCAAATGGCCTCTCTTGCGCATCTCAAGTAGAATATTCCAAGAGAATAAAAAGAGTTAGTGTTGGGAAGAGAAAGTGTTAGAGGGAGTAAGGTAGAGTTAGGCTGAATGGGTCACAACAGAGGTATAAATGTTTTTATGGAGAGATGGGGAACTTCAAACAATTTGTGGAAAATGGAATCAAAAGATAATGGAAGTTTTCCATAGCCTTCTTGAAATCCTATTGTATTAGCCTGAGTTATGCATGAATGGAAGCTTCATCTTAGAGGAAAGAATCATAGATTAGAAGTGAAGAAGCAAATTTTAGGAAGAGAAAACCAAACAGCTGTGTAATATGTGACCCTATAGGATAGAGCAGGCTGCTCCATAGGGTTTCTTTTATGGGAGCAGATTGACAGGTCTTTCCTCCCTCAGACTTGCCAGTAGGTTTGTACCAAAAACCTTTCACTCAGCAGCTATGCACTTAACCACTGCTCTACCAGGGCTCCGGAAAAGAGCTGGTACTGGGCAAATTGTGGAGCAGTAAAGAAAGCAATGCTTCTGATTGACTGTTTCCAATAAATACTGTTATAATTCCTATTTCTGGATGTCTATAAGGAGCTCTGGTAGCGGTTACGAGTTGGGCTGCCAACCTCAAGGTCAGCAGTTCGAAAGTACCAGCGGTTCTGCAGGAGAAAGATGAGGCGTTCTGCTCCCATAAAGATTTACAGCCTCAGAAACCCTGTGCAGGGTCACTATAGTCGGAACTGATTCCACGGTACTTAACAACAACAACAAATGAGATCCCTTTTCTTTATCATGTTTGTTTGTATGCTTCCAGTAAACCTGGTTCATTTGAGTCATTTAAGGTCTAAATATTCCTAGAAGTAAAAGCTCCCAAGACATTGGCCCTTCTGTCTGATGAGTATCAGATATATTCATTGCTTAGTGTCCACTGTGTGAATGAAAACCATAGTCATTCAATTAAAAAAGAAATAATAAAGGAAGAGAGAGAAGAAGAGAGTGAAAGAAAAGAAAACATCTTCCTAGGACAAATTCCAACTCTATTTGTGATCAATACCTTCTCTGTAGATGTTTTACTCTTCAGCAGTCTAATTTCACCTTTGACTTGCCAAGCAGGATTTAGGGCCAGACTGACAACGTCATAAAACAAGTGTAAAAAGGCATGGGATCATTGTGTTCATGGAATTTCAGTGCTTTCCCTTCCTAGCCAGTTGTTTTTGTTCTACCCAATTCATTAGTATCAAACCGCATACTCAAAACAGCTGACAATTTATGGTACTCTTTATACTCCTTCCAAACGCTACTTTTAGAATTAGCTATCTCTTTTTGTCATCCAATATTCAAGAGCCATGCAACCATTTCTCACTATCACACTCTGGCTTTGATTAATGTTCTTTTTATAATTACTAAATATAGTCACTATTGAACAATAAAATTGGAAGGACTTTTATGAAAATGTTCTCCATTTTCATTAATGTTTACTCTCCTTGGTATTATTTATTAAACAATTTTGTTACTATTAGCAGATGGTAATTGAAGGATATAAAATGAAAATGTTTATGACATCACATAAGCATATTTTGCAGACTGAATTTAATTTAAATGCTCATTATTGATTGGTCCTTTTCCCATAGAAAAAAAGATAATCGGAGTGCCTATTACACCTCACTTAGGTTAATTAGTGCATTTATTCAAGAAATCCCAGTGGTTCCATGAGTTAATGCTATGGAAAGATAATAATTTTTGAGAATGTGGTCAGCATGAAAGTCTAAGTCCAGAACAGACTAAAAACACATGGTTTCATGTGTGTGAATGTCACTACTTGTCTCTTTGGAGAGGAAAGCACCCCTGAATTAGGAGGAGTTAAAATCCTTTACAGTTCTTTGCAGGGTCTGGTTTGAACATCAGTGATTTTTCATAGTTTGCGCTATTTTCCACCAATGTCCCTTTAAAAATTATTTATCTTCCATGGGTCTTTGTTTTAAAAGAATCTATTAATGAGTCCTGGTAGCGTAGTGGATTATGAGCTGGGTTGTTAACCTCAAGGTCAGCAGTTTGAATCTACCAGGTGCTGCATTGGAGAAAGCTGTGGCTTTCTGCTCCCACAAAGATTTACAGCCTCAGAAATCCTATGCAGGTTATCTATGAGTCAGAACCGACTGGACAGCACACCACATCATTCAAATAAATTTGTTTAGATCTTATTGGAAATATTTTATTAATTAAATATATATTCAGCAGTCAATATGAGTTTCTAATTAACATGAATCGGGCTGCGAACCTTAAGGTCAGCGGTTCGAAACTACCAGCCGCTCCGCGGGAGAAAGATGAGGCTTTCTACTCCCGTAAAGATTTACACCCTCGGAAACCCTATACAGGGTCGCTATGGGTCGGAACCGACTCGATGGCACATAACCACCACCACATCTTGATCATACTGAGTTCATATAATTTCAGTCAACAATAAATTTGACATTTCAGCTTGTGTGGACTTTTCTGTGAATGTTTGAAATATAGGAATAATTTAGAAATTCCACCAATACTGTCTAAACTCTCTAGAATGCTTTAGGTTTGAGAATCATTGTTCTCTGTAGTCTTTCAGATTTCCTAGGGCAATCTTGATATTAAATACTCATTTCCACTGTTAGTGCTAATTTGGGACTAGGATAAAATGGTTTTTATATTTGTAGTCAATATATCTTCCTGTCTTTCTTCATTATTAACAGAAAAATCATTTGGTCAATTCTTCAGGGGACATCTCTTTTAGGGGAGGCTGACTCCTCACAAACCCCAAAGAATGGCTTATATTTACTTTAGGGATTTTCTTCCTTTGTCATTGATCAATCTGCTATATATGTTACCCAGTTCCACTAAAGTGAAATGAGAGGAAGTTGGTTGATCTAATCCAATCATGGTAAGTATGTTACAAATTCCTTCTGGTGAGAAGCTAGTGGGAATTTTATGGAAATCTCTCTTCACTTTTAAAAGAATGCCAGGGGGACTTATTGGTCAGAAAGAGAGTGGGAGGAACCTAAGACTACCACCCTTCAGGTCTGGAATGGGACTTATCTTCGTGGTCCAATTTTCAACCAAGCAGTAGATAGGTATATTGCAGAGGACAATAATGTTAGTAAGGTATCTCACTATGGAATGATCAACCTTTCAAGATCACATGGGTAACATTTACTTAAGGACAAAGTTAAGCATAGTTGGGAAGGAGGATGGAATGGAAATAAGACCCACAGTCAGGAAGTGAGATAACTTGTTACATGGAAGGGATTGCAATCATTAAGATGAAACAAAGTACATGATCTGTCAAGCTGGTGATCTGCTCTGTAAACCTTCACTTAATTCACCATAAAAAATTCAAAATCAATCAATCAATAAAAGAATGTAATAATGTGATATTTGGAGCTGCTATCTGATAGTGTAGTGGTTACGAATTGGGCTGCGAACCTCAAGGTCAGCAGTTTGAAACTACCAGCCGTACCGTGGGAGAAAGATGAGGCTTTCTGGTCCCGTAAAGATTTACAGCCTCAGAAACCCTGTACAGGGTCGCTATGAGTTGGAACCAACTCCACGGCACATAACAACAACAAAATAGTGTTCTTATGACCATGGATGAATTCCCACACATTGCAGACTGGCAGGCCAGAAAGATGGAAAGAAATTTGGCCCTGATGATTTGTTAAGTGATATCATATAAGTAAGAATAATTCTTTAAAAATTAGCAATAAAGTGATGTAAGTGATATCATATAAGAATAATTCTTTAAACATTAGCAATAAAGTGATGTCATGTAAGTGATATCATATAAGTAAGAATAATTCTTTAAAAATTAGCAATAAACAAATGTGTCATATGACTTTAGAATTGGGAAGCGCTTAGGGTCATTTAGTCCGACACAATTATGTTATGTAAATTAAAAATTTGATGTATAATTTATGCTGTCGTTAAGTGCCCTTAAGTTGGTTCCAACTCATAGCAGCCCTGTATAGGATTTCTGAGAGCTATTGGTGGATTTGAACTGCCAGCCTTGTGGCTAGCATTCTAGTGTAGTGTCACATCAAAACTATTAAAAGGTAATTATAACAGTAGACTTGTACTGATACCCTAAAATTGGTGTCACAATGATCAAAAACATTGTATGGACAAAAAGGACATTTATCATTTCACATAATATTGAAAATTCCAAAGATAGGACATTTCCAGTGTTGATTAATTTACAGGTTAATATTGTCACTAATATTGTTACAGGTAAATAAGCACTGGATTGCAAACCACAAGGGACGGCAGTTTGAACCCATCAGTCACTCTCTGGGAGAAAGACGTTGCTTTCTGTGTCCCCAAAGATTTAAAGCCTTGGAAATCCTATACTGGGTGGCTGTGAGTCAGAACTGACTTGCAGTCATTTAACAACAACAGCAATAAAAATGTCAATAAAGACCCAGGTTCCTTCCAACGTTTTGCTCTGCCATTTTTAGCATATTGACTTGCTGTCTTAACTTTGTCTGTGCCTGCATAAAAAAATAACTTTATCAACTCTAAGCATTACTTCCTTAGACAACTACATTAAGAAGCAGAAAATTAGGCCTAGTTTCATGTAAATCTGTTTAAGAACAAAGAAACTTTCCCAGAAGTTGTCCTCCAGTAGTCCTTTCCTCATGTATTAGTCAAAATTGTATTAAATGCTTTTGCTCAAATAATCATGGGATCACTGTGATAGTTTATATAGATTATGATTCACTGCCTATGGCTGGGGCAGGGTCCTGTCTCTTCTGAAGCAAGTAAAAACCAAAAAACAAAACACACTGCCATCAAACCAAATTTGAATTCATATATCCCTATAGGATGAAGTAGAACTGTCCCATAGAGTTTTCAAAGACTGTTAAGCAGATGCACATTTTTTCTCCCTAGGACCAGCTGGCAGGTTCAAATCACCAAGCACTTAACTACTTCACCACCAGGGCTTCTCTCTGAAGCAGGTTGTTTTTGTTGTTAGCTGTCCTTGAGTTGGTTCCAATTTACGCAACTCTAAATAAACACTGCTCGGTCCTGCGCCATCCTCATCATCCTTGTTACACTGAAGCCCATTGCTGTCGCCACTATGCTAATCCATTATGCTGGCGATCTTCCTCTCTTTTGCTTACCCTCTGCTTTACCAAGCACAACGTCCTTCTCCAGGGATAATATGCCTGAAGCATGAGAGACAAAGTCTCACCATCCTGGCTTCTAAGGCGCATTCTGGTTGTACTTCTAACACAGATTTTTTTTTGTTCTTCTGGTAATCCATGCTACTTTTAGTATTCTTCTTCGTCACCATAACTCAAGTACATCAATTCTTCAATTGTCTTCCTTATTCATTGTCCAACTTACACATGCATATGAGGTTATTGAAAATACAATGGCTTGGGCCAGGCACACCTTAGTCCTCAAACTGACAACTTTGTTCTTGAATACTTTAAAGAGGTCTCATGCAGCAAATTTGCCTAATGCATCCTTTGATTTCTTGGCTGCTGCTTCCATGAGTGTTGATAGTAGATCCCAGCAAATGAAATCTTTGACAAATTCAATGATTTTCCTCCATTTAGATTGACGTTATTTATTGGTCCAGTGATGAGGATTTTTGTTTTCTTTACATTGAGATACAACACATATTGAAGGCTGTGGTCTTTGATCTTTATCAGAAAGTATTTAATTCCTCTTTGCTTTCAACAAGCAAGGTTGTATCATCTGCATATCACAGGTTGCTACTGAGTCTTCCTTCAATCCTGATGCTATCTTCTTCTTCATATAATACAGCATCTCAGATTGTAGGCTCAGCATACAGATTGAATAAATATGGTGAAAGAATACAACTCTGGCACTCTCCTTCCCTGATTTTAAACTGTTCAACTTGTTCTGTTTTGAAGCCATAAACAATGGGATGGACAGTGGATGAGTCCTGAATAGGCAACCTACAAAATTATCCTCATATGTTTATTCCATGTCTTGCTTTTGCCCAATTTATTAGTGTGGAATGTCTCACAATGTATAAAATTGCCAAGGTGAGGAAGACAGAATTACAAGCAACATCCCTTAAGAGTTCTCTTTGACCTTATTCTGCACCTATTAAGTAGTTTTTTTTTTCTTGATTAATTAGGCTTCCTAACTACCATGATATGTAGTAGGAAGTGCCATGGATAGCAGACTGACATAATTAGTACATTAGAGAGGTATATCACATATTATAAATTAATAACTTCATGTTCTGACCTCACATAACAGTCTCCTGAGTGTTATTAGAGTAAATAATTTGTTCGTCATTCATTCAGCAGTTTTTTGGAGTGTGTGCTTGGTAGTATGGTAGAGGCTAGGAATACAATGGTGAATAGATATGAATCCTGCTCTGGGGGCATCTTTAATAGGAGCTTACAGTCCCCAAAGTAGCCATTATAGTAAGCAGTTAGGGAACATGTGTCAGGCACTGGGCTGAGTGCTTTCTGTGTTTCATAGTCTTATTCCATGTTACTTCTCTGACCTCCTTTCCTTAGAATTCTTGTTCAGTCTGCTTCAGTCATGCCAGTACATGAATTCCTGAAGCAATGCTCTTGGGAACATTCACTTGCCTTGAGAATATTGAATATATCATGGATTACCAAAAGAATAAGGAGCTCTGGTAGCGTAGTGGTTACAAATGGGACTGTGAACCTCACGGTCAGCGGTTGGAGACTATCAGCTGTTGCGCAGGAGAAAGATGACGCTTTCTGATCCCATAAAGATTTACTGCCTTGGAAACCCTGTACAGGTCGCTATGAATCAGAACCGACTCCACGGCACATCACAACAACAACAACACCTCCAAAAGAATGGAGTCCTGATATGGCGCTGTAGGATAAGCACTGAACCTCAGGGTCAGTTTGACCTCAACAGCCGCTCCTCGGAAACCCTATACAGGATGTCTCTGAGTTGGAACTGACTCGACAGCACTTAACAATAACAACAATCAAAAGAATGAACAAATCCATCTTGGAGGAAGTACAGTTAGAATACTCATTAGACATGAGGATGAGACTTTGTATCCTTACTCTGGACACAATTAGGAGAGACCAATTGCTGGAGAAGGACATTATGTTTAGTAAAATGGAAGATTAGCAGCAAAGAGGGACACCCTCAATAAGATGGACTGACTTATTGGCTATAACAAGATGCTCAAATATGGCAAGTATTGTGAGGATGGCAGAGAACCGAGCAGCATTACGTATGTAAAAGAGCTGACTTCATAGCACCTAATGGCAATGCTTTTTGCCTTGAATGGCAAGTCTTTTCATGGCTATGTCCCGCATCTCCTTCAAGACTAAATTAAAATGCCATAGTCTCAGAAAATGCTCCTTACTCACATTTTATTTTAAATCTCAACATCCCAACATTACTTCTCTTTCTTTAAATTTTTTTTTATAGCATTTATCCCTATTTGTTGTTGTTGTTGTTAAGTGCTATCTAGTTGGTTCCAACTCATAGCAACCCTATATAGGGTTTCTGAGGAGTGGGTGGTGGGTTTTAACTGCCAACACTGAGGTGAGTGGTCTAGCATTTATCCGATAGCACCACACTAGGAGTGTGTTACATATGCCCATATCAGTAATGGACTGCAAACCCCTCTTATCCTATATTTGAAGAAAGAATCCTGGAGCTACTACACCTACTGTTTACATACAAAGTACCTTCAGTTTGAAGTTCATGAGTGGTCCATTTTATCCATGTGCCTCTTACAGGGAAGTAGAGATAGAGACCTTCCCTCTGGACATGGACACATGGGGATTTGGGCTGTCCTTCTGGACAAGGCAATGACAAGCACCTGAAATTCCTCTCAAGATGATCTTGATAAACATCAACTTATTAAAGTTCCTCCTTTCCCACTTCTTCTGACCTTTCACCTGAAAATATAAGGGGCTTCAAGGAAAGTTTCATAATCTTTTAATTCCATTTTTCCACAAAATTTTTGAAGCCATGCTTCTCCACTGTCTGCTGTTTCATCTTATTAAGGTTAAGGATCCAGGATATCATTATGATGCTTGTTTCTTTTAAGGCATGCCATTTATAGATTTGCTGTATGGACATAATTTTAACCTTTTCAAAAGCAGCAGGGCTTGTTTCAGGGGAGAGGTGAAATACATTAATGACAACAGCCTCTCTCATAGTCTGAGCTGAACTATGGTTTGGGCCAGACAATTTTCTAATTGGGTTGGATTTTCAATCCATTAAAGGGAATCTCTGAGTATATTTTACACTAGGCAAATATCTGCATCACCTGCACAGCAATGGTGGCTCTTTTTCATTTGACTGAGTCATTGGAAGACACTTTGGGCTGGGGAGCAGAAGCATCTATGTACTATCGCTATTAGAGCACTTTGTACAACACAGAGCCTGGAGGGAGGGCAGTCAGGTGCAATGGCTGCTGTTCACTTGTCCATTGCATTACCTCCAACATCAGTCATGCATCCTCTAGACATGTGGTTACTGCATTAAGAAAGCAGTGGTCACAGAACTCCCTCACGTGAATCTTTAAGAGGTCCCTGATGTATGCAGAGAAAGCCTAGATCTTTTGTCTTGAGCAGCTAGCAGATGGATAAAGAGGGGCAGTGTAGTCCAACAAGATGGCTGTGCCTGGTAGAAGGAAAGTATGCTCGCTTGTGACTGCAATTTGTTTTTTCTGAACGAGTCTTGTTGTTGTTGTTATGTGTTGTGGAGTTGATTCCGACTCATAGCGACCCTGTACATGGTTTCTGAGGCTGTCAATCTTTACAGAAGCAGAAAGCCTCATCTTTCTTCCACAGAATAGCTGGTCATTTCCAATTTCTGACCTTGAGATTAGCAATCCGATTCATAACCGCTACACAACCAGAGCTCCTTGAACGAGTCTTAGAATGGCCAAAAAGTGGGATGGAAGAGTGGAGAATAAGAAAAAATAGTGTTTTTACAGCTTGAAATCTCTGAGCTTGTGCTTTTCAGATGGCGCTCAGAAATGTTTATAGTATATACCTTTGTCACTAAAAATACTTATATTTTTAAATAGTCGTGGAAAACAACCACCCGTAGGTAAATTAAACTTGCTTTGATTTTTAATCCTTTAAAAATTTAATGAAAGACTGGTACAAGTAGGTTTCTGCATTTAAAATGTCAATCTATTTAAGATTTCAAAGTGAAAATATTGGTAATTTCCTGTGGGCCAAAAGTTTTATGCCAGTCATGTGCTTTATTATTATTATTATTATTATTATTATTATTATTATTATTATTATTTTTACTAAACTCTGAGTGAAAACTGTGTCTTGTACATATTGCTACCCTTAACGGATACCATAGTACCTGTCTACAGTCAGTGATCCACACTTGATTGTGGAGGAACGGGAGGAAGAGAAGGGAAATAAAAGAGGAAGAAAGTGGGGGAAGGAGGCTAGAAGGCAGGGAAAAGAAGAGAAAGGAAGGGAAATTTTGACAGTTCTAAAGAATGTAATGAATGAAAAGAAACACTTCAAACAAGACAAAGAAGAAATGGTGGTTAGTGATCATTTTAATGCTATTGTAGGTAAGTGCCATCAAGTACTTTCTGACTCATAGAGACTCTGCATAGAGTTTCCGAGGAGGGGCTGGTGGACTTGAACTGCTGACCTACTTCAAAGCAACCTTGCAGTCCAGTGCATTATTTTGCAGCACCACACCAGGACTCCCAATATTTCTCTTGTCTTTCCAGAAAAAGACAAAAACAGCTGTTATCCACTTGACCCTGGCTCTGTGTGTCTTGTGCGTTACAAGAGGTTTCCATAGGGTTTTCAGTGACTGACTTTTTGGAAATAGTGTATCAGGTGTTTCTTCTGAGGTGCCTGCAGGTGGACCCCAAATTCCATCCTTTTGATTAACATCACCCGCAGAGTCCCATCATTTCAGAATTGGGAGTTATTTTTCTTGTCCTTCAACACAGCTTCGGGACTCCCACCTATAGTTAATAACTGTGTACAATAATGTTTTTATAGTAAAGGGAATAACATGAAATGCTGAGAAGTATCACTTGGATTGCCCTTCCTGCCTATACCATTCAGTCCACCACCTTAGGACTTCAAGGAAAGCCAGACATCTCTTTATAATTTAATTTCCTAGAGGATTATCTTCATGTGGCACAAATAAGATGTATAAATATTTGTAAAAAAGTTAAAGCTTTTTAAATTAAAAAAACAAACAAGCAAGAGCAAATCTTTATTACTATTTATACACTTGATGCACATTTCGGAGAATGGGATCTTTTGTAGGGAATGCGAATGATTTTTTCCTAACAACATTTCCATGGTGCTAGTTTAAAACAGTCTTAAAACCTTGGTGAGTGCATTTCTTTGACTTTTATGTTTTAAAAGAAGCCCAATTTTAAGAATACAATTAATGATTAATTATACTGCCCTACTTCATAGGCCTGATAACAAAGCCTGTTTTCTATACTTATGAAAATAACTACAGTACTTGGTTTTAGAATAATTTTTCTTAGACCTTCTTTCCAAAGCAAATGTACCTCATTGATAGTTATACTTTAGCACAACTATCAGTATATAACATTAATTAGTTGGGATTGCGTCTCAGACGTGACATTTCTATTGTGGCTTTAGAAAACAACAAATGAATCATTTTTAATATGCTGACTGCATGACACAGAGCTATTGTTGTGGCTGGAAATGAAGATGGTGTAGCTTTGATATTCTAAATGTCACAGTTTCCTCACACCATGAGTCCTCATTTGTGAAGACACTACCAAACCAACCCACAAGACCACATGGAAATTTAGGAGACTTCTCTGATGCCTCGTTTTCACTCATCCCGTGCATTATCTGTTATCAGTCTTTTTTTTTTTAAGGTTTTTATTGTGGATTGAATGACAGTTTACAGGGCAAATCATCAGTTTTACATTCAACAAATCATACACTTGTTTCATTACAGTGATTATAATCCCCTCCGTGTACCATCAGATAACAATATTTCTCTCTATTCAATTTAGCTGTTTTGTTTTTTTAAACACTCAGACATATATAATAATTTATACCACCAAAGGGCGCATTCTGCAAGCCTGCCTCCTGGTTGCCGGTCCTTCTCTTCCCATGAATCTAGAGTCCTCAGCTGCTTCCTCTCTTCTCCATGTCCCCATCTCTACCTCCATCTCTGGTGAAGCTGCTTCTCTGGATAAGATCTCTCATTCCACTTGTACTCTTTTCCCTTGATGGTCCTAGGGTCCTTTGTTTCTGGACTGTAAGATTAACTACTCCCTGTTTTTGTTACAAAACTTCTACCTTTACAATTGTGACAGTCGCAATTAGTCATGATAATTATTACTCACTATTGAACCACAAGAATCTTTTCCCTATTTCTTTTCACCATATCCATCTAGACAAGGTGAAAATTATTCAGTGGGGACTCTTTCTCCCCAACCCACCCAAATACTCTTAAACTAAACTCCCTCTTGAAACCTTGTAAGCCAGTCACATAGTGCCTTTATTGTCCCTCATTTTAGGTAGCCAGTGTCTAAGTTGCCTGTCCCTATGTACCCTGTGTATAGAAGGGATAGCATAGATACTTGATGTGAAGACTCCTTCCTTCTCTGTTGGTATTTAAAGCTACTACCTCCATGAATAAGGAGTTTTGGTAGCATAGTGGTTATGAATCGGGCTGCAAACCGCAAGGTCGGCAGTTCGAAACTACCACCTGTTTCATGGGAGAAAGATGAGGCTTTCTGCTCCCGTAAAGATTTACAGCCTCAGAAACCCTGTACAGGGTTACTATGAGTCGGTTCTGACTCCACAGCACATAACCACCACCACCAACCACCTCCATGAATATAGGTAAAGTTCATCAAATTGTAGCAATTTACCATCATTTTCTTTATAAAAATATTGTTGGGTTTTTTTTTTATTTTTTTTATCTTCCCCTAGTCAAGTGCTGATTATCAAGCCATCAAGGCTAGGTTATATGGGTACTGTCTGCAAGTCTGGGTGTTCTTGTGCATCTCCCCTCACTTCATATCAGCTGGATGCTTCACTCTCAGCTCTAGCCCTCTGTAGCTATGTCCTTGTCCACAAGCTCAGGTGTCCCCAGGTCTCACCACACTTTGGACAAAACAGCCCTTCTTCTTCTCTCTCATCTCCAGGTCAATGGGAGTCTATGGGCCATGGTTGAACTCAGTCCATTTCTTCATAGCTGCCTTTCCCCCTCTTCTACTCACCAGTAGACCAATGTGGTCCCATCAAGCTGACATGCCTGCTCATGTGTTCCCTTTTAGTTTCAGTCTTAGAGGGGGGTTTGCCCTGAAGGAACTTCATTGCTTGCCTTGATGGCTTTTCGGTGAACAGCTTGCTTATTCTTGTAGTAGCCAGCCATACTGCCATTTTTGTTTTGGGTTTTTCTTGACGATCTTTCTTTGAAGATATATCTTCTGTTACTCTAACTCTTCCAGGCTGGTCTGCTTGTCCTTTCTAGTGGGACTGCCCCACCTCAGAAGGTTCTGAATGAGGCTCAGGATTCTACCTACCTAAGGTTCCACAAGATTCTACCAAAGGTTCCGCAATAGGTTCTAGAACTTGCTCAGTTCTAGAACCCCTTGTAGGTATTCCAGTCAGTTATAGGCTGAAGACAGGTTTACAAGCTTTCTGTAATCAGTTTCCTGACATTCCTTTCTATCCCACTCAAGTGTCTATTTTACAATAGTAGACAAGGGAAACCAATATTCATAAGGCAGTCAAGCATTTTAGTATTATTTCCCCTCTTCAAACTATGCCTAGTATCACAGATCCCTGTTCTTCCAAGGTTGACCATGCATCACTATTTACCTCTGTCCCATTTAACCCATGAAAAACTGTCTCAGTGTTACCCTATCTACCTTGTTCTTTCACCCCTCCCCCTTCTTATATTTCCCTCTCCAACACCTGAACTATGATGTGTCTGCCCCCTAACCTGTGCTCTACTATTCCTCCCTCCACCTCGCCCTAACCTTCCCACCCCAACCCCACTGTTGTAATCATCTTATATTCCATTAACTTTCCCCTCTGTTTAAGACAGTCTATTTTTTTCCTGTAATCTACCTGATCTTCTCTCCACCTGGATCTCTGTTCCTATGTGTTTACCTTCTTTCACATTGTAATTGTTTTGATCATAGACTGACCTCCCAGATCCTTTGAATTTGTTATTATAGATTTGTTATGTTCTCTACTCTTCCATTTGTCAATTGAGTTCCAGGTGGTGCTGCCACATATGTCAGTCTCTGGTTGTTGTCTATTCTTGTTGGTTTTCAGTCCAAAGAATTTGCTTTAGGATGGTTTTCATAACAAGGTTGGCTTTGGCAAAATCCCTTAGCTTCTGTTTATCCTGGAATGTTTTGATTACACCACCGTATTTGATTGACAGCTTTGCTGGGTAGGGGATTCTTGGTTGGCAGTTTTTTTCTTTCAGGGTTTTATATATGTTCCCCCATTGCCTTCTTGCCTGCATGGTATCTGCTGAAAGATCAGAGCTTAAGCTGATTTTCTTGCCTATTTAACACTTCTCTTTTCCCTAGCAGCTTTCAGGATTCTCTCCTTATCTTTGATTTTGGAGAGCTTTATTATTATATGTCTTGGTGATTTTCTTTTGGGGTTTATCCTTCCTGGGGTTTGTTGAGCTTCTTGAATGCTTGTATTTTCACTTTTCAGGATGTTAGGGAAATTTTCTTCCAGATGCTCTTCAACTAGCTCCTCCGTGTACTTGTGTGATTTTTCCTGTTCTAGAATGCTGATAATTCTTAAGTTATTCCTCTTCATGTTGTCCAACAGGAATCTTAAACCTTCTTCAGGTTTTTTAAACTGCTTTTCTGCTTGCTCTTCTATCTTAGTAGTATTGAGAGAGTTGTCTTCCAGCTCACTAGTTCTGGCTTCCATCTCAGTGTATTGTCCATTTCTGATATTGTATTATTAATCATTTGGACCTCTTTGTGTAGGTTTTGCATTGTTTCCAATGCTGTATCTATCTTATTTGATTGTTCCTGTAGCACTTTCCCGACTTCTTCCTTATTTTTCTCAACTCCATTGTAAAGTGTTTTGATACATTTTATAATCATTTTTCTGAATTCCTTCTCAGGAATTTTCAAAGCCTGCCCTCTTTCTAGTATGGAGTGTAGGTCTACCTCTAGATCATTTGTCTCAGTGACTTTATCTCATTTCTGGACATGTGCTGATAAGGTAATCTGTTTCTCTTTCTTGGGCATATTCAGTAGTTAACTGTGACCTTAATACTTAGATGAGTGTGTGTTTTGGTATTTTTTATGCTTTCTGATTGCCTCCAGGTAGATGTGATCAGGAGATGGGCTTCCCTTTTCACTCTTCTTATTACTTGACTCAGAGTAACTGTCACAGGTGTTAGCTGCCTACCTGGTGTATCACAGCTGGTATTAGTTCTTGCCTGGAATGTGGGATTTTATAGGGTGTGATTGTGTCTTGACTATATGACAGCAATTTCTGTCTCTTCTTGGGTAATGTAGAGAGAGAAAGAGTCCCCTAAAAGTAAAGAGAGGGCCAAAAAACAAAAGAGCAACAGTGAAAAATGAAAAAAAGACTGACTGGTTGCTGTAGTCTATAATCGCAGAAAAGAGAGAAGAGAAAAACAAAAAAATCTGTAACCTAACATCAGTATGATTTTAAGGTCCTCTTTAGGTTTCTTGCCTTTAAAGTCACCTGAGACATTTCAAGATGCCACTGTTGGTCATTGTGATTTAATTTTTGGCCTGTTTCCTTTTTAGTCTGCCTGTCCTGCTCTACAACCCCCATTTAGTTCTTTTTCCTAGTTATAAACAATTCAGGACTGGTTGTGGCCATTTTGCACTGCCCTTTGTTTTTAAGTGGCAACAGTTCCTTTAAATTTTGTGGAGATCTGTGCGTAGTAGAACCCTCCAAGGGTGGGGTGGGGTTTCCACTCACCCAGGCACCCCCTCTAGTCACCAGAATGGAGGTGATCAGACAGCGAGAGACCAATGAACAGATTAAAAAAAAAAAAAGAATGTCCACACCTTTATCTCTGTGGATTGGTCAGGCTTCTGTGGCTGCTGTGAAGTTTCTTCAGTCTCACCCAAGTTGACTGCTCCAGGAGACACAGAGCCATGTGGATCCCTGAAAGCATTCGATTTCTTGCTTCTGCTACAAATTCCACTGGCTGTAAGCCTTCAAACTTTCTAAATATTTCTTTATATGTGGTTTAGAGTTCTGGGACCATTACCTGAACCTGCTTCATCTGGTATGCTGTGTTATTGCTGATGAAGATCCTCATTGGACTTCTACCCTATCTGCAATCTTGTTTATTTCTCTCCTCAGTTTTCAATCTTTGTAAATATATATATATATTTTTTTTAATTCAAGTCAGCCTGGTTCTTCTTCTTCTTTTGTTTTTTTAAAATCAGTACAATGCTGTTGTTGTTAAGTGCTGTCCAGTCACTTATAACTCATAGCAACTTTGTGCAAAGTAGAAGGAAATGTTGCTTGGTCCTTTGTTTTGAGTCCATTGCTGCTGCCACTGTGTCAATATATCTTGTTTGAGGTCTTCCTCTTTTTCGCTGACCCTCCACTTTTCCAAGAATCATGTTTTTTTCCCCAGAGACTGACCTCTCCTGATAACATGCCAGAAGTATGAGAGATGAAGTATCACCATCTTCTCTTCTTAGGATCATCTGGATGTACTTCTTCCAACACAGTTTTCCTATTTCTTCTGGAAGTACATGGTATTTTTAATATTCTTCTCCAATACCATAATTCAAATGCATCAATTCTTCTACAGTATTCCTTATTCATTGTTCAACTAGTTTGTCATGAGCCACATAGTTGAAGGCTTTTGCATACTCAACAAAGCACAAGTAAACAATTATCTGGTATTCTCTGCTTTCAGTCAAAATACATCTGGTATCAGCAATAATATCCCTAGTTCCACATTCTCTTCTGGCAGTTCCCTGCCAGTGTACTGTTGCAGCCCTTTTTGAATGATCTTCAACAAAATTTTACTTGCATGTGACATTAGTAATATTGTTCAGTGATTTCTGCATTCTGTAGGTTCACCTCTCTGAATAAGCACAAATATGGATCTCTTTCAATTGGTTGGTCAGGTAGCTGTCTTCCAAATTTCTTGGCATAGATGAATGAGTACCTCCAGTGCTGCATCAATTTGTTGAAAGATTTAAATTTGTGTTCCACCAATTCTTGGAACCTTGTTTTTTTGCCAATGCCTTCAGTGCATCTTTGGACTTCTTCCTTCAGTACCATCAGTTATTGATCATATGCTACCTCTTGAAACAGTTGAACATTGCCATTTCTTTGTGATACACAGTGACTCTGTTGTCCATCTTTTTTTGACACTTTCTGCATTATTCAATTTTCTTTGTTTCTTTCTTTCTATCTTTTTTCTCACAGCATCCTTCAGTAATGCAAGTCAAGGCTTGAATGTGTTCTTCAGCTTTTTTAGCTGGAGAAATGCTGAGCATGTTCTTCCCTTTTGGTTTTCTAACTCCACACATTTCATTTTAATACTTGACTATGCTGTCTCAAGCTTTCCTTGGAAATTTTCTGTTTAGTTCTTTTACTTCCTCATTTCTTCCTATCACTTTAGCATCTTTAAGCTGGAGAGAAAGTTTCAGAGTCTCTTCTGATATCCACTTTAGTCTTTTCTTTCTTTTTAATGACTTTTTGCTTTATTCCTATATGATGTTCTTGATGTCATCTCACAGCTCTTCTGGTCTTCAGTCATTAGTATCTAATGCATCAAATCTGTTCTTGAGATGGTCTCTAAATTCTGGTTGGATATTTTAGCTCTTATGGACTTGTGTTCATATTCTTCAGCTTCAGCTTAAACTTGCATATGAGCAATTGATGGTCTTGTTTTGGCTGATTATATAGAGTTTTTCCCACAGATGTAGGCAATTTTATTTCTGTGTATTCCATCTGGTAAGGTCAATGTGTATAGTCACCTTTTTTGTTGTTAAAAAAGGTATTTGCAATGAAAAAGTCATTAGTCTTGCAATAGTCTATCATGAGATTTCCAGCATCATTTCTATTACAAAGATCATATTTTTCAACTATTGATCCTTCCTTTGTGTTTCCGACCTTTGCATTCCAATCTCTAGTAATTATCAATTCATCCTAATTGCATGTTTGATCAGTTTCAGATTGAAGAAGTTGGTAGAATCCTTCAATTTCATCATCACTGGCTCTAGTGGTTGGTGTTTACATTTGAATAATAGTGGTGTTAACAGGTCTTCCTTGTAGGTGTATGGATAGTATCCTATCACAGACAGTGTGGTATTTCAAGATAGATCTTGGAATATTCTTTTTGATGATCAGTATTACACCAGTCTTTCCCAGTATAGTAAACAATATTCAAAAAGTCAGATTCAAAATGTCTAGCTAATACCTGTTGATTTTAGCTCACTAATGTCTAGGATATTGATCTTTACACATCCCATTTCATTTTTCACAACTTCTAGTTTTTCTAGATTTATACTTTGTACATGTCATGTTCTGATTTTTATTAGATGTTTGCAGCTGTTTCTCCTTGTTCAGAGTTGTACTCCATCAGTAAATAAAGGTTCTAAAAGCTTTACTCCATTTATGTCATCACAGTCAACTCTGCTTTGAGGAGGTAGCTCTTCTTCATTTGTATTTTGAGTGCCCTCCAATCAGACGGGGCTCATCTTCTGGCACTGCATCTGACAATATTCTGGTGGTATTCATAATGTTTTATTTTCTGATCCTAAATCTGACAAAGTTCCTCTGCTATGCATAAAGTTTTCAGTGACAAAACTTTCAGAGATAGTCCACCTCTCCCTCTTCCTATTCTTTCTTAATTTGAAGCTCATCTGAAACCTGTCTACCATTAGTGACTCTGCTGGTATTTAAAATATTGGTGGCATAGCTTCCAGTGTCACAGCAACATGCAACCCACCACTGTATGAAAACGTGTCAGGTAAGTGGTGGTCAAGGATAACAGACATGTAGAAAAGAGCTCAAATCCTAAATACTCAATATGATGAATTCCTACGAAGTGATCATCACTTGCATTAGAAAATAGAATATTACCAACAGTCCAAAGAGATCTTTTGCCCCCACCCTAGTAACTACAGTCCACCTCCTAACTTCTCACCACTAAGAATGACCATTAGTCTGATCTCTGATGTTGTAGATGATTTTTGCTCTTTTGTACTTTACATGTTGTTGTTGTTGTTGTTAAGTGCCATCGAGTCGGGTCCAACCCATAGCGACCCTGTACAGGGTTTCCGAGGGTGTAAATCTTTACGGGAGTAGAAAGCCTCATAAATGCCACCAAATGACATGTATCCTTCAGCCTGGCTACTTTAATTAAACACAGTATTATTGAATTTCCTTAATATTGCTGTGAGTAGCAATATATTTTTAAAATTCTCATTGCTTAGGTATCCTAAAAACTATGATGTCAACAAACTGCAGTAGCTAACATGTCAAGATACAATATACGTTTTGAGTAAGGCTTATCTTTATAGGTGTAAAGTCATATTTCAAATAGACTTATCAATAATTAAGAATGTTTTGGCCACTTTCTTGTCAGATGAAACTTATAATGTGACATATCATGGTTGAGAATGAAATTGGGCTAGAAAAAGAAAATTCTGCTCTGCCATTTTCTTATGCTTGAATTATTAGTATTATCTGCAATTAAATGGTTCATTGCAGAAATCTTTTAAAACTCATCTTTCCATTTTGGGGAGTCGGGTATTATTTAGATTGTTTCTCTGCTATTCATACATAAGATTTACAGTGACTAAATATTCGGAGTAGTTCATCACCCCTTCTTTCTAGTCTGTCTTCATCTAGAAGACGAAGAAACAGCTATAAACATCCACTGAAAATTGGAACATGGAATGTATGAAGTATGAATATAGGAAAATTAGAAGTTGTCAAAAATGAAATGGAATACATAAACATTCATATCTTAGGCATTAGTGAGCTGAAATGGACTGGTATGGCCATTTTGAATCTGACAACCACATGGTTTACTATGCCAGGAATGACAAATTGAAGAGGAATGGTGTTGCACTCATTGTCAAAAACAGCATATCAAGATCAGTCATGAGGTACAATGCTGTCTGTGATAGGATACTATCCATGCGCCTACAGAGAAGAACAGTTAATACCACTATTATTCAAATTTATGTACCAACCACTAAAGCCAGTGAGGACAAAATAGAATTCTACCAACTTCTTCAATCTGAAACTGATCAAATATGCAATCAAGATGTATTAATCATTACTGGTGATTGGAACGCAAAGATTGGGATCAAAGAGAAAGGATCAGTAGTTGGAAAACATGGCTTTGGTGGTAGAAATGATGCTGGAGATTGCATGATAGATCTGCAAAATCAATGATTTGCTAATTTCAAATACCTTCTTTAGACAGCATAAGAGATAACTATACACATGGACCTCACCAGATGTAATACGTAGAAATCAAATTGACTACATCTGTGGAAAGAGATGATGGAAAATCTCCATATCATCAGTGAAAACAAGACCAGAGGCAGACTGTGGAACATACCATCAATTACTCATATGCAAATTCATCTGAAGAACAGATTTGATACATTAAACACTAAAGACTGAAGACCAGAAGAGTTGTGGGATGACATCAAGAACAGCATACAGGAAGAAAGTAAAAAGTCATTAAGAAGACACGAAAGAAGGAAAAGATCAAAATGGATGTCAGAAGAGACACTGAAACTTACTCTCCAGCATAGAGATGCTAAAGTAAATAGAAGAAATGAGGAAGTATAAGAGCTGAACAGAAAATTTCAAAGATCAGCTTGAGAAGATAAAGCCAAATATTATTTTAAAATGTGCAAAGATCTGGAATCAGAAAACCAAGAAGAAGGATATGCTCAGCATTTCTCAAGCTAAGGAAACTGAAGAAAAAATTCAAGCCTCGACTTTTGTTAGTGAAAGATTCTCTGGGCAAATTATTGAATGATGCAGAAAGCATCAAGAGAAGTTAGAAGGAATACATAAGAGTCGCCGTACCAAAAGGAAATGGTTAATGTTCAACCATTTCAAGAGGTAGCATATGATCAAGAGCCAATGATACTGAAGGAGGAATTCCAAGGTACATTAAGGAATTGGCAAAGAAAAAGGCACCAGGAATTGATGGAATAAAAATTGATACCTTTCAAGAAAGTGAGGTGGCACAGAAGGCACTCACTCATCTCTGCCAAGAAATTTGGAAGACAACTATCTGGCCGACGGATTGGAAGAGATTCATATTTGTTCCCATTCCAAAGAGAGGTGACCCCATGGAATGTGGAAATCATCGGACAATCCCTTGGATATCCCATGCAATTAGTTTTACTAAATGTAATACAGAAACAGCTGCAAGCATACATTGACAGAGAACTTCCAGAGGTTCAAGCCAGATTCAGAAGAGGCCATGTAACAAGGGATACCATTGCTGATGTGCAATGGATCTTGGCTAAAAGCAGAGAATATCAGAAAGATGTTTACCTTTGCTATATTGACTATGCAAAGGCTTTCGATTGTGACAAGCTATGGACAACATTACGAAGTATGAGTAATCCGGAACACTTAATTGTGCTCATGAGGAATCTGTACATGGACCGAGAATCAGTAGTTCCAACAGCACATGGGAACACTGAATGGTTTAAAATTAAGAAAGGCGTGTGACACGGTTGTATTCTTTCACCATACTTATTCAACCTGTATGCTTAGCAAATAATCTGAGAAGATGGGTTATATGAAGAAAAACATGGCATCAGTATTGAAGGAAGACTCATTAACAACCTGCGATATGCAGATGATACAACCTTGCTTGCTGAAAGTGAAAAGGACTTAAAACATTTACTGATGAAGATCAAAGATCACAGCCTTCATTATGGATTACATGTCAACATAAAAAGCTCCAGAAAGTTTCACAACTGGGTCAATAAACAACATCATGATAAACAGAGCAAAACTTGAAGTTGTCAAGGACTTCATTCTTCTTGAATCAACTACCAACACTCACGGAAGCAGCAGTCAAGAAATCAGACGATATATTGCATTAGGCAAATCTGCTGCAGAAGACATTTTTAAAGTGTTGAAGAGCAAAGGTATCAGTTTGAGGACTAAGGTGTGCCTGACCCAAGCCTTGGTATTTTCAGTAACCTCATAGGCATGTGAAAGCTGGATAGTTAATGAGGAAAACCATAGAAGAATTGACGCATTTGAGTTATGGTGTTGGAGGAGAATATTAAAAGTGCCATGAGCTGCCAAAAGAACCAACAGATCCATGTTGGAAGAAGTGCCGTACAGTGCTCTTTGGAGACCAGGATGGCCAAACTTGGTCTCTCATACTTTGGACATATTATCAGGGGGTACCAGTCACTGGAGAAGGATATCATGTTTGGTAAGGTGGAGGGTCAGAGAAAACGAGGAAGACCCTAATGAGATGGATTGGCCAAGTAGCAGTATTGATGGCCTCAAGCGTGGCAACAATAGTGAGGTTGGCCCAGGATCGGGCAGTGTTTCGTTCTGCTGTGCATAATGTCACTATGAGTCAGTACTGAGTCAATGGCACCTAACAACAACAACAATTGTTTAGCTTAAATTAGATAATATAACCCATAAATTCACTTAAATGGGCCTATGTTTGTGAATTATACACTCTCAGAGTATATGAGATAGCTGCCACTGTCAACCCTCTGCATCTTAGAATTCTCTTCACTTTTTTATTAGATAAGTAATATGTGACTCTCTTACAGTCAAAGTCAATATATTAATATTTAATGTTTTAAAAAAACATAGATACAACTTTGATAACTAAAAGTGTTCCTGACCCAAGACATGGTTTTTTCAGTCTTTCATACGAATGTGAAAGCTAGGTAAGAAAAAAGGAAGACAGAAGAATTGATGCATTTGAATTGTGGTGTTTGTCTGTTTGAGTTCATTATTGTGGCTACTGTATCAATTTATCTCACTGAGAGTTTTCCTCATTTTTGCTGACCCTCTATTTTACCAAATATGATGACCTTTTCTAAAACTAGCCTTTAATGATGATGTGTCCAAAGAAAGAAATACAGGCCTCCTGGCTTTTGCTAATTTAGCATCATTGCCTAAGAAGCTGTCTTGTAACTTACCTTCAGGGTAAATGCTTGCTCACGTTTGTGACTCATTTTAAGAATCATCTTTTTATGGAGATGCTTTGTGTCAGTAGTGGGATTTCAGCAGCTGTATTATAGTACATCAAGACACTGCCTCCAACTCCTGCCCCAGTTTCTTGTTCCTGCCTTTAAATTTCAGCAGCCGTCAGTAAATTTGGGATTCATCACACACCTCCAAATTCTTAACATTTTTTCTAAAGCTAACTTCTTTGGTTTTTTATTTCTCTCATCCCCAACTAGCAATCCCAAACGGCTTCTCACTCATTCCTGTATCCTAGATGCCCCAATGAACCCATTCTGGACATCTATGTTGTTGTTGTTGTTAAGTGCCATTGAGTTGGTTCCTATCCATTGTGACCCTGTATAAGGTTTCCAAAGAGCAGCTGGTGAGTTTGAACCACTAACCTTGCAGTTCAAACCGACTTTGCAGTCCAGTGCATTAGCCCACAGGTTTTTGTGTTTGTTCTCTTTGTTTTGACTTTGAGTTGTTTGAGACAAACGTTCATGAAATATTGGCGCTTCAGACACTTCTTGGAATAAGGTAACCATAGATAGAATAAGTGAAATAACCAATTAACTTGCATAGCTCTATATGGACTAATAATTGACTCTATGGGAACACAGAAAAAAAAAGATTTCTGTGTTATCTACTAATTCTCCCATTCTAATAAAGCTATCCAATGATGTCCTTGATTGCATTACTTTTGATCAATATATCAGAGAATCAGACTGGGATATTTGATACTTTCTACGTAGCATAGTGGTTGTGAGTTGGGCTGCCAACCTCAATGTCAGCGGTTTGAAACTTCTGCGGGAGTAAGATGAGGCATTCAGCTCCCGTAAAGATTTACAGCCTCAGAAACCCTGTGCAGAGTCACTATGAGTCGAAATTGACTCCACAGTACTTAACAACAACAATGTTCCTTGTAAGATGTTGAGTTGTAAAAATGAAGGTGAACATCGACTTTCCCAAATAGCAGGGCATGTTAAAGTTAGATTATTTTTATGTATTAAATAACTATTCTATGGTGGTCTAATATCAAAGGATACCATAAATGAGGAAAATATGGCTCTTACTTTTGAGGGATCAAGTCATATGGGGAATCACAGAAGTTACTATTTTGAAAACACTAGGCAAGATTATATTCACTACAGCCCAACCGAGAATTACTTCTGGTTCCTAATAACCCATTAATTCTTTGACTTCTCCCCACCTGCCCCCACACCCTTCCATGATTTTACTTCTTTTTCCAGCACTTTCTCAAAAAGTACACTCTCTGCTGACAATGTTGTTATTATTGTTAAGTGCTATCGAGTCGGTTCTGACTCATAGCGACCTTGTGGTTCAAACAGATCTTGCAGTCCAGCCCATTAACCCACAGCACCACACTATAGCAGTTTTATAATATTCAAGTCTATCAGTCTGAAAAAAAAAGCTTACTGGTGATCAGAATCATCTGGAGGCCTGTTAAACCACAGATTTCTGTGTCTTATCCCCTGTGTTTCTAAGTTAATCTTATTCCCAACTCAAAAAAACATATTTTAGCAACTTTTGCAGAGATTCTATCAATTTAATATTGGCAGTACTGGTGTGGCACTGTGGGATAAGCACTTGACTGCAACGTCAGTTTGAACCACAAGGTTGGCAGTTCAACCTCATAAGCTGCTCTTTGGAAATCCTATTCAGGTTGCTATGGGTCAGAACCGACTTGATGACACTCAACAACAACAGCAATATTGGCAGTAGTGAGCAACCTGGCTGAGGTGTGGATACAGGAGTGTAGCAGAAAGACAGTGCATTGCATTTGAAATACTGTATGCTGGAAAGGGTTTTATCAACAGCTGCATAATTGACATTTGGGGCCAGATAATTATTTGTTGTTGGGGTTGTCTTATTTACTGCAGATTCTTGTTATCTGCTGTTTACTTGGCTTCTACCCAGTAACTGGAGTTCTGGTGTGGTGCTGTGAGCTAATAATGCACTGGCCTGCAAGGTTGGTTTTAACTGCAAGGTCGGCAGTTCAAACTCACCAGCCACTCCTTGGAAACCCTATACGGGGTCACTATGAGTTGGAGCCAACTCAACAGCACTTAACAACAACCCACTAGCTGCCACTAGCAACTCACTTTTCCACTCCCAGTTTTGACAACAAAAATATTTTCTGGTGAAGCAAATAAGCTCCCACTTGAGAACCATTGTTAACTAAGAGCTAAAGTCCATTACTTTTTAGCTGTGTGACATTGGGCAAGTCAGTAAATCTCTCTTTATGTTGATATTATAAAACTATAAACTAAATCTGTTCCCATTGTGTTGATTCCAACTCAGGATAAACACAGGATAAACTGCTGTTCCACAGGATTTTCTTGGTTATAATTTTTAGGGAGCAGAACACCATCATTTCTTCTGAGGTGCTGCTAGGTAGGTTAGGACTCTGTATCAAATGGTATAATGGTCCATCTGGAAGGGTTGTTGTGTAGATTAAATGAGCTAATGTATATCAGTGTTTAGATGATTTAGACTGAGTTGGGCTTGCCTTCAAACTCAATATTTCACTGACCTCCAGACCTTGAAGTGCTGCTTCATTTTCTTTTCTCTCTCTTTCATCGAATTCTCTACTTCTTCCAGCCTGCTAATCCTCATGCTTTCCAAGACTTATTTTCAATAACTTAAAAGGCTACATTTATGTGAATGACTAGAAAATCTAGATCTCCATATCCAATCTTGTCCAAGTTCCAGTTGTGTGCTACAATGGCTTGTTGGATATTTTCTCTTGGATTTTCTGATGTTGTCATTAGTTTACTTGGTATATAGTTTATGCCATTTTGTTATTAATTTATGTTTGTATGTGTGTTTTGTTTACTCAATAAACATTTGGTGGTGGTGAAAAACAGAGTAGCATATGGTGCTTTCATCAACGTCCGGGAAATAAAAAAGTTAACATGCCCATTGTACAGCCTGCTTTCCTACCAACTCATTTATGTCCTTGAAGTGTCTTATGACATCAAAATTGAGAGTTAATACATAAAAAAGGTCATTAATCCAGCTGCCTGGGACATTGCAGTGATTGATAGAACTTTGGACTGAATTGGCCAGCTGTTCTGTTTAAAACCAAATGAATATTTTAGAGTGAAGGTCTGGGACAAGACATACAGGACATTTATTTTCACACAAAAGCTTTTAGATACATCGCTTTGTCTGCTTACACCATCCCCGGAAGGCAGTATAGATGAGAAATTGCTGTGACTTAACCAAATTTTGTGTTAGATTTTATTTTCATTATTCAGTAATGATTCTTAATATATATTATCTATCAAATTGAAGCATGTATTTAGGCAACTTGTAATTTATTACTTATATTTAACACAAACTGCTCCTCTGTACAGTACAATTTACTACCACCTCTAAGAATCTAAAGGTTACAGCTTTTTTTTTCTCTTGTACATGAGTATTAACATTGAGTCAATGGAACGCCATTACTAGAATTTCTCTGATTTTTTCCTTTTACACACTGAGTTCTGTTCCAGACCTGAAGGGTGGTCAAGGTCATAGTCTCGGGTTCCTCCAGTCTCTTTTTGATCAGTGAATCTGGTCTTTTTTATAATTTTGATTTTTGTTTCACATTTTCTACCACTCTACCCAGGATCTTTTAATGTGGGAGTATACCCACAAATATATAAAAATTTGACAGAGGATATTTGTACAAGTAATCTTGGTTTGAACTGTAGGATAAGCATTAGACCACAAGGTTGGTTTGATCTTCAAGGTCGGAGGTTCAAATTCACCACCTGCTCCTTGGAAACCCTATACAGGGCTGCTATGAGTTGGAACCGACTTGATGACACATAATAATAGCAATATTTGTACAAGGGAATTTACCTTTGCTGAAAACTCATCTATTAATGTGATAGAGTATACAAAATGCAAAATTATGAAAATTTTTTAGATATTACCAAACACCTTGAGGAAACGAGTTGCTGGACCTGGGGGCTAAGGACCATAGTCTCAGGGGACACCATGGTCAGCTGGTGTAACGTGGTCCCCAAAGCCAATGTTCTACATATTACTTTTGTGAGTAGTGACTAGGATCTTAAAAGCTCGTGAGCGATTATCTCTATGTGCAGAGTAAAGAAAAGTGATGAAAATTGCAGATGCTTGGAATCAGTTAGTCCAGGGGGCTAATGGAACATGGGAGCATCAGTTTCCATGACCCTGAGACCAGAGGAACTAAATGGTGTCTGATTACACTACCAACTGCTCTGAAACTGATACCCCTTTTAGACAGAAAGCATCCTCTGCAAACTTTGAACCAACTAGTATACAGTTTTTTGAATATAGAGCATCCCTGGACCTTTATGATATTACTTATATCAGTTCCTCAAGAAGTTCTCCTGAGTTCTTGTCTGATGTTACTCCAATTAAATTACCTTGGTTTTTAACTGATGTGCTCAGAATTTGATCAATCAGGATTTTTTGAAATGACTTAGTACTCATTTTGGCAATGCGATCAGTAAATGTTCATTCTTTTGTTTTATGTACAAATGAGCCTTGGTAGGGACACAAAGCCAGTTTTTACTGCTTGCTTGTAGAAGCTGATATACTTCTGAGTCCCTAAAGAGCAGTTTGAAATAAAATCCAGCAGACCACATTGAAAGCAATGAGCTTGTTTATTTCTTACAATGAGTTGAACACTTTTTCTTTTTCTTTCTTTCTCATCTTTAGCCTAATTGCCCATCCCCAAACTGGAGTCAAGTAGTTTATGATGTGTTCACTGGTATACTCCCTCCATCTGCTCCTTATATTTTTTGGGTAACTTTTCCAAAACAATTCAGTTTTGTCAGTTTCTATTTTATTAGAATACATTAAAAAAAAAAAAAAAGCTGCGAAGCTGTAAAAGCTTCCAAACTTCCAAATTCACCTTTTGTTTAAAAAATATATTTCTCCTCATCTTAACCTTTGTACCTTCTCCTTTTCCAATGATCTTTGAAGTTATTACTATATGTGGCACTCTACTTCTTATATGCCTGTCTTATCTTTGGTCTCTTGCTTTATTGAAAGCAAATTCACTGAATTTCTTATCTGTTACCTAAACTATAAGTTTTCTCAATGTTATTTTAACCAGTTTGCTTAAAGTATGGGTTTCTTTTCTCCCTAGTACTGTGTTTTTATAGGGAATATGAAAATAAAAAATGTGAGCTTGAGTATCAAACCTCCTGATTGACAGATAAATCTCATCAAATTTTTATTAGCATGGATACAACCTTAGTATATATGAACATATTTTCATATTGTTAACTGTGTTAAGCTACATTCTCAAGAGAACAAAAACCAGTGAAATTACACATACACACACATACACATATAAATATACCTACTGTTGATGGAACAGCACTGGGCTGCTAATTATAAGATCAGGAGTTCAAACCAACCAGCTACTCTTCAGAAACCTTATGCAGGGTTGCTATGAATCAGAACTGACTCGATAGCACTTAACAACTATATATATGGGTCAGTCTTGATTTATAGCTATATATAGTGTAGTGGATTATAAACTGAGCTACTAATCGCAAATTGAATCGACCAGCCACTCCACAGAAGATGAGACTTTTTGCTCTCACAAAGAATTACAGCCTCGGAGACCCTATACAGGATTGCTATGAGTTGAACTAACTTGGTGGCACTCTATAACCACCGTCAAATTGTTCCTTCTCATAGCAACCCTGTATAGGGTCTCCAAGGAGTAGCTAGAGAGATGGAACCGACAGCCTTGTGGTTCAAACCAACCTTGTGTTTGTCCTAATGCACCACACCAGAACTCTATCTATCTACTATCTATCTATCTATCTATCTATCTATCTATCTATCTATCTATCTATCTATCATCTATCTATCTATCTATCTATCTATCTATCTATCATCTATCTATCTATCATCTATCTATCTATCATCTATCTATCTATCTATCTATAGTTGTTAAGTGCCGTCAAATCGGATTCAACTCATAGCAAGCCTATACAGGGTTTCTGAGGAGTGACTAGTTAGTTTGAACCACACTAGGATTCTCTCTCTCTCTCTCTCTCTCTCTCTCTTGATGTTAGGTGCCATCAAGTCGGTACTGACTCAGCAACCCTATGCTCAACAGAATGAAACACTGCCCTGTCCTGCACCAATTTCAAAATCATTGCTACACTTGAGCTCATTGCTGATGCTACTGTACCAAACCATCTCATTGGGGGTCTCTCTCTTTTTCACTGTACCTTCACTTCACTGAGCATGATGTCCTTCTCCAGGGACTGGTACCACCTGATAATATGTCCAAAGTATGAGAGACCAAGTCTGGCCATCCTGGTTTCTAAG